>NC_072378.2:13605000-14230000 GCF_028885625.2 Pongo pygmaeus
AGCCAGTACTACCTTGTTACCAAAACTAGATAAAGGCATCACAAAAAAACTACAGAAAAAAATCCTTCATTAATACAAATGCAAAAATCCTCAACAAATTACTAGGAAATCAAATCCAGCAACACATAAAAAAGATTATAAATCATGACCAAATGGGATTTATCCCAAAAACATGAAGTTCGTTTAACAAACAAAAATCAATCAATGTAATATATTATGAAAATAAAGAACAAAACCCATATAATCATCTCAATAGGCATAGAAAAAGAATTTCACAAAACTCATCACCCTTTCATGATTTAAAAAAAATCATGAAAAATCATGACTCAGCAAGCCTGAAACAGAAGGAAACCTCCTCACACTGATAAAGAACATCTATGAAAAATCCCCAGCTAATAGCATACTTAGTGGTAAAAGACTGAATACTTTGACCTTAAGATTAGGGACAAAAAAAAAGGATGTCTTCTCTCACCACTTCTATTCAACATAGTACTGATATTTCTACCCTGGGCAAGAGGGCAAGAAAAAGACATAAAAGCCATCAGATCAGAAAGCAAGAAATAAGCATCCTCTATTGTCAGATGGCACAATTTTGTATATAGAAAATCCTAAAGAATCTCCTCCCCCAAAATTGTTAAAAGTAATCAAGTTCAACAAGACTACAAGATACAAGATTAATATGCAAAAATCAGTTGTATTTCTACACACTAGAAATAATTTGAAAATGAATTTAAGAAAACACTTTCATTTGGAACAGCATAAAAAAAAGAATACTTAGGAATAAATATAACAAAAGAAGTGCGAAACCTGAACGCTAAAAACGACATTGTTGAAAAAATGAAAGAACTCCTAAGTAAACGGAAAGACTCCCCATGCCATATTAATGGATTTGAAGACTAAATGCTGTTAAAATAGCAATACTCCCCAAATTAATCTAGAGATTCAACACAAACCCTATCAAAATCCTAACTTGCTTTGCTGCAGAAATTGACAAACTGATCCTGAAATCATACACAAATGCAAGGGCCCAGTAGAGCCAAAATAATCTTGAAAAAGAAGAACAAAGTCAGAAGACTCACACGTTCCAATTTTAAAACTCAATAAAAAGCTACAGTAACCAAGAGAATGTGTTGCTGGCTTAAAAACAGACATAGAGATCAATGCCATAGAATTGAGATTTCAGAAACTAACTCTTATATTTATCATCAATTAATTTTGTTGTTGTCGTTTTGCGACAAGTAAGGTCTCACTTTAACCAGGCTGGAGTGCAGCGGCATGATCACAGCTTACTGCAGCCTTTTTTCTCCCCTGATTAGGTGATCCTCACACCTCAGCCCCCGAGTAGCTGAGACTACAGTTGCATGCCACCATGCCTGGCTAACTTTTTTTCTGCATTTTTTGTACAGACAGGGTTTCTCCATGTTGCCCAGGCTAGTCTCAAACTCCTGGGCTCAAGCAATACTGCCCACCTTGGCCTCCCAAAGTGTTGGGATTACAAGCGTGAGCCACAGCATCTGGTTGAACTGATTTTTGACAAGCAGGAAAAAACAATCCAGTGGGGAAAGAAACGTTTTTTTTTTTTTTTCCCCAACAAATGGTACTGGGAAAACATACACATGCAAATGAATGTAGCTGAGGTCCAGCATGGTGGCTCAAGTCTATAATCCCCGCACTTTGAACGGCCAAGGTGGTGGGTGGATCACTTGAAGTCAGGAGTTCAAGACCAGCCTAGCTGACATAGCAAAAGCCCATCTCTACTAAAAATACAAAAATTAGCCAGGTGCAGTGGCACATGCCTGTAGTCCCAGCTTCTCGGGAGGCTGAGGCATTAGAATTGCTTGAGCCTGGCAGGCGGAGGTTGCAGTGAACTGAGATTGTGCCACTGCACTCTGGCCTGGGTGACAGAGCAAGATTCTGTCTCAAAAATAAAACAATATTTTCAAAAAGAATGCAGCTGGATCCCTATCTCACACCATATATAAAAATTAACACAAAATGGATTAGAGAGCTAACTGAAGAGCTAAAACTATGAAACTCTTAGATGAAAACACTGATGTAAGTCTTTGTGATAGTGGCTTAAGACAATGGTCTCTTAGATATGACATCAGAAGCAGAAGAAACATAAGAAAAAATAGACAAACTAGGCCAGGTGCGGTGGCTCACGCCTGTAATCCCAGCACTTTGGGAGGCTGAGGCAGGCAGATCACGAGGTCAGGAAATCGAGACCATCCTGGCTAACACGGTGAAACCCCGTCTCTACTAAAAATACAAAAACAGAATTAGCCGGGCGTGGTGGCGGGCGCCTGTAGTCCCAGCTACTTGGGAGGCTGAGGCAGGAGAATGGTGTGAACCCAGCAGGCGGAGCTTGCAGTTAGCCAAGATCACACCACTGCACTCCAGCCTGGGAGACAGAGCAAGATTCCATCTCAAAAAAAAAAGAAAAAAGAAAGAAAAAATAGACTAACTAGACTTCATAAAATTTAAAATTTTTGTGATTTAAAGGATACTGTCAAGGAAACTAAAAGACAATGCACAAAATGGCAGAAAATATATGCAAATCATATATCTGATAGGGTACCTTTTTCCAGTATATATAAAGAACTCTTACAGCTCAATAAAAGGAAAACCCTACTAAAACGATGGGCAAAGGATCTGAATAGACATTTCTTCGAAGATGTATAAATGTCCAATAAGCAAGTAAAACTATGTTAATCATTAGTAATTAGAGATGCAAATCAAAAGACACAATGAGCTCCATTTTACATACACTAGGATGGCTAGAATCAAGAAGATATGTGTTGACAAGAATGTGGAGAAACTGCAACTATCATAGCTGGTAGTAAGTAAAATGGTATAGCCACTTTGGAAAACAGTCTGGCAGCTCCTCAAAAAGTTAATCATAGGGTATCTATGACCCAGAAATTACACTCCCATTTTCTGCAATAAAAATGAAAACACATAGCCATACTATAATGTTACACAATTGTTCATAACAGCAATATTCATAACAGTCAAAAAGTGTTTCCACTAATGGATAAACAAAATGTGATATATTAATACAATGGAATATTAATTTTGCAACAAAAAGGAATGGAGTATTGATATATGATACAGCATAGATCAACCTTTAAAACATTATGTTAAGATAAAGAAGTCAGAAACAAGAGGTCACATTTTGTATTATTCCATTTATATGAAACATCCAGAATAAGTAAATCCATAAAAACAAAATAGTTAGTTGCTTCCTGGAACTGGGAGGAGTGAGTGTTTTGGGGTTCCTTTTTCAGGTGACAAAAATGTTTAAAAATTAAATAGTAAGGGTTGCATAACTCCGTGAATATAGTAAAAATTACCAAATTGTGCATTTTTAAAGGGTTAATATGTACATGAATTATACATCTCAATACAACTCTCATTAAAAAAATAAAGACAACATCTTTGTTCTGCTCTATTACGTAAACAGCTTGGAAGTCATCACTCCCATCCTCACAAGAAAAAAGCAGAACAACTGAAAATCAACTACTCTTAGATGCACTGGAAAACTGAGTTCACAGGTCACAACACGTCCGGAAAAACTGAAGAAACATGTGAATATAGACATATGGAGCTATATTTACTCTGGAGCCAATAACTGGAAGGAACACTTTAAAAGTAATTAGCAAACTGCTGGAGACTGAGAGTGAACTAACCTGAGCTTTAACTCGTGAGGGCTCAGTCTTAAGGGAGAATATAGGTGAGAAAAGGAGCTCCACCTGGTTTTTATTAGAGTAAAATCCCCTCCATTTTGAGTAGGGAAAAGGGAAAAGTAACCATTTTGAAATCTGACCTAGAGGAAGAGCAATAATTCCAGCCCCCTCTAACCTGCCTGAGAGGAGGGGGAAAAAAGGCTTAAGAAATTCTTTTGAAGGTCCGTTCAGGAACTCTGGTCCACTAAAAAACCCAACAGATTTCATCATATGATTATAGAACACTTCTCCTCTCTACTAAACAGGGCTCCAATATAACAGATTACAACTGAGAAAATTACAAGAAATATACTTTAATTAATAAAAGTTTCTAAGGAAACTCAAAACAAGACAGAAACCAGGAAAGTAGAGGAAAATGAAATGTCTTATACCTACAAACAATATAAATACCTAGTGAACATTAAACACAGCCTAACTCCTAGCCAGATAAACCTAAAATCTCACATTAAACACCTGTTTACCTGAGTTTCTACTACTCAATAAGCCATGTCCAGATATCAACAAAAAATTGCAAGGCATGTAACAGGCAAGGAAAAGATCTGAAGAGACAAAGCAAGCATCGAAACCAAACTCAGATAAGGTAGATTTTGAATGATCAAACTGGACATTTTAAATAACTCATTAAAATGCTAAGGTCTATAAGAAAGAATCAAAACAAAATGCTAGAAATAAAAAACATTAACACAAATAAAGAATGCCTTTGACGAGCAATCAGCAGACAAAAAAAAAAACAACAATCAGTGAGCTTGAAAAAATGGAACATGGTATTTGAGAATGTAGGACAACTATAAAAGGTGAAAAATATTCATAATAGTAATGCTAGAAGGAGAAGAAACAAAGAAAATGAAGTATTTGAAGTAATGATGGTTGATAATTTTCCAAAATTAACGACAGATCCCCCAAACCCCAAATCCAGAAAGCTCAGAGAACACTAAACAGGATAAACATCAAAACATCAACACCTCATCTTCAAACCTAGGTCAAAGACAAAGAGTAAGTCTTGAAAGAAATCAGGGGGAAAAAACAAAACAAAACACTCACCTTATATGAAAGAAGAATAAGAATTATATCAGATTTCTCTTCAGAAATCATGTAAGCAAGAAGAGAGTGGAGTGAAATATTTAACTGTTGGGAAAAAAACCCACCAAGCTAGGATTCAGCATCCAGAGAAATTATCCCTCAGAAGTGAAAGAAAAATAAAGACTTTCTCAGACAAAAATAGAGGGAACTTGTGGCCAACAAACTTGCCTTGCAAGAAATGTTTTACAAGCTCTTCAGGGAAAAGGAAAATGATATAGGTGAGAAAATAGAATCCTTATGAAGAAAGGGAGAGTCCAAGAAGGAATAAATGAAGATACACTCTTTTATTTTTCTTAATCTTAATTGATCACATAGATAAGTATTCAAAATAGTAACAATATCTTGGGTAACTGCTGTTTATGGATAAGTGAAATGAATAACAGCAATGCTATAACGGACAGGAGGGAGGAGTTGGTTATATTCTAAGTTACCTGCACTATGTGTGAAGCAGTGTTAAGTGGTATTTAAAAATGAACTTAGATGAGCTCTAAGGGAAACTATTAAAAAATCTTTTTAAAGAAGTTCAATTGGTATTTTAAATAGAAAAGAAAAATGGAATAATATACAATGCTCAATTAAAATCAGACAATGAGCTAGGCAAGTAGCTCATGCCTGTAATCCCTTCGGAAGGCCGAGGCAGGAGGATCACTTGAGCCCAGGAGTTCGAGACCAGCCTGGCCTACATGGCAAAATCCCATTTCTATAAAGAATACAAAAAATTAGCCAGGTGTGGTGGTGTGCCCTTGTAGTTCTAGCCACTTGGGAACCTGAAGTGGGAGCATCACTTGAGTCCAGGAAGTCAAGGCTGCAGTGAGCCGAGATCACGCCACTGCACTCCAGCCTGGGTGACAGAGGGAGACCTTGTCTCCAAAAAACAAAGTACATTTTAAAATAAGCAACAAGGAACAAGTATAATGAGTAAGAAACAAATATGGCAGACACTAAAATCCAACTTTAACAATACTTTCAATGTGAATCGTCTAAATATACCAATTAAGACAGAACTGACAAGAGTGAACAAAAAGACCCAAATATATGTTGTCTACAAGAAACTCACTCTAAATATAAAGACACAGATAGGTTAAAGGGATGGAGAAATACATACAATGCCAACACTGATAAAAGGCAGCTGGACTAGTTATATTAATTTCTAACAAAGCAGAATTCAGAACAAGGAAAATTATCAGAGAAAAACAGGAATAGTACATAATGATCAAGGATCAATTATCAAACAAGATATAACAATCCTTAATTGTTGAGGGTCGTGATCAACTCAGTATACTACTGGAGGCTATATGTGTAAACAGCAAACTGTTTCTCATAAAAGCAGAATGTTGGCAAACTGACAAACTGTGTCTGCTGCCCAGAAGGAATGCTGAAGGCAGCCACCACCCAGGCACAAGTGTTTCTTATGATTAGGCATAACTGAAGCCTGTTAGCAATAATGTGAACCTGTGATCAATCAAGCAGCTGACCAATCATTACCTCCTCCTCCCTGCTCTTTCTACCCAATAAATACTAAGGGCTGTAGAGTCTCAGGCAGCTGCCTTTGCTCACTAAAAGCAGGGAGTCCTTTTCTTCTTCTCTTCTCTCTTCTCCTTCCCCATGTTACCCTTACTTTAAAATAGTTACCTTTGTCCTAAGTTTTCATTTCTATGTCTGTCCCCCTTGATTCAGTCTCATAATGATGGTCTCAAGTAGTAACACTAGTAACTGTCTCAGTGACAGTCTCAAGTAGTAACTTGAGTGTGGCAGTCAGCCACACTTAATGTGTCTGAGCCTAACAACAAAGTGTCAAAAGATGTGAGACAAAAACTGATAGAGCTACGAGAAGCAGCAGTTAACTCCACAGCTATAACTGAAAACATCAACACCCCTATATCAATAATTGGCAGACACAGCAGGCAGAAAACCAGTAAACATATAGTCAAACTAAAAAGTATCATCCATCAACTGGATTTCATTGACATTTATAATATACTTTATCCAATAACCACAGAATACATATTCTTCTTAAGTTCACAAAAACATTCACCAAAACAGAACACATTCTGGGACATAAGAAAGACACACCTTAACTAAAGTCATACAAACTATGCTCTCAGACTTTAATGGAATTAAACTAGAAATCAATAAAAGAAAGATAGCTGGAAAATCCCCAAATATCTGGAGATTAAACAACACATTCTAAAATAACACATCAGTCAAAGAAGTCTAAAGAGAAATTTAAAAATATTTTGAACTAAATGAAAACAACTTATCAAAATTTGTGGGATGCAGTGAAAGCAGTGCCTACAGAGAAATTTATAACACTCAATGTAATGGTGATCTAAAATCAATAATTTAACTTTCCGCCTTAGGAAACTGGAGCAATAAATACAAACCTAGAGAAAGAAGAAGAAATGAGAAATAGAGATAGCAATAAAAGTTAAAAAAATAAAATAAAAATCAACAAAATTAAAGGCCAGTTCTCTGAAAAGATCAGTAAAATTGATAAACCTCTAGCCAGGATAACCAACAAAAAAAACCCACAAATTATTAATACCAAAATCAAAGACATAAGAAACTATTATTATCAATAATAATATCAATACTGATCTCAGACATTAAAAAAGTATTAAAGAAACATTTATAACTAACTTTATGCCCACAAATTTGATTATTTAGATGAAATGGATTTCAAGGCAATTCCTTGAAAGATATAATTTATCAAAACTCACACAAGGAGAAAATGAAAATCTGAATACACCTCTATAGATTAAAAAATTAAATCAATAATTAATAACCTTTACAGAAATGAGAAAGAAGAGGAAGAACTCTGGTAACTAGATCGAATTGTAGTGTCAAACTCCATCCATTGAAAGAGCCTAGAAGCAATGATACCCAATAGTAGAAAGCACACCCATAATAAATCTATTAAATAAAATTCAAGAATATTTGTTGCATAATGTTTGTCCTCAGAATATATCCAATAAGGGTGTACGATATATTGTGTTCAAAAGTTATCTGCATTCATTCTTTTTTTTTATTGTGGTTATTGTTTGTAAAAGCTAAATAAAAACATATACTCAGAAAAAAATAATAGTAACAATTAATAACCTTCCAAAAAAAAAAAAAAACAAACACTGGGCCCAGATGGCTTCAGGGTAATTCCAACCAAACATGTAAGGAAGAAACAACACAACTGTCTCCAATCTTTTCCAGAAAATACATTCAGAGGGTACACTTTCTAAGTCATTCTGAGTCTAACATTACCCTAATGCCAAAACCAAATAAAGACATTACAAGAAGGGAAAACTACAGACAAATATCTCTTATGAACACAGATGCAAATATCCTCAATAAAGTATTAGCAAATCAAATCCAACAAGGTATAAAAGAACTATACCTCCTTGAAGTCTGGATATTAAAATAAATAAATTAAATTAAAATTTTAAAAAAAGAACTATACACCAAGACTAAGTGGGATTTATCCCAGGTATGCAAGGCTGGCTCAACATTAAAAAAAAACAATGTAATCAATCACCTCAAGAAGCTAAAGAAGAAAAATCACATGATCAGACCAATAGATGCAGAAAATGCATCTGACAAAATCCAACACCATTCTTGATAAAAACTCTCAGTAAACTAGGAATAGATGAGGAGCTTCCTCAACTTAATAAAGAACATCTACAAAAAACCTACAATTAGTATCATACTTAATGGCTAGAAACTAGACACTTTCTCTTTAAGACCAGGAAAAAGGCAGAGATGTTTCCTTTTACGGCTCTTATTCAACATCATAGGGGAAGTCCTAGCTAATGCAATGAGACAAGAAAAGGAAATAAAAGGTATATAGATTGAGAAAGAAAAAATAAACCTACTTCTGTAGCTGAAAAGATTGTTTATGCAGACAGTATCAAAGAATTGACAGAAAAAACCTCTTGGAAAAAATAAGCAATCATAGCAAGGTGGCAGGATACAAGGTTAATATGCAGAACTCAATTTCCTACGCACCAGCAGTGAACTGGAATTTTAAACACACAATACCACTTATACTAGCACCAACAAAAAGGAAATACTTAGGCATAAACCTAACAAAATATTAACAAAATTGATATCATGAGAACTATAAAACTGCTGAAATAATCAAAGAAAAGCTAAATAAATAGAAAAATAGCCTATGTTCATGGACAGGAAGACTCAAATTTTATAATTTCGAATTCTGAATAGTTTACTCATGTATAAGTTACTGACACAGTAAGAGGGATCTTTTTTTTAATCTTACAAGACCTAAAAATTACTTAATACCTTTGAAATAAAATGTTTTATTTCTGCCAAATGGCATTATGAATATAATAAGACTTAAGAGCACCAAAAGTTAGTTACTACAGCAAGATACACTAGTATACGTATATCTATTTATATTAAGAAACTCAGGGCACTTGTCTATAACTCACAAGTTACCAATCTTAAACATTTAAGCTTATGAACATATTCCCATTTTTTTCTCATGTGAAAGAACAAACTTTAACATCTTTCAACCATCATAAGTGAAATAATATTAAAAGTGATATATACCAACTGGTGATTCACATAGTAGTGCTATAAAATCAAACCAAAAACATTCCATCAACAACTGCAGGCCAGGTGTGGTGGCTCAAGCCTATAATCCCAGCACTTTAGGAGGCTGAGGTGGGTGGATCACTTGAGCCCAGTAGTTCGAAACTAGCCTGGGCAACAAGGCAAAACCCCGTCTCTACATAAAATATAAAAAATTAGCCAGGCATAGTGGTATGTGCCCGTAGTGCCAGCTACTCAAGAAGCTGAGGTGGGAGATCACCTAAGTCCAGGAGTTCAAGGCTGCAGTGAACAGTGATCACGTCACTGTACTCCAGCCTGGGCAACAGAGTGAGACCTTATCTCAGAAAACAAGCAACAATTACAGATGCTCCTGTGAAAATATTTCTATCAGGTTACATACTTGAGACGTATTTCAGGGTTTAAAAAAGGCAATCACTATCTAAAAGAAATGAGAACTTATAAAAAATAATGAAGAACCAAAAGGAAAGCAATTGTTGAGAAAGCTATGGTTCTCAAAGATTATTAACACAGAAATTATTTGACAAGGTAAACAGAACTTCAGCTGGCCACTGTATTTAAAACATGTTTCTTATTTACTATATTTTATTATGTTTTGGCTTCTTAAAAAGCTTGCAGGCCAGGGCTAGTGCTTTCTTAGAGATAAGAGGGCTCACCGGAGCATGTCTTCCATATACAAACCAACCAATCCTGAGTCTACAGCCAAATCCACCTCCTTATCTAACGCTCACATACGAAGCCAGTATTTCCTGCCCTAAATCATTCCAGAGTCAGGTACCAGGCAACTAGAGACCACCTCTACAGCTCAAAGCCTGCAGGAATCATCCAAACTCATCAATCCTCAACTGTTTACTCTGCCCTCCCTTGCCTTTCCCAAGAAATCCCAATACTCTGGCCTGGACTTTTCCGTGGTTCCTGTCTTCTGCATCCTGACTAAAACCTGTTGCTTCCCCTGGGTGGCATGCAGTGACCCTCCCTGAGACCCGTGAGTATAATAAAATGCTTCCTTCTAAGCCTTATTCTCATATCCCCCTGCAGCTGCCCAGACTTTACCACACTGTATCCAACACCTACATTCTTAGAATAGCCACTATTAATATACAAAATAAATTTAAGTATATGCATGCTCAAAATATTGCAAAGTGAAATATTAATCACCAGATGATTATCTGCATGCACCAATGGAACTGAGGTAAGAAACTTAAAACTAAAGTAACAGAAAACAGAAATCCTTTTTCAATATTACAATTCAAACCTAGAACATTCTGCTTTATCATCTGTGATTAAAAAAAAAATTTGTTTCAATTCTAATTCTATGTTGACAGTAAAGCAGCTACTTATCTCTCTCTCTACACTGCACCTTCTCTACCACATTCTTCCCAAAGCATAAAGAATCATGGAAAACAGAAATTATTTCTTGCCTTCGGAAAGTTCACAATAATATACATCAAGCTGCATCTTTCTTCAGCTGCATCTTTCCCCCATTACCTCTCGAAGAGCTATATAAATATACAATACTTTATATTAAGGCCTGGCTATATTTACTAAGATGGCCTTCAAAGTACCTATTCATTTATCCTGCCTTTTAATAATTAAGACAATAAGGCTCTAAAAACAAGAAAAGCCTATTAGTTTGAGAGTTCCTCTGACAATTCTTTGTCAAATAATTCCATCTGTAGTTAACTACTACAACAACAACAAAACACAAAATAACTTGGTTTCCTGACTTGTTAAACTGTTATGGTGTTAAATGTTAAGGAAAATAATCTATCATATGCATAAAACAACATATTCTACTTTTCACCCAATAGACACGAAATTGTTTATGTTTCTAATAAACTAACATTTTTGGTTAATAAAATTATTTATATTTTAATCCATATTTAAAATCTTGTTTTTCAACATATCCCTATAAGATTAATAAACAATAAAAAGTAGCAACTTTAAATCACACAAATAAGTTCAGAAGAAACTGATTTACATTTCAATTCTATAAACATTACAGGTTCTACTTGTACCAAATGAGATGTACCTATAAAACCATGGAGACTGAGATGTGTTTTACTGTTTTGTTTTTCAACAATATTTCTCTTCACAAGTGCTGTAACTTAAAATTTACACTGGAGGTTCAAGACTTTTTCATAGGAAGTCTCCAATTTTTAATATAAATGGTCAAAAAATAGTGTTCTTATTTACATAAGAATTACAAGAAAAAAAGGAAAATTATTTCAGAAATAAAGACAAGCTAAATGGAACACAAAATAACAGACCCCACAAGAAAAGAGGAAAGAGAATGGAGGAAATTTTCAAAATAACGAAGTTAGTCAAGTGTTACAGCTCCTTTAGAATTTCTCTGGCAGGCTTTCCAGTTTTTACCAAAAACCCTTCAAAAAAATAAAATAATAAAAGAAGTTAGTCAAAGAAGATCCCATATACATTCATAATTAGAGTCCCTAAAAAACAAACCCATGTAATGGAACATAACAAATAGTGAAAACCATCATATGAAAAAACTTTTCTGAAATAAAACACTTGAACCTACTTCTTAAGACCATACCAAGATCAACACCAAGACATAGTCAAGTAATGGTTCTTTAAAGAAAAAGAAAAATCTTTCAGGTAACCAGGCAAATGACCAAATTTCTTGTAAGAAAAAAACATCTGAAGACTTTGAAAATGTCCATGGAGCTCATAAAAAAACGTGGCTGGGTACAGTGGCTCATGTGTGTAATCCCAGCACTTTGGGAAGCTGAGGTGGGAAGATCATCACTTGAGCCCAGGAGTTCAAGACCAGCCTGAGCAACACAATGGGACCCTGTCCCAACAAAAATAAAAAAAATAAATAAATAAAGTTAGCCGAGCATAGTGGTGCGCACCTGTAGTCCCAGCTACTCAGGAGGCTGAGGCAGGAGGATCGCTTGGCCCCAGGAGGTTGAGGCTGCAGTGAGCCACGATTGTGCCACAGCCCTCCAACCTGGGCAACTAAGTGAGAGTCTGTCTCAGAAAAAAAAGCAGAAAAGAAAGAAAGAAAACATGAGCCAGGGATTTTACATCCAATCAAAGCTTCAAATATAATGAGTACAATGGTCACAAGCAAATAGTTTGAACCGAAAGGACTTAAAAGAATATTGTTCCCATGAGCTCACTTGTAGAATGTGAGTTTCAGATAACCAAAAAATCCTCAAAGTATCCTTGGGATAAGGTCTGATGATGAGTATTGAATATAATTTAAAATTAACACTAAGTGATCAGAATAAAGATAACAGTGTAGTGTATGCAAATGTTATATGCTCATAAAATACAGATATAAAACAATTAACAAAAAAGAGAGTTTACAGAAAAAGCAATGACCTACTGATACACTCAACTACCTGGATGAGTATCACATGCATCATGCTAAGTGATAACAAAATAGCCATTCTCAAAAGGTTACATTTATATAACATTCTGGCTTCAAAAGGCAAAACTATAGGGACAGAAGACAGATCAGTGGTTGTGAGGAGTTAGGGGTGGGAGGAGGGTTTGAGATAAAGGGGCAACAAGAGAGAGTTTGGGATGGTTGTTATGTAATTCTATTTGTCAAAACTCACAACTATACACTGAAAAAAATGTATTTCACTGCACATTAATCAACAATACATTTTAAGTGCAAAAAAACCCACAGACACTAGGGAAACGGAAGAAAAGGTGCTGAAGAGGTTACTAGCTAATTTCATTATTGCTCACAATACAGGAGTACCTTAAAAGAAGGGGACTATAAGTATTAGTATAAATGTACCTCTCTCAATGTAAAAACATACCAAACCTCTCAAAAAAAAAAAAAAAAAGAGCAAACAAAATAGATAAAATAAAAAAATTCAAAAGCAACAAAAATGTTTCAAGTTTCCTTTCACTCCCATCCCCATTTAACCACTTCCTCTACCTACAGCCAACTAGTGTCATCAGCTATTTGTGATACCTCTTCAAACTTTTCGATGGCATATTTACTCCCATTTTTTTTTATTTTTTATTATATTTTATTTTATTATTTATTTTATTATTATTATACTTTAAGTTTTAGGGTACATGTGCACAATGTGCAGGTTAGTTACATATGTATACATGTGCAATGCTGGTGTGCTGCACTCATTAACTCGTCATTTAGCATTAGGTATATCTCCTAATGCTATCCCTCCCCCTTCCCCCCACCCCACAACAGTCCCCAGAGTGTGATGTTCCCCTTCCTGTGTCCATGTGTTTTCATTGTTCAATTCCCACCTATGAGTGAGAACATGCAGTGTTTGGTTTTTTGTCCTTACGATAGTTTACTGAGAATGATGATTTCCAATTTCATCCATGTCCCTACAAAGGACATGAACTCATCCTTTTTTATGGCTGCACAGTATTCCATGGTGTATATGTGCCACATTTTCTTAATCCAGTCTATCATTGTTGGACATTTGGGTTGGTTCCAAGTCTTTGCTATTGTGAATAGTGCCACAATAAACATATGTGTGCATGTGTCTTTATAGCAGCATGATTTATAGTCCTTTGGGTATATACCCAGTAATGGGATGGCTGGGTCAAATAGTATTTCTAGTTCTAGATCCCTGAGGAATCGCCACACTGACTTCCACAATGGTTGAACTAGTTTACAGTCCCACCAACAGTGTAAAAGTGTTCCTATTTCTCCACATCCTCTCCAGCACCTGTTGTTTCCTGACTTTTTAATGATTGCCATTCTAACTGGTGTGAGATGGTATCTCATTGTGGTTTTGACTTGCATTTCTCTGATGGCCAGTGATGGTGAGCATTTTTTCATGTGTTTTTTGGCTGCATAAATGTCTTCTTTTGAGAAGTGTCTGTTCATGTCCTTCACCCACTTTTTGATGGGGTTGTTTGTTTTTTTTCTTGTAAATTTGTTTGAGTTCATTGTAGATTCTGGCCATTTTCAAAAGGAAATAATAAAAGAATAAACCAAGAACTAATGAAAATGGTTACCTGAGGGGGGAAGAAAAAAAGGATGACATGAACCTTCTGTGAAGTGCCTTCTTTCCTTTTTTTTTTGAGAGAGAGTCATGCTGTCACCCAGGCCAGAGTGCACTGGAGCAATCTTGGCTCACTGCAACCTCCACCTCCCGGGCTCAAGCGATTCTCCTGCCTCAGCCTCCTGAGTAGTAGCTGGGATTACAGGCATGTGCCACCACACCTGGTTAATTTTTGTATTTTTAGTAGAGATGGGGTTTCGCCACATTGGGCAGGCTGGTCTCGAACTCCTGACCTCAGGTGATCCTCACACCTCAGCCTCCCAAAGTGCTGGGATTACAGGCGTGAGCCACCGCGCCTGGGCCAAGTGCCTTCTTCAACAGTCTTACTTTGAAACAATGTAAGTGTTTTACTTAATTAAAACAAAAATTTAAAAATCAGTCCCTAAGAATGGAAGATAATTTTAAATAAGTGAAACTAGTATATATCAAGTTGGTGGCAGAAATACAGAAAAAAGAATTACTTCAAGTGACTTTAAAACACAGTATTTTGAATATCCATCCCTAATGGGATATATTCTAAAGACTGAAGCAAAATTTAAAAAAAAAAAAAGACTGCAAAAAAACATACAGTATTCAATGTTCTTAATACGGATTTTTTTTTTTTTTTTTAATTGATGAAGTTTCGCTCTTGTTGCTCAGTCTGCAGTGCAATGGCACGATCTTGGCTCAATGCAACCTCCGCCTCCTGGGTTCAAGCGATTCTCCAGCCTCAGCCTCCCGAGTCACTGGGATTTCAGGTGCCCACCACCAGGCCCAGCTAATTTTTGTTACTAGTAGAGACAGGGTTTCGCCATGTTGGCCAGGCTGGTCTCAAAACTCCTGACCTCAGGTGACCCACCCACCTCTGCCTCCCAAATTACTGGTATTTTAATTTGGAAATGTAACAAGATATTCTAGGCTAAAGCAAATAAATATGTTAATATCACTAGAATCAAAGATTCTCAGAATAAGAAAAAAGAAGTATAAAATGAGAGACTTTAAAACTGATTTGGAAACTCTGCAACTCACGAACTCACTTTGAAATGCATTTTAAATAGATGGGGTGTGGACGAACGGACCTGTAATAAAGTAAATATAGCAAAATCTTAATTCTAAAATCTAGGTGGTGTGTACAAGGGTATTCACTGTATTAACTCTGTCTTCTGTATGTCTGTAAATGTTGGGGAGGAAAACTTGCTAGATTCTGTACTATACAAATCATAAAGAATCACTGGGATGAATCTCAACTCTTAACCAATCTGTTTTTCCATCTGACAACAATTACTTCTCAGCAACCATTTTAAAACATTTCAACCACTCCTCCAAAAAACTATCCAGACTACCAAATCATCCACAAAGCCAAAAGGTCTAGGACCAACAGATCATTTCTCCTTATCTTGGAATGTTAATCAACCTAAGTGATTCTAGCAATAGGCAAAGATCAATAACTCAATATATCTGAGATAAACATAAACAGAATGGTTATAAACTGTTTTCCTGGTTCTGAAAAACTGAAATATGATTTCAAGTAATATATTCATCAGGACAAAACTATACAATCTTAAAGTTATATGACATGGGTGCCTTTAAGACATTAAAATGAAATTTTCTCCCTGAATTTTCAATTAAATTTATATTAAAGTATAAGAACTGGTACCCATGAGAATAATATCTTTTTAATCTCTCATGTGACTCAAATACATCTTAAACCAATTTTTCTTTCTCAGACTAATGTTGAAAGCAGTTTTAATAGAGAAAAAAAGCTGGAGAGAATATACTCCAAAATGTCAACTGCCATTAATCCGGGTGGTAGGACTGTATATGCTTTTAAAAATATGTTATGTTTTTTTCTATTTCACAGGAGTTATTTGATTTTCCCTTTTGCATTAAGAATGCATTACCTTGTAATTGGAAAAAAAATTTCTTGAAAAAAAACAACAAAAAAACTACCTATACTTGTTAAGTATAAAATAACTGACAGAGTAAGAGGTAAGGGTGATTTGGGATTTAAACTGCACTAAAGATAACCACCTCAAGAATAATCTGAGAAACATGATGGTTATATATCTCTAGGTCACTTTTCCCATATTTCATACCTTCTTAAATAACCACTTTTTCTCTCCACCAAAAATATGGCTCCTACCATTCTTGATGGTTTCAAAATGTAGGTAAAGAACATATCCAAAATCCAAGACTCACATTCTGTTCATTCCATAAATACTGACTATCTATACTCTGTACTATGCACAGCAAGTGCTAGGGGATTACAAAAGAAAAGATGTTATTATCCCTACCCACCTCTACTCAGTTAACATATTTATGCAGCACCTATTTTGTGTCTGGCATTGTTCTGCACACCATGGATATAGCAGTAAACAAAACAGACCAAAAAAGCCTCTCTGATAAAGACTTCCTTCTCTTGTCTTCCATGGTTATGCCCTAAACTTAGCCAAATGCAGCAAATCCACCTCAGAAATCCCTCTGCATCTCCTTAAAACTCACTAAAAACAGCAATATATAAATCTCTCATTTTGTCTGAGTATATCAGCTCCATACTGATTTCATTTTTTCCCTACCCAGCCTGAACTAAAATGGTCCATTTAGATATTCCCTCACCAGTAACCTCAATTACTACAGTTGTTCTTCCAACTTACCTAACCTATAGTTTCCCATTTTGCATCAATCATACAATTCAACTTTCCTCTCTAACCAGCTGGGTATAGAGTAAAAAATTATAAGTATGTAAACCGCTGTCACAAATTCGTGGTTTTAAATCTCATAGTTCCTCAATACCTTCACTTCTCTGATCAATGAACATTTACTAAATATCTATGTGTAGGACGACACAGATAAAGCTGTGGCAAAGACAAAAGTCTATGCCCTCCCTAAAGGAATACTCTAATAGGCAGGACAGATCTTAAATAAATAATTATGAAGGTGATTAAATGCTATGAAGGGGAAGTACAAGATGCTGTGAAAGTTAACAGAGCCTAATCTTGTTTGGAGGTGAAAAGGCTGTCAAGACAGGCTTCCAGAAGTAGTGATAAGTGCCAATAAATAAATTCCACACAGCATCCCACCTTCCTAATTTATACTTAAATCCCCATATCCCACTTGCTGGGCAAAGAAACTTGCCTCATTCACCTCCTCAGCCTTCTCCTGGACTCACTAGTGATTCCTTCTCCTCAGCATATACATACAACAAGGTCTGTCCCACCCAAACATAAATTGCAATAATTTTTCTGGAGAGTAATTTGGCCATGTGTATCATAAGCCATAAAAATATGCATACCCCTTCTTGTGAGCCATAATTCCACTTCAAGAAATCTTTCCTAAGGAAATAAAGACAAATTTCATGCAAAAAAGAGTATTTAGAATAGTGAAAGAATTAAAACAATCTAAATAACTGGCAACAGGAGAACAGCTATGCATGTGCCTTAATAAACTTATAACAGACTATGCCACAGCCAAAAATAAAAAGATATTCAGAGCTTTTAATCTCATAGAAGAATGCTTATAATTATGTAAGAAATACACTATTAACTGTTACATAGAAATAAATCAATAATAATCCTCTACAAAAAAATTTAAAAATAAGCCAGGCATGGTGACACATCTCTGTAGTCCTAGCTACTTGGGTGGCTGAGGCAGGAGGATCACTTGAACCCAACAGTTTGAGGTTACAGTGAGCTATGAATGTGCCACTGCACTACAGCCTAGGCAACACAGAAATACCGTCTCCCCAAAAATACTAAATAAATCAATGATAAACACAGGATGTAAAAACCTGTATAAAGAGGATACCAGGCCGGGTGTGGTGGCTCACACCTGTAATCCCAACACTTTGGGAGGCCTAGGTGGGAGGATCACGAGGTCAAGAGATCGAGACCATCCTGGCCAACATAGTGAAACCCTGTCTCTACTGAAAATACAAAAAGTAGCTGGGCGTGGTGGCATGCGCCTGTAGTCCCAGCTACTGGGAGGGGGGCTGAGGTGGGAGAATTGTTTGAACCTGGGAAGCAGAGAATGCAGTGAGCCGAAATTGCACCACTGCACTCCAGCCTGGCAACAGAGCCAGACTCTGTCTCAAATAAAAAGAGTATAACTAAGCTTAAAATGTAAGTGTATATGTAACATCCGCAAGAAATGAGCAGAAGTATTGATAGCAATTAATTATACAAAATTATGGTTTAGTTTTCTCCCTTACATTTTTCTGTACTTTTTTTTCTTTCCTGAATTTCCAAAATTTCTCTCTTTTTTTTTCCCCCTGAAATAGAGTCCCACTCTGCAGCCTAGGCTGGAGTGTAGCGACAGAAACACAGTTCACTGCAGCCTTGACCTCCTGGGCTCAAGCGATCTTCTGGCTCAGCCTCTCATATAGCTGGGACCACAGGTGCATGCCACTACACCCGGCTAATTTTATTATTTTTATTTATTTATTTATTTATTTTGAGACGGAGTCTGGCTCTGTTGCCCAAGCTGGAGTGCAGCGGTGCAATCTTGGCTCACTGCAGCCTTGGCCTCCCAGGTTCAAGGGATTCTCCTGCCTCAGCCTCCCGAGTAACTGGGTACAGGAATGAGCTACCACGCCCAGCTACTTTTTTGTATTTTTGGTAGAGACAGAGTTTCACCATGTTGGCCAGGCTGGTCTCGAACTCCTGACCTCAGGTGATCCACCCACCTCGGCCTCCCAAAGTGCTGGGATTACAGGCATGAGCCACCATGCCCGGCCTAATAAACAGGGTCTTGCTTTGTTGCCCAAGCTAGTCTCGAACTACTGGGCTCAGGCAATCCTCCCACCTCAGCCGCCAAAAGTGCTGGGATTACAGGCATGAGCCACCACGCCTGGCCTTGAATTATCAAATTGGCAGTGTATTACTTTTCTAAATGGGTTGTGAATTATTGTTTCTCACAACAGCAACACAGCTACTAAGTTCACTGGCGCATTATCTCCATTCCTTACCTCTCTTTGACACACTGCACCTGCTATCACCCCAATTTTAAGGCAACTGCTATCACAAGGACTAATTAACCCCTCAAATGACAAACCAGTGGAGACTTAGCAGTTCTCCTTTGAACTGACTTCCTTGGCTTCTGAAAACACCTAGGATCTGCCTTCTAATTCTCTGACCATTCTTTTATAGAATCTTAGATGATTATGTAACAAGAAGAAATTTTTTAAAAAAATTTGTAAGTACATGAAAAGAATCTCAGATGAATTTCCTCCTTCTATATGTCCTTTAAATATGGTGTTTCAGGTGTCCACCCTAGGCCCTCTTTTTTTTTTTTTTACATTACATACTTGGGTGATCCTATCAATTCCCATGGCTTTAACAATTTACCTTCTGACAACTCCAAAACCTACCTTCAGCCCTACTCTCCTAAATCGCATTTATTTTTAGTCAAAGCCTTTGCTATTAATTTTCTGGGAGTCCCCTAGCAGCTCAAACACTGTTCTCATCATCATCTTTTTTAAAGATCCACTTCCTGGCCAGGTGTGATGGCTCACAACTGTAATCCCAGTACTTTGGGAGGCTGAGGCAGGAGGATCCCTTGAGCCCAGTAATTTGAGGCTGCAGTGAGCTACGATCACACAACTGCACTCCAGCCTGGGCAACAAACTGAGGCCCTATCTCTTAAAAAAAAAAAAAAAAATCCCCTTCTGGTATTTTCTGATGTGTTTAGTCACATCACTATCCATTTAATCTTCTAAGCCAAAAGCTAGGGAGTCATTCTTAACACTCTCTCAACAACTATCTTTACATACTACTCCTACTTCCTAATCAAGGAAATAAAGACAGATTTCATGTAAAAAAAATTAAGTCCTAATTAGTTAACAAATCTGTCTACTTTCCTCTCCAACCTCACCACACAGATTAAACCCTCAATTTATTATTACAATAACCCAACTGATCTCTGGAAGTCAGTCTCAGATCTATTTTCCATAATACCCTCAGATAACCTACCTAAAAAGCAAATCCAAACATATAATTCCCTTGCTTAAAACTAGCACCTGAAAGATAAAGGGTTAACACCCACTAGCATTAGAAGTCCCTTCATGATCATCTCCAGACACATTCCTCCCACAAAACTTTATGCTGAGCTTCCTCCAGCAGCAGCAGCAGCAGCAAGCAGTGGCAAGAAGACATGAGTTTGCTGTGCACCAGGCATCTTTTTTCAGAGCAGCATCAAGCTATCCTGAGTTTGCTTCACACCAGGTACTCTAATAAGTGCTTTAAGTGAGTTATGTAATTTAGTCTTATGAGGTTGGCACTATTATTTCCTTTTCACAGACTGAGAGAGTCTGTCAAAAAATACAAAACCACAGAACTAGTTAAGTAGCAGAGCTAAGATTTACATCTCCACTATATTTCTCAACAAAAGTTAACTAGTCAGCTTCTAAAACAGCTACTAATCTTTAAAATCTCTGTTCATATCCTATCTTGTAAAGGATACCTGAGCAACTGAAGGACAGAGAAGCTTATGTTTAACTGTATTCCTCTTCTGTAATTTTATGTAAGCTTCCTAGATAGACTTCCCTGATCACCACCCTGTCTTCCAACAGAGTTGGTTACTTCCTCCAACATACTTCTCTAATTTGTTTATATGTCTACTACTGTGTATCTCATACTGGATATTATTTATTTACATGTTCATTTCCCTTCTTACCTGCAAACTTTTGGAAAGTAGGTACCCTTTCTCAGCCATGTTTACAGCCCTGTCTCCATCTTTGTCAATCCTAGGTTCTTAGCACAGTATCTGGCATATAACAGGTACTCAACAAATTAAATCTCCTCCTCTGTTATTTTCCTCCTGTTATTTTTTATTTAAATCTCTATCACACTCTATCCTCAGGCAACTGCCTCACAACCTAACTCCTAGCCCTAGCCCGTATACTCTGTAGCAGTCTTGCAGACCGCCATCACACACTTCATCCTCTCCCCACTTTGTATTATCTTTCTAAAGCAGGTATCATATATCTTCCCTACTCAAAAAGATTGAAGGCAGTCTGGGTGCAGTGACTCATGCCTGTAATCCCAACACTTAGGGAGGCAGGAGGATAGCTTGAGGCCAGGAGTTCAAGACCAGCCTATGCAACATACCGAGACCCATCTCTACAAAAAAAAAAAAAAAAGCTGGGCATGGTGATGCACACCCGTAGTCCCAGCTATCTGGGAGGCTAAGCTGAAGCAGGAGGATCACTTAAGTAAGGGAGGTCAGGGCTACAGAGAGCCATGATTGTGCCACTGTACTACAGCCTGGGTGACAGAGCAAGACTCTGCCACAAACAAAAACAAAACAAAACAAAACAAAACAAAAAACTGAAAGCTCCCTTCTACCTATAGAGTATATTTCACCCTAGAACTATCATCAAGGCTCTATAACATCTGATTCCATTCTTACTTTTTTTCCTTTTTTTTTTGAGAGATGAAGTCTCACTCTGTTGCTAGGCTGGAGTGCAGTGGTGTGATCTCAGCTCACTGCAACCTTTGCATCCTGGGTTCAAGCGATTCTTCTGCCTTGGTTCCCCAAGCAGATGGGACTACAGGCGTGTGCCACCCCACCCAGCTAATTTTTGTACTTTTTAGTAGAGATGGGGTTTCACTATATGTTGGTCAGGCTAGTCTCGAACTCTTTATCTCAGGTGATCCACTCGCTTCAGGCTCCCTAAGTGTTGGGATTACAGGCATGAGCCACCACGCTCAGCCTGTTCTTACTTTTGTAACTCTTCCTTATAATCCAAGTCCCCAACAATACTGAACCATGTATCTCTGCCAAAGACCACAAAGTTGCACTCTTCCTGTGAGACTATTCTGGCCATTTACCATAGTCCGGAATGTTCTTCCCCAAAAAGGCCTCTCAAATTCTTACTCATTTTGTAAGGTCTACCAACTACTACTTCCTGTATAAATGTTTCCTTGAGCCAAAATTAATTACCCTCTCCTCAGTTTTCCCATACATGGTCTCATTCTTAAGTACTTAGTATATTATGTCTTAAGAGTTGCGTATTTCTGCTTCCTGCCTTGTCCCACCATATCTTCCAAACACCACATACCAACAGTTTAGTCAACAGAGGACTATATATGTAGTCCTTTGTTGTACAGCCCAGGTATGTAGCAGGCTATACCATCTAGGTTTATGTAAGTACCCTTTACGATGTTCATAAAAAAACATCGCCCAATGACTCATGTCTCAGAACATGTTCTGTAGTTAAGCGACATATGACTACACTAAATTTGATCTTCCTCAAGGGCAGGGACCACATTCAGTTCACTCATTGTATTAACTGAGTTTCTACTAAATGTCAGGTCCTCTAGTAAGAACTATGAATAAGACAAATCAATAAAATAATTTCTTAACCCCACTCAACTGCTGACAATGTGATATATCATAGGTGTTCAACATATATTTGTTAAATAAATATATTGCTTACTTATAAAAAATACATTGTTTACTCTTTGTTCACATTTACCCTGTGCTTCCATTTGCTGCTTACAACCAATCAAACCTAGAAGGAAAGATCCTTCTAGTTTTCAAAGCCTTTTAAGGCTAGACAGGAAGAAAGACCTTTGTTCTCCTCCTCCCCCTAAGAAATAAACTAGAAAGTCAGCAAGCATAAAAGGAACACTCTGAAAGAGTGCACTTTATTATCAGCAGAAGAATTTAGGAACAGAACAGAGAGACTGAATTACTTGCCAGTTCTCACTGAAACACTGTCAAAGAGTGGCATCAATATTTTGTTTGAAGAGCTAAAAATACCATTCATAATAAATTATAATTCTAAAAACTTTCAAATAAAAATTTTATTCTCTCTCACATTTAGAATTAACTGTATGTCCACTGCCTCTATTAATATGCATAATTTAAAATTTGAATGAAATCCCTGAACTGAAAGTACCTAAGATACAGACTCCTTAAAGAAATTCATCTCAACAGTCAATGATCACTAAAAAGAAGGGAAAGTAAACACACACCCGTTAAATATATGCCCTAAAGAAGTTATGCAGGGCCAGGCATGGTGGCTCACATCTGTAATCCCAGCACTTTGGGAGGCCGAAGTGGGTGGATTATTTTGAGGTCAGGAGTTCAAGACCGGCCTGGCCAACATGGTGAAACCCCATCTCTACTGAAAATAGAAAAATTAGCTGGGTATGGTGGGGCATACCTGTAATCCCAGCTACTAGGACAGACTAAGACAAAAGAATTCCTTAAACCCAGGAGACAGAGGTTGCAGTGAGCCAAGATTGCGCCACTGAACTCCAGCCTGGGTGACAGAGACTCCGTCTCAAAAAAAAAAAAAAAAGTCATGTAGATAAAGTGATTTAATTTTTCTTGTGAAATGCATTAGAATTTATTTTTAAATTAATAATATTTAAACAGACTATTTTGTCCTAATAAATTTATTTAACTGCACATATACAAAACTTAGGTTCAGTTTAAATGAAAACTCATGGCAGAAAATGAAATCTATTCTTTCACTCAATAAAAGGAACTTTCTTCAGGTCTCATTTTCTAGGCAATAAAGAAATACAAGTAACAATCATGACAGTCATATTCCTAATTTTCCAGGGTAAACCTAGAAACAACGCACACCATAGGAATTAAAAGTCTTTATAAGCACATAATACATTAACACCAGTTCTTTCTACCCTATTGAAAGAGGCAATTCACACCCAACTCTTGCCATTTCATGAGAAAATTTGTTGCCAAGGACAATTTATTTTAAAAACTGAGATCTGGGATAAACACTTTGTTTAAAAGAAAACTCAGTGTTTTTGTTTGTTTGTTTTTGAGACAGTCTCGCACAGTCACCTGGGATGGAGTACAGTGGCGTGATGTCGGCTCATTGCAACCTCTGCCTCCTGTGTTCAAGCAATTCTCCTGCCCCAGCCCCTCAAGTAGCTGGGATTACAGGTGCCTGCCACCACGCCCGGCTAATTTTTTGTATTTTTAGTAGAGACGGGGTTTCACTATGTTGGCCAGGCTGGTCTCGAACTCCGGACCTCATGATCCACTGGCATCAGCCTCCCAAAGTGCTAAAGGCTAGAGCCACCGTGACTGGCGAAAATTCAGTTTTAAATTAAGCAGAATAAACTCTCAGATGGGCATACATCATTGCAAACAAAAGGTGCCTAACAGCTACTCTTTCTGGTCCACGCTTTACAAAGATGTTGAGATTTTTAGGAAAGAATCTTTTCTCCAGAAAAACATTAGTTAGCCAAAATTAGCAATACGAGTTGCTTTTTATCATAAATGAATTGTTCTTTGCTTCCAAAAACAATGGGTTGGGCCTAGAACTTTGTTCGACACGTTCACCAGAGAGATAAATGAATGTGACTAAAGAAATACAATAGTTTGGCCGGGCGCGGTGGCTCACACCTATAATCCCAGCACTTTGGGAGACCGAGATGGATGGATCACCTGAGGTCAGGGGTTCGAAACCAGCCTGGCCAACATGGCAAAACACCGTCTCTACTAAAAGCACAAAGTAAACTGGGCGTGGTGGCGCATGCCTGTAATCCAGCTACTCGGAAGGCTGAGGCAGGAGAATCACTTGAACCTGGGAGGCAGAGGTTACAGTGAGCTGAAATCACGCCATCGCACTCCAGCCTGGGCAACAAGAGCGAAACTCCGTCTCAAAAAAAAAAAAAAAAAAAACAACAACAACAACAAAAAGGTGGGGCACTGTGGCTCACACCTGTAATCCCAGCACTTTGGGTGACAGAGGCAGGCGGATCGCCTGAGGTCAGGAGTTTGACACCAGCCTGGGCAACAGGGTGAAACCCCATCTCTATCAAAAATACAAAAATTAGCCAGGCATGGTGGTACACACCTGTAATCCCAGCTACTTGGAAGGCTGAGACAGGCAGAACTGCTTGAACCCAGGAGGTGGAGGTTACAGTGAGCCAAGATCACGCCACTGCACTCCAGCCTGGGCAACAGAGCAAGACTCTGTCTCAAAACAAAACAAACCAAAAAAAAAACAATAGTTTTCTCCAAGAACATACAAGAAATAGTACTTCTTCTAATCCATTCATTTATTCATACCTTTAAAAGCTACCTATAAATTAAGTACTGAAGTTATAGAAATTAAATAGTCCCTTACTCTTAAATCTGTAGGGTCATGTTGGCAGTAAGCAGACAATTGAAACAATAAATACCATAATTACAGTCTGGCCAAAATGTAAAGGAGGCATAGAAAAGGCATATTCCTACTTTAGGGAGAAAATGCCATAGGAAAGGTACTCCTAAACTAGGACTTGAAGACTAATTAATTAGCTAGGCAAATAGAGAAAGGGATAAGAGAAGGTGAAGGAAGGGCATGCATAAGGAACTAGAAATATAAGCCAGTATGCGTAGTCAGAGAACTCCAAATGGTACCTTATAGGTGAAGAGCAGGTGAGAATTAGGGATTCTTCAACATAATTAGTCATTAGGGAAATATAAATTAAAACCACAGCAAGAAATCACTAGAAACCTATTATAATGGCTAAAAATTAAAAAAAAAAGACGACAATACCTAGTACTAAGATCAACAGGAACTCTCATACATTGCTGGTAGAAATGCAAACTAGTGGGCCAGGCACAGTGGCTCACACCTGCAATCCCAGAACTTTTGGAGGCCGAGGCGGGCAGATCACCTGAGCTCAGGAGTTCAACACCAGCCTGGGCAACATGGTGAAACCCCGACTCTACTAAAAATACAAAAGATTAGTGGGTGGTGGTGGATATCATATCCCTCCACAGCATGGCTGGTTTCTGTCACTCAACAAGCACATGAAACACACGAATATGTCTGTAAGGAACTTACTATCTGGCTCAGGAGAAAAAAATGTATATATGAAAAACATATATACGAAAAAGCTAGAGGCCAGGTGTTGTGGCTCATGCCTGCAATCCCAGCACTCTGGGAGGCCGAGGCAGGCGGATCATTTGAGGTCAGGCGCTCGAGACCAGCCTGGCCAACATAGTGAAACCCTGTCTCTACTAAAAATACAAAAATTAGCCAGGCGTGGTGGTAGGCGCCTGTAATCCCAGCTACTTGGGAGGCTGAGGCAGGAGAATTGCTTGAACCCGGGAGGCAGAGGTTGCAGTGAGCCAAGACTGTGCCACTGTACTCCAGCCTGGGCGACAGAGCAAGACTCTGGCTCAAGAAAAAAACAAAAACAAACAAACAAAAAAAACGAAATGCAAACTAGTATAGCCACTTTGTGAAACAATTTGGCAGTTTCTTATAAAGTTAAAAATACACTTAACTACAATCCAGCAATCCCACTCCTAGATACTTCCTCGTGAAAAGAAAACTTATGTTTACACAAAAACCTGTATATACATGTTTACAGTTCCAGCCAAAAAACTGGAAACAACTGAGAAGTTCTTCAACTGGGGAGTGGGTAAGCAAACTTTGGTTCACTCATCTACACAATTAGATTAAAAAGGACTGTTCTATGAATATATACAACAGGGAGGAATCTCAAATGTGTTATGCTAAGTGAAAGATACCAGACTTCAAAAGGCTATATGATTCCATTTACATGCCATTCTTGAAATGGACAAACTATAGAGACAGAAAACCAGTCAACAGTTACCAGGAGCTAGAGGTGGGGAAGGGTTGTCTACAAAAGGGTATGACAGAATTTTGGGGGATGACAGAGCTGTTCTATATAAAGCAGTCCGCATTTATCTGTGGTTTTGCTTTCCTCAGTGTTTCAGTTACCCACAGTCAACTGAGGTCCGAAAATATTAATTGGAAAATTCCAGAAATAAGCAATTTGTAAGTTTTAAATTGCATGCCATTCTGAGTAACATGATAAAATCTCATGCCATTGGATTCAGTCCCGCCCTGTCCCCACCTGGGAATCATTCCTTTGTCTAGCATATCCACATTGTATATATACATACCACATGCCCTTTAGTCACTGAGTAGCCCTCTCAACTATCAGACTGAAAAAAAACATAGTATATATAGAGTTCAGTACTACCTGCAGTTTCAAGCATCGACAAAGGGTCTTGGAATGTATCCCCCACAGATAAGGGGAGTCTCCCATATCGACTGCGATGGTGGTTATATGACTATACATGTTTGTCAAAACTCACAGAACTGTATACTAAAAAGAATAAAGTTTACTATATGTAAAATATACCTAGTTTTAAAAACAAAAGAAAAAGGATAAGGTATCCTGGCTACAAAGAGACTGAAAAATGACGCAAGAGCTAGTCAGATCTGAGGGGTCCTGTTAAGAAGCTCTACATTTTATCCTTGAAGCAACAGATGTCCCAAATGATCTCAAAAAACGGGTAGAGGCAATTCAGTTTTGTATTACTAAGAACACTGACAACAGTTATAGACTAGAATAAGAGGAAAACAGGCAGCAACTGGAGACCCATCAACCATCTCAGAGTAATTCACCAGATAAATAATTGAGATTTGACAAAGTGAGAGGCAGTAGAGATGAACAGAAAAGTTAAAAGCAGGAAATTCTCAAGTTTCTAGCAATAGTGAAACCACCAACCAAAATTTTTTTTTTTTTTTTTTCAGAAAAAGATTTTAAACAAGCTAAATTTAAATGCCTGAGGGACATTCAAATGCAAACATTTGGTTAGACACGTTGTCTGGAGCTCAAGGGAATAAGCTAAGATGTAGCATTAGATTCGAGAATCATCAGGGTATTTGCAGCCAAATATGAGGTCAAGTTCATATAATTTGAAGTATAAAAAGAATCAGCTTACTGATTATACAGCTTGTAAAGTGAGAAATGGTGACAATCGTGTGCCTATTTCAATATGGGCCTCTCTCAACCACTCTATCCTTGGCATCTCTGATTTTCTCTTTGGCTTGATTACCCTGAGAAAACTGAGGCAGTTACATAAAAAGCTGTCACTGAATTCCAAGTTTTTATTTTCTGTTGCTCATACTGTTGACATAGAGAATATTCAGCCGATAAAGGAGTAACCTACTGAATACACTTATTTGGTTAATTAAACACAGGAGGACCACTAAGAGGGGTTTGATTTGAGGTCCATCTGACTGACCTCACAGGGCAACTTATCCACACAGCCCAACAGCTTTGTCTTGGTAACTCAACTAATGACCCTATGACTGCTTTAAGAGACCTCTGATATGCAATAAAGTTATTAGGAAATACTATAGGATAGATCCAATGATTCTAGGTAATTAGTGCTTAACCAGGGATAGGCACCAAAATTCAGTGTGGAGCTTTCTCAAAATGCCTATCTTGCCCAAAGCTCTACTTCTGAAAATCCTAATTTAGGAACTTTTGGGGTATGGCCCAAAAATTACTATATTTTTAATAGTCTCATAAGTGATTCTGATATCCATACAAACCACACACCAATCCCAAGCTGAAAAGCAATGATATAAAATTTGGTTCCAGGCCCTACCATGGAATTCTCATTTGGAAATTTCTAAACCACATCCGAAACCTTGAAAATCTCCTCTAGTTGAGAGCATACAAATACACATTTCCCAGCTGAAACCTAAAATTCTAAGTCCAACATCTGTAAAATACCTATGAATCACCAACTGACTATGATTACTAGCTTTGAGAGGATTTAACTTCTTAGCAGAATTCAGGAAAAAGCAGTGTAAGTCATGGAAAATGAGTCACCGTCCCTTCATTCCTTAATTCCAATTCTCCATTTTAATAATAAACCTACCAGAAAAGCTTAGTTAATATCACCAACTCAAGCTTTAACTTCAGCTAGTATTTAAGCACAACCAGATCCAATCTGTTATATTGAAATATTCAGATTCCACTTTTCCAATTACCAAAATTTCCAGGATTCCAACTTTCCAATTACATCATAAACATTATGAATCAAAACAAAAAAACCAGCAAACGATTTTTCTCACCAAAATTTACACTTACCCATCTCTTCCCTTACTGACAATTTTTACTTCAAAATAGTAAATCCCACAGGCTGCTGGTATTGGATGCGTGGCTCGAACTGACGCTGCATCTTTTGGGGTTTTGCCATGACCTGCGTATGAAACAGGAAGGAAAAAAGAAGTCACATGAGATATTCACTGAAAAATGAAAACCTTAAACCATTCAGGAACATATAGGTTTTTGGAATGATGTATAATTTCTGCTCCTATCAGTTCAAATACTCAATAAAACATTTATCATCACCATGAACCCAATATGCAAAATAGCCCAAGTTAACCACAGAACTTTTCACACTATTACTAGTTTTATTAAGATTACAGAATCCAAATATGTAAATTGAACCTAGCAGCCTTTTATGCAAATTAAATAAAAGACATTATAGAGTACATTATATTTTTAAGAGGAAAAAGGATGTATGAAGAACATGAGAGAAAGATCTTAATTTTATCAGGTCTAAATTTGCATATAACTTATATAATTTCTGTACACTCTTGCCAAAGCCCTGGCTCTTTAAACCAGAAGCATCTGTATTGTATATTTCTAAGTGAAATCTTACACAATTAGATTGAATTGGCAAAACAGCTTTCTTAAGAATTTACAATTTTGTTCTTTGATATAGTCTTATTAATTAAAGCTGATTCATAAAATCTCTTGGGCTAATAATAGCCTATTGAGAAATACATCTAATTTCTAAATGTATTTTTTTCTTTTTAAACAACAGAAATAACACCATGCCACTGCTGACATTTTAGAAAATCTGTTAGATAATGGCTTTCAAACTTTTTAAACCAGCTATTCCTCAATTCTAATCCCATAGGGTTTGCTAAACTCACAATCACTTCCCCTGCCTCTCGCCCAAGACACAAATTCCCTTGAAAGCCAGCATGCGGACAATATTAAGAGAAAATACGTCCACAAAACCATGAAGAACAAAGAAAGAAGTTGAAGTAGCATGTCAGAAAGTACTCATAGAGTATGAGTGAGACAAGTCTCCATAATCCCCAAAAGGACTGCATGAGAAACAATACTCTAAATCATTATTTGGGTGTTCCAGTTAAATATGCTCCATGCAATACAAACTTTGCATTAATCTTTCAGTCATACTACAAAATTATCTTCATAGGTAGCAGAATTCTCCTCAAATTTATCATGATTGTTTTAAAACTAAATACCTTCTTGTATGTCAAAAATTGTATCTTAAGATATACAATCATCACACATGAATGAGATCATATCCTCCCTTACCACACACTTGACCAAATTCACAAAATTTCCAACACATGCCTTATTATTAAACACTGAAGTTTACACTTGCAATGCAAATTAGTACATGTTCACACCCCCTACTCCCCCCACAAAAAAATGGAATGAATTCTGCCACTCCTTCCATTACCATGAAAACTTGGGTTATGGGCAGAAGTTCTTTTAGCCTAGTGACCATAAGGAGTCAACAAGCTTGGCTAGGAAGACAAAAATGGAACCAACAATATTTACATGCGTCAAAACTACTTTAACATATGATGCAGGTAATAGATTTACACTGAGCTAAGCAGCAGAAAAGAATTGCACAAATCTGTGCACTAGTCACTTTTTAATAATATTTAATTATGGTGGCAGTAAACCACATTTTTCAGTCAAAATATGTTCAAATAATTAAGTTACCTGAGAAAAGGCCATGGAAACTACATATTTAAAAATTAGATTGTTACAAATAAATCTAGAGAAAACTATCTAAACAAAATCTAACTGCAGTCCTAAATCCACTGATTTTTTTTAAGGGGAGTGACCCAAACTTTTAGGGATAAAGTAATCCCAAAGTATTCTTGATAACAAATAATAGTTACATATATTTAATACCGCGTGAAAGGCACTGTTCTAAGAGCATTAAGTTTATTAACTCATTTAATGTCCAAAACAACCCCATGAGGTAGGTACTATCTATTATCATTTCACAGTTGAGGAATCTAAGGGAAGATAATGAAACTCGCCCAAAGTCATACTTCTAAAAGAGAATTCCAAACCAGGATTTGTGCTGGGATTTAAATTCAAGAAACCTGATCTAGAGTGAGCTCTGAACCCACATGAAGGATTTAGTTACAATGAACATTCGGGGATGACTTCACATATCCCCATGTCCCATTCTGACTACTTCTACGGGAAAAGAGAAAGAAACTAATATTTGAAAGTAAACAGTCTCTCAAAGAGTTAGGTGCTTTTGTATGGATTTTTCTCTTTCAACATTTATGAAATGGGTATTATTTAACCTCACTTTTTGAAATAAAGAAATCTGTAATCTGTCGTGGGCCTACAGAAAAAAAAAATAAAATGTTTACACATTATATACCCTGCCCCAAATTAGTAGAAACATATATTAAATCCATGCATGAATTAAAATCCCATACACTTTTCCATTATGCAAAAATTACTATAAAGTACCAGTTATAAATCTTCAAGTATCCATTATATTTGTTATGATTCACTAATTGCAGATAAATTCTGTAAATGTTAAAACTAAAAAGATTTGTTTCATGTTTAAATTAAAATTTAAATTAGATGTAAAAGGTATAAGGAAAAGTTTAAACACAAGATTATAAGGTTTCATATTATTTCTTAAATGAGACCAGTCCAAGTTGAGTATCCCTTATCTGAGATGCTTGTAACCAGAAGCATTTCAGATTTTTTTCAGATTTTACAATATTTGCACATACTTACCAGCTGAGCATCCTAAATCCAAAAATCCAAAATCTAAAATGTTTCAATGGGCATTTCCTTTGAGCCGGGCGTGGTGGCTCATGCCTGTAATTCCAGCACTTTGGGAGGCTGGGGCGGGCGGATCACTTGAGGTCAGGAGTTCAAGACCAGCTTGGCCAACATGGTGAAACCCTGTCTGTACTAAAAATACAAAAATTAGCCTGGCATGGTAGTATGTGCCTGTAATCCCAGCTACTTGGGAGGCTGAGGCACAAGAATCGCTTGAACTTGAGAGGCAGAAGTTGCAGGGACCTGACAGCGCCACTACACTCCAGCCTGGGCAACAGAGTGAGACTCTGTCCCAAAAATAAAAAAATAAAAAATCAAGTTTTGAATTCTGAAAGCATTTTGAATTTCAGATTTGGGATGCTCAAACTTGTAATATCAGAAGCAAAGGGCCTATTTCTAACAATGCTCATCACCTGAAAGTTTATTATTACCTAAAATTCTGTGGTAATCAAAAAACAACCTCATACTACCAAAGTGTAAACTTTTAAAACTACAAAGTCCTCAGTAATAAGTGTTTTCTATGTGGCTTTAGAAGAAAACACATGTAATACTTCCTAATTATAAGGCTAGCAAGTTTAGCTCTTTTTATTCAAACAATCTGATGGAAAGAGTTTGAATAAACCATTCTACCCCATTCCCACTCCCTTCCACTCGCCAACATGCAGCCAGTGCCTTCCCGGAAATATAAGTCAGCCGTCCTTGCGTCACCAGCCCTCAATACAACTAAGACTCCTTCCAAAGCCTCCTCTTTGGCCTAGTAAAAAGAGACGCTTCCTGAACACCGTGTCTGGCCTTGCTCTCCACCTGCACTTTCCACCTCCTTTCTGCTCCAGCCACATCAGCACTATTTCAATTCTTCACATTGATCAGGCCAGTCTGTACACATGCTATTCCCTCCACCTTTCCTTCTTAGCCTAAGTAGGTCCTACTCACACTTTAAATCTTAGCTCAAGCTTTACTTCCTCAAATATTCTTTCTCTAATCTCTCCAACTTGGTTGAAGCTCCTTTTTACAAGCCCTCATAGCAACATGTATCTCTCCTGCACATTCACACACTTAACACTCAGGTGTAATTATTTTTTCCCCGCGTTTTAATTCCTGAACCTCTTTATTCCCACTAACTTCCACTCTAACTTCAATCATTCCTTTTTGAAGAAGCAAAAGCCCAAGACCCAGAGTCTAAAGCTGCAACAGACCAAGCCACCTCTAATATCGGGCACAGTGAAAATTTAATTGGGCTTTTATTTTACTAGGACTGTAATTTTTGTAGTGTTCTGATTAATGCTTACAAAGTTCCCAAGGTTTTAAGGGGTTGCTCCAGCTTTATAGTTCGCGTAAGTCCTGTTACTTTTAGCACACTGATTTTGTGGAAAACATGGTTTTCCAGCCACGCATTCAGGACATGACTGCAGAAACACCGGTATCTTCCTCCAGAACACACCATCCTGTTCTATCCCCTTTCTAAAGCTTCTCATCTATACTTCCTCTTCAACATCATGGGAACTCTAATTCCTCAAACTCTTCGTGTTTTTTTCTCCCTTTTTCCTCTTCCAGGACAGGCTACATGGTAATCACTTAAAGCTCTCAAATATCCTTGATTTCCCTCATACGCCCATCCTTCTATCATATCCAACCAGCAAAATGACACTCTCAGTATTATAATCTACCTTCCAAACTCCCACACTGGACAGCTGACTTCCACTGAATAAAGTCCAAAATCTTACAAACAGCCACTGCTATGAACTAATGATGTCAACTGAGCACTCTCAATGCTACCAACAATATTTTTAGAAATGTTCAGTCAGCTTATTCCCTATTCCTCTCAATGGCTAGTCCACATTTTCATCATTTACTTTAAGCTTTACATCCTCTACTCAAATTCATGAGCAAAGTACCTCGCCTCTTATCAAGAAAACAGGAGGCCAGCTGGGTGCGGTGGCTCACACCTGTAATCCCAGCACTTTGGGAGGCCAAGGCAGGCGGATTGCCTAAGGTCAGGGGTTCGAGACCAGCCTGGCCAACGTAAAAACCCCATCTCCACTAAAAATACAAAAAGTAGCCAGGCATGGTGGTGCGCACCTGTATTCCCAGCTACTTAGGAGGCTGAGGCAGAAGAATGGCTTGAACCCTGGAGGCAGAGGTTGCAGTGACCCGAGATTGTACCACTGTACTCCAGCCTGGGTGACAAGAGCAAGGCTCCATCTCAAAAAAATGGGAGGCCATTAGCTATGGTCATATTCAATTCTCCACTCTTTTATTACAAAGTGATCTATGTCCATAGCAGTCTTCACCTCTTCCACTATTATCAGAGGAAGAGTCTGTACTCTCCTCTCCAAGACCAACCATTCTGGACTCTGGAACCAGTTTCCTCTCTAGAAGCCTCTCTGTCAGCCTCTCAAGCTTGTATTTCATTATCTTCCTCTCTAATCTCTCCTTCCCCTCAATCTGTAAAGGGACAATGTCCCCAAAATGTACACTTTTCACAAATTCTATGCCTCTGTGCTACATATAAATCATTGGCAGTAATGTACCAGAGTTGATGGTATATAATTTTTTACCTTAAAAGTAGTAACAAGGCCGGGCACAGTGGCTCATGCCTGTAATCCCAGCACTTTGGGAGGCCAAGGTGGGTGGATCACTTAAGGTCAGGAGTTCGAGACCAGCCTGGCCAACATGGTGAAATCCCACCTCTACTAAAAACATAAAACTTAGCCAGGCATGGTGGCAGGTGTGTGTAATCTCAGCTATTCGGGAGGCTGAGGGAGGAGAATTGCTTAAACCTGGAATCCGGCCTGACAAAGTGAGACTCTGTTCAAGAAAAAATAGTAATAATAACCAGGTAGGCTAATCAATTTTATTTGTTAAAATATTAAATTTTGTATACATTTACTGGAACACCATACCTTGGACTAATATAATATAGTATTTTCATTTAATTTATGTCGCTTCAGTTTTACCTACACAACCAAATTAAAACAAGATTGACTAAGAAATGACACAGTGGTCTCTAACACAATACTTTCCAAAGGAATTTTTAAGGACAATTTTGGTTATGTAGGATTTTCATCTTCTATGCTGACGTTAGAAGCTAAACCCTAGGTAAAATGTAACTCCACTATCAGCCATTAAAAATTAGAGGAAAAAAAAAAATCCTACCTTAACCTCCATCCTCCTCTAGGAAATGCCTAATCTCTTCCTTCATCTATATTTCTCAAGGATAATCTCTATTCACTATCCTCTCTACTGGGTCCTTTCATTTACTCTTTCAACCCACTGAAATCTGGTTTTTGTCCCATTACTCAATTCAAACTGCTCTCCCTAAAGTCACAATGATCTAATTTCCAAATGTAGTGGAAAACTATCTGTGCCTATCCTACTAAACCTATCTGTTGCAACAGACACTAAATATCACTTCCTCATTTCTAGGGAGGGTGGGGAGGCTGTTTGAGACAGTGTCTCATTCTGTTGCCCAGGCTAAAATGCAGTGGCATGATCACCGCTGGCTACAGCCTCAACTTCCTGGGTTCAAAGCAGTCCTCCCACCTCGACTTCCCAAAGTGTTGGGATTACAGGAGTGAGCCACTGCACCCTCCCATGCTCAGCTTCTGTGACACCAATCTCCTTGATGTCTGGGGATCTACCATTTCTTTTGTGCTCCCTCCAGTCTTCCAATGTTGGCATTTTTCAGGGTCCCCATCTTTGGCCCACTGCTTTTTCTCACTCTATTACATATTCTCCCTCTCTCTCTCAAATACTCTGAGTTTCAACTACCACCTACATGTGACTCCTCAATCAGTCACGACCTAGACCTCTCTCCCAAGCTTCAGGCCAATTATGGTTAACTGCCAACCCTTCCTAGGAGAAACTGGCTCACACATTGTCCCTACTGAAAGAAGTGAGACCCAGACTATCCTTGTACCAGCAGGGTATTTTGTATTTTATAATTACCACCACTCCTGCAGCTGATTCAACACAGGTTAGCACCTGACTTGAAGGCCACCAATTCACAACACAGTCTGTAACGAAAAGCTCTGCCCAACTAAGAATCATAGCAATTAGCCAGGCCAATCTGTTAAGTCTCTCAGGAATTTGACATAGGAAGGAAAGGATAAGCCAGTCAGTAGGGGAAAAGAAATAAGAAAACAACCAGAAACTAGTGATTGGAGCTGAGTCATTTTAATAGAATAGAATGAAGTGATGACTGTTAAGACCATTTAGAGTCCCCTTAACTCCAAAAGACCTGTTCCTGTTCTTTCTGTAAGGCTTGTTTCTTTGGCTTCTTCTGGTTTCCATGAAGTCAGATCACAGGGCTGAGATTCCCATTTTTACTTATCTCCAACTATACTGTAATACAGTCTTCTTCACAATCATTATTTTATTCATGGTTCACTGCAAAAGCCTAACAGCTAAAGACCCAAACATCACCCTAACAGAGTTGGAAACCCAAACACTTTCCTTGATTTCTCTCACCATCATTCCTCATATCCTCTCAGTATTACTTTTAAATATCTCACAAATATATCTGCCCTTCTCTGTCCCTACCACTGACCCAGCTGAGGTCAATTGTAACATGGTCTACTGCAACAGTCTTCTAAATGAATTTGCTGTTCCCACTCCTGTAACCTCTCGAATCTATCTTCCAATCAGCTGCGTAATCTGACAAAAATGAAGACATGAGCCAGTCACTTCCTATTTAAAATCCTTTGATGATTCTCCATCTCCTACAGAATAAGACCTAAACTCAACAAAATATTCCATAGGGCTCCTAACTGGGCCAGTACAGTGGCTCCTGCCTGTAATCCTAGCACTTTGGGAGGCTAAGGCAGGCAGATGCCTTGAGCTCAGGTATTTGAGACCAGCCTGGGCAACATGGCAAAACCCCCTTCTCTACAAAAAAATACAAAAAATTAGCTGGGTGTGGTGGCGTGTGCCTGTAGTTGCAGCTATTTAGGATGCTGAGGTGGGAGGATCACTTGAGCCCGGGAGGCAGAGGTTGCAGTGAGCCTAGATCGCACCACTGCATTCTAGCCTGGACAACGGAGCCAGACCCTGCCTCAAAAAAGAAAAAAACAAAAACAAAAAAAAGCCTCCTAATTGATCTTTTCCCAGATGCTCCTTGTCACATACTCTAAATGCCAACCCAAAATTGCTTGTAAAACCAGACACATAAAGTAATTCTCCATGTTTTTGCTTTTCCTTCATTTGCAACATCTAGCCCCTCCCTTTCTCCTATATCCTACTCATCTTTTAAGACTGACCACTAGCCTCGACTCCTCCAAGAAGCTATCCCTGATACCTACACTTCCTTCATTCTTTCCAATGTCAGCCTGAGTTAGACGCTCCTCCTATCTTCCACAGTACTCTCTATAATATTTCCCTTACTACTCTATTTTATGTCCTCTGAGCTCTCTGAATTCAATGACAGTATCTTCTCTACCTTTGAGTGTCCAGAACCTAGCACAAAGTAAACATTCACTAAAAGCTCATTAAATAAATGAAGAAATGAACAGTGAGAAACACATATAAATTGCCTAGTCTAGCAGAATATATATCATTAGGCTGGGTGCAGTGGCTCACGCCTATAATTCCAGCACTTTGAGAAGCCAAGGCAGGCGGATCACTTGAGGTCAGGAGTTCCAGACCAGCCTGGCCAACATGGCAAAATCCCATCTCTACTAAATATACAAAAGTTAGCCAGGCGTGGTGGCAGGCGCTTGTAATCCCGGTTACTTGGGAGGCTGAGGCTGGAAAGTCACTTGAATCCAGGAGATGGAGGTTGCAGTGAGCTGACATAGTGCCACCACTGCACTTCGGCCTGGGCGACAGAGCAAGATTCCGTCTCAAAAAAAAAAAAAAAAGAATATACATCATTATTGTCTACTGTTCTGCATGATTATTAGATTTACTTGATTCTTGCAGTTATCAACTGGCATTTTTAAACCTAATTTCCCAAAATCTTGTCAAATAATTCTTCAATTCCTTCACTTTAAGGAACATTTTTAGGCCGGGCGCGGTGGCTTACACCTGTAATCCCAGCATTTTGGGAGGCCAAGGCGGGCAGATCACAAGGTCAGGAGATCAAGACCATCCTGACTAACTCGGTGAAACCCCATCTCCACTAAAAATACAAAAGAAATTAGCCGGGCGTGGTGGCAGGCGCCTGTAGTCCCAGCTACTCGGGAGGCTGAGGCAGGAGAATGGTCTGAACCCAGGAGGCGGAGCTTGCAGTGAGCGGAGATTGCGCCATGCCCTCCAGCCTGGGCGACAGAGCAAGACTCCGTCTCAAAAAAAAAAAAAAAAAAAAAAAAAAAAAACATTTTTATATCACCCCCATAATGCTTAACAGATATTTGTACTTGTAAGCAAGCATGTTGAAATATTTGTTCAACCTTAAAAAGTGCAAGAAATTAGATAAGCAATTATATTTAGGAAGTGTTCAAGGGCTAATGACTGGCGGTACAGGTGGGAAACTCAGAGTAAGTATAACAAAAGTTCAACCTATCACGTCTGTAATCCCAGCACTTTGGGAGGCTGAGGCGGGTGGATCACTAGGTCAGCAGATCGAGACCATCCTGGCTAACACAGTGAAACCCCATCTCTACTAAAAATACAAAAAATTAGCCGGGCGTCGCGGCAGGCACCTGTAGTCCCAGCTACTTGGAAGGCTGAGGCAGGAGAATGGCGTGAACCCGGGAGGTGGAGCTTGCAGTGAGCCGAGATCGCGCCACTGCACTCCACCCTGGGCAACAGAGTGAGACTCAGTCTCAAAAAAAAAAAAGTTCAACCTATTTGGTTAAGATATTGTTCATGACATTTCAATTAAAAAGTGCAATTCTGGCCGGGCACAGTGGCTCACGCCTGTAATCCCAGCACTTTGGGAGGGTGAGGCGGGCGGATCACGAGGTCAAGAGGTCGAGACCATCCTGGCCAACATGTTGAAACCTCCTCTCTACTAAAAATACAAAAATTAGCCAGGCGTGGTGGTGCACGCCTGTATTCCCAGCTACTCAGGAGGCTGAGGCAGAAGAATTGCTTGAACCCGGGAGGCGGAGGTTGCAGTGACCCAAGATGCCGCCACTGTACTCCAGCCTGGCAACAGCAGAGCGAGACTCCATCTTAAAAAAAAAAAAAGTACAATTCAGGCCAGGCGCAGTGGCTCACGCCTGTAATCCCGGCACTCTGGGAGGCCGAGGCAGGCGGATCATCTGAGGTCAGGAGTTCAAGACCACCCTGGCCAACATGGTGAAACCCCATCTCTACTAGAAATACAAGAATTAGCCGGACGTGATGCTAAGTGCCTGTAATCCCAGCTACTCAGGAGGCTGAAGCAGAAGAACTGCATGAACCCAGGAGAGGCTGCAATGAGTAGAGATTGTACCACTGCACTCCAGCCTGGACGACAGAGCAAGACTCTGTCTCAAAAAAAAAAAAAAAAAAAAAAAATTGCAATTCACTATTTCTTTTTTTTTTTTTAAGATAGGGTCTCACTCTGCCACCCAGGGCATCATGGCTCACTGAATCCTCAACCTCCTGGGCTCAACCAATCCTCTTCCCTCAGCCTCCTAAGTGGCTGGGATTTTAGGTGTGTGCCACTTAGCCCGGTTAATTTTTAGGGGTAGAGCTGGGGTCCCACTATGTTGCCCAGGCTGGTCTAGAACTCTTGGGCTCAAGCGATCCTTCTACTTTAGCCTCCCAAAGTGCTGGGATTACAGGCGTAAGCCACCACACTCACTGAAATTCACTATTTCATTGCTTCCTATAATTCCCAACTTTCATTTATCTTGCATTTCTTCTAAATTGTCCTAAATCAGTAAAATCAAGGTGTCTGGACTTTTCTGAAGCACTGTATTCCAGTTACCTTTTTGCCCCAGAGTAAGTATTTTCAATCTCAACTATTCTTTAAAAGTTCTAAATGTGATCACAGGATTTTATCTACTTGAGATAATTAAGTCTCATATGAACTTAAAGACGCAATACTATGGTGTTGTGAAAAGAACACTAAATCTGGAATTAGTGAAAATTTTCAATCCTGACTTACTTATGACTGGGAAGATCTAACCTCCAGGTTCTACCACTCTCTAAAATTTAAAATGAAAATTCCAGGATCTTGTCCAGATCCACTAGTGTGTGTATATATAAAACACTCTATAAAATATCCAAATAGTGGTAATAACTAGAAAAGTATAAAAATGCAATCTGTTGTTGAAACATTTAGACTAAATCCATTGTCATATTCATTAAAATTATTTTCCCGTTATTATAACTAAGTCTAAACTTGTCACATTTGTACTTATTCAATACCGACAACAATTTCAAAAATAAGAGGGGCTATCCCTGGGTTTTTCAATAGTTGTTCTGTGACTGCTAAGCAAAAGGCCTTTCAAAAAATTTCACATATACTATACATACCCTGTTATTCCTCTGCAATCCAATCAACCTTATCTGCATGTCCAGTATTATTTAACATTAATCTCTTCAAATCATTTAAGGAACAATACTGCTTCCAAGAGCAATAATTTCAATTTTGAAGAACATCTTAAAAACAGAATGCAGGCTGGACACAGTGGCTCGAGCTTGTAATTCCAGGACTTTGGGAAGCCAAGGTGGGAGGATCACTTGAGCCCAGACATTCAACACCAGCCCAGGTAACACAGTAAGACCCCATCTCCACAAAAAAAAAAAATTACAACTTAGCCCAGCATAGTGACAGGAGCCTGTGGTCCCAGCTACTTGGGAGATCGAGGCAGGGGGATCCCTTCAGCCTAGGTGGTCTAGACTGCAATGAGCCATGATCGCACCACTGCACTTCATCAAGGCAACAGAGTTGAAACCCTATCACAAAAACAAAAAAAAACAAAAAAAAAACAAAAAAACACCAGAACAACAACAACAAAAAACCAGAATACCTTTGGAGCAAAAGAAAGCAAAATACTTCTATTTCAAAGATAAAGAAAATTCTCGTCATTCTGGAAAATAATTATAATCACTCTTTTGAAATTCTGCAATACACGAGTATATGAATAGTAGTTTTTAATGTTAAAAGTGTCTTATAATAGGTAAAATCAATGCAGCACAATGATAGGTTAAATAAAAATTCGCTCTTCTTATTCTGTGACTTTAAAGTATTATCCACTCTCTATGATACTTCTCCTTTGCTAATACTACTGCTACTGGGACAGAGTTGCCCACTACAATCGGCGTGGTCCTCTCAGAAGACACACAGAAAAAACAGTAACAACGGAAAACACACACACACACAGTCTACAGTAACAAGAGGAAGAGGCAGTAGAAAGGGAAAAAGACTATTTCTGACAAGGGGTAAGACAGAGACAAAGGGAAGATAGAAGAGAGGGAAAGAAAATAAAAAGGATAACAACAAAATCTATTCTTCCAGAAATAATGATTTATGTTTACAAAACAGTTATGTTCCCAGAAAGTGAATCTTAGTATTACACAACAGAAAGTAATAAAGAAGCCAAGAATAAAAACTGAGACAGCAGTGTCAGAAATATTCCAAACTCCAACTGATTTCACATAAACGTGTATTTTTCTCTGACCTAATCATCAATTTTATGTAAAAGACTAAAACTAATCAAGACACCTTACAATACTAAATAAACAGTAATCACGAATCTTAGACATCACGGAAATTCAGAGCTGGAAACTTCCTTACCAATCGTCCAGCTCAACTTACACACCACTCAGAGGAAGAAACTGAGGCCCAGTCTTGTAAAATATCTACAAACCACAAACGACTGCAGAACTCAGGAAATCTAGAATTCTTTGTTCATCTACACTGACTCTGACTTTATGAGCAAATTATTTACTGTCAACCATAAATTTAAAATTATAAAATTCTGTCACATCTAACAAAAGCTTTCTGGCAGCCAGATCAGAAGTAAACACCTCATAACATAGCACCGTTCACACAAATTAAAACATAAAAGTTGAAATACTTCACAAGGAAATTAACAAAAGGTCCTAACTTGAGAAAAAACAAAGATTTGGTATTGTGAATGAAATGTTCAGACGTTTAGATTATGGAGGATAACACTTAGAAGTACTTCTTTGGATGTATGGCAAGAATAAAAAGAATGTTCAACAAGGCCTATTTTTGTGCGTGATTCTTTGCAGCCAAATCATTTGGTAGATTTTTATTGCCATTCGCCTTTCTGATTAAATAGTAACTTACTTATCAAGCTTCTTTTCAAATTTCAGTCCCGTATAAGTTAAGAATTTAACCACAAGGTTGTTTATCCCCTCTATATACATGTCACTGGGATCTGAGTAGACCCCTTTACTGCCAATCAAAGTGAGGCTGCCGTGAATGCAAAAGCTCCTGCTTTAGGTTTGGGGCCTAAAACCCTGGATTTGTTTCCAGACAGACTGATACGTTAGGTTGATTTTTTTTTCTTCCACACAAGTAAACTTGATACATGCTATTAAATTGGGCTACATTTCAATAGTTCCCATAGCAATTCATAATTTTATATACAACTGATTTGCTTCAAGCTTTTTTTAAGCTAGGAGAGGTAGGTGAGGGAGGAAAGGAGCAAGCACAAGCCTAAGGTTGTTGTTTTTAACTGCAGGTGTAAAACATAAGCCAATTTTCTTCAAAATACTAAGCTGCATTTTGTTCCATCTTCGTTTTCAACAAGACTTCATGTAATATCAACACCTAAGGACCTGTACAGGGCACTTCCAATCGGGAGTGGTAGGTTTCTGCTCCCCTAAGAAAAAGGGTGCTCCTGGGGTTCCCTTCTCCTACCGTCTCGGTTGCTTTTACTAAGATATATTGATGGCAAACTTGGGCCCCTTGTTCTTTTGTCCCCCTAGACAATCTCTGGCCTAATTTTGATTACTCCTTCCCCTGTGTATTCCTGTTCTCTCTTAATTAGAAATCATACCTCAGAATCGTGCCTCTCTTCCCCCCTTGTAAGAGGAGAACGCCTGACCCACCACCTGGAGAACAATGTAACCCAACTCCGAGTCCATGGATTCCTCTACCCAAGCCCCAAGATTTATCTCCCAGGGAAATCAGAAAGCCAGTTCTGTCCTGTCATCCCGGATTCCCTCAAGGTGTCCTGCTCCTGGCCTAGGATTACCAGCTCCTTCTACCCTGGGGTATTCTACTCACCTTCCTCTTCCAAGAATCTCGCCCCTCACCCTCGGACCCTTCACCGCGACCCCCGCGCCCACCCGGAGCAGCACAACAGGCGGCGAGTGGCCTCCGAGGGCAGAGCCCACGAGGGCGGGGGTCGGGGGCGGGTCGAGAGCGGCGCAGCGGCGGCCGGCCACGTCGGGTCAGTGCCCCACTCCCACCGCAGGACACACGCCCAGTACCTTTGTAGTGTACCCGCAGGTTGTTCTGAGAGAGGCCGATGTAGCTGAACTTGTCCTTCGGGCTCCAGGACCGAGGCAGCGGCGTCTCCTGTTCGTCCACGGCCGGGTAGAGGCGCTTCAGTCGCCGCTGCAACTCCTTCTCCTGCTCGTTCAGGGCCGAGTCCCCGTGCGGGAAGGGGGCCGCGGCGGTGCTGCCCGCCACCAGAGCTGGGCTCGGGGCTCCTCCGGCCGGGCCGGGGCCCGCTGCAAGGCCCGGGGGAGCTGGCGGCCCGCTGGCGGGGGCGGCCGCTGAGGCAGGCGGAGGCGGGGGCGGCGGCGGGGGCGGCGGGGCCGCGGTGGCCGGGGGCGGCGGCGGCGGGGGGTGGAGGAGCAGGGCGGCCGCCGCGGCCCCTAAGCCGTCGCCGCCCGTGCCGCCGCCCGTGCCGCCGCCGGGCGAGCCGGCCGGAGAGGAACCGGTGCTGACGGCCGGGGGCGCCGGCAGGACGACTCCGGAGACTGGGGCCAAGGCCGCCGGCGGTGGCGGCGACAGCTGCTGCTGCTGTTGCTGCTGCTGCTGCGGCGGCGGCGGCGGCTGCCCGGACATCCCGGCCGCGACTCAGCCTGCGGCCACCTCCACCTCTTCTCTCCTTCCTCCTCTGCTTCCCGGGGGCGCTGTCGCTGCGGCCGCCGGCACCAGGCGCCCAGTCCGCCCGCCCCGGAAGCAGGCGGCGGGCCGCGCGTCCAGGGAGACCGCGGCGGTTGAGGAGCTCGGAGACGTGGGAGTGGGCGGCGGGCCCTGGAGGCCGGGAGAGAACGTTGGCCGGAGCGCGGGCGCGCGGCCCGGGGACGAGGCGCCGAGGGCGGGGGCGACGCGGGAGCGCGGGAGGGGAAGGCGCGCTGGCGGCCGCCGCGGCCGCTGCTCTCGCGGCTGTTTCCCGGCGGGCGGGCCGGGCCGGCGCGAGACGCTGCGCGCGGGCGGCGCTAGGCGAGGGGGCGGGACGGAGGCGCGAGAGAGGCGCGAGCTTCGCGAGCGGGGCGGGCCGCGGGGCTCCCGGCTGCGCGCCGCGAGGCGTCCTCCCGGGCCCGCCAGTCGCTCGTGGGCAGGATCGCTGGGCTCCCGGCGCCGCAGGTCCCTTCGGAGGTGTCCGCCTCCTCCCTCCTGGCGGCCGCCGTCGCCCTTCTCGCCGGCGAATCCCCTCCCACTTGACTTCTTTTTGTTGTCGTCGCCCCACCTCCCCACCGTAGGGCTCCTCCGAGCCGAGGCGCCGCTTCTTGCCCAGGCGAGAGTAATCGAGCCCCGCTGGGGCCGCCGCGGGCCCAGGCCCCGGGGCGCTCTAGGACCCGTCGGCCCGGGGCGTGCGGAGCGGCTCAGGCTACCCGCGCAGTGCTGCTAGCTCTCGCCTCAGTCCCGTTCCCGTTTGCCGCCTCCCTCCAAAGAGGAACGCATTGCCTTTGGTACTTCACAGTGTTTAATTCCGTAACGTTGACCATATGGGCAGTAGAAACCATTTCTGAAGGCAGTCTCCCACTTACAATAGTGACTATTTCATTAATTAATTTTACGAGGACTCACAGTGAACTTAACAGTGGTAAAACGTGTCATTAATAAAGACCGGCATATCTTCAAAAAGCAGGAGCAGGCACTGTATGAATACAAGATTATAGTGTGTGTTTAGGAAGGGCTTCTAGAGACGTCAGAACATTTTATAGACTCCTTAATTTTCATAACAGGGTTCTTAGGTAACAAAATTATGCCCATTTTTAAAACAAGGAAATATTTACTGAGGTCAGCAGAGTCAAAAATAGGACTTCCTACTTTGCAATTCCCAATAGAGTGCTTCGTCGACTAATTTGGCACAACTTGCCAAGTGTTGCTCTCTGACCCATCATAACATTACTACTTTGTTTTCACCAGTTCCCTTTGTTTAGCTTATCCCTCCCTAGCTGGCAAAATCGGGCTTTGCATGTGTAAATTATATGATGTAAATTCTGATATTTTGTTTGCTTCCAAAGATATGATGGTAATCATTTGGTCAAATAGGAAATGTTTTGCCGAAGAGAAAATTATTTCGTTTTGAAGAAGGTAGGCCAAAGGCGATTTAAGGCCAAGATTATCTGGCCAGAACAAATAACAGAGTCATTCGGCCTAATTTCTCCCTCAGTTACCCAGACAACTAGATGTTCTGTTGTACTTTATTATTATTATTATTATTATTATTGTTGTTGTTGTTGTTATTGTTTTGTCGCCCAGGCTGGAGTGCAGTGGTGTGGTCTCAGCTCACTACAACCTCCGCCTCCCGGGTTCAAGCGATTCTCCTGCCTCAGCCTCCCAAGTAGCTAGGACTACAGGCATGTGCTCACACCCAGCTAATTTTTGTACTTGTAGTGGAGATGGGGTTTCACCATGTTGGCCAGGCTGGTCTCGAACTCCTGACCTCAAGTGATCTACCCACCTCAGCCTCCCAAAGTGCTGGGATTACAGGCGTGAGCCATCATGCCTGGCCTCTGTTGTACTTTGATAGAAATATCCATTAATTTTAACCTGCTGTTTGATGACTTTTTTTAAACCACTGCACTTTAAATCACATGATGTCACTGTATTTACAGTGTTCTAACACTTTCGTTTATGTTTCAGTAACAATGAGTTCAATGTAAACCAAGCTCTATTTAAATGTACGATAGCCATGGTAGGATAAATGGGCTCCAGACCTCATTAAACTTTCTTGAAAAACTTACGAAGATGTACTTTTTTTCTGTCAGCACACTTAGGAACTATCTAGAACCTTCCATATCTTAGGAACAGCTGAAGGAATAGAATTGTCTAACATTTTGTTGGAAGCATTTTTTAAGGGGGACTTGTGGTTCTCCATCAAGAAATTAATGATTTCAGTTGTGGGGGAGGATGCTGTGAATTGGGTACTTTCTCACATAGAAGGAGATAGAGAACATTGATAACGTCCTTTTGGAAAGCTACATACTTGGTTATATTTATAAGGAGACATAAAGGAGTTCATACCTTTTGACTTATCTATCAAAAAGCCAAACAACACAATCTAAATATGAAAATACTTTAGCCTGAAAAATGTTCAACAAGAAGTATTAATGGTAGATTAAATATAGAAGCAAATCAAATGCCCAACCTGAAGAGACTGGAAGAAATAATCACATACCCCACTCAGTGGAGTTATGCTACAGGAGCACATATAGCACATTCGTGCCATTTTTTTTTTTAAGGTATCCCTTCTGGGCAGTGGAAGTGCCCAAAGAGGCCAAGCCATTAGAAAAAGGCACCCCTTCCTCTTGACTTAGTGGATCTCGGGCCAAACTTCAGACCCACTCTCTCCAGGCTTCTTGCACAAGCACAGCCTGAAACAAATATTTTATGGCCTCTTAAAAATATGTTATTGAAGACATAGAAAAATGATTATGATATGCTAAATGAAAAGAGGCAATATGATAATTATAGCACTGCCAAAATCATTACCAAAAAGACATGAAGGAAAAATTGTAAAATGTTTCCATAATGGACAATTATAACGCATTATTAAAAATAATGTACTTTTATTATGAAAATAATAGAATTGTACATAGATATGTAAATAGTAAAAATCCATTGGCCATGAACATATCCACACCCTTCTTGAACCTATGTTTTCGATCTTTACCATGTATTACTCTAATATTACCCAGTATCTGTATCTGCTGGGTTTCTCAGTATCGAACAATAGGAACCAATTCTGGCTCTCTTAAGCAAAAAAGGAACTTACTGGAAAGATATTAGATGGTTCTCAGAATTGACCAGAAGGCTGGACAAGCAGGCCTGAAAACCGACAAAGGCCAAAGGAGGAGAGGCTGCATAAATAGACTGGCCTGGACCCCAGCACTGATCATAGAAATCACTGCCAAATGTCACCTTCACCACCTGGACTCTCATCTCTCTGACCTCCAGCCTTTACACCACTCACTCAAGTTTCAAAGTCACCAAGCCTAGATTGTGTGCCCATGCCAGAATACACCAGCAAGCAGAGATTCCCAGCTTATCCGGTGACTGGGTTACAGAGATGCTACGTTATTGATAACTTCAGCTCAGGGTGGGCCTTGAGTGGTTACAACCTCCAGAACTGGTCCCTTCCAACAGCGAGCAGTCTTGTGCATTCACAGAGTACCATACGCATCTTATTTTCTGTGCATGGCATAACATGAAAATGTTTAGGACACATTGCCCTAGTGGAAAAGGGCCACTGGTGCCCACAGTAGAGGATTTTCCATACTAGGAAAGATACTAGGAAAGAGGTAAGATGCTGACCAGCCTGTTTCAGTCAATGCCCATGACAGTATCCTTCTGGGTACTGGAAAATGTTATGGCAATGTGTGCCAAGATCTACAGTATGGTTTTAGGGTCAGGATTGGTTATCTATGGCTGCAGAATAAATAATCCTCAAATTTAGTGGCTTAAAATAATGTTTATTATCACACATTTTCTGTGGGTCAGGAATCTGGCACAACTTCACTGGATCCTCTGCTTCAGGGTCTGTCATGAGCATTCAAGGTGTCAGTTGGGGTTGCAGTCATCTCCAGACTTGACTGGGGAAGAATCCACTTTCGCACTCACTGATGTGGTTATCGCACTCATTGATTGCAGTTCCTTGAGGGCTGCTGGACTAAGGGATTCAGTTTCTTGTTGGCTATTGGCCAGAAGTGGCCCATGATGCCTTGCCACATGGGCCCCTTCAACATGGCAGCTTGCTTCATGAAAGCACGCAAGCCAAGAAGGCAATCGTGGCAAGACAAAAGTTACAGTGTTTTGTAACCCAACCACGGAAGTGACATCCCATCACTTTTGCTGTATGTTTGTTAGAAGTGAGTCATTAGTTTCATCCCATATTCAAGGGGAGGGGATTATAGAAGGCCATGAACACGAGAAGGTGAGGATCATTGAAGGCCGTCTTTGGAAACTGACTCATACAGGGTCCTTATAACTTCCAGTAACCCTGGGGAACTGCACTTGCCACATTCACATCAAATATGGATTCTAGACCAGGGATCGGCAAACTTTTTCTGTAACAGGTTAGATAGTGAGTATTTTAGGCTCTGTGGAACATAGTTACCTGTCACAACTACTCAATTTTGCCATTATAGCTGAAAGTAACCATAGATGATACATAAACAAACGGGCATGGCTGTGATCCAGCAAAACTTTATTTACAAACATAGGGAGCAGCCTGGATTTGGCCTACAGGCTTGCCTGTGATCCCTGTTCCAGACTATTACATCAACATTCCTTATAAACCATTTTCAACACTAAAAACGAAGGCCAAGTCACTAGCAATGAAATCCTAGGAGTCAACAAATTCATTTTATTACCCACAATGCATGCTGCACTCCAGTGTTCTAGGCGGCCTGATGCCACATGAGTGGAGTCAGGATATTTCTGCACGTAGAGTGTGGCAAATTCAAATTGATGGCAAATGGCTGAACAATGTTAGGAAACTATAGCAGTAAAGGGTCCAAGTTTGGGAAAGTTCTCAGTCAGCATTTATTAAGCACCTGTTATGCTGGAACCCTGGGTCCTGTCTTCTCTGGGCAGGGAAGGAGGAAAAGAGGCAAGAAGGATTACAAACAAAAACAGCAGTATGGAATCTACTTCTTCAGTGAACATAGTTGGAGAGTGATATGGTTTTAAAGGTGACAGCATGTTGGGAGCCCTCGCTCGCTCTCGGCACCTCCTCGGCCTCGGCGCCCACCCTGGCCGCGCTTGAGGAGCCCTTCAGCCCACCGCTGCACTATGGGAGCCCCCCTCTGGACTGGCCGAGGTGGGAGCCTGCTCCCTCTGTTTCTGGGGAGGCGTGGAGGAAGAGGCGCTGGTGGGAACCAGGGCTGCGCGCGGCGCTCGCGGGCGAGCGCGAGTTCCGGGTGGGCGTGGGCGCACCAGGGCCCGCACTCGGAGCGGCCGGCCGTCGCTGCCGGCCCCAGGCACCGAGGGGCTTAGCACACGGGCCAACAGCTGCGGAGGGTGCGCCAGGTCCCCTAGCAGTGCCAGCCTGCCAGCGCTGCGCTGGGATTCTCGCTGGGCCTCGGCTGCCTCCCCACGAGGCAGGGCTCCTGACCTACAGCTCGCCATGCCCGAGCCTCCCCACCCCCATGGGCTCCTGCACTGCCCAAGCCTCCCCGACAAGCGCCGCCCCCTGCTCCATGGCACCCGGTCCCGTCGAGTGCCCGAGGGCTGAGGAGTGCGGATGCACGATGCGGGACTAGCAGGCAGCTCTGTGGCACCGGTGCGGGATCCACTAGGTGAAGCCAGCTGGGTTCCTGAATCTAGTGGGGACTTGGAGAACTTTTATGTCTAGCTGGAGGATTGTATACACACCAATCAGCACTCTGTGTCTAGCTCAAGGTTTGTAAATGCACCAATCACTGCTCTGTGTCTAGCTAATCTAGTGGGGACTTGGAGAACCTTTATGTCTGGCTAAAGTATTGTAAATACACCAGTCAGCACTCGGTGTCTAGCCAAAGGTTTGTAAACGCACCAATCAGCACCCTGTGACTAGCTCAAGGTTTGTAAATGCACCAATCAGTGCTCTGTGTCTAGCTAATCTAGTGGGGATTTGGAGAACTTTTGTGTCTAGCTCAGGGATTGTAAACGCACCAATTAGCACACTGTTAAAGGGACCAATCAGCTCTCTGTAAAGCAGACCAATCAGCTCTCTGTAAAATGGACCAATCAGCAGGATGTGGGTGGGGCCAGATAAGGGAACAAAAGCAGGTTGCCCCAGGCAGTTGTAGCAACAGGCTTGCGTCTCTTTCAGGTTTGCGAAGGGGTTGTTGTTTTGTTGTTTGTAATAAATGTTGCTGGTAGTTGTTGTGTGGTCTTGTACCGTGTTTATGAGCTATAACAATCAGTGTAAAGGTCTGCGTTTGCATTCTCGAGGCTGGTGTGGTCACTGACTCACTACAAAAAATTAAACGATTCTGGAGAGGAGGAAGGAATGACCCCAGATGCGCCACCTCTAAAGAGCTGTCATACTCTCCACGAATGTCTGCAGCTTCACTCCTGAAGCGAGTGAAACCACAAACCCACCAGAAAGACTGAACACATCTGACCATCAGAAGCAAGAAAACCCAGACACACACCACCTTTAAAAACAGTCAGCAGGAGGGTCTGGTTTTTCTTTAAGTCAGTGGCACTAAGAACCCATCAGTTTCGGACAGTTTGGTGGTGTCCCCACCCAACTCTCATTTTGAATTACAGTTCCGATGATCCCCATGTGTCGTGGGAGAGATCCAGTGGGAGGTAATTGAGTCATGGGGTTAGCTGCCTTCATGCTGTTCTCATGATTGATAGGTCTCACCAGATCTGGTGGTTTCACAACGGTGTTTCTCTGCCCATTTGTTCTGCACTTTTCTTTGCTGCTGCCATGTGAAGAAGGTTGTGCTTGTGTCCCTTTCCATCATGGTTGTAAGTTTCCTGAGGCCGCCTCAGCCATGCTGAACTGTGAGTCAAACCTCTTTCCTATATAAATTACCCAGTCTCAGAAATGTCTTTATTAGCAATGTGAGACTGGACTAATACAGAGTGGTGAGATAATTAACAGTTGTTGCCTCAGTATCCGTAGGGCATTGGTTTCAAAAACTGTGGATAACAAAATCCATAGATGCCCAAGTCTCTTAAATAACATGATGTTATATAAAAATTTGGATAATAAAATGAATTTGCCTGTAACTTACCCACATCATCTCCTGTATACTGAAATCACCTCTAAATTACTTACTAAATATAATGTGATCCTGTGTAGTTGTGATACTGTATTGTTTAGGGAATCATGGCGAGAACAAAAAGTCTGTTCAGGACAGACAGAACAGTCATAGGTCTAACTACATCTTTGGTCTTCGGTTGAATCCAAGGTTGCAAACCTTCAGACACGGGAGGGCCGACTGCACACATGAATTAGAGAGCAGTGCTTTTCAGACTTGAATGTGGGGATTTGCCAAATGAGAGTATATTCTAACAAGCTTCCAGGGGCTGCTGCCACTCCTGATCCATGGATTAGCCCCTGAATAGCAAGGACTGGGAGAACAGGTCTTGCTGTGTCCCGCAGGCTGGAGTGGCCCGATTATAGCTCACTGCAGTCTCCAGAGCCTGGGTTCAAGGGATCCTCCCACGTCAGCCGCTGAAGTAGCTAGGACTACAGGCACATGCTATGGTGGTCAGCTATTTTTTTTTTTTTTTAATTTGTAGAGACGGGTCTTGCAATGTTGCCCAGGATGGTCTCGAACTCCTGAACTCAAGGGAGCCTCCTGCCTTGGCCTCCCAAAGTGCTGGGATTATGGGCAGGAACCACCACACCCAGCCTCAGTTGATGCTCTTTAGAAACAAGTGTTCCAGAGTCCATGGGCAGATAGACAAAGGTCTAGTGAGGGAGGACTCTGCATCAGAATTTGCATGCTGTCTTGAAGAGAACACGAGGGGGGTGCTGGCTGTTTTACCACAAACCAAGAGACTGCATCCCTGGGGTTTAGGGTGCAGGGTGAAAAGGGTCTGCAGGACCACATGGAATAACATAAATATACTATTTCATATTCATGTGTGAATAAAAGTGGTTATAATTCAGTGTTCATGAAGTAAAATCTATGTGAAAAACCAAAAGTTAAATTTAGAGGAAACTTTTATCATCTGTTCTAGAAGAATTTGTACAAAAATTATAATTTGGGCTGAAATAACCTAAGTTAATGACTTTTTGACAAATTAATAGGCTCTCAATCTCCTTCTGATTTTCCTCCTAATTTTCCTTCTGCTTGTTCTAGTCCACTGTAGCCCTTCCTCATTTGCCAGAACTCACATCCTTCCATCCATACTGATCTCTGTGTCTCCTCTTTCTTGTTTCCTTGAGACAGGGTCTCACTTTGTCACCCAGGCTGGAGTGTAGTGCCACAATCATGGCTCACTGCAGCCTTGGCCTCCTGGGCTCAAGTGATCCTCTCACCTCAGCCTCCCAAGTAGCTGCGACTACAGGCATGCACCACCACACCCGGCTGACTTTTTCTGTAATTTTTTTGAAGAGACATGGTCTCCCTGTGTTGCCCAGGCTGCTGTTACGCCTCAAGTGATCCTCCCGCCTCGGCCTCCCAAAGTGCTGAGATTACAGGCATGAGCCACCTGCCTGACCCTCTTTCTTGTTTCTTGATGGTGACATTAAAAGTGCATTCAAAATGCAGTAACGGCAGGGCATGGTGGCTCACACCTGTAATCCTGGTACTTTGGGAGGCTGAGGTGGGAGGATCGTTTGAGGCCAGGAGTTTGAGACCAGCCTGGGCAACATAGGGAGACCTCATCTCTACTATAAATAAATAAACAAATAGTAAAAATAGAGGCCGGGTGCGGTGGCTCACGCCTGTAATCCCAGCACTTTGGGAGGCTGAGGCGGGCAGATCATGAGGTCAGGAGTTCGAGACCAGCCTGACAAACATGGTGAAACCCCGTCTCTACTAAAAATAGAAAAATTAGCTGGGCATGGTGGCATGCACCTGTAATCCCAGCTACTCAGGAGGCTGAAGCAAGAGAATTGCTTGAACCTGGGAGGCGGGGGTTGCAGTGAGCCGAGATTGTGCCACTGCACTCCAGCCTGGGCTACAGAGCAAAACTCTGTCTAAAAAAAAAAAAGCAAAAATAGAGTAACTATAGGGAACAGATAGCAGGAATTCATTTCCTCCCTTGGTGCTATAGTGACCAAGTTCTTGATGGAATCATGGGATGGGAAGCCTACCCCAGAATGTCTCTGAACTCCAGGGAATGCCCCCTGCAGGTCTAGGAAATGCCTATGGGTGCAGTGGCTGGAATATCATGCAGGCAGCCAAAGGCATACTTTGGAGGGAAGAAACAGGAAGAAAGGAAGATGAAAGACAAAAATAGAAAGCATAGAAAAAATAAAAAAGAAGAAAATGATCATTCTTTAAGAAAATGATAAATAGCTCCCCAAGGTGCCAGATATCATTGAGGAGAATAACTCGCCAACCCACTGTGGGTTAGCCTCCTAGTTCCCCAAGATGCAGGCTGCATTCCATTCATTATCATCTACTGAGTGCCTATTATATGCCTATTGTGTGTGCACAGTGCTAGGAAGCATAGGGGAAAACATTTTTAAAGGACACTAACATCTTTACCCTCAACTGGTTTATAGTTTTGTAGGAAATTGACTTACACAACCAGTTTTTCAAGGTAGAATATGAATAGTGTTGTAAGAGAGACAAAAAGTGCCATAGGTTTTTCTTCTTTTTTTGAGACAGAGTCTCACTCTTGTCGCCCAGGCTGGAGTGCAATGGCACAATCTCGGCTCACTACAACCTCCGCCTCCTGGGTTCAAGCAATTCTCCTGCCTCAGCCTCCTGAGTAGCTGGGACTACAGGCGCCCGCCACACACCTGTCTAATTTTTGTATTTTTAGTAGAGATGGGGTTTCAACATGTTGGCCAGGCTGGTCTATAATTCCTGACTTCAGGTGATCTGCCCGCCTCGGCCTCCCAAAGTGCTGGCATGAGCCACCACACTTGGCCAGGTTTTTTTCTAATATCCCAGGAAAAGTAATTGTCCAGCCTATTGTAAGAATGTAACCCATTCTTACAAGTAAAATGAATTCTTCAATCTAAGTTTCTTTATATCTAGGCTACAGCATGGAGATAATTGATACAAAGATTTTCTTATCATCATGGTCCTCAAAGAAAGTACAAGGCCTAATTTGCAATCTAAGTAAACATAAAAAGAAAGTTGTTTAGTAAAGCAATTTATTTCATAAGTCACTATTTCTTTCACCATAGTCATATACTATCTTATGCTTAGTAATGAATTTTTAAAAAACATTTTCATTTGTTTTCCTTAAGTGCCTTCAAAGATATGCTGGGAAAAATATGCTCAGCAATACGTGAGACTTCCCAAAACTGCAATATTTCAAAGATGTCAGAACATCTGTATCTTAAAAAGCAGCATAGGCCGGGCGCAATGGCTCACACCTGTAATCCCAGCTCTTTGGGAAGCCAAGGCAGGCGGATCACGAGGTCAGGAGTTCGAGACCAGCCTGGCCAACATGGTGAAACCTCATCTCTACTAAAAATACAAAAAGTAGCTGAGTGTGGTGGTGGGCGCCTGTAATCCCAGCTACTCGGGAGGCTGAGGCAGGAGAATCATTTGAAACCAGGAGGCAGAGGTTTCAGTGAGCCGAGATCCCGCCGTTGCACTCCAGCCTGGGTGACGGGGCGAGACTCTGTCTCAAAAAAATAAAAAAATAAAAAATAAAGGCAGCATAAAGAATAAAATGGCTTCAAAATACTTTTTTAGTATTTTTCTGCCTCAGCTGCAATTAGTTTATTTTGCAAATATTTAACTTTGAAACAGGCATCAATTATTTAAAGAGAGGTAGCATTGTCTGTGGAATTACCGGTCTGGCTCTTAATATCACCAACAGTCCCCCATATGTGCCTTATGCCATTGTCTATATGAAAACTTCTCATAGATAATAGATCTTTGACATTCTTAAGAGGCCCAGATATTTCTGAATCCTTAAACTGTAAATCTCATGAAACAATATTATGTCATCTCATAAAATTCAATAAGTATAATTTGAATAGTCTACATGATTGAAGAACAACAAAGCCACACTGATGTGTGGCTGTTGAGTGGTTGGCTAGGCTACATGTTTCCATGCAGTGCACTAACCTTAACACACATGGGATGCTATTAGCGCTTGGTAAAATTATGGCAAAACAGCCTTCTGCATTGCTTCTAAAGAGTCAAGACTGGCCGGGGCGCAGTGGCTCATGCCTGTAATCCCAGCACTTAGGGAGGCCGAGGTGGGCAGATCACTTGAGGTCAGGAGTTTGTAACCAGCCTGGCCAACATGGTGAAAACCCATCTCTACTAAAAATACAAAAAATTAGCTGGGCGTGGTGCCGGGTGCCTGTAATCCCAGCTACTCGGTAGGCCAAGGCAGGAGAACTGCTTGAACCCGGGAAGCAGAGGTTGCAGTGAGCCCAGATCGCTCCACTGCACTCAAGCCTGGGCAACAGAGTGAGACTCCGTCTCAAAAAAAAAAAAAATGGAGTTAAGACTGTGGATGTTCAATGTGAGTCTAAATGTACAAGTTAGACTGTACAAGCTAAATGTACAAGCTGTGATCAGGTTCTTCAAATATATACACCCCTCTTTATCTTCCTGTGGTTGTGCAAACCCATGTTTATAAACACTGCGGCAGATCCGAAAATGGCACCCTAAAAAGCTGTCCACCTCAAATCCCTAGAACCTGTGACTCTGACTTTATTTGGTAAAAGGGTCCTTGCAAATGTCATTAAGTTAAGAATCTTGAACAAGATCATCCTGGATTATCCTTGCAGGCCCTAAATCCAATGACAAGTGTCCTTATAAGAGAGAGGCAGAGGGAGATTTGAGACAGAAAAGACACGCAGAGAAGGGAAGACCGTGTGAAAATGGAGCCTAGAGAGATGCTGCCACAAGTCAAGGAATGCCACCAGCCACCAGAACCTGGAAGAGGCAAAGAATGGACCCTCTCCTGTGGAGCTGGAGGGAGTGTAGCCCTATGACATCTTGATTGCAGACTTCTGGCCTCCAGTGCTGTGAGAGAATAAACTTCTGTTGTGGTAAGCCACCAAATTTGTGGCCATTTGTTACAGCAGCCCTTGGAAACTAATCCACACATACACACACTGCAAACTTTTTAGGTTTCAGGAAAAATGTTGCACAAAGTTGTTAAGACAATTAGGTATACTGTGCATTGTAGAAGCCAGAGTGATATAACAATCACAGTTCTCTCATCAAAATCAAAGCACTTTCTATTTGAAAGTACTTTTCTGTAAGATACAGAGCTTGGTTATATAAATTATGTACATCAATAAGCCAATATAGGCTCACTGCTTGTCTTCATAATTTTATAGCTCTCTCTCTCTCTCTCTCTCTCTCTCGGTTCCGGCCACATTTCAGTAAAGGAAGGGGTTATATAAGCACTCTGGTTTGATGGAAAAGTAATTTTATGATTGAAGTATGAAATGAAATGGCTCTTCCACTGGGCAGAGGCATTAATGCCATAAAACTGCCTTTAAGGGACTATTAGAGGGTCACCATGACTGCTAGAGCTCAGGGCTGTTACTTTCTAACCATTACATGCCTAATGTCATGTGTATTATGCTTTAATAACTATTTAAAAATTTGACCCCGTAAGGACAATTTTGTAGGATAGGTTAGGTGTCCCAGATCAGGTTTCCTAGAAACGGAGGCTGAGATGGGGTTTCTGGTACATGTGATCTTTTGAGAGAGTGCTCTCAAGGGAAATCTGTAGGGGAATAAGGGAAGCAGACTAGCACGGGGAGGAAGCCAGGCAAAGACATAAGCTCGGCGAGGTCTGGCTCCAGCCTAACCCCACAGGAAGCTCTGGAGTGTGTGTGCACCATGGAATCATCCCACCTTAAGGCAAGAGTCCAGGGCTTTTAAAGCCTGTATTAACCACTCATTAGCTGCAGACCACATTCCTCCCTGGGGTGGTATAACATCCCAGGGATCTCTGGGCAAGGAGGTGAGGGTGTGGCTATGAGTCACTGGCAACATTCCCTGCAGCCTGAGATGGGTGCACCAGCAGGTGACAGGACGTGCTCAGGGCACCAAGAGCATCCAAGGATGCTTTTTTTTTTGAGATGGATTCTCACTCTGTCACCCAGGCTGGAGTGCAGTGGTGCCATATCAGCTCACTGCAACCTTCGCCTCCCAGATACAGATGATTTTAATGCCTCAGCCTCCTAAGTAGCAGGGATTACAGGCTCCTGCCACCACACCAGGCTAATTTTTGTATTTTTAGTAGAAACGGTGTCTACCATGTTGGCTAGGCTGGTCTCAAACTTCTGACCTTAGGTGATCCACCTGCCTCGGCCTCCCACAGTGCTGAGATTACAGGTGTGAGCCACTGCGCCTGGCCTTCAAGTGACATTTCTAATCACACACCTGATCATTTCAATGACTACATCTGCCTTAAGAGAACTCTCTGAATGTTGGCATTACTGAGCAATGTTGGGATGTCAAAAGTCTTGCAAATGTGTCCATCAAGTAAGTTCACATTTTAATAGGTTTAATCTGGGAAGAGGGTCTTTCATAAAGAGACCATTTTTAGAATACGTGTGTAAGTAGGAACACAAGCCCGTAAGTTTGGCTGTTGCCACCGTGCTCATTACTGACCTTCATCATGTTTATTTTCATGGTCCATACGCCTTTTTCTACTCTCTGTTGACCATGAGAAAGTCTGTCTGTGTCAGCATGGTTTACCTTAGTTCATAAGGTCCTCATAGATATAGGTCACAACTATTTACTGTTCTCTATGTAGCATGTTGCACAATTATGGGTTTAACAACTGCTTCTTGTTGATGTAGGGATGTAACTCTGCTTTTTTATTATGGCAATGATATTCTATTTGATAATTGCCCAGGCCTTAAATATATGACTAAGGCATCATCCTGAGCAGGACTTGCAAACTCAAATACCTCCATGAGACAGGTAGATAATGTAAAAGAGTGAACGAATATAAAACAATATTTATATTGTATAAATATAATAACAGAGTGGAGGTATAAACAATAACAGAGTGGAGAGCATAAAGGAATTTCAAATCAAAATGTTCCAAACACTTCACAGGTCAAACGAAACACCTCTGTGGGTCAGATCTGGCCAATGGTTCACCAGTTAGTGGCCTAAAGGCTAGGTCTGAACTCAAAGCCGGAAATTCAGGCCAATTACAGGTGTCCTGGATCTGTCTTAGGTTTGCCAAAAGCTATCATTACTTGTCCCTGCCTACCGTGGGTGATCTGAAATACCAGAGTTTTCAGTCATGCTGCCCTGCCTGTAGAACCAGACCTGGAGATTTTGAGATACTTCCTGGCTTGCCAGGGAAATCTGAGTCATAGACGCCCCATTTACTTAACACAACCACAAAAAACACCTTCAAAGAGCCTATTTCCTATTGTAGTGCCCTATATCTAGGAGGCACTCCTTAAATACTTCTTGATGACACAAGCAAGCTACTTTCATAATGCTTGATTTCAAGTCTTTATAACCCATCCAGTGGTCTTCATTCTAAGAATTAAGTGTAGGGGCTGGGCACGGTGGCTCACGCCTGTAATCCCAGCTCTTTGGGAGAGTGAGGCAGGCAGATCACGAGGTCAGGAGATCAAGACCATCCTGGCTAACACGGTGAAACCCCATCTCTACCAAAAATACAAAAAATTAGCCAGGTGCAGTGGCAGGCGCCTGTAATCCCAGCTACTCGGGAGGTTGAGGCAGGAGAATGGTGTGAACCCAGGAGGTGGAGCTTGCAGTGAGCCAAGATCACGCCACTGCACTCCAGCCTGGGAGATAGAGCGAGACTCTGTCTCAAAAAAAAAAAAAAAAAAAAAGAATTAAGTGTTCACAGTTTAATTATGATGCAAAGATTACATATACTATACCAAGTGTTGACAAGGATGTGGAGAAACCAGAGCCCTGATACGCTCAGACACTGCAGGTGTGAAAACAGTATGGCAGTTCCTCCAGGCTTAAACTTAGATTTCCCATATGACCCAGCAATTCTACTCCTGGGTATATACCCAAAAGAAAGGAAAACATATGTTCACATAAAAACTTGCACACAAATGTTCATAGCAGCATTATTCATAATAGTAAAAAAGTAGAAATAATCCAAATATCCATCAATCGATGAATGGATAAATAAAATGTTGGCCAGGCACAGTGGCTCACATCTATAATCTCAGCACTTTGGGAGGCCAGATCACTTGAGTCCAAGAGTTTGAGACCAGCCTGGGCAACATGAAGAAACCCTGTCTCTAGAAAAAAATAAGAAAGTTAGCCAGGCGTAATGGTGCGCACCTGTACACCCAGCTACTCGGAAGGCTGAGGTGGAAGGATCTCTGGAGCCCCTGATGTCGAGGCTGCAGTGGTCTGTGATCATGCCACTGCTCTCCAGCCTGGGTGACAGAGCGAGACCCTGTCTCAAGAATTTTTTAATTAAATTAAATTAAACATTTAAAAATAAAATGTTGTCTACTCATATAGTGGAACATTATTCAGCAGTATAAAGGAATGGAGTTCTGGTTCTGATAAATGTTACAACACGGATGAACCTTCATAATATTATGCTAATTGAAGGGTGCCAATCACAAAAGACCACATATTTTATGTTTCATTTTATATGCAATGTTCAGGATAGGCAAATCCATAGACACAGAAAGTAGATTAGTGGTTGTCAGGAGTTGGGGGGAGGAGAGAGTGAGGAGTGACTGCTAGTGGGTAGAAAATTTCTTTTGGGGGTGGTGAAATGTTCTAAAAGGTATGATGGTGATGGTTGCACAACTTTGTGAATATACTAAAAACTGCTGAACTGTACATATTAAATGGATAAATTATGTGGTATGTGAATTATATATCAATAAAGCTCTTATTTTAAAAAAGATTATATGTGCTATGAAGGTTTTTGTCACAAGCACCAAATACTGTGTACATGAATTTACTGCCATGTAACTTTCAGTGCTTTTCTTACTCCTGGCACATAGTAGGCCATCAATAGATGTTTGTTGAAGGAATGGTGAATGGGTTTCTTAGAAGCTAGAATATTCAGTGAATTGGGCTGGAGGATTCTGATTTAAATTTCTGGAAGCTATCCTGAAAATCCATGGATTTTCTTTCCTACAAGAAAGAAACTAGCATGAAGCTTGGCATATGGCATGCTCTCAATAAATAGCAGTTCCTTCCCTCTTTTTTCAAAACAGTTCTAAAATGTATTATTCTACTGTCTTAGTATCAGCCTTTTCAGCTTTATAATGAATTATCAATGGAAATAAGAGTAGAAATTTTAAAAGACCAATCTTATTTATGTCCAGTAGTGGGAGTCACACTCAGCTAAGAAATGGTTTTTCGATGTTAAAATTTGAATAAATGGGCTAGTACAGTGGCTCTCAGTGCATCAGAATCACCTGAAGAATTGATCTGGAGTGGGGCTCAAGAAGCTGCATTTCCAACAAGTTCTAAGAGAGACCAGCATTTCTTCCTTTTAAAAAAATTTTTTTTAATTTTTGAAACAATCACAAAATTACAGGGAAATCGGAGATACAATTCAAAGAACTACTTCTACTGAGCCATTTGAGAGCAAATTGCTGACATCACCTGTGTGGAATTTCTACAAACAAGATATTCTACATAACCGAAATACAACCATCAGAATCAGGAAAGAAACACTGATGCATTAGTACTATCTAATCTTCACATCCCATTCAAATTTTACCAGTTGCCCCAATAACATTGTTTACAGCTAATGATCCAGTTCAAAACCATGCATTGCAGTTACTTGTCATATGTCTCTAGCCATGAAACACTTCCTCAGTAACTCCTTGACTTTCCTGACCCTGACACTTTTGAAGATTACAGGCCAGTTATTTTTTAGTGTCCTTTAATTTGGGCTTGTCTATTTCCTCATGAGTAGATTCAGGTTATGAATCTTGGGCAGGAATATCATAGAAATGCCTCTGTGTTCTTCTCAGTGTATCAGGTGCCACACAATAGTAATGTGTCGCATTTCTGATGATAACTATCATTTAATAAAGGTGCTATCTGTCAGTCTTCTCCACTATAAAGTTATTCTTTTCCTCTTTGCAATTAATAAATATTTTGTGGAGAGATGCATTGAAATAATCCAAATATCTCATTATTCATCAAACTTTCATTTATTTATTTATAGCTCTATGGATGTGATTTCCAATTTTATTCAATAGGGTTAGAATTCATCATTATTATTTATTTTGATATTCAGATTGTCCCTCAGTAGGCTAGTGGGAGCCCCTCTACCTGGCTTCTATGCCTTTTGACATGTCCCCAACACTTTCTGAGCACTTCCTGACTTTCAGGCACAACAAGATGTTCCAGACTCATCTCGCGCTTTCCATGCTACAGCCCTGGAATCAGCCATTTCTCCAAGAAGCCATAATTCCTTTTAATTGCAAATGGTGTTTGAGGCCAAAATCTAGGTGCTCAGTGTGCTTATTGATATCGGAGTGTTGTTCCTCTAGGCCTTTTCAGCGAGAGCTAAGTAATATACATACATATGTATGTTAGGCATTGATTGCTGTATAACAAATTACCACAAATTTAGCATCTTAAAACAACACACATTCATTACCTCACAGTTTTTGTGGCTCAGGAGTCCTGGCATGGCTTAGTGGAATCCTCTGCTTTAAATTCTCACAAAATGTCAACTGAGGCTATGGTTTTATCTCAGGGTTCATCTGAGGAAAGACACACTTACAAGCTCATGTGGTAGCAAGATTCAGGTCTTTCTGGGTGTGCTGAACTGAGGGCCTCAGGCTTTTACTGGCTATTGGCTGAAGGCTACCCTCAGTTCCTTGCCATGTGGGCCTCTCCATAGGGTGATTCATCACCTAGCAACTTGCTTCATCAAAGTCAGCAAGAAGACCAGATGAGCTGGCTCATGCCTGTAATCCCAGCACTTTGGGAGGCCGAGGCAAGGATGACTTGAGCCCAGGACTTTGAGACCAGCCTGGGCAACATGGCGAAATCCTGTCTCTATAAAAAATACAAAAAAAGTAGCTGGGCATGGTGGCACATGCCTGTAGTCCCAGCTAATTGGGAGGCTAAGGCAGGAGGATCGCTTGAGCCCAGAAGGCAGAGATTGCAGTGAACTATGATGGCGCCATTGCACTCCAGCCTGGGCTACAGAGCAAGACTTTGTCTCAAAAAAAAGCAGAGGCCGGGCACAGTGACTCATGCTTGTAGTCCCAGCATTTTGGGAGGCTGAGGCGAGCGGATCACCTGAGGTCAGGACTTCAAGACCAGCCTGGCCAACATGGTGAAACCCCATCTCTACTAAAAATATGAAAATTAGACAGGCTTGGTGGTGCGCGCCTGTAATCCCAGCTACTCAGGAGGCTGAGGCAGGAGAATCACTTGAACTCGGGAGGTGGAGGCTGCAGTTAGTTGAGATTGCACCACTGCACTCCAGCCTGGGCAACAGAGTGAGACTCCATCTCAAAAGAAAAAAAAAAAAAAAAAAGCAAAAGAGAGTCTCCAAGCAAGATGGACATTATAATCTTATGTAACATACTCACAGAAATGACATTCCATTCTATTTGCTATATTCTCTTGGTTAGAAGTGAGTCATAGGCTCTGCCCACACTCAAGGGGAAGGCATGAATACTGGGGGTGAATACAGGGGGTGCAGATCATTCCAGGCCATCTCAGGAGCATCTTTAACACATGGTAGATGCAAGAGGAGACTCAGGCCTCCCAAAGTGAATAATTGGGGGCCTTCTTAGAGTATGCCCACCACAATACATATATATGGATGTTCATTTATGTTTATAAGTCTATCCATTCATCTATCTTGAAAACTCTGATTCATACTAATACACCCAATTTTAATCGAAAACCACAATATTCATCTTAGTTTTCTTCCTTTCCATATTTTCTAACTCCCCTTTCTGACAGTGAGAAATCTTTATATATATATATATATATATATATATTTTTTTTTTTTTTGAGATGGAGTCTCGCTCTGTCACCCAGACTAGAGTGCAGTGATGCAATCTTGGCTGACTGCAACCTCTGCCTCCTGGGTTCAAGCAATTCTCCTTTCTCAGCCTCCCAAGTAGCTGGGACTGCAGGCGCCTGCCACCACACCCAGCTAACTTTTGTATTTTTAGTAGAGATGGGTTTCACCATGTTGGTCAGGCTGGTCACGAACAGAAACCTTAATATATTTCTTATTGCATCAATCTCCAAACTCCACAGTTGTCTCTTCTCCCTTATGGATGCTTTTCTTTCTCCGCTCAGGCTCTGATGCCCCATGTCAGGCTGCCCCCAGGTAAGGATGCTCGGATACACACATCAAGCACCCCCGTGAGTGGATGCCCCTCACCCTGTAGGCTGTGACTCCTGGGCTGACCTCCCCCTTGCGTGGAGGCCCCTCTACCTGGTGTGGCTCTGACGCACCGCAGCCCTGCCTCTCCCCTCCCTGTGAACGCCCACCTCACTCTGCCCCATCTAATACTTCAGGACTCAGTCATTCAGGAAGAAAGGGTAGGGATAAGAAAGGAAGGAGCACATTTCCCTTTAATGTTTCCATTTTCCTCATTAAATACAGTTCCCCTGCCCTCCCCCAAAATATGAGAGAGAGGGTACAAAACATTCTCTGAACAGATGGTGTAAAGTACGAGTGGCTATTCCATAAACTTGCAGCTTATTAGCTGGAGTTGAAGGAACTCTCCTGTGTGAGGCAGCAGGGAAAAATATAAAGGAGGGACAAATGGAAATAGTCATGCACAGTGTTTTCATTTCACCTCCATGCTCTGCTCCGGCTCAGCTATTTGCCAGTCTGAGATGCCCACTGTTTGTCCTTTGCATTAGTTCAATTCCTCACTCCATTCAAGGGCCAGCTCTCAAGGTTCCTTCCACAGAAATCCCTCACTAACCTGAGCCTGGCTATTTTCCCCTCCTTTGAAATTCCAACCCATTTTCAGTCTTTGCCACTCACATTCTAGCACTTGATTCTACATGAACTTGCACTGGTCTCTAGCTTTTTCTTTTCTTTCTTTTGAGACAGAGTCTTATTCTTGTCATCCAGGCTGGAGTACAGTGGCACAATCTCGGCTCACTGCAACCTCCACCTCCCGGGTTCAAATGATTCTCCTGCCTCAGCCTCCCGAGTAGCTGGGATTTCAGGCGCCCACCACCACACCTGGCTAATTTTTGTATTTTTAGTAGAGATGAGGTTTCACTATATTGGCCAGGCTGGTCTCGAATGCCTGACCTCAAATGATCTGCCTGCCTCGGCCTCCCAAAGTGCTGCGATTACAGGTATGAGCCACCACACCCAGCCTCTAGCTTTTTCATATATACATTTTTTCTCCTAAGCTAGACAATAACTTCCTTATAAATACACTTCATTGTGTGTTTCACGTGCTTGTTGAGTGATGAAAACCAGCCTTGCTGTGGAGTGATATGATATTGACGGGAAGAGGGGAAGATGGAAACCCTTTCAGAAGGGTGGCCACTAGCTATTTCATCTGTTTCTTTGCTTAGCTCATTCTCTTCACTTGAGAGCAAGCACAGCATTGAGATGTTCAATAAATACATACTGAATTATAATTTAAAATTTACGGGAACCACGATTTCTCCAGAACACACGGACCCCAGAATACATGTGCAACATATTTCAATGACCCCAAATGGATAATCAATGACATGCACATAAAACTGGAGGGATGGCTTTATTTCCTTCCCTGTTTTTCTGAACCCTGTACATCATACTAGCCCTGAAAGTTTGAGGATCTTGCTGAATGTGAATGCACAATTATTCCCACAAAGCATTGAAACAGGGATCAAAGGTTAAGATTATGTTCTGATACAGCATCAAACTTTAAAAGGGCAGCAACCTTTGCTGCAATAAGAAAATAGTACGACCAATTTCCTAGTGTGCTGAGTAGCCTTATTGTATCACAGCCAGGGTGTTTAAGGGGATTGTTTCTCACGAATCCTTCAAAGGTATCCAGTGTATGGAGCTACGTGTGATTTGAATTTCAGACTTATTTAAGTAACAACTTAGAAGATTGTCTAATTACAAAGTCCCTAGTAACTATGTAGGGGTTGGATACTAATCATTGTCACAGAAATGTTAAATATCGGCCAGGCGCGGTGGCTCACGCCTATAATCCCAGCACTTTGGGAGGCTGAGGTGGGTGGATCACCTGAGGTCAGGAGTTCAAGACCAACCTGAGCAACATGGAAAAACCCCACCTCTACTAAAAATACAAAAATTAGCCAGGTGTGGTGGTGCATGCCTGTAATCCCAGCTACTCAGGAGGCTGAGGCAGGAGAATCGCTTGAACCTGGGAGGCAGAGGTTGTGGTGAGCTGAGATCACACCACTGCACTCCAGCCTGGGTGACAGATCGAGACTCCGTCTCAAAAAAAGTGTTAAATATCTTGACCCAAATCACTAAAAAGCATCAGATCTGGAAAACCTTGACCTTTTGACCAGTATCTCTTTCTGAAGTCATTGGGGATATTATCATTTTGTTTTTGTTTTTGTTTTTTTGTCTTGTTGGTGTTCACAATGAATAAGAAGACAGTGGCTTTGGCTTGCACATTGTATTCAGGTGATGTTATCAAGCCTTCTCTTATCACCCCAATCTAATATCCAGCTAGTCAAAACAGACCTAGAGCATAACATCACACGATCACAACACACAGTACATCCAGTCGGCAGCTGCTGGGAGGACAGCCGCAGTTCCCCTCGGCTGAACGTGGCTCCTTTAAGGGGCAGCCGCAGGAAAGAATGCATGTGTGCTGCCAAAACAACATGTGAGCCTGCGAAGATGATCCTGAACTTGAGCACGTGAAGAGGGTGATGCAAAACATAGACCGCGCTCTTTCTTTTTGGCAAAAACAAGAGACAAAAGACACCTTGCAGGAGAGAGGAAGGGAATTTTTAGATGTGTTAGTTATAGCCATGTTTAGAGGATTTTCTCATCAAGTAGAATATTTGAGTCTAGTTCCATAAGTAACTGGATACACATGTACACACACACACACACACACACACACAGAGACACACACACACATGCACGCTGGTTTAGTTGCCCAGGGAGTATCTTAAGAAATCAAACTAGCATTTTGACTTTTGTTCCGTATGTCAGGGATCACTCAGAGGTTGACTCTGAGCATTCTTGTTCCTTGTGGGGAGCACTGAGGGGAATGACTGCTTTAGGATAGGGCTTTTTTTTTTTTTAGGATAGGGCTAGCTCTATAAAGAACTGTTTGCTGAAGTCCTTTGTTTGCTTAACTACCATCCTGAATCAACATACTCTCGTGATGAGGACGAGACTGTTAAAACGAGGCTGGACAAGAGCACGCAATGTAAATCTACTCTCAAACACACAAGCGGTTGAAAATGCCCCTATCTGAGAAACTAAGTAACAAATGAGAAGCTTTTGTGCTCAAGAGAGGTTCTGTGATGAATTCCTTTGTTTAGCAAATACCTCAGTTATTTTGGCTATGTATCTGCATTTTCAATTTTCAGGGTGCTTAGTTTAAGTTCCACCTGTACTAATCAGAATGTTGTTTTAAAAAAAATACTGGAAATAACTGCATTTTCCTTTGCCAGACTACTAGGTAGTGAAACAGCAGGGGCTTTGGAGTCAGACCTAACTAGAACCCACCTCTGTCCCTAACTAGTAAAAGCAAAAAGGTCATTTTGCCTCTCTGATTTTCAGTGTCTGTATCTGTAAAAAGGGGACCATTCTTCCAAGTTCACAGAGCAGTGTGCGGTACAGTGCTGGCCTGCAGTAGGTGCACAGGGAGTGAAAGTGATGATTGCGCTTGTTAATTACACAGTCAGAAGTCTACAGAGCTTGCATGTCATAGAAGGCCACCACCTCAGACCTAATTCCTGTCCAGGCCAAGGAGAGGGATAACAGCCAGCTCCTCAGAGAGTTCAAAATTCAGAGCATGGATTCTACAGGAAGGCAGATTGAGAAAACATGTCCTTCGAAATCCATCAGAGGCACGAAAGGACAAATACTATATGATTCCACTTATATGAGGAACCTAGACTAGGAAAATTTATAGGGACACAAAATCGAATAAAGGGTCTCAAGGGCTGGGAGAAGGAGGAGGCGTTGTTTATAGGGTACAGAGTTTGTGTCTGGGATGGTGAAAAAGTTCTAGAGATAGTGATGATGGTTGCATAACCATGCCAATGTACTTAATGCCACTGAACTGAACACTTAAAAATGTTTAAAATGGCAACTTTTGGGCTGGTCATGGTGGCTCATGCCTGTAATTTCAGCATTTTGGGAGGCTGAGGCAGGAGGATTACTTGAGCCCAGGAGTTCAATGCCAGTCTGGGCAATATAGTGAGACCCTGTCTCTACAAAAAATTTAAAGAACTAGCCAGGTGTGGTGGCATGCACCTGTGGTCCCAACTACACAGGAGGCTCAGGCAGGAGGATGGCTTGAGCCCAAGAGGTCAAGGCTGCAGTGAGCCATGTTCACACCACTACACTCCTGCCTGGTGGACAGAGTGAGACCCTATCTCAAATAAAATAAAATAGTAAAATTTTATGTCATGTATGTTTTACCATAATTTTTAAAAAGAGAAAAAACATCACTGGAATGAGGCAAATTAAGATACATCCACTTGTGGAATTCTATGTAGCTGTTAGAGGGAATGGGGTAGATTTTATTCTACTGACATGGAAAGATGCCCAGGATATACAGCTAAATGAGAAAAGCAAGCTGCAATCGTATGTGTAGTATAACGCCAGTTTGTGTTTTTTTTTTCTGCTTGAATTTCTTTACATTCATTAACTAATCTAATCTTCACAACACACCTATGATGTATATATTGTTATCATGACTCCATTTTGCAGATGAGGAAACTAAGGCACAGAGAGGTTAAGTACCTTGCCCCAGGTCACAGATCTAATATGCAGTAAAGCTACAGTTTTTTTTTTTTTTTTGAGATGAAGTCTCACTCTGTCGCCCAGGCTGGAGTGCAGTGAGGTGATCTCGGCTCACTGCAATCTCTGCCTCCTGGGTTCAAGTGATTCTCCTGCCTCTGCCTCCCGAGTAGCTGAGATTACAGGCCCCTGCCACCACACCCAGCTAATGTTTTTGTATTTTTAGTAGAGATGGGGTTTCACCATATTGGCCATGCTGGTCTCGAACTCCTGACCTCGTGATCCACCCGCCTCAGCCTCCCAAAGTGCTGGGATTACTGGCGTGGGCCACCGTGCCTGACCGAGCTACAATTTTGATGCAGATCCAACTATCTGGCCCCCAAAATCTGAGTTCCAAACCCTTCAGCATCAGCTTCCCTGGGAGCATTTTAGAGATGTGGATTCTCTGGCTCTGCCCCTGACCTACTGAATAAGAATCTGCAGGGTAACTATCCCCAGATGATTCTTGTGCACATTAAAGTCTGGGAAGACTGAAGCCTAAAGCACCATGCAACACAACGCCAGTTTTATAGTAAGTATTAATACATGCATAAAATAATTTACTTGGAATTCTGTGGCCTTTTAAGTTTTTTAACTGAGCAATGTATTCTAGAAACTAGACCAAAAAATCTGTATTAAATTGGCCATGAACCAGGTTCACATCCTACGTCATCATTGGCTTAGGAGTTATTCTGTCAGAGTTTAGAAATGTGTTTCTCTTGGAGCTCCTGCCTACAGCTTTCCTAATGTAGTCCTTTACAATATAATAAAACCTTATTAAGTTGAACTGAATTCTTTTATTGTTTTGTTTTGTTTTTTGTTTTTTGTTTTTGAGACTGAGTCTCACTGTCGCCCAGGCTGGAGTACAGTGGAGTGATCTCGGTTCACTGCAAGCTCCGCCTCCTGGGTTCACCTCATTCTCCTGCCTCAGCCTCCCGAATAGCTGTGATGACAGACGCCCACCACCACGCGCGGCTAATTTTGTTTTTGTATTTTTAGTAGAGACGGGTTTTCACTGTGTTAGCCAGGATGGTCTCCATCTCTTGACCTCATGATCCTCCCGCCTCAGCCTCCCAAAGTGCTGGGATTACAGGCGTGAGCCACTGCACCCGGCCAAGTTGAACTCAATTCTGAATTGTAATGCATTCATTTTGAACATGGTGAAGGCTTTAATTAATTTAAGAATTGTTTAGTAAATAAATTGTTATGCTAGTTAATAGACTTGTAAGGGGACACATTTAACTGCTTAAATAAAGCCAGATCCTTTTTTAATTTGAAGGATTTTAGTACATTCATTATTAGTGATTGTAAGTGAGACGTCAACATTTATTAAAGGAACATGACAGTGCTTCTCCATAGACAGTCTGGAAGTACTTAACTAATTGGTAAAATGTAGTTTAATCTACTAGAACAAATTTCCTTAGAAATAATTCCATAATTTGTACACTTTAAGTAGTGAAGTCTACTACCTTTCCACACCCATTCTTGCAACTGAGCTGGGTTAATGACGTTTTATTTTACCAGGGTTTGAATAATAATTATGTAGTGATCATGAGGTTGATTAAACTCTGAAGTAAGAATGTTCACTTAATACCTCCATGCCTCAGTTTCTCCATCTGTAAAATGAGCATATTAAGGGGCACAAGCCAGGTCACAACATGCGGTTGTGGTGGTTGTGCAGGTTGAGAACTGCACAACTCTAGGGGGCACCATTTACAACCTGCATGGTTGTGGGCTGCTCCTCTGCTTGGAGGGTTCCTGAGAGGATTAAATGAGTTAATACACACAGCCCAAGTGAAATTGTGCCTGGAACAGAATAAGCACTGCTTAAGTGTTTAATGTTAACAGAATAGGTATGGATTCAAGGAGTTTTTGCTTTCACATAAATATTGTAATAAATGTCAAGAGAAATGAACTTGGAGGGTGTCATGCACTTTCCTCAATAAAAATCAATATGATAAGCAATTACTGTATTATATCCATATTCTTCCATTTAAACAGTCAGAAAAGCAACCTATAATATAAAGACAAAACGAAAATTTCTGCCTTCAAGGGCCCCATAATCTCGTGTGTAACAGACACACGAGAACAAATTGCTGGGGAGACCGGGCACGGTGGCTCATGCCTGTAATCCCAGCACTTTGGGAGGCCGAGGCAGACAGATCACCTGAGGTCAGCAGTTTGAGATCAGCCTGGCCAACATGGGGACACCCCGTCTCTACTAAAAATACAAAAATATGTAACCAAATTGCTGGGAAGAAGGTGGTAGTTAAGAGTGTGGGTTCTGGAGCCATACAGACTCCAAATCCCAGCTCTGCCATCATCAGCTGGAAGACCTTCACCTTAACTTCAGCTTTATCTCTTTAAACCCAATTTCTTTTTCCATATAATGGGGAGAATGATAACACATCACAGAACTGTCACGAGGGTAAAAAGAGGCAATGCATGCAAATCCCATCCCCACTGCTTTTGTCACTAGTAAACTCTCAGCACATGCTGTTGCTTGTTTATTATCTCATCGGCATCATTATGATTGCATAGGCAACTGTCTTCTGCTTCACCCTCCATTCCCCAACATCCCTACTTTTTTTCAGACCCTGCTCTTACCATTATGATGTCCATGTGTTTCTCCTCCTTGGCCTTTGCTCTTTAGCATTTATTCTAAACCCTTAGCTTGGCCTAATCCAAGACTCACTTTCTTGAACCAAAGCCTAGAAGGAAGACCAAGAGAGGTGGAAGCCCACTTAGACCACTTACCAACAATTAGCATCTGCTCCTATCCCTTAGGAATAGCAAAATGACAATGGTTTTGTCCTTCTAAGGTAAAATGTGGTTTTGTCCTTATAATGACATAATATAAATGTCCTCAAATGTAAAAAAATATATACACCCTGCAATTTTTTTTTTTTTTTTTGAGACGGAGTCTCGCTGTGTCACCCAGGCTGGAGTGCAGTGGCACGGTCTCAGCTTACTGCAACCTCTGCTTCCCGGGTTAAAGTGATTCTCCTGCCTCAGCCTCCTCAGTAGCTGGGATTACAGGTGCCCACCACCACACCTGGCTAATTTTTGTATTTTTAGTACAGACAGGGCTTTGCCATGTTGGCCAGGCTGTTCTCAAACTCCTGACCTCAGGTGATCCACCTGCCTTGACCTCCCAAAGTGCTAGGATTACAGGTGTGAGCCACCGCACCCAGCCTGCCCTGTAGTTTTTTTTTTTTTTAGACTGAGTTTCGCTCATGTTGCCCATGTTGGAGTGCAATGGCACGATCTTAATTCACTGCAACCTCCACCTCCCAGGTTCAAGCAATTCTCCTGCCTCAGCCTCCCGAGTAGCTGGGATAACAGGCATGTGTCACCACCCAGGCTAATTTTCTATTTTTGGTAGAGATGGGGTTTCTCCATGTTGGTCAGGCTGGTCTCAAACTCCCGACTTAAGGTGATCCGCCCGCCTCGGCCTCCCAAAGTGCTGGGATTACAGGCATGAGCCACCGTGCCCGGCAGTTTTAACTGTTTCCTGCAGTTTTATCTGTTTCATGTTTAGCTCTTTATTTTAAAGTATAAGCATTAATTATTGCCACACTTAGTAATTTTTTAAAGTTGAATTTGTAAAAAAAAAAACAAAACAAAAAAGGGCTCATTTGTTCATTAAATGAGACTACTGGACCACCCACCAGCTGCATGGCAAACATTGCGCTGCATAAGATATAAAGAGAAATAAGGTAGAGACTGACTGTTCCTCCAGAAATTTATACATTTGGATAAGAAACCCAGGGTAATGACAGTAACATAGAAAGTGCTATGTCCTGCAACATAGATAAGCTCAGGATGTTGGGGTGTGTTTGATTCATTAGGCACCACTGGCAGGAGCTTAAGGCCTGCAAGCTTTACCAGGAACTATAAAAATATTTGAGTCCTAAAAAAAAAATATATAGATACACACACACACACACACACATATATATGTGTATTATATATATATTCTAAACCCTTAATGGAGAGAATGATAGATGTATAAATGATATATCATATAAATATCATATTCAAAATATAAAAAGAAAACAAATTATATATAAAAATGATATATAAATACATTCAAAATATAAAAATATGAAAACATCAAATAAACCTTTAATTAAATTTCTACATGATGTAAAAATGCAACACTATGTCAATCGCCTCCAAATTCATTTAGTATTTATTTATTTATTTATTTATTGAGATGGAGTCTCCTTCTGTTGCCAAGGCTGGAGTGCAGTGGTGTGATCGTGGCTCACTGAAACCTCTGCCTCCTGGGTTCTAGCGGTTCTCCTGCCTCAGCCTCCCAAGTAGCTGGAATTACAGGCGCCTGCCACCATGCCTGGCTGATTTTTGTATTTTTAACAGAGACAGGGTTTTACCATGTTGGCCAGTCTGGTCTCGAACTCCTGACCTCAGGTGATCCACCCGCCTTGGCCTTCCAAGTGTTGGGATTACACACGTAAGCCACTGAGCACAGCCACATTTAGTATTTATAAAAGTTATTACATCTGAAAACAATTTGTAAACTAGATTATTAAAAGATTTCTGCTGGGCATGGTGGCTCACGCCTGTAATCCCAGCACTTTGGGAGGCTGAGGCGGGTGGATCACCTGAGGTCAGGAGTTTCAGACCTGCCTGGCCAACATGGTAAAACCTTATCTCTATTAAAAATACAAAAATAAGCCAGGTGTGGCAGCAGACGCCTGTAATTCCAGCTACTCGGGAGGCTGAGGCAGGAGAATCACTTGAACCCGGAGGTGGAGGTTACAGTTAGCCAAGATCACGCCATTGCACTCCAGCCTGGGTGACAAGAGTGAAATTCCATCTCAAAAAAAAAAAAAAAAAATTTCTACAGGCCATGGTGGCTTACACCTGTAATCTCAGTCTTAGGGAGGTTGAGGCAGGACAATCACTTGAGCCCAAGAGTTCAAGACCAGCCTGGGCAACAAAGAGAGACTGGTCTCTACAAAAGAATAATAAAAAATGAGTCAGGCATGGTGGCCTGCACCTAGATGGTTCCAGGTACTCGGGAGTCTGAGGTGGGAGAATTGCTTGAACCCGGGAGGTTGAGGCTTCAGTGAGCCGTGATCATACCACCACGCTCAAACCTGAGCAACAGAGCAAGACCCTATCTTAAAAAAACAGAAAATCAAAAACCAAAACCAAAAAAAAAAAAAGATTTTTACAATTACCAGATACGTAGAATTATTACTGATATAAACAATTATAAATTTAAAATAATTACTCATAGTCCATTCCCAAAGCAATGTTATAAAGCAAATTCTTTCAAAACTATACCACGAAATTATATTTAATTTAGGATTTGGACACATTTTAATATGTCTAATATGATGTGGCGTGGGGTGTCCACAGGCAGTATTATAGGCCCACCTGAAGTCTTAGAAGAGCTTGGTTTCTGTGTGAACCTCTGGGAAAGATGAACAATCAGCTGGGCGTGGGGGTTCACACCTGTAATCCCAGCACTTTGGGAGGCAGAGGCAGGCAGATCACAAGGTCAAGAGATCGAGACCATCCTGGCCAACATGGTGAAACTCCGTCTCTACTAAAAAAAAAAAAAAAATATATATATATATATATATATATATATATATATATATAAATTAGCTGGGTGTGGTGACGTGCACCTGTAGTCCCAGCTACTCTGGAGGCTGAGGCAGGAGAATCACTTGAATGCGGGAGGTGGAGATTGCATTGAGCTGAGATTATGCCACTGCACTCCAGCCTGGGCGACAGTGAGAGACTCCATCTGAAAAAAAAGAAGAAAAAGAAAGAAAGAATGATGAATAATCCAGACTTGGAGAGCCAAGAAAGGCCTCCGGGTAATGCCTGAGGGAAGTTGTGAAGGGGAGTTAGGTGGGTTAGTTAGTTTGTTAGAGATGCCTTGACAAGGTACCAAAGACTGGGTGGTTTAAACCACATCAATATATTGTCTCACAGTTCTGGAGGCTGGAAGTTCAAGACCAAGGTGTTGGCAGGGTTGGTTTCTTCTGTGGGCGCAAGTGTGAATCTGTTCTACGCCTCTCTCCTAGCGTCTGGTGGTTTGCCAGCAATCCTTGGCACTCCTTGGCTTGCAGCAGCAAAATTTCAGTCTTCACGTGGCATTCTCTCCCTACATCTCAATCTGTGTCCAAATTTCCCCTTTTCATAAAGACAGTGGTCATATTGGATTAGAGGCCTCCCTGCTTCAGTATGACCTCATCCTAACTAATGATACCTGCAATGACCCTATTTCCAAATAAGGTCACATTTGGAGGTCCTGAGAGTTAGGACTTCAACATAAGGTTTTTTTTAGGGACATAATTCAACCTATAACAGTGGGTAAAGAAGTGATGGGGGGAAGGCCAGGGAAGGAGGACAGAGTAACTCATGCAAAGGTCTCACAGGGAAGAGAGAACACAGGACCTGTCTAAAAACGGAATCAAGAGAGGTGAGATAAGGGATCAGATCACAAAACACTTTGTAAACTAAATATGGGTTTAATCAAAAAGGCAGGATTTTTCAGTGTGATTTTGTTGTTGTTGTTGAGACGCAGTCTCACTCTGTCACCCAGGCTGGAGTGCAGTGGCAGGATCTCAGCTCACTGCAACCTCCTTCTACAGGGTTCAAGCGATTCTCCTGTCTCAGCCTCCTGAGTAGTTGAAACTACAGGCTTGCGCCACCATGCCCAGGTAATTTTTGTATTTTTTAAATAGAGACAGGTTTTGCCATGTTGGCCAGGTTGGTTTTGAACTCCTGACCTCAAATGATCCGCCCCCTCTTGGCCTCCCAAAATGCTGGGATTACAGGCATGAGCCAGGGGGCCTTCAGTGTGATATTTAAAAATCAAAATGAAACGACAGAACAATCCTTATGCATCTCCGCTCTCCCATGCCCTCTCCTTATCAAACTCCCCCTCTCCCAAGATCCTGAAAGCCAACTACGAAAGAACCAAGGCCAGAAGTCTAGGGAGTACTTTGGGTCACATGGCTTGTACCTGGCACAACCCAGGTGAGAATCCAAGGAAGTGACTCCTGTCCAAGTCTCTGCTTTCTACACACCATGCTATTTTTATTTCTCTTACTTAGTAGGTAATTCTTTGGCTGTTATGGAATCTTAGATCATAATTTTTGGAGCAATTTTTAAAATCTGGAGTTCTGTAATCGAGTTAATATCTCTACCTTTATTTTAAAAAAATTCTTTTTTTTGGAGGTGGAGTTTCACTCTTGTTGCCCGGGCTGGAGTGTAATGGTGCGATCTCGGCTTAAGTGCAATGGCACGATCTTGGCTTACTGCAACCTCTGCCTCCCGGGTTCAAGAGATTATCCTGCCTCAGCCTCCCGAGTAGCTGAGATTACAGGCGCCTGCCACCACATCCGGCTAATTTTGGCATTTTTAGTAGAGACAGGGTTTTTGCCATGTTGGCCAGCCTGGTCTTGAACCTCTGACCTCAGGTGATCCGCCTGCCTCAGCCTCCCAAGGTGCTGGTGACAGGTGACAGCTTGCTGGCAGCCCTCACAGCCCTCACTCGCTCTCGGTGCCTCCTCGGCCTCAGCGCCCATTCTGGCCGCGCTTGAGGAGCCCTTCAACCCGCTGCTGCACCGTGGGAGCCCTTCTCTGGGCTGGCCGAGGCCGGAGCCGGCTCCCTGGGCTTGCGAGGAGGTGCGGAGAGGCACGGGCAGGAACTGGGGCTGCCGGCGGTGCTTGCGGGCCAGCTGGAGTTCCGGGTGGGCGTGGGCTTGGCGGATCCCGCACTCGGAGCCACCGCCGGCCCTGGGCAGTGAGGGACTTAGCACCCGGACCAGCAGCTGCGGAGGGTGCACTGGGTCCCCCAACAGTGCTGGCCCACCGGCGCTGCACTTGATTTCTTGTCGGCCTTTAGCTGCCTTCCAGCGGGGTAGGGCTTGGGACCTGCAGCCCGCCTCGCCTGAGTCTCTCCCTTCCCCCCGCCGTGGGCTCCTGCGCGGCCTGAGCCTCCTCGACGAGCACCGTCCCCTGCTCCATGGCGCCTGGTCCCATCCACCGCCCAAAGGTTCAGGAGTGCCGACGCAGAGTACAGGAGTGGCAGGCAGCTCCACCTGCATCCGAGGTGCGAGATCCACTGGGTGAAGCCAGCTGGGCTTCTGAGTCTGGTGGGAACTTGGAAAACCTTTATGTACAGCTAAGGGATTGTAAATACACCAATCAGCACTCTGTATCTAGCTCAAGGTTCGTAAATACACCCATGGACCCTGTATTTAGGTAATCTAACAGGGATGTGGAGAACTTTTGTGACTAGCTCAGGGATTGTAAACGGACCAATCGGCTCTCTGTAAAATGGACCAATCAGCTCTCTGTAAAACAGACCAATCGGCTCTCTGTAAAATGGACCAATCAGCAGGATGTGGGTGGGACCAGATAAGGGAATAAAAACAGGCTGCTTGAAGCCCTCTGTGTCTTCTCCCTGCCCCAACCGAGCCATGCAGTAACGGCTGGACTTCCCTTGCAGGCTGTGGGAGGTTTTTTGTTTTTTGTTTTTTGTTTTTTGGAAGTTTTGTTTTTTCACTGTGCAGTAAAGCTTGTGGAAATCTTGTGGATGTCCATTTTTTAGGTCCACACTGCTGTTATGGGTTGTAATACTCGTTGCAAAGGTCTGAAGCTAGCGAGGCCGCAAACCCACCGGGAGGAATGAACGACTGTAGACGTGCCACCTTAAGAGACCACAAACCCGCTGGGAGGAATGAACAGCTCTAGACGCGGCACCTTAAGAGTTATGACAGTCACCGTGAAGGTCTGCAGCTTCACTCCGGAAGCCAGTGAGATCACGAACCCACCAGAAAGAAAAAATTCCGGACACATCCGAACATCAAAAGGAACAAACTCCAGACTTGCCGCCTTTAGGAACTGTAACAGTCACTGTGAGGGTTCGTGGCTTCATTTTTTAAGTCAGTGAGACCAAGAACCCACCAATTCCAGACACAGTGGGACTACAGGTGTGAGCCACTGGGCCCAGGCTATTTAAATCTTTTACGAGATTAGACTTAATCAGTCATAGTAGGAAAACTGAAATGATCTGTGTATGTATCTGTCTCCTTCACTAGTCTATGCACCACCTGGGCAGGGCCATGGCCTACCCATTCCTAAACTACTGCTGAGTACTGAGCTCGGTAAATGTTAACCATGAGGCCAAGGATGCTGTCTTCCTCAGCTCTGGAGACATGTTCTCAGCTGGGTGTGCCCAGGATCAGGCACTGTATACACAGTTAAAGACCCGGGCTGGGCCTTATAAGCCTTTTCAGACTTTATACATTTAGGAGTCCCAGGCTACTATGAACAAAAATCTCATGGTGAACCCCAAACTCAGAAGTGACTGCTCTAAATAGAAAAGCCAGATATTTGCACATCAGAAATCCTGAAAAAAAAAAAAAATGACAGAGGAGTTCTAAAGAAAAAAAGAAAAATCCTAAACAAGAACTTTTTTAAAAAACACACAACCCAGAAACCACAAGAAAAACATGGACAGACTACGTAAAAAAATAAATGCAACAAAAGACATGGTTAATTCTTAAAAGGCATATGACAGTCTATAATAAAATATTTACATCATATATTCTAACTAAGGTTTAATATCCTAAAGGTACACAAAGAGCCAGAAGAAGAAAAACTCAAAAGGAAAAGGCAAAATAGCTGAATATGAAATTTGTGTAGTGGCAATACAGAGGGCTGATAAAGTGTTGTTGGCTGGGTGCGGTGGCTCACACCTGTAATCCCGGGACTTTGGGAGGTCAAGGTGGGTTAATCACTTGAGGTAAAGAGTTCAAGACCAGCCTGGCTAACATGTTAAAACCCCGTTTCTACTAAAAATACAGAATTAGCCAGAAGTGGTGGCGCACACCTGTAATCCCAGCTACTTGGCAGGCTGAGGCAGGAGAATCACTTGAACCTGGGAGGCAGAGGTTGCAGTGAGTTGAGATCGCACCACTGTACTCCAGCCTGGGCGACAGAGTGAGACTTTGTCTCAGGGAAAAAAAAAAATTAGCGGGGCATGGTGGCACTTGCCTGTAATCCCAGCTACTTGGGAGGCTGAGGCAAGAGGATCGCTTGAACCCAGGAGGTCAAGACTGCAGTGAGCTGAAGTTATGGCACTGCAGTCTAGCCTGGCTGACAGAGCAAGACTCTGCCTCAAAATAAAAGAAGATAAATTTTTTTCTAAAAACCTGTATTGCTTCATCAAGTTGAAATGCTTCAGATGAACTACCTGCATTAAGGGGGTCATCTAAGAGAGGTGATGGGATGTAGAGAGACAAGCGCTGGACTGGGAGTTAGGAGGCCTGGAATCAAGTTTCACTTGTGCTAGTAACAGCAAGACCTTAGGAATACCACAGAACTGTCTAGGACTCAGTTTCCTCATCAGCAAATATTGGTCTTGGATTAGACAACTTTAAAGTTCTCTTCCAGTTCAACTATTCCTCTATTTTTGTTTATAAGATTCTATGTATGTATGTATGTATGTATCTGTCGTTCTATCTACTTAGCTAACTATCCATTCATTTAGGTTAACAATTTTAGCTGGGCAAGGTGGCTCACACCTGTACTCCCAGCACTTTGGGAGGCCAAGGCGGGTGGATCACCTGAGGTCAGGAGTTCAAGACCAGCCTGGCCAACATGGCGAAACCCCATCTCTACTAAAAATACAAAAAATTAGCCGGGCATGGCGGTGGGCACCTGTAATCCCAGCTACTTGGGAGGCTGAGGCAGGAGAATTGTTTGAACATGGGAGGCAGAGGTTGCAGTGAGAGCGGAGATCGCACCACTGCCCTCCAGCCTGGGTAACGAGAGTGAAATTCCATCTCAAAAAAAAAAAAAAAATGGGGGAGCAAGTAAAAATACAATATGATAAGAAAAACATTCTAACAGTACGAAAATACACACAGTGAAAAAGTTTCTCTCTCACCCATGACACACAGCACTCTAGTTTCTGCCCTTTAGCCACTCAACACTCTGTTTTATATGCAGATAATTCTCCATCCTTCCTTTTTTCATATAACTATTTAGAAATGGACCTGCTAGGTTAGAAGATATGTGTATCTTATGGTGTTTGTGTGTGTGTTTGTTTCGTGAGACGGAGTCTTGCTGTGTCACCAGGCTGGAGTGCAGTGGTGTGATCTCAGCTCGCTGCAACCTCCGCCTCGTGGATTCAAGTGATTCCCCTGCCTCAGCCTCCCAAGTAGCTGGGATTACAGGCACACACCACCACGCCCGGCTAATTTTTTGTATTTTAGTAGAAACAGGGTTTCACCATGTTGGCCAAGATGGTTTCGATCTCCTGACCTCGTGATCCACCCACCTCGGCCTCCCAAAGTGCTGGGATTACAGGCGTGAGCCACCACGCTGGGCATATCTTACGTTTTAATAGATGTTGCTAAACTGAGCACCAAAGAGGACCATGCTTATTTTTCCAATTCTTCATCTACACCTTATGTTATCAGACTCTCATTTTTGTTATTCTGCAAGATGGAAAAACTACATCTGGTGGTTTTTACCTTGCCTTTCATTTATTGTGTATGAGGTAGAGAATCTTTTAATATGCTTAAAAGCCATTGACATTCATTATTTTATGAATCACCTATTCACGTACTTGGCCCTTTCTTTTTGTACAACCAGAATTTTTCCTGGAATGCAGAAAATGGGGCACCCTTAACACCCCTGTCATGGAGAGATGGAACTTGAAGGACATCACTCTTAAGGCCTGGGTTACAGGTGGGTGTTTGAGGGCAGCAGTTGGTGGAATGGGCCAGGAAGGACTGGCAGAGTGTAAAGGGAGGGCTCCCGCTGGCCAGCTAAGAATGGCTTTTATATTCCAAAGGTTTTAAAACAACAACAATAAACAAAAAATGAAGAAGAATCTGATACTTTAGGGGATCACATTGACCCACAAAACCTAAAATATTTACTATCGGGCTCCTTGCAAAGAACATTTGGGTTGAAAAGAGAAAGAAGAGGCTGAGATGGAGTCATCTGGGAGGTGGGAACAGACTCAGCTAGAATAGCATCTCAGAATTGAAGAGTTACAAATTATCGGAGATTGGAGGGGTTAACAGTGTTGAATGTGACCCAGAAATCAGGTAAGATGGAGATTTAAGAATGCTGAGGCGGGCGGATCACGAGGTCAGGAGATCGAGACCATCCTGGCTAACACGGTGAAACCCTGTCTCTACTAAAAATACAAAAAAATTAGTCGGGCGTGGCGGCGGGCGCCTGTAGTCCCAGCTACTCGGGAGGCTGAGGCAGGAGAATGGTGTGAACCTGGGAGGCGGAGCTTGTGGTGAGCAGAGATTGCGCCACTGCACTCCAGCCTGGGCGACACAGCCAGACTCCGTCTAAAAAAAAAAAAAAAAAAAAAAAAGAGTGTATTGGAATTGACATTTAGAAAGTAGGTCACTGTGACCACTGAGCAGTTTCGGGGGTGTGTTAATACACAGTCTTTTGAGTCACAAGAAATAAAAACAGAGAGAGAGGGAGGGTGGAGGCGGGGAGGTCGGGGAGACACCTGTAAAAAATGAGGGCTTAGTAAAAGTTAATTGAAAAAAAGTGTCGTGATTTCTTTAAGACAGTTAATATTATGAATGCGAATACGTTCATTTCTTTAAAGCACACCTTTGCAAAAATGTTCATTTCTTTTCTTTTTTTTTTTTTTTTTTGAGACAGAGTCTTGCTCTGTCGCCCAGTCAGATCTCAGCTCACTGCAACCTCTGCCTTCCGGGCTCAAGGGATTCTTCTGCCTCAGCCTCCGGAGTAGCTGGGACTACAGGCGAGCGCCACCACACCTGGCTAATTTTTTGTATTTTTAGTAGAGATGGAGTTTTGCCATGCTGGCCAGCCTCCTAACCTCGAGCTCCTAACCTCAGGTGATCTGCCTGCTTCGGCGTCCCAGAGTGCTGGGATTACAGGCGTGAGCCCAAAAATTTGGCCGTGCCCGGCCAAATATGTTCATTTCTTTAAAGCACAACTTATTTAAAATCTGTCTGACTTAAGCTATGTATCTTTCCATTTCTAATCTCTCACTCTATAAGGAGGCAAATTCCTAATGGACTTAAAAATAGAGTGTATCAGGACCAGGTGCAAGCCAGCCCATCTCCCTCATGTTATTGGTGAGGCAGCCGAGGCCCATGGAGGAGAAGTGACCTGATCAGGTCACACAGCCACTGTGCAAGAGCCACAATTCTGGTTTTCAGTCCCAACTCTTTTCCACTCTATTGCTGCCATTTTATCTTCTTTAACACTCCAGGACCATCTAACATCTTGCTCGCATCTAGTAGATCCTTCATAAATATTTTGAATAATTATATATTTCATTTCTAGACATTGTATTTTATTTTTTTTCAACCTTCTGTTTTCAATACCTTCTTTCAGTTTTGTAAAACTCAACATCATTGTATTTTAAGAATGCAGATTATTGGATTTTGATAAGTATAGACTCATGTAATCATCATAATCAATATTTACAACGTTTCTGTCTTGGCAAAATAATTCTCTACTATTCTTTTTCCATCTTTACTTCTGATCCCAGGTAACCACGAATCTGCTTTCTGTTGTCATAGATGATTTTCCCCTTTTCTGAAGTTTCATATAAATGGGATCATACATTATATACTCTTTGGTGTTTGCTCCTTTGATCTCACCTAATGTTTTTGAAATAAAAATATATTCAGGGCTGGGCATGGTGGCTCACGCCTGTAATCCCAGCACTTTGGGAGGCCGAGGCAGGCGGATCACCTGAAGTCAGGAGTTCGAGATCAGCCTGGCCAACATGGTGAAACCCCGTCTCTACTAAAAATACAAAAATTAGCTGGGCGTGATGGTGCACGACTGTGATCCCAGCTACATGGGAGACTGAGGCAGGAGAATTGCTTGAGCCTGGGAGGCAGAGGTTGCAGTGAGCGGAGATTGTGCCACTGCACCTCAGCCTGGGCAACAGAGTGAGACTCTGTCTCAAAAATAAATAAATAAATAAAATAAACAAATAAAAATATATTCAATGTTTTGAATTTATTCAGGTTGTGTACATCAGTAGTTTATTCCTGTTTATTGCTGAGTAGTGTTCCATTATGTTGACATATATAGATAACACCATCATTATCTATTTACTTGCTAATAGATATTTTGGTTATTTTCTGTTTTGTTTTCACTATTATAAATAAAGCTGCTATAAGCATTTATGTACAAGTCTTCTTGTGGACATGTTTTCATTTCTCTTGGGTAAACAACTAGGAGTGAAATTTCTGGGTCGTATGGTTAGTGTAACCTTATAAGAAACTGCCAAACTATTTTCCAAATTGGTTGTGCTGTTTTGTACATCTATCAGCAATGTTCATCCTGGCCAATACTTGGAACTGTCAGTTTAAAAAATTTTAGCCATTCTGGTGGCTGTGGAGTGGTATTTTCTTGTAGTTTTCATTTGCATTTCTCTGATAAATAAAAATGTTAAGCATTTTTCATGTACTTATTGGACAATTCTATATCTTCTTTTGTAAAATATTTGTTTATATCTTTTGCCCATAAAAAAATTGGGGTTTTGTCTTCTTACTGTTTATTTATACAAGCTGTTTATATATTCTGGATAGAAGTCCTTTGTCAGTCCTTTCTGACGTATATGAAGATTGGAAGTTAAAAATTTGGTGGAGTTCAATTTCTCAATGTCTTCTTTTCATGCCTGTGTGTCCCATCTAAGGAATCTGCCTAACCCAAACTTGTGAAGATTTTTTCCTATTTTTTCTTATAGCAGTGTTATAATTTTAGCCTGTAGAAGTAGGTCTTTGATTATTTCAAGTTAATTTTTGCATATGGTGTGAAGTAAAAGTTAAGGCTCATGTTTTTTCATATGGATATCCAGTTTTTCCAGCACGGTTGTTGAAAAGATACCCTTTGCTCATTGAATTACCTTGGCACTTCTGTCTAAAGTCAATTGACTATATATGTGAGGATCTACTTCCGAACTCTCTGTTCCATTAATCTATTTGTCTGTTCTTACACTAATATTATACTATCTTAATTACTGTAGCTTTATAGTTAGTATTGAATTCAGTTAGTGTAATTCCTCCACCTTCATTCTTCTTTTTAAAAAAAATTCTTGGCCAGGCGTGATGGCTTACGCCTGTAATCCCAGCACTTTGGGAAGCCAAGGTGGGCGGATCATCTGAGGTTGGGAGTTCGAGACCAGCCTGACCGACATGGAGAAACCCCGTCTCTACTAAAAATACAAAATTAGTCAGGCATGGTGGCGCATGCCTGTAATCCCAGCTACTTGGGAGGCTGAGGCAGGAGAACTGCTTGAACCCAGGAGGCAGAGGTTGTGGTGAGCCGAGATTGTGCCATTGCACTCCAGCCTGGGCAAGAAGAGCAAAACTCCATCTCAAAAAAAAAAAAAAAAAAAAAAGAAGAAGTAGTAGTCTTGGCTTTTCTATGTCTTTTGCAATTGCACAGAGATTTTAGTGTGAACTTATCAACTTCTTTTTAATAATATGCTTAGATTTTGATAGAGATTGCACTGAATCTATTGTCAATACTTTTTTCATTAAAAAGTATCATTCAGGGTTTGCTGGCTTTCATGCATGATGGCTTATTTCCTTGTATGTTCTGAGATATTTTCATTGTGAGCTCATATTCCTTGAAAATCTATCTCTTGTAATTTGTTGAGGCCTGGATTTAAAATCTGTTTTCCAGAGAAGATTTGTATATATATTTCCCAGGCATAATTTACTACCTTGGCATATTCTAAACAAAAACTGAAACACAAATTTTAAACAAAAATGGTTTATCTTTTTGTTGTTTTAGAATGATGGTGTCCATTTCTAATAATTATTTTTTCCAGTTTTCCCATGGATATATGGGTGGGGAAGATTGACCAGTTTATGTCACTATATATGTGTAAAATGAAGAAGTTAAAATAGTGTATTTTCTTCATGTAAGGTTAACCACTTGGCAGAGAGTTGGATTAGACCAACTCAGAAAGGACAATCCTAATGAACTAAAATGGGAATTTCTCTAGAATGAGAGCAACTGAACTAATTTCCTTCATTATGAAATTGGAGTCAATCAGCAAAAGATTTATTTGAATCCATCTTTACTACAAATTAACCATACAAATGTAAAAATAGATAAGTAGATTCACAATAGTCACTGCTGATGGTGTGTGGAGGTGTGTTTCTGTGTGGCAGTGTTAGACCAGGAGTGTGTAAAGGTGCAGAGAGGGGCTTGACAGTGTTCACAAGTTGGAGGGGCAACAGAAATAAGCAGGAAAATGCGGGTCCACCTGTAGGAATTTTACCTGCATCTATCTGCCCTCTCCAATTTCTTTTTCTTTTTCTTTCTGTTTCTTTTTTTTTTTTTTGAAATGGAGTCTCACTCTGTCGCCCAGGCTGGAGTGCAATGGTGCGGTCTCAGCTCACTGCAACCTCTGCCTCCAGGGTTCAAGCGATACTCCTGCCTCAGCCTCCTGAGTAGCTGGGATCACAGGCACATGCCACCACATCTGGCTGATTTTTGTATTTGTAGTAGAGACAGGGTTTCACCGTGTTGGCCAGGCTGGTCTCGAACTCCTGACCTCAAGTGATCTGCCCTCCTCGGCCTCCCAAAGTGCTGAGGTTACAGGCGTGAGCCACCGCACCCAGCCCCCTCTCTCCAATTTCTAATAGCACATTTTCCACGTAGACTGGATGGGCAATTCCAATATCTTGTGCTTCTCTAGACCAGTACTTCTCAAACTCACCTGGGGATCTTGTCAAAATACACATTCTGATTTAGTAGGTCTGGGGTACAGGCCTGAGATTCTGTATTTCCATTAAGCCCCTCAGGGGATCTCAATGCTGCTGGTCCACGTGCAAAATTTTAAACAGTAAAGTATGGCCTTAGCTCATGCCTCTAATCCCAGCTACTTGGGAAGCTGAGGCAGGAGAATCGCTTGAATCCAGGAGACAAGACTTTGGGAGGCCGAGGTGGGTGGATCACTTGAGGTCAGAAGTTCAAGGCCAGCCTGACCAACATGGTGAAACCCCGTCTCTGCTAAAAATACAAAACAAATTAGCCAGGCCTGATGGCACATGCCTCTAATCCCAGCTACTTGGGAAGCTGAGGCAGGAGAATCGCTTGAACCCGGGAGATAGAGGTTGCAGCGAGCTGAGATGGTGCCACGGCACTCCAGCCTGGGTGACAGAGCAAGATTGTCTCAAAAATAAAGTAAAATAGGATAAAGCAAACAGTAAAGTCCTACAAAAATATCTATTCTACAGTTTACACTTGCCTACCTAAAGCTCCACTATTAACTTTTTTTTTTTTTTTTTTTTTTTGAGATAGAGTCTCACTCTGTCACCCAGGCTGGAGTGCAGTGGCACAATCTTGGCTCACTGCAACCTCCACCTCCCAGGTTGAAGCGATTCACCAGCCTCAGCCTCCCGAGTAGCTGGGATTACAGGCGCGTGCCACCACGCCTGGCTAATTTTTTGTATTGTTAATAGAGACAGGGTTTCACCATGTTAGCCAGGATGGTCTTGATCTCATGGCCTCATGATCTGCCCACCACAGCCTCCCAAAGTGCTGGGATTACAGGCGTGAGCCACCGCGTCCAGCTGGAGCAGGTCATTCTTATGAAGACACATGGACTGCATGTTGTCTTCATTATGGTGAGGTATACAAATAGCATTGACAGTGCAGCCTCAGAGGGAACACCCTCTCCTCCTGTTTTCTCTTTCTCTTGTTCTTCCCCTCTCCAGTTGAATATTTGAAATCGTAAATGATGTGGGACCTTGTGAAGTCTTCCTGTATCTTCGTTGTTGCTTTGGTCAAAACCTCATCCAAATACAGCAGCTAAAATCCTACCCAGGAAAGTCTCCATGAAGCAATGGGAAGTTTTAGGGGTGACCTCTATACAAATCGAAGTGCTTCTCAAAGAGAAGTGATTATTTGGACATTCATCTGCAGGAAAACCTTTGGTGATCACTATTTACTTTGGAGAGGGAGGCGTTTCCATAAGACATTTCCCCCAAGATTAATAGAAAGCAGGAAGGCATCTTCTAAGGAATTATATGTGGTGCTACTGAAATTTGTTATCCCATAGAGCAGTAGGTGCTGATGCTCACATGAGCAGCCAGAGCCGGAGGAGAGCGTCCGGAGGCTGCAGTGTGTGAACAGGCTGTTAGGGGCTTGTTTTAATCCAAAAGAGATCAGGAAATCAGACCAGAACAAGGTGAGAGGAGAACTGGGACCACAGGTTCACCCAAACCAAGAAACAAGAGAAGCCAGGAGATCACATCTGTGCTACAGAAAAAGAAATGAAAGAAGGTTGGGTGAAGTGAGGAGGAGTTTCTCTACCTGTAGGCCCAGAGGTACCTGCGCCAGGCTGTGACAGGCCATGTGTGTACCCTGGCAGCCTGCTCTCCCCATCGTCTGACATTGATTGACCAACTCATTCATTCTTTTTTTTTTGAGACGGAGTTTTGCTCTGTTGCTCAGGCTGGAGTGCAGTGGCACGTTCTCAGCTCCCTGCAACCTCCGTCCCCTGGGTTCAAGCAATTCTCCTGCCTCAGCCTCCTGAGTAGTTGGGACTACAGGCATGTGCCATCATGCCCGGCTAATTTTTGTACTTTTAGTACAGATGGGGTTTTGCCATGTTGGCCAGGCTGGTCGTGAACTCCTGACCTCAGGTGATCCACCTGCCTCGGTCTCCCAAAGTGCTGGGATTACAGGTGTGAGCCACCGTGCCCGGCCTCATTCACTGTTTCATTCAACAGATATTACCAAGCACCTACTACTCACCAGGCATTCTTCCAGATTCTGGGGATATAATAGTGAACAAGACAAACTATTTCCTTTACGGAAAGGAGGGGGTCAGCCCAATAAACAAACAAACATGTAAAAATGTCCTGGGAGACTATGGAGAAAAATAAGCAAAGTAAGAGGATGGAGACCGTGTGTCCTGGGTGGATTTGCTGTTTCATATAGAGTGCTCAGGAATGGGGTTTCCAGTGATGGTGAGCAGAACCGAGAGGACAGGAGGGAGCAGGCTCTGCATTCCCTATTCAGGCAGAAACATTATAGACCTTAGTCACAGAGGACCTGGAAGGGCCCAGAACCTTCTATTACCAATAGGCTTTAGTATCCACACCTTTGGCCTAGCTCACAAAATATTTATAATGGCCTCAGTGACACCTTATTTAATGAGATGCTTACATACTTTTTTTTTATTTTAAAATTTTGATTCTAAGGTTATTCCAGAGGAAATATTTGTGGATTTCTAATTAGTCGGCCCCACAACTGAATTAAGATGGAATGAGGCAGCCTGGGGGTTCAGAAAAGGCTCAGAAAAAAAATTTCACCAAGTGAAATTTCAAGTGAGACCTGAAGGTTGAGTGAGATTTAGCTGGGGTGGAGGGAAGAGCTGAGTGGCTCAGAGGAAACAGTATGTGCAAAGGCCCTAGGCTGGCTTGCTTATCCTGAAGATGTCATTTTCAAGATTACACTGTACAGTCTTGAATCTCCAAGCACAGGAAGGATACCTTCTCCTCAGTGTAAGCCAAAGCTATTACGCACCATCCTCTCTGCAGGCATTTTGGCATGTACGCGTCCTCTCTTCCCGGCCCCATGCTGCTATTTGTGTGTTGGGGATCTTGTTTATGTTAGATTCTGATTCTTTAATTTCTTAAAGCCCTCCCCAGAGCCTTGAAACCATTTTTTATGGCGCCTGACGTGTATCTCCCTTGGGTCCTGAGGGTGACAGGCCTTCTGGCCCTGAATTCCTGTTCTCTTGATTCATTGCCAGGCTTGGCTGGGCACTCATTCAGTGGCATCTGGAAAATAACTTTCCTGCTCCGTGTTTTAGCTTTTTAAAATTAAAACCATACCATTCTATAATCTCACAGTCATATTGTGATGTCTCCATTAAAAAAAGTTTACAATGATTTGAAGAAAATCTTATATATTTAGTTTTGTACTAGATGGAATAGAGAACTAAAATATGTACTTATAAGTGTACTCAGGTTTTGGAAAAACTGATACATGGAAATTCTTATAGCATAATTCTATTTGGAGAGTATTTTTTCACCTTAAAAATCACTAGTAGTTTCCTTTAAATAATTTTCCCAGTGTAGTTAAAATCAGATCAAATTTTCAAAAAACTCAGTTCCTGTTCAGCCTTTCAGCATCTGTAGGGAGATATTCATTGGATAAGGAGAAGCACATCTATATTGCTCTTCTGCCCTCCTCTACCCACCACACCAGGACTTGCTAGGCCTCTCCCCCCAGAACCATCTCATTTCTAACCTTCAGGTGGACCCCTTTGTGCCCACCGATAGATTCCATTTGGCCCAGATTCTGGAATCAGAGCTGCCCTTGGAATACTCTGTGCTCACTGGTCTTCTCTTGCTCCCAAGTCTACACTAGCTACTGCCCCATCTCTTCACTCCTTTTTCCAACAAAGCTCTTCAGAAAGTAGTCTCCACTGATTGTCTCCAATCCTTCCCCTCCCATTATATCTTGAGCCCTTTTTTTTTTTTTGAGACAGAGTCTCACTCTGTTGCCCAAGCTGGAGTGCAGTGGCACCATCTTGGCTCACTGCAACCTCCGCTTCCTGAGTTCAAGGGATTCTCCTGCCTCAGCCTCCCAAGTAGCTGGGATTACAGGTGTGCACAACCATACCTGGCTATTTTTTTTTTTTTTTTTTTTGAGACGGAGTCTCGCTCTGTCACCAGGCTGGGGTGCAGTGGCATGATCTCAGCTCACTGCAACCTCCGCCTCCCGGGTTCAACTGATTCTCCTGCCTCAGCTTCCCGAATAGCTGGTACTACAGGCATGCGCCACCACGCCCAGCTAATTTTTGTATTATTAATAGAGACGGGGTTTCACTGTGTTGGCTAGGATGGTCTCGATCTCCTGACCTCATGATCTGCCCGCCTCAGCCTCCCAAAGTGCTGGGATTACAGGTGTGAGCCACTGTGCCCAGCCTAATTTTTGTATTTTTAGTAGAGATGGGGTTTCACCACGTTGGTCAGGCTGGTCTCAAACTCCTGACCTCAAGTGATTCACCTGCCTCGGCCTCTCAACGTGCTGGAATTACAGGTATGAGCCACAGCACCTGGCCTTGAGCCCATTTTAATCAGGCTGTCACCCGTCTTCCTCCTCTCAACAGGAGATCTAGTGCCTTTGTCAAGGTCACCAGCCAAATCCAGTGGGCACTGCTGAGTCCTCCTTTTCCTATGGAGCTTGTTACTCTCTCTGCTGTCTCCCTGTCCTTGGCCTCTGGACCGGCATTCTCTCAACTTCTCCCCACTCCCTCACACTCTTTCCTGGATCTTTCTCGCCCTAATCCCCAACCACTGGAATATTCCAGGGCCCAATCTTCAGACTTCTCTCCTCACTGTACAGCAACTCCCTAGCTGGCATCATTTAGTCATGTTGCTTTAAATACAGTAGTCCCCTCTTCTCCGCAGTTTTACTTTTCTTGGTTCCAGTTACCCATGGTCACCTGTGGTCCCAAACTATAAGATATTTTGGGGCCAGGCGCAGTAGCTCATGCCTGTAATCCCAGCACTTTGGGAGGCCGAGGTGGGCAGATCACTTAAGGTCGAGACCAGCCTGGCCAACAGAGTGAAACCCCATCTCTACTAAAAATACGAAAATTAGGCTGGACGCGGTGGCTCACACCTGTAATCCCAGCGCTTTGGGAGGCGATGGTGGATGGATCACGAAGTCAGGAGTTCGAGACCAGCCTGGCCAAGATGGTGAAACCCCATCTCTACTAAAACTACAAAAATTAGCCGGGCGTGGTGGCAGATGCCTGTAATCCCAGCTACTCAAGTGGCTGAGGCAGGAGAATTGCTTGAACCCGGGAGGCAGAAGTTGCAGTGAGCGGAGGTCGCACCATTGCACTCCAGCCTAGGTGACAGAGCGAGACTCTGTCTTGAAAGAGAAAAAAAAAAGAAAAAGAAAAAATTAGCCAGGCATGGTGGCATGCGCCTGTAGTCCCAGCTACTTGGGAGGCTGAGGCAGGAGAACCGCTTGAACCTGGGAGGTCCAGGTGGCAGTGAGCTGAAATGGCGCCACTGCATTCCAGCCTGGGTGACAGAGCAAGACTAGGTCTCAAAAAAAAAGATATTTTGGGAGAGAGAGAGGGAGGGAGGACGAAAGAGACTACATTCACATAACTTTTATTATAGTATACTGTTTTAATTGTTCTAGTTTATTACTAGTTACTGTTAATTTCTTACTGTGCCTAATTTGTACATTAAACTGTATCATGATTATGTATGTATGGGAAAAAACGGAGTATATAGGGTTTGGTAATATCTGAGGTTTCAGGCCCACAGACCCACTGAGGGTCTTGGAAAGTATCCCCCACAGATAAGAGGGCACTTCTGTATATTGGGAAAACTACCAAATTCATATTTCAGCTGGGACTGCTCTTCTGAATGTCAGACTCATATCATATCCAACTGCTGACTTGACATCTCCACCTGAACATTTCACAGGGCATCTCAAATTTAACATGTCCACAATGAAAGTCAGATTCTACCTTGCAAAACAGGCTGTTTCCAAAGTGTGAATAATGGCTCCCCAAATATGCCCACATCCCAATCCCCAGAACTTGTGCGTGCTACCATACAGGGCAAAAGGGAGTTTGCAGATGTGATAAAATTAAAGATCTTGAGAATGAGGAGATGCTGCTGGATTATGTGGGAGGGACTAATGTCATCACAAGGGTCCTTATAAGAGAGAGGGAGGAGGATCAGAGTCAGAAAGAGAAAGATGTGACAGCAGAACCCAGGCTGGAATGACGTACTCTGAAGATGGAGAAGAGGCCGTGAGCCAGGAGACGCAGGCAGCCTCTAGGTGCTGGAAAAGACAAGGAAATGGATTCTCCCTTGAAGCCTCCAGAAGGAACACAGCCCTGCCAACCCCTCGACTTTATCATTTGTTTATTTATTTATTTATTTTTGAGACAGAGTCTCGCTCTGTTGCCCAGGCTGCAGTGTACTGGCATGATCTCAGCTCACTGCAACCTCCACCTCCCGGGTTCAATTACAGGCCTGCTCCACCACACCTGGCTAAGTTTTTTTTTTTTTTTTTTTTGTATTTTTTGTAGAGACAGGGTTTCACCATTTTGGCCAGGCTCGTCTTGAACTCCTGACCTCAGGTGATCCACCCGCCTCGGCCTCCCACAGTGCTGGGATTACAGGCACAAGCCAAGCCACCACACCCAGACTCAACCCCTTGACTTTAGACTTCTGACCTCCAGGACTGTAAGAGAGCATACTAGTGTTGTTTTAAGCCACTAAAGTTGTGGTAGTTTGTTACGGCGTTAATAGGAAACCCATACACAAGCTTCCCCGTGTCAGTAAATGGTGACACCAGCCTTTTAGTTACTCCAGAGAGACACTGGTGTTGTCCTCATTTTTTTCTCTTTCTCACACCCCACATCCAATTCATCAGCAAATCCTATTGGCTCGGTCTTCAAAATATATCCAGAATCCAACAACTGTTCACACCCGCCACCAGCATCACACTGGTCTCCTTTTTCCTGGAGGACTACAGGCACCCCCTAGTGAGCCTGCCTGCTTCCTCCTCGCCCGTCTGCGGTCTATTCCACATGGCTGCCAGCATGATCAGGTTAACCCAGAAGCTAGACTTTAGCATTCCCCTCTCAAACCCTTGGACAGCTCCCCGCCTCATGAGGAAGAGAAGCCCATGTCTTTACCATGGCCCACAATGGCTCCCCAAGTCTGGCTCCTGGACACCTCCCTGAGCTCATCTTCTGTCCCTCCCTCCTGGCTGAAGCTCCAATCCCACCATCAGGTGCTGCCTAGAGTGTCCTTCAGGAGCTGAGACGTGCTCCTGGCTGCCACCCCTCGGATGCTGAGGTGGCCTTGGCTGGGGAGCGCTGTCCCCCTCAACACCCCATCTCACTCCCTTCTCAATGTAGCCAGCATCCAGTGGCTGAATGGTTTGGAGGTGTAAGGGCCTGTCCCCTCTCCCCAGCTCAGAGCAGCTCTGAAGGGCCATCCTATCTTCAACATCCCCATGGGGTTGCCTGGGGCTTTAGTTGAGACTGCATCACAGCTCATCTCCCTTTGCCCAGTCTTGCTTCCTTCCCCTCTTTCCCTTCCACGGTTTGATCCCAAGAGCACTTCCTAGTAAGCATCATATGTGTGTCAACCATCATCTCAGACACTGCTTTCCCTGACCTGTGAACCTGATCTCTTTGCTATACCAAAACACCCCAAGTACACTTGATCTCAAAGCTTCTGCGGTGACTGTTCCTTCGGACTGCAAAGCTCTTCTCCTAGGTATTCAGGAAGTTTACCCTCTCCCTTCCTTCAAGTCTCTGCTCAAATGTCCCATGGCCTGTGGCCTTCCCTCACTACCTTATGTAAAATAGCAAACACCATCACCGTCACCAGTACGATGAACTCCATTATGCAGCTTTTTTTCTATAGTATTTAACCTCATTAGATATATATTTCCTTGTTTATTCATCTTCTCTCACTATACTCCAGTTTCACAAAGGCAGAGACTTGATCTACTTTGTTCACGGCTATTTCCATAATAACTAGAATAGTGCCTGCCACATAGTAGAGGCTTAGTACCGAGTCAGGCTGGTGCTGGTCTTGCTGTGACCTAATTCCAGTAACTGGCTCACCACCATAGCCCCTGTGATGAAAGTTTCGCCTTGAGGCTTTTCATCTTGACCCTTTTGATACCTTTGATTCTGTATCAATGCCATCATGGCTTCCTTTATATCCTCCACAACTAAAGGCCCACCTGTGTTTTCCTCAATCTTTCTAGAGTTTTAAATCCTACTCTGTAGTTTAGTCCCTCCATACCTGCCCTTAAGCTGGAGGAACCCCACCTCTCAGGCTCCAGGTGCACTTGTGTGGTGGATTACCGAAACTCTCCCACTCCAAAAAAGTCCCCATTCTCATCAACGTCCCTCCAGGGTCTGGTCAGGCTCCCTAAAAGCCCTGTCCAGACTGTGAGCCACACCTTGACCTTCAGCATCAAAGAGGGCATTGCTACAGGGGAGGAAGCTCCCATAAGAGCCAGAACGACCTGGGTGTGAGTCCCAGCTCTGTCATGTACCAGTGGGGCAGCCTTGGCGGGTCACTCGCTTCCCTGAGCAATGGCTTACTCCCTGGTAAAGCTAAGTCAATGATGTCAGCCTCACACAGTGGCTGTGCAACAAGACATGAACACATATGAAAACAGTCAGTAAATTTCTCCCGACTGAACTGAAATCCTCTGAAGTACCTGCCCTGTTGTGTTAAATGGAAAAGTGTGATGTCCTTAGGAAGAAACTCTGATACTAGGTAGCTCTATGTGCAAAAGAATTTGCTGTGGGAAACCTTTCAGTACAACATGAAGTTCCATGATAATTCCAAACATATGTGAACAATATATAAGCAGTGCAGCAAAATCATATTGTCAGCCAAGTATACTAGGTCTAGGCATGATCTCAAGGATGGGAAAAGCTTGGCTTCACCTCTGAAAGGTAACCTTCAACCAAGAGGTAGCACAAAAGCATAATCAGTGGATGCGTTTCCCTCCCCCATCCATGCCTTGCCCAGATTTAATGGAAACATTTATACTAAACCTTGCCAAATTCACAGAAGTTTTTCCAGTTCCCATTACTTTGCTATTCAAAAGGAAGGGAGTAATCGCTTCAGAGGTAGGGTGTGGTACAGTACACTTAACAGAGTGCTGAAAGCAAGTTCAACACAGATGACCAGTGTTGCCAGATTGCACAATTCTCGAGTTATTTTCGTGATGGGCAATGTTTTTCCTTTTTATTCCGTTTTCCTCCCTCTGGAGTTGGCTAATGATTTCCAATGAATAGAACTCTGTCCAGTACAATCCAGTTAGCCCACAATGAACAGAGTGTCAATGAGAGATGCTGCATTGACAGCCTTTATTTTAGTGGATTCCCTGTATAGTAAAGGTGGAAAAGGAACTGCTGTTGGGGGCATTCATTTGTAATTTGTCCTCTTGGTCTGGAAGTGGGCCATCAGCTCAGCAAAGATAATACAGAAACATACAATAAGGTCACCACTCTTTCTGAAGCCTGATCCATCATCTCTTGGAGAATCAATACATGTATAGACACGTTATGAATGTGTTTAGTCTTTTCCTACGTGACCAGGTAGGAAGCTTCCTGGTCCAACCTGGGTGAGTCTTCATGTTGGCTTGGCAGGTAGTGTCAGGCATCTGGAGATACGATATACATGTTTAGCTCCCTGCAATCAGCAGTATGGTACATTCACTACCAGCTGCATTTTCTCTGTGATACTGCCAGAAAGAATGTGCTTAAAGTCACTATTGATTACTCTTTAATCCACACTATGTTAGGAGCAAAATTGAATCCGACAAGACATGGTATCTCTTTTCCACATACTTTGTGCATTCCAATAAATAGGGCTGTCCTTGAGGGTATGAAGTGTGCATCCAAGAAGCCCGGCAGATTCCTTCGTATTCAGCCCACGGATTGTTCAGAGATTCCCAATTTCCTCCTGGGGAGTTGGGTGCAGGAGTCAAGAGGGATATTTGAGTCAGGGAATATTTCCCAAGAGGAGCCTTAGTATTTAAACATCCGTTTTCTTTCTTTTTTTTTTGAGACAGAGTTTCACTCTTGCTCCCAGGCTGGAGTGCAATGGGCACGATCTCAGCTAACTGCAACCTCCGCCTCCTGGGTTCAAGAGATTCTCCTATCTCAGCCTCCTGAGTAGCTGGGATTACAGGCGCCCAACACCAGGCCCAGCTAATTTTTGTATTTTTAATAGAGACGGGGTTTCACCATGTTGGTCAGGCTGGTCTTGAACTCCTGACCCCAGGTGATCTGCCTGCCTCAGCCCCCCAAAGTGCTGGGATTACAGGCGTGAGCCACCACGCCCGGCCCAGTTTTCATTTTTAAAAAATCTATTACATGCTCATGATAAAAAAAAATTAAACAGTGCACAGCGAAGAGTATACCCCCCTCACAGCATTTCCCCCCTGCAGTTCCCATCCCCCCAGGCGACTACTGTTATGAATTTTTTTGTGTATCCTTCCAGAAAGAGTCTATGCATATAAGAGCAGCTTTGATTTTTGAGATGCATTTTTGTATGTTCAGTTCAAGTGGTTCACAAGATGCCTTTTCCAAATAACTCCATGGCAACGCAACTCTGGAACTCACACGCACATGGACGTATACATGGACACACACAGTCGTTCTTTTGAGCATAAAATGGAGGGGAAATGATGCAACAGAGAGTGAATAGAAGGCATATTCCAGTAAACCACAGTGGTTAGTGGCTTCTCAGATGGTTCCAGACAGCTTTTTGTACAGAAATAGCTCAGTGAGAACACCCCAGCCTACTCAGACTGCAGAACAAATCCCAGGAACTTGCCTTTGTGCAATCTCCCCCTTGAAGCTCAAGTCTAAACACATCAGAGCTTGGCAGGGCTGCACGGGTACGTTAGTGAACAGACAGAACACCCTGGCTCCTCAGGCGCTCCTTGTTTTTTTCCCTCTGGACCAGCAGATTTTTCTTACAGCTTACACCTGCTCCTCCCCCACCCCCAACAACATGCAGAAATGGAAAGCCCCTCAAGTTTTCCTTGATCAAGAGGTTAAATAAAAAACCAACTCTCTCTCACACTCTAAGGGAAAGGAAAATAAAAACCACCAGTAGGTATGAAGCTAAGACACACACACACACACATTTGGCAGAAATAAATTAAGAAAAATCATTCTATCTATGAGACCATTCTGAAACTAAGTGATGCATGATATTATTCAAATTTGCAAAGTGTATTTGTCCTCAGAATAGAGATGGCTGAATGGGAGTGATAGTGTCTTGATAAATTGTTGTTCTAGAGATTTTCCAGAACTGAAATGTGCAACAGGACATTTGAGAACTATCTTTTATCTAAATACTGATGTATTAATAATTTAGCAGTATTAAAAGCACTGTCATAATTATTAGTAAAATTAGCTCATCTATAAGCATCTGAATAAAAATGTCTCATCAAAAGCCAAATTCTAATATAGGAGCCACATGGAAACCAATAGAAAAGAAACATTTCCACTGCATAGGCTGATATACTTGAAAATACAGGTCTTACTCCGGTCAAAGAAATAGTTGTTTATACAGTTTTGAGGACACTGACAAGATCACTCTTAAGAAAATACCGCCTCACCTTCTGGCTAGTGCCTGAAAATCCTTTTCTAGTTGAGAAAACCTTAAATTCCTCAATAACAGATAAAGTATAATAGGCAAATTCCCTTGAAAAGAACAGCAATAATAATAATAATGCTAATTTCCTGAGCACTTACTTGTGGTAAATGCGTTACTTTCATTCTTACTCAGGACTCCACATGAATGATCTCCTTTAATCCCTGCAGAAGCTAGTTTCCAAGATGGCTTCCTAAGCCCTTGCCTCTGCATATTCATGCCCTTCTGTGGGGGCTTTCCCTTCAATCTGAGTGGGCCCTTTCGTAACCAACAGAATGAGGCAGAAGTGGTACTGTGTGGCCTTTGCAAGGCTAAATCAGGCCTTACAGCTTCTGCCTTGGTCCCTTAGGATGCTCATTCTGAGAAAGTCAACTGCTAAATACAAAATCCAATTACCCTGAAACCACCATGTTGTAAGGAAGCTCAAGCTAGCCATGTGGAGTAGCTGAGTGGAGAAAGAGATGCCTGGCCAGCCCTCAGCTATTCTAGCCAGATGTGTGAATGTAGAAGCCATCTTGGACACCCAGCTCCTTGTAGCTTGTAGATGGTTTGGGGCCCACCCAACTTCTGAGTATAGCTGCATGTGAGACCCCAAGTGAAAACAGCCCAACTGGGCCCAGACAACACACAGAATCATCAGAAATAGTAACAAATTGCTATTTTAAGTCACTAAGTTTGGGGGTATTTTGTTACACAGCAATATGCAACTGAAACAATCCTGTATTTATGGTACAAGGTTTTTTGTTGTTGTTTTGTTTTGTTTTGTTTTCCGAGACATAGCCTTGCTCTGTCACCCAGGCTGGAGTGCAGTGGCACGATCTCAGCTCGCTGCAACCTCTGCCTCCAGGGTTCAAGCAATTCTCCTGCCTCAGTACAGGCACGCACCACCATGCCCAGCTAATTTTTGTATTTTTAGTAGAGACGGGGTTTCACCATGTTGGCAAGGTTGGTCTCGAACTCCTGACCTCGTGATCCGCCCGCCTCGGCCTCCCAACGTGCTGGGATTACAGGCGTGAGCCACCGCACCCGGCCTGTTTCTTTTCTTTTCTTTTCTTTTTTTGAGACGGAGTCTTTCTCTGTCGCCCAGGCTAGAGTGCAGTGGCGCAATCTCAGCTCACTGCAACCTCCGCCTCCTGAGTTCAAGCGATTCTCCTGCCTCAGCCTCCTGAGTAGCTGGGATTACAGGTGTGTGCCACCACACCCGGCTAAATTTTTTTGTATTTTTAGTAGAGCCAGGGTTTCACCATGTTGGCCAGGCTGGTCTTGAACTCCTGACCTCAAGTGATCCGCCTGCCTCGGCCTCCCAATGTGCTGGGATTACAGGCGTGAGCCACTGTGCCTGGCCTGCTACAAGGTTTTGAAGCTCACAATTAACTCTCCAACATCAATTTTACTGCTTCCTCGCTGTGCCATTTGAGGAACTGACCCCAGTCTACAGGTTCCCCTGATTAGTTTGTGCTAGTAGCTCTCAAACTGTGGTAGCATCATTGTCACCTGAGAACTTGTTCTCAGGCCCTTCTCTGGACCTACTGAATTCAAAACTCCGGCCAGCTGGGCGTGGTGGCTCATGCCTGTAATCCTAGCACTTTGGAGGCTGAGGCGGGCGGATCACAAGTTCAGGAGATCGAGACCATCCTGGCTAACATGGTCTCTACTAAAAAATACAAAAACAAAACAAAACAAAAAGCCAGGCATGGTGGCACGCGCCTGTAATCCCAGCTGCTCTGGAGGCTGAGGCAGGAGAATGGCTTGAACCTGGGAGGCGGAGGTTGCAGTGAGCCAAGATCATGCCACTGCACTCCAGCCTGGGCGACAGAGCAAGACTCCGCCTCAAAACAAACAAAAACAAAAACAAAAAACAACTCCAGCTGAGGCGCAGTCATCTATGTGGTCTGATACGTCCTTCAGGTTATTCTGATGCGTGCTCATGTTTGGGAACCACAGGTGTCTGTACCAGTCATGGTAATCCTATCCCTCCTTGCTAGTGACAACCAAAATGAGTGATGGAGGCATAAGTCTCGAATCATTGCGGTTTAGCAAGGCAGCTTAAAGGGAGTGCCCAGGAAAAATGCGAGTCACAGAAGCATCTGTGGCTGTTTTTTCCAAAGAGGGTCTCAGGAGGTTTAGCATTTATACATTTTCCTGAAGAAAGTGGGGCAGGGCATGAGACAAATGATTACATACTTGTGAGACTTTAGTTGGTGCTCATTTTTCCTAAGATAAGGTGAACATTTGAAGAAAAAGGGAATAGAGGAAGAAGATGTCTGAGGAGGAGTGAAGGTGTCTTTGTTCTGTACCTGGAAAGATAAACTAGTAGTCTTTTGAAAGGGCTGCTTTCTGTTTAGCCCTGAGGGAAGAACACCTAATAGCTGTTATAGAGGGAGGGGTATAATGAGGCGTGTCCAATCTGCCATCCCCTCATGGCCGGAAATTCAGCTTGCAAGTTTCCCTTAGCCAAGAAGGGGTCTGTTCAGTCAGTTAGGGGCTTGGAATTTCATTTTTATTTCTTACTCGTGATTGACTTAGGAATCCAGGCTCAAGCCAATCAGCACATAGCATTCCACTGATGTCAGTTATTAGTTTGTGGTTAAAGGAGCGGCCCTATGTCTTTGTGGCAGCCATTCTGACTATGAAGGGAGCCAGCCTTAAAAGGCAGCTGACACTGAGGATGGAAAGCAGAGATGCAGAAAGAACCTAGGTCCTTGACACCAGGGTTCAGTCAGCCTGTCCCATCTTTGAACTTCCAGTTACATAGGTCAATACATTTCCTTCTTGGTTAAACTCATTTGAGTTGGCTTTTCTGTTAGTTGCTGCTGAAAGCACGCTACCAGCTACAGTAAGCATTATAATCCCTACTTTTACACAGGAGAGATTAGTTCAGACAACTAGGAAGCAGATGTGCTAGGATTTTTTTTTTTCTTTTGAGACAGAGTCTTGAGCTGTCACCCAGGCTGCAGTGCAGTGGCACAATCTCAGCTCACTGCAACCTCTGCCTCCTGGGTTCAAGCGATTCTTCTGCTTCAGCCACCTGAGTAGCTGGGACTACAGGTGCACACCACCACACCTGGCTAATTTTTTGTATTTTTAGTAGAGACGGGGTTTCACCATGTTGGCCAGGCTGGTCTGGAACTCCTGACCTCAAGTGATCCTCCCACCTCAGCCTCCCAAAGTGCTGGGATTAGAGGCATGAGCCACTGCACCTGGCCCATGCTAGGATTTGAACCCAGGTCTCTGTTGTTAAATCCTACTTTTATAATGAAGCCATCAATGGTGAGATTTGTCCCTTTCCAGAAAGTAGAGGGTTTTGGTGGGTTAGGGTACTAAGAATACAGGCGGGCAGTGGGCATCAGACAGAAGAAGGGACACCATGGAATGAGGAAAAGGTCGGGAGAGAGGAGGGAAGATGCATACAAGACAAATCACTCCTGCTGAAGTCTTTTCTGGGCCGGCCCCAGGCTCTGGTATTTCTTTATGTCCTTAAATCAAATGACGTCTTTTCTCTTCTCCTCTTCCCCAAAATGCAAGACCAACACTGGAAGAGTGGAAAGCCAGTGTTCCTTTGAGGAGGAGGCTGATTGGTCCAAGTAGTTCTATAAACTGCATCCACCCACACCACGCTACTCCAAAGACACTTTATAATCACAAAAGAAACAATCCGGAAGATTCCAGTTGTCAATGCAGCTTGAATTGTAGCAGCAGCAGACCTTGCCCAAAAACATATAACATGGCATAAAGTCAGGATTGTTATAACCTTGGGGATCCCAAGGCTCTGTACTCCTTCCGTGGATGCCAGCGTTTGCGGGGGCTTGTGTCTCTGTTCCGCTACACCGCTGCCTCCAACGCAGGTCTGCTTCATCCCTCCCACCACGTTCCTGCCTCCTCTGGTGCCCCCCTCTGAGAGTCATGTGGCTAATTTTAAACCGTAATCTGAAGCCCAGAACCAGGAAAGTCCCATGGTCCAAGGGTGGCCACAGCTAAAGGACACTTGGGAAACATGACAAAATGCTTTGGAGAAACAAGGCAAACCGGAAGGGGACAACTTTCTCTCCAGTGAGGATCAAGAGTTTAAAATAAGAGCAGATCATCCTTGTTAAAAAATATGACAAAGGGCTTTGTGCTAACTTGAAACTGATTGCTAAGAGAAGCAGATAGTAAGCATTTATTGCAGACTCTGCTGTGTGTGGAGCACTATTTTAGTACTAGGAAGGGACACCTAGTCCTTCCTAGTACTAGGTGTACTAGAGGACAGTCCTTCTGATGAGGTTTAATTATATAAACTAATTTCTTTTCTTTTTTTCTTTTTCTTTTACTTTTTTCATTCTTTCTTTTCTTTTCTTTTTTTTTTTTTTGAGACAGAGTCTTGCTCTGTTGCCCAGGCTGGAGTGCAGTGGCCCGATCTTGGCTCACTGCAACCTCCACCTCCCAGATTCAAGGGATTCTGGTGCCTCGGCCTCCTGAGTAGCTAGGACTACAGGTGCCCGCCACCACGTCTGGCTAATTTTCATATTCTTAGTAGAGACGTGTTTCACCATGTTGGCCAGGTTGGTCTCAAACTCCTGACGTCAGGTGATCTGCCCGCCTCGGCCTCCCAATGTGCTGGGATTACGGGCATGAGCCACAGCACCTGGCCTAAATAAACTAATTTCATCCTCCTAAGGACCACACGATATAGGTATTACTATTACCCCTATTTCACTGAGGAGGAGACTGAGGCACTGAGAGGTTAAGTCATCTGCCCACCGTCATACAGGGTTCAAACCAAGGCAGCCTGGCTCTGGAGGACACACTCCTTGCCAGGACACAAGGCAAGGAGTCCTGAGGAGGAGGAGTCCATGTTAGCTAACAAGGAGTCCATGTTAGCAGGGGTAAGCACAGAGAAGAATGAGTGGGTCCAGACACCTTCTCAGAGGAAGTCAGTTTTGATAAAAAATGAAGATTGGCTGGGCGCAGTGGCTCATGCCTGTAATCTCAGCACTCTGGGAGTCCAAGGCGGGAGGAATGCTTGAGCCCAGGAGTTTGAGACCAGCCTGGTGCAACATAGCAAGACCTTGTTTCTACTAAAAATAATTTTAAAAATTAGCCTGGGTGTGTGCCTATGATCCCAGCTACTCAGGAGGCCGAGGCAGGAGGACTGCTTCAGCCCAGGAGGTTGAGAATGCAGTGGGCCTTGATTGCCCCATTGGACTCCAGCCGGAACTACAGAAGGAGACCTGTCTCAAAAAAGAAAAAAAGAAAAGAAAAGAAAAAAAAAAAAGATAGAGATTCCGGGCAATGTTGAGAGTGAATGAGAATGAGTTATATTTAAAAAAAAAAAAAAGGAAAAGAAAGGTTGCCCTTTTCGGTCTCTGTCTCTTCTCTCTCTCTCTCTCTCTCTCTCTCGTTCTTTCTTTCGACACGGTCTCACTCTGTCGCTGGAGTACAGTGGCGCGATCACGGCTCTGCCTCCTGCGTTCAAGGGATCCTCTCCCTACTGCCACGGCCTCCTGAGTAGCTGGAACCACAGGCGTGCGCCACCATGGCCCGCAATCGTCCCGCCTCGCCCTCCAGGGTTTGGGTTACCGGCGCGAGTCCCCGCGCCTGGCCTCGGTGGCTTGTAATGGCTGTGGGGCGATGCGAATTTGCTCACGGAGGGTCCCGTCCTTGTGCGCTTCGGTGTTAGCGCTCCTGGATGCTGGTCCCGGGGCCTGTGTGCCCCAAGCTCCAGGCTCGACGCGCCTTGGGATCAGAGTTGCGGGGCTCAGAGGACGGCGGAATCGCTGGGCTCGCCGTCCTTAGTTCACCGATGAGGTACCTGAGCTTTGCGGAGATTTTGTGGGGCCCGGACCAGAACCTCCACGCTCCGGAGTCTCAGCCTAGGGTCCTGCGGCCACCCCACGACTCCCTGAACGACCCGGCCCAGCGGCCTGGCCGGGCCTGCGACAGGAAGCCCGCGGAGAGGCCAGGAGGCCGCCTCAATCGCTGGGTTCTGAGCACAACCGTCTTGCCTGCCTGGGCCTGGGTCTGTCCGGAGTTTGGGGGAGCAGAGAGGAGGTCGCCAGGGCTCTCCTCTGGCGCGGGTGTCTTGGGGTCCCTGCGTGGCCAAGCGCTGAACCTCCCGCCTGGGGCCACGGAGCTGTTGGTGGCGCCCCCTTCTGGCCCCATGCGGACTCGTTCCCTGGAAGAAGGCTCCCTGTGGACAAGGAGCCCCTGCCCGCCACGCGCGACCGCCAGCCCGCGCCCGCTGCAGGGGGCAGTGAGCAGGCCCTGCCCTGCCTTAGGAACCACAGTGCAGCTGGGGATACGCTCATAAACGGATGATTGCATTTTATTACTATTTTTATTTTTGAGACAGGGTCTCGCTTTGTTGCCCAGGCAGGAGTGCGGTGGCATAATCTCGGCTCACTGCTGCCCCCAACACCCAGGTTCAAGTGATTCTCCTGCCTCAGCCTCCTGAGTAGCTGGGACCACAGGCATGCACCACCATGCCTGGCTAATTGAAAAAAAAAAATTTATTTTAGAGATGGAGTCTGGCTATGTTGCCCAGGCTATAAATGTATGGTCTGTTTCTCTCCTTGTGCTGATCAGAAGTAGACTTTGCCCCTCGTTGAACATTTTAAATGTAGGGATGACTAGATTGTTTCATTTCGTTATCACTAAATCCTTTTTTTTCCTTCTTTCTTTCTTTTTTTTTTTTTGAGACGAAGTTTTGCTCTTGTTGCTCAGGCTGGAGTACAATGGCGAAATCTCTGCTCACTGCAACCTCCACCTCCCAGGTTCAAGCACTTCTCCTGCCTCAGCCTCCCGAGTAGCTGGGATTACAGGTGCCTGCCACCACACACCGGCTAATTTTTTGTATTTTTAGTAGAGACGGGGTTTGACCACATTGGCCAGACTGGTCTCGAACTCCTGACCTCAGGTGATCCACCTGCCTTGGTCTCCCAAAGTGCTGGGATTATAGGCATAAGCCATTGCGCCCAGCCTACTAAATCCTAATAAAAAGTGATTTGGGTTTTAACAGCAACGAAAGCATCTTCTTCTAAGGGAGAGGAGTCAGGAGTCATGGAGGGGGACCCACCACGGTGTCATTTGGACCCCAGGCTGGGCCTTCCAGCCACTATCTGTGAGCGCTGCAGTGAAGCACAACATTCTCTGGCTTGGGTTCTTCATCTGTATATTGAAGGTGTAGACGGATAGATGATTTGGGAGGTTCCTTTTAGCATTACTACTTGCTCTTTTTCTTTTTTAAAAGAATGGTGCACTTTCTGAAGTTGTATTTTTTTAATGTCAGCTTTATTGAGACATATTTCAACACACAATTTACCCACTCAAAATGTGCAATTTAATGGTTTTTAGTATATTTACTGAGCCGTGCAACTATCACTATGATTGATTTTAGAACAGTTTCATCACCTCAAAAACAAATCCTGCTTGATTAGCAGTCACCCTCTATTTCATCCGAAGTCCTCCAGTTCCAGGCAACCATAAATCTACTTTTTATCTCTACGGATTGGCCTATTCTGGTGGCACTGTCTCATAGACACGGAAACACACCATCGGCCAGGTGAGGTGGCTCAAGCCTGTAATCTCAGTGATTTGGGAGGCCAAGGCGGGTGGATCACTTGAGCTCAGGAGTTCGAGACAAGCCTAGCCAACATGGCGAAACCCCTGTATAATAAAAATACAAAAATTAGCCGGGTGTGGTGGTGCGTGCCTGTAATCCCAGCTACTCTGGAGGCTGGGGCAGGAGAATCGCTCGAACCCAGGAGGTGGAGGTTGCAGTGAGCCAAGACTGCACCACTGAGCTCCAGCCCAGGCAATAGAGCAAGACTCCGTTTCAAAAATCAAAAAAAAGAAAAAGAAAAAAGAAAGAAAGAAAGAAAAAAACACACCACCACCAGAATAGGCAAATATACATTACATTTTTAACTCACAAGAAGTTGGGGTGAAAAGATGGTGTGCCCTGCAAAAGTCCCAATTTTTCTTGTGCTTTTTTAGGATCTGAAGTCCTGCTTTGCTTGAGAAGAGTGGAAGACACTCTTCTGGACTTCTTTGATATCTGAGAGCAGGCAAGAAGGGTTTTACACAAATAAAGCACAGATTTTGGATGAGATGTGAATGCTCTCAAGGGCCTGGTCAGGATTTGGGTAGCCCAACTTTCTGGGGAAGTTTTAAAAAGCTGCTGAAATTTGTTTTACTTTTTCATGAAGTGTTGCAGATGGTCAACTTGGATGATTAGGAATGAAATATCCCAGGCCGGGCAAAGAGGCTCGCCTGTAATCGCAGCACCTTGGGAGGCCGAGGTGGAAGGATCACGAGGTCAGGCGTTCGAGACCAGCCTGGCCAACATGGTGAAACCCCGTCTCTACTAAAAATACAAAGTTAGCCAGGCGTGGTGGCAGGCTCCTGTAGTCCCAGCTACTTGGGAGGCTAAGGCAGGAGAATCACTTGAAACCGGAAGGCAGAGGTTGCAGTGAGCAGAGATCGCGCCACTGCACTCTAGCCTGGGTGAAAGAGTGAAACTCCATCTCAAAAAAAGAAAATAAAAAGAATGAAATATCTCAGTTAATGATCATGTCACAAAAGAAGGATACTGGAGGCTGGGTGCGGTGGCTCATGTCTGTAATCCCAGCACTTTGGGAGGCCAAGGTGGGTGGATCACGAGGTCAGGAGATCAAGACCATTCTGGCTAACACGGTGAAACCCCATCTCTACTAAAATACAAAAAATTAGCCAGGCGTGGTGGTGGGCACCTGTAGTCCCAGCTACTTGGGAGGCTGATGCAGGAGAATGGCATGAACCTGGGAGGTGGAGCTTGCAGTGAGCCAAGATAGCACCACTGCACTCCAGCCTGGGCAAGAAAGCGAGACTTCGTCTCAAAAAAAAAAACAGAAAAAAAAAAAGGGTACTGAAGGCCGGGCATGGTGGCTCACGCCTGTAATCCTAGCACTTTGGGAGGCCAAGGTGGGCGGATTTCTTGAGTCTAGGAGTTTGAGACCAGCCTGGGCAACATGGCAAAACCGTATCTACAAAAAATACAAAAATTAGCCAGACATGGTAGTGCGTGCCTGTAGTCCCAGCTACATGAAGGGCTGAGGTAGGAGGATGGCTTGAGCATGGGAAGCAGAGGTTGCAGTGGACTGAGATTGCACCACTGCACTCTGGGTGACAGAGTGAGACCTTGTCTCAAAAAAAGGGTACTGAATCAAACAGTAAGAAGTATTTAAGGCCTAAACTTTGGGTGAATCTAAGACCCAAACGGTGGTCTCCATGTCAACATCAACCCCTTTATATGAAGATTCCCCAATAAAAATATAAACATTCACAATCACCCTGGGATCTGTATGAAAGATTGATGTGGTATAACACTCGAGAGCTTACGGATATGTCCGTGGGTTATCTACATTCTTCTAATACCTACTACAGTCTGTACCCTAGATATTCAAAGAAGACTCTTCTTTTACTAGGATACTGCATCTTTCTCAGTAAATTCACCTTAGTACCCTGGGGTGGTTGCCAGGGAGGGCACTAACAGAAGTTTGCTTGTTTGGTGGTTGGGTAAGTAATATTACTAGTAATTACTAGCAAAGGATTCCAGTTATTGCATGCAGACTACACATTTTATATATAGGTATGGGGTTTTACTTTTTATTTATTTATTTATTTATTTATTTATTTATTTATTTATTTATTTAGAGACGGAGTCTCACTCTGTAGCCCAGGCTGGAGTGCAGTGGCATGATCTCATCTCACGGCAACCTCCACCTCCCAGGTTCAGGATGTTCTCCTGCCTCAGCCTCCCAAGTAGCTGAGATTACAGGGGCCTGCCACCACGCCCGACTAATTTTTTTGTATTTTTAGTAGACATGGGGTTTCACCATCTTGGCCAGGTTGGTCTTGAACTCCTGACCTGTGATCCACCCACTTCGGCCTCTCAAAGTGCCGGAATTACAGGCGTCAGCCACTGCGCCTGGCCAGGGTTTTATTGTTTAGAAAATATTTTCATGTATTTGACCTCATTTGATCCTCACCACATGTGATCAGCCAGGTAGGGTATCTATTCCCTGGAATCAGAATGCTTAGGCTTGACTCTGAAGTCACCATTTATTAGCTATGTGTTCTTGGGCAAGTTACTTCAACTTTTTTATTACTTTTTTTTTTTTTGAGCCAAAGTCTCACTCTATCACCCAGGCTGGAGTGCAGTGACACAATTTCAGCTCACTGCAACCTCCACCTCCTGGATTCAGGTGATTCTCCTGCCTCAGCCTCCCGAGTAACTGAGATTACAAGTGCACGCCACTGTGCTTGGCTAATTTTTATATTTTTAGTAGAGACAGGATTTTGCCATGTTAGCCAGACTGGTCTTGAACTCCTGACTTCAGATGATCCACCTACCTCGGCCTCCCAAAGTGCTGGGATTACAGGCATGAGCCACCATGCCAGGCCCACTTTTTTCTTTCTTTCCTTTTTTTTTTTTTTTAAGTAAATAGAGATGGAGTTTCCCTGTGTTGCCCAGGCTGGTCTCAAATTTCTGGGCTCAAGGGATCCTCCCACTTCAGCCTCTCAAGATGTTGGGATTATTGGTGTGAGCCACCTCATCCAGTCTACTTAAACTTTCTATACCTCTGTATCTTCATCTGCAAAATAGAGATCACTATAGTACTTACTTCATAGGGATGTGATGAAGATTAAATGAGATTGTGATTACTTTAAAACTATGCCTGGGCCGGGCACGGTGGCTCACGCCTGTAATTCCAGCACTTTGGGAGGCTGAGGCGGGTGGATCACAAGGTCAGGAGTTCGAGACTAGCCTGGCCAACGTGGTGAAACCCTGTCTGTACTAAAAATACAAAAAAAAAAAAAAAAATTAGCCAGGCATCGTGGCAGGCACTTGTAATTCCAGCTACTCGGGAGGCTGGGGTAGGAGAATTGCTCGAACCCAGGAGGTGGACATTGCAGTGAGCTGAGATCAGCCACTGCATTCCAGTCTGGGTGACAGAGCAAGACTCTCTCTCGGAAAAACAAACAAACAAACAAACTACGTCTGGAGGCCAGGTGTGGTGGCTCATGCTTGTAATCCCAGCACTTTGAGAGGCCAAGGCAGGCAGATAGCTTGAGCTGAGTTTGAGACCAGCCTGCGCAACATGGCGAAACTCCTTCTCCACCAAAAAACACAAAAAATTCGCCGGGTGTGGCGGTACATGCCTATAGTCCCAGCTACTTGGGAGGCTGAGGTGGGAGGATTGCTTGAGCCAGGGAGGTGGAGGCTGCAGTGACCTGAGATCTCTCCACTCCAGCCTGGGTGACAGAGCAAGACCCCAACCCGCACCAAAACAAAAAACAAACAAAAAACTACGGCTGGAATACAGTAAATAAATGCTCTATAAGCATTCCTATTATAATTATTGTTGTTGTTTTCGAAACGTAAGGACTAAGGTGCTCTGGACTGAATTTGTGTTCCCCCAAATTCCCGCGTTGAAACCCTACTCCCCATTGTGATGGTATGAGGAGGTGAGTAGGTCATAGGCATGGAGCCCTCGTGATGGGATGAGTGCCCTTATAAGAAGAGACTCTAGGCGGGGCACGGTGGCTCACGCCTGTAATCCCAGCACTTTGGGAGGCCGAGGCAGGCAGATCACAAGGTCAGGAGATCGAGACCATCCTGGCTAACACAATGAAACCCCGTCTCTACTAAAAACACCAAAAATTAGCCGGGCGTGATGGCGGGCGCCTGTAGTCCCAGCTACGTGGGAGGCTGAGGCAGGAGAATGGCGTGAACCCGGGAGGCAGAGCTTGCCGTGAGCCGAGATCGCGCCCCTGCACTCCAGCCTGGGTGACAGAGCAAGACTCCGTCTCAAAAAAAAAAAAAAAAAAGAAGAAGAGACTCTAGAGAGCTTGTTTCCTCCGTCTCTCCACTCCGTGTGAGGACACAGCAAGAAGACAGCCATTTGTGAAACAGGAAGTGGGCTCTCACCAGACACCAGATCTGCCAGCCAGTACCATGATTTCAGATTTCCCAGCCTCCAGAATTGTGAGAAATAAATGTTTGTTGTTGAAGCCACCCAGTCTACGGTATTCTGTAATAGCAGCCCGGACTGACTAGGACTTAGGCTTGGCAAGGTCAAATGGTTTTCCCAAGAGTGCAACAAGTGGCAAGGCGGGGAGCCACGGCCAGGGCTCCTGACTCATTGTATTCGTAGTGGTCAAATATCTGCCTGTAAAAACTGGGTTTTAGCAACCGTAACAAGATATCATGCTGCTAAAACAAAATAATCATGGTTTTGTTAAGTCTCAGGAAAAAGGTAATAGGTACAGTTTTCTCCATCTTAAATGTTTTCCCATGGAGTTCTAAGCTTTGGAGATTTGCTACTGCTTGCCTCCTAGCACTTGCTGGTGCTTACAACCAAGCAAAGGCATTCACATACATTTTTTCTTTCTTTTCTTTCTTTTTTTTTTTTTTTGAGATGGAGTTTCGCTCTTGTTGCCCAGGCTGGAATGCAATGGCGCAACGTCGGCTCACTGCAACCTCCACCTCCCGGGTTCAAGCGATTCTCCTGCCTTAGCCTCCCAAGTAGCTGGGATTACAGGCATCCGCCACCACGCCCAGCTAATTTTTGTTTTTTTAGTAGAGACAGGGTTTCACCATGTTGGCCAGGCTGGTCTCGAACTCCTGACCTCAGGTGATCCGCCCGCCTCGGCCTCCCAAAGTGCTGGGATTACAGGCGTGAGTCACCGCGCCCAGCCCACATACATTTTTTTCTTTCTTTCTGTTTTTTTGTTTGTTTTGAGACAGGGTCCTGTTCTGTCACCCAGGCTGGAGTGCAGTGGCATGATCAGAGCTCACTGTAGCCTTGACCTCCTGGGCTTGAGTGATCCTCCTGCCTGAGCCTCCTGCCTGCGTCATCACACCCACTTAATTTTTTTTTTTTTTTTTTGAGACAGTCTTGCTCTGTCCTCCAGGGTGGAGTGCAGTGGCGCGATCTCAGCTCACTGCAAGCTCTGCGTCCCGGGTTCACACCATTCTCCTGCCTCAGCCTCCCACGTAGCTGGGACTACAGGTGCCTGCCACCACGCCTGGCTAATTTTTTGTATTTAATTTTTGTATTTTTTAGAGGTGGGGTTTCACCATGTTGTCCAGGCTCATTCACACAAATATTAATAGGGAAAGCTCAAAAAATTAATTCATGACTGCCTATAACCCCTGCCTCCCTGCCTTAAAAACCCTTACCTATACGCCTCAGATCTTAAGCATAAGCTGCCTGATTCTCCTTGCTTGGCACCCTACAAATAAATGCCCCGCTTTCTCCCACTACAAGCCTCGATACAGATATTTGACCTTACTACACAGGGCAAGTAGACCCCAGTTCGGCTCAATAACACTCCCTTCCCTTTAAAAGGGGCAGGAGTAGTTCAACAGCTTTTTTGTTTTCATAAGTATCCAACCTTGTGGTTTAATTGCATACTCGTATCATAGCCGTATTTTCTGTTCCTAGGTTGGATGAAGGAATCAGATACATAAGTAATTTGCAGCATTCCACAAATTCAGTAGAGGACACGATGACTTCTAGGTTTACCACCCTATGAATAAGGCCGAGGGCCCTTACCAACCACGAATAAGCCACAGTCATCCCTTACCAACCACGAATTCTACCAAATATAGATTGATTTTAGTACTCTTTTCCCATAATCATGCAAATTTCAGACCAAGTACATATGATCTGAGTTATTCTTGTAGGTGATAGTTAGAAAAGATGGAACCAGGAAGCTGGAAAAAGGAGAGGGGTGGTGTGCAGGAGTACATACTTTTGCCATGCACCCACCCTAAGGCAACAGGAGGAAAAGAAACAGGTGTTAGAATTCTACTCTTGCCCCTTTTAAAGGGAAGGGAGTGTTATTGAGCCGAACTAGGGTCTACTTGCCTGGTGTAGTAAGGTCAAATATCGATATTGAGGCTTGTAGTGGGAGAAAGGGGGGCGTTTATTTTATTTATTTATTTATGACAGATTTTTGCTCTGTCTCCCAGACTGGAGTGCAATGGCACGATCTCTGCTCACTGCAACCTCTGCCTCCTAGGTTCAAGCGATTCTCTTTCCTCAGCCACCCAAGTAGCTTGGATTCCAGGCGCGTGCCACCACACCGAGCTAATTGTTTGTATTTCTAGTAGAGATGGGGTTTCACCATGTTGGCCAGGCTGGTCTCAAACTCCTGAACTCAGGTGATCCGGGGATGTTTATTTGTAGGGTGTCAAGCAAGGAGAATCAGGCAGCTCATGCTTAAGACCCGAGGCTTACAGGTAAGGGTTTTTAAAGGCGGGAAGGCAAAGGTTATAGGCAGTCATAAATTAATATATGGAGGCTACATGCTGACTTCTCATATAAAGGAGGACATCTCGATGTGAGGACCCACAGGTCATAGGTGGATTTAAAGATTTTTTGATTTGTAATTGGTTAAAAGGAGCTTTGTTTAAAGATTTGAGGTCAGTAGAAAAGAATGGTAGCTCTGGCTCGAGGGTGTGACCCTTTGTAGGCTGCTCAGGAAGAAATTTAGAACAAAGAACAGTGGTTACAGTTCAGCCATCAGTTCCCCCTTATTTGAGGTTTAAGTGCCAGTGGATCCATTCGGTGGGGATCTGAGTTTCTGAAAAACAACCGAGGGATATATGCTCACATGTTATCTTTAGTTTTTGTTGTTGTTGTTGTTTTGTTTTTGTTTTGAGACAGTCTCGCTCTGTCCCCCAGGCTGGAGTGCAATGGTGCAATCTTAGCTAACTGCAACCTCCACCTTCTGGGTTCAAGCGATTCTCCTGCCTCAGCCTCCCGAGTAGCTGGGTTTACAGGTGCCTGCCACCATGCTTGGCTAATTTTTGTATTTTTAGTAGAGACGGGGTTTCACCATATTGGTCAGGCTGGTCTCGAACTCCTCACCTCAGGTGATCCACCCACCTCAGCCTCCCAAAATGGTGGGATTACAGGCGTCAGCCACCGCACCTGGCCGTTATCATTAGTTTTTATAGGGAACCAAATATCTCATGACTTTAACTTTTTTGGCTGTTGTTTCTTTAATTAATTTTTTGCTTATTGTTCATTTTTAGGGCTTGTTAGGTGCCTGGAATTTATTTATTTATTTATTTATTTATTTTTTAAGACAGAGTCTCGCCCTGTCGTCCAGTCTGGAGTGCAGTGGCTCAGTCTTAGCTCACTGCAACCTCCGCCTCCTGGGTTCAAGCAATTCTCCTGCCTCAGCCTCCCAAGTAGCTGGGACTACAGGCGCATGCCACCGTGCCCGGATAATTTTTGTACTTTTAGTAGAGACAGGGTTTCACCATCTGGGTCAGACTGGTCTCGAACTCCTGACCTCAGGTGATCCACTTGCCTCGGCCTCCCAAAGTGCTGAGATTACAGGCATGAGCCAGCACGCCCAGCCTGGAATTTTTTTTAAGTAACTAAATACTTTAAAAATTTTTATTTTATGTGGAGGTTGGTAGGCCTCTAAGGGGTTCCTGCTCCGTCTTAGAAGTTGTACCTAGGTTATGCTACTCTTATTTAGTTAAAACAATATGGCAAAGCCAACACTATACAAGGGGACTTCAAAAAGTTCATGCAAAATGCATATTATGAAAAAAAAACTATGTATGGATTTTAATATGTTTTTGCACCAACATAAACACACACTAACTTGTTGTAACATGTCTGAATAGAACCTAGTTTGAGGCACGAAGAAGGATATTACATCAATTTGAAAACAGGCTGGGCATGCCGGGTGTGGGGGCTCACACCTGTAATCCTAGCACTTCGGGAGGCCCAGGCGGGTGGATTACAAGGTCAGGAGTTTGAGACCAGCCTGGCCAACATGGTGAAACCCCGTCTTTACTAAAAATACAAAAATTAGCTGGGCGAGGTGGTGCGTGCCTGTAATCCCAGCTACCTGAGAGGCTGAGGCAGAAGAACTGCTTGAACCTGGGAGGCAGAGGCTGCAGTGAGCCAAGATCGTACCACTGCACTCCAGCCTGGGCAAGAGTGACACTCTGCCTCAAAAAGAAAAAAAAAATTAAAAAATTAGCCAGGCATGGTGGTGCGTGCCTGTAGCCCCGGCTACTCAGGAGGCTGATGTGGGAGGATCGCTTGAGCTCAGAAGGTCGAGGCTGCAGTGAGCCAAAATCTCGCCACTGCACTCCAGCCTGGGTGACAGAGATAGACCGTGTCTCAAAAAAACCAAAAAAAAAGCAGAGGCCAGGCACAGTAGCTCACTCCTGTAAATCCTAGCACTTTAGGAGGCTGAGGTGGGAGGATTACTTGAGGCCAGGAGTTCAAGACCAACCTGGCCAACAAAGCGAGACCCTGTCTCAATTTATTTTAAATTAAAATATTAATTAATTTTTTTTTTTTTTTTTTTAAAGAAAATAGGCTGGGCACAGTGGCTCACTCCTGTAATTGCTTTTGGGAGGCCAAGGCAGGAGGATTGCTTGAGCTCAGGAGTTTGAGACCAAACTGGGCAACATGGCGAAATCCCATCTGTACCAAAAATACAAAAATTAGCCAGGTGTGGTGGCACGCCTGTAGTCTCAGCCACCTCGGAGGCTGAGGCGGGAGGATGGCTTGAGCCTGGAAGGCAGAGGCTACAGTGAGCTGAGATTGCACCACTGCACTCCAGCCTGGGCAAAGGAGCAAATCCCTGTCTCAAAACAAAAAACAAAAAACCTGTAAAGGGCACCCAATTTTCTTCAGTTAATAATAGAAAAAAGACTGCATTGATATGGTTAAGTTCCCAGGACCCTCAGTTCCTTAAGGATGGACTACATGGCTGGTATCGTTGCTTACAAGAGTGTTGACCTTGATGAAGCTTATATTGAGAAATAAAGTTTATACTTTTAATTTTTATCTTCTAGTTCCATTTTTCCACAAACTTTTTGAAGTCCCTTCATATAAATCAGTGAGTTTTGAGAAATGCCCAAGTGTGTATGTGGATTTTTTTTTTTTTTTTTTTTTGAGACAGGGTCTCACTCTGTCATCCAGGCTGGAGTACAGTGGCACAATCATGGCTCATTGCAGCCTTGACCTCCCAGGCTCAAGTGATCCTCCCACCTCAGCCTCCTGAGTAGCTGGGACTACAGGTGTGAACCACCACACCTGGCTAATTTTTGTATATTGTGTATACAAATATACAAAAGACAGTGTTTCACCATGTTGCCCAGGCTGGTCTCGAACTCCTGAGCAAAAGCCATCCACCCACCTTGGCCTCTCAAAGTGCTAGGATTACAGGCATGAGCCTCTGCGCCCAGCCTATGTGGATTTTTTTTTTTTTTTTGAGATGGAGTCTTGCTCTTTCGCCCAGGCTGGAGTGCAGTGGCGCGATTTCGGCTCACTGTAACCTCCGCCCCCTGGCTTCAGCCCCCCGAGTAGCTGGGATTACAGGTGCATGCCACCACTCCTGGCTAATTTTTGTATTTTTAGTAGAGGCGGGGTTTCTCCATGTTGAATAGGCTGGTGTCGAACTCCTGACCTCAGGTGATCCACCCACCTTGCCTTCCCAAAGTGCTGGGATTACAGGTGTAAGCCACTGTGCTGGACACGGATTTTTTGGTTAACTTTTTTTTTTTTCCCCTCAAGCATCTGAGTTAATCCAGAACTATAGTGGGATCCTAGAAACTAGTCATAACATTAAAAAAAAGTAATTTAAGATTCGGTAGAGAGCTGGTAAAATTATGTGAAACAGAATGAACTGAAATTACCACATGACACTGGCAATCAAAGGAGGGGACATTCTGCAGTATTTCCAGCTACTAAGGGATGGCAACTTAACACTTGCTGTATGGTTCTCTTTAGTGTGCAGCCTGTGTTTTATTTTTGTGAACCTTGTAACCAATGCTGATGAGTGCCAATCCAAAAACCACTTCCAACTTTCTTCTTCCTTGTTCACCTCCTACCAGAGAAGCGGAAAAAGCTAAAAATTCCATTTTGCAACCAGTCTGTGTGACCCAATCCTGTTCTATGAGACACACGGGGGTTTCTGTGGGAGGGAAGATTCTGGAAAAGATTTTTCTCCCTGATTTAAAGGAGAGAGACACATGAGAAGGGCCCTTTCACACCTCCCTCCCTTCTTGCTAGCACCCTCCTCTGGGTGCTATCATGTGAGGATGTGATGCCTGGAGCGGTGGCAGCCCCCTTGAGATCAGACAAACCCCCAGCCTGAAGCTGAAAGCTGACACGTATAGGAAGATAAGAATGGAAAGACCAAAGGAGCTCCAATCCTTGTAGGCACTGTTGAGCTGCCAATCCAACCCTGAGGCTCACCCATTTTAGACTTAAGAAACAGAAGTTCTTAGGTGTAAGCCACTGCTCATTTCACATTAACTGCAGTTGAGAGCATCCACAGGATACAAATGTCAACAAAATATATGTAAGTGTTTTCATGAGGTCACTGTGTTATCTTGATCCTCCGGGCCTCCATCTTTTCCTCACGAAGTCTGTTCAAATTTTCATAGAGATTCTTTTTTTTTTTTTTTTTTTTTTTTTTTGAGACAGAGTCTTACACTATTGCCTGGGCTGGAGTGCAATGGCATAATCTCTGCTCACTGCAACCTCTGCCTCCCGGGTTCAAGTGATTTTCCTGCCTCAGCCTCCCGAGTAGCTGGGATTACAGGCACCTGCCACCATGCCTGGCTTATTTTTTTGTATTTTTTAGTAGAGACGGGGTTTCACTATGTTGGCCAGGCTGGTCTTGAACTCCTGACCCTGTGATCCACCCACCTTGGCCTCCCAAAGAGTTGGGATTACAAGCATGAGCCACTGCGCCTGGCCTCACAGAGATTCTTGAGGTTAGAGAGACACACTGCCTATTACAGCGCCCCTCAGAAGGCTGTGAGGTTCATGCGCTCCAGAAAATACTACACAAATGTAAAAGACAAATAGTAACAAAATACTTCTGTGTTAGGAAAAGACACTGACTTTCATGCTGTAGGGGACAAGATGCTATGAAGCAACTGTGTCTTTTCCGCTGGGGGAAAAGACTGTGAAGCCTGGAGGTGGCAGAGCAGGAAGTATATTTAAAACCTTTGTTGTTAAGACATTAACTGCAGAAATGCCACACTAAGCTGAAACTGGGTGTGCCTCTTCCTGGCTTTAACATTAAGCTGACCTGAACCTTCAGAATCATGGACAACTAATCAGAGTTTACCGAAACAGAGTATGTGCAAAACAAAAACAAAAACAAACAAACAAAAAAAATTAGTTTAAACTGAAAGGGCAAGTTGGGACCTTATAAAATGCCTACATGTTTCAACTATTCATTGCGGAAGGTGTTGCCTAAAAATACTTATCTGCATATTTGTGATATGTAAAAGAAGATCAAAATCTCACTCATCTCTATTTAAGGATGCTGATGCTTACACCTTGGTGGCTGACAGTGGCCACCCCAGCCCCTCTGTAGTGTCCCAAAGGCCACCCTCTTTGGGTCCTCGGCAAGAACCTCCTACAGAAACTGCCGAGTTAAGGTGGAGACAAGATGGGCAGCAGAACAACTGGAGGAGCTCTGCTGTGGGATGCCAGAAAGAAAGCTGTTTCTAGAAAATGCCTTTAAGACAATCTTCTTAGTTTTAAAGAAATCAGCCAGGCGTGGTGGCTCACGCCTGTAATCCTAGCACTTTGGGAGGCCGAGGCGGGTAGATCACCTGAGGTCAGGAGTTCGAGACCAGCCTGGCCAACATGGTGAAACCCCGTCTTTACTAAAAATACAAAAAAATTAGCTGGGTGTGGTGGCGGGCACTTGTAATCCCAGTTACTCAGGAGGCTGAGGCAGGAGAATCGCTTGAATCCGGGAGGCAGAGGTTGCAGTGAGCCGAGATGGCACCATTGTACTCCAGCCTGGGCGACAGAGCGAGACTCCGTCTCAAAAAAAAAAAAAAGAAAGAAAGAAAAGAAAAAGAAATCATGGCTGTGAGTGGTGGCTCACGCCTATAATCCCAGTACTTTGGGAGGCTGAGGTGGGCGGATTACTTGAGGTCAGGAGTTCATGACCAGCCTGGCCAACATGGTGAAACTCTGTCTCTACAAAAAATACAAAAATCAGCCGGACGTGGTGGCAGGCGCCTGTAATCCCCAGCTACTTAGAAGACTGAGGCAGGAGAATTGCCTGAACCCGAGAGGCAGAGGTTGCAGTGAGCCGAGATCGCAACACTGCACTCCAGCCTGGGCGACAAGAGCAAAACTCCATCTCAAAAAAAAAAAAAAAAAAAAGAAAAAGAAAAACAAATAAAAAACTCAAGGCAGAGAAAAAGTTTTTAGTTTGTTCCCCTACCACTGATGTGAAATGGGGACTTAGGGGAGATGTGGAAGGATGACTAAAATCTAACACATTGCCCACCATTTTTTAAATTGAAGGTTGAGTCTGCAAATCATTTACTGCCTTTGCCTACCTCATCTGCTAGTTGCCTTCTGCAAACTTTGCAGTTCCCCCTCAAGTCTAGTTTATTTGATTCTAACTTTGGTACAAGATTTCTGGTTGGAGAAAATGAGATGTACCTGAAATTTCCAGGCTACCATTCATTCATTCACTTTAGATACAGGGTCTTGCTTTGTGGTCCAGGCTAGTCTCGAACTCCTGGCCTCAAGTGATCCTCCTGCCTCGGCCTCCCAAAGAGCTGGGATTACAGATGTGAGCCACCATGCCCAGACTTGTATTTAATTTACCCCCTTTTCTGAGGTGTTCCTTTCCTCTCCTCCTGAGCAGGTATTAATTACACTGAAGATCAACCCACACAGGCTGACTTAAGAAGAGCTCAATTTTTTGGAGGTGGGGAATTTGCTCGATAGGCCCTCAGGGAAGGTGAAGTATGCATCCCTCTGAGGACGCTTCTGCTTCCTGTGACCCCAGCTGCTTGCTTTAGATACTTCCTTCCCAGGCTTTTTCAGGGTGGAGCTCACTAATCATTAAACTGTCAGGGGACGTACTGGGTATTTCCTGCAGACACACAGGCTCTCTGTGCTTGAAGAAGTAGGTCTAGGAGGATTAAGCCCTCCAGAGAAAAAGCGAAGGTAAGAGGTGCAGAGGGGAGTTCTCACAATGGCATTTTTTTGGTCCTTCCTGAACCTTGGTTGCATAAGCCAAAAAAGGATATTCTTTTTTCTGCTCAAGCCAGCCTGATTTGGATTTCCATGAATCCTTATAGCTATTTTTATTTTATTTTGAGACAGGGTCTGGCTCTGTCACCCAGGCTGGAGTGCAGTGGCACAACCACAGCTCACTGCAGCCTCTACCTCCTGGGCTCAAGCCATCCTCCCACCTCAGCCTCCTGAGTAGCTGGGACTACAGGTGTGTGCCACCACATCCAGCTAATTTTTCTATTTTCTGTAGAGACAGGGTTTCACCATGTTAGCCAGACTGGTCTCGAACTCTAGGGCTCAAGTGACCCACCCGCCTTGGCCTCTCATAGTACTGGGATTACAGACAAGACCAACCACGCCCGGCCAGATATTTTTTAAAATTGTGTATTTCTCAGCCAGGTGCAGTGGCTCATGCCTGTAGTACCAGCACTTGGGAGGCTGAGGCAGGAGGATGGCTTAAGCCTAGAAGTTTGAGACCAGCCTGGGCAATATAGTGAGACACCATCTCTGCAAAGAATAGAAAAAAATTAGCTGGGTGTGGTGGCGCATGCCTGTGGTCCCAGCTACTTGGGTCCCAGGCTGAGGTGGGAGGATCGCTTGAGCCTGGGAGGTCGAGGCTGCCATGAGCAGTGACTGCGCCATGCACTCCATCCAGCCTAGGCAATAGTAGTATCTTGTCTCAAAAAAAAAAAAAAAAAGAAAGAAAATTGTCTATTTTTAAAAACCTGTATTTAAACCTCATCATTTCCCCTCAAACAAGTAGGTTGTATAAAACTACTCATAACATGAATATGCTAAAGAAATTCTTTTGAATGATGAAAATTTATTTTGTACATTATATTAAAATTTATTTTCTATGTATACCCAAATTTTCAAGTATTAGATTTACTTACAAATTCACCAGTGTTATCATTATACAATTGGCTGGAATTAACAGTTGCAATACAGTTATTCTAGCTTTTCGTATTCAATTTGAATGATCAGAAAAGTATATTAGTCACACAGAATTAAATGTTTTAGATAATAAGAATCTTACACTTTATTAGATAATAAAACAATTGATATCTGCTTTAAGTAACAAAACAGTCAAGAAATTGTTTGGGTTATAAGCAAAGGAACATAAGTGTAAAATGTGTAGAAAGATAAATATTTTCCAAATAAAATTCTAATAAAAGGCTAAACATTCTCAAATATTTTACATACATGAAGAATAAATTATTTCTGGTTAACATGTTTTTGCCTTAGTGCCAAAAAAGCCAGAACCAATTTGATAAGCTTACATTAAAATCAAAGTTTTCTAGATATGAATTCTATTATACTATCTCTATATTTATTTAGAATTTTGCAAAATTCTTAGATCGCATGTTAGGGTGGGGGAAGATAAATGCTTGCCAATACTGACATGGTTAATTAACAGACAGGCTCAAAAGGAGAAAGCTAGAAAAGAAGAGGGAAGATTATGTCACTAAGCATAGCTACAAAGGGAAAAGCCACATGGAAGCGGAGACAAAGGCAATCCCGGCACACAGAGGCATGTTTGCTGTGGCTCAGGGTTTCTGTTTTTCAAGTGTTCAGAGACGAATTCCAGCAAGACTTCTGGTTTGAGTCAAGCCTTTCAACTGAGGTGCTTGGCATACTTAATGGAAAAAGCGAGTACATTCAGATTTAGTTTTGCTAGATATTAAACTAGAAAATTGGATGACAGTAAAACCAATACAGAAACAAAAAGTCAGGTTTCCAGTAAAGAACCACACACACAAGCAGGTTTTGCTTATTAATGTAGCAGGAGAGCATGGAAATCGGAGTTCAGACTCTTTAGAAAAGACAAAAGGCAGGGGAGGGGAGAGAAGAAAAGGAGGAATGCAGAGGAGCCTTCCAAGAATGACGAGTGATTTGTGCAGGAGAGGGAAATACAGACATTCTGTCCATGTGAGATTCTGCTTCAGGTATTGGACATTGTTCCCTCCACCTGCACCTAGAGGGGTGTGTGTTCAGGATCTCGCTATGGTTAGTTACCCACGTGCTAGACATAGGTTGCTAGCTAGAAGTTTTGCCAGCCATCTTCCCCCTTCCTAGTGCTAATGCCTAATTTCCTAAAGTAATCTGAATCCTTATAAGCCAGGGTAGCTCAGGAGATTCTATTTACTTATTTATTTATTTTGAGACAGAGTATCACTGTGTTGCCCAGGCAGATCTCACCTGGGCGCGAGTCTCGTTGCAGTGGTGTAATCTCGGCTCACTACAACCTCTGCCTCCCGGGTTCATGCGATTCTCCTGTCTCAGCCTCCTGAGTAGGTAGGATTACAGGGGTGTGCCACCACGCCTGGCTAATTTTTGTATTTTTAGTAGAGAGAGCATTTCGTCATGTTGGCCAGTCTGGTCTCCAACTCCTGACCTCAGGTAATCTGCCTGCCCTGGCCTCCCAAAGTGCTGGGATTATAGGCATGAGCCACCGCGCCCAGCCTCAGTAAGTTTTAATATTACATCTAGTCGGCTCACAGATGCTTGAGCCAGAAGTGGGAAGGGTACACTTGTATTTTGGGCCCAAATGGTTTTCAAATAGAATACATTTGACCAAATAAAGTGAACACAGTCCTGAACCCTCCTCTCTCCAGATATGCATGCAATCCACATCATCAAAAGAAGAGTTCACTGTTCCCAAGGCCAAAAAGAGGCTATGCTGTACTGCAAAGAACTCTATAGCAAAACTGAACACCCAAATTAAGTGCCAGAATGATGCAGCCTGCTATCACCAGGAAGAATGACATGTGAGAAAACTTTTAGCAGATGCAAAAATGTCACCCCACCATGTTATTTTAAAAAATATTTTATCAGGATACAAAAGGACACTTCAGTTTTTAACCTACACAAGGTTAGGTAATGTTTACCTTGAAACATAATTGCATATGGCCCTTTATGCCACTCACCTAGGCCTTTAATTAATCTAATTAATTAAATTAATGAGGGCAACTGCTAAGTGTGCCGTCTCTTCTGGGGACTTTTCTCTGAAAGGGGGACGATATATTGATAAAATATTTTATTAACCAGTTAAGAATTTTTGATCTACTTGAAAAAGATTAAATTATAATATTTCACTTTGAAACTGCTATTGCTCATGCAAAAGTACTTGATTTTCATATTATATGGAGCTCAGAATCTTTGGACTACACAAACATTCTCTAAAAGGGCAATGACTTATATTTTCCAAAGTTTAGACATGACATCCAAAGGACAAAAGGTAACTATTTTTTTTACCAATGTGGTTGGAACAGTGACAATGAGTAATGTATTCACCAAACTGATAAAAAAATCTGCCTGTGGTTCCTCCACTGTACCTGTGTGCATGTGTATGCAGAGAAAGGCAGAAAAGGTTCTATCAATGTCATTGTCTCTAAAATGCTTACTCTTGCCCATGTGTCAGTAATTTGAATAAGATGAGAATGGGCCAGGCGCAGTGGCTCACGCCTGTAATCCCAGCACTTTGGGAGGCCAAGGCGGGCGAATCACGAGGTCAGGAGTTAGAGGCCAACATGGTGAAACCTCATCTCTACTAAAAATACAAAAATTAGCTGGGTGTGGTGGTGGGCACCTGTAATCCCAGCTACTCAGGAGACTGAGGCAGGAGAATTGCTTGAACCTGGGAGGCAGAAGTTGCAGTGAGCAGAGATCACGCCAATGCACTCCAGCCCTGCGACAGCGCGAGACTCCATCTCAAAAAAAAAAAAAAAAAGGTGAAAATGTGCTTTACCAGAATACCCCGAGTTGCAGCTAGAATTTACTTGTTTTCAATATAAAGGCAGGTATGAGAATGTTTTTAACAACAGAATTAATCCATCTAGATTAGGATGCTGTGTGGCATGACCATTCTCAAATTTTGAAAGCCTGAGCTGGTTGTGGGCAAGGGGATATTCATTAATGACATAAATTTCATTTATGAAATATGTATCCATCATCTAGGTATCTTACACATGGAGAGCTGAGTACATCCCTTGTATAAAAAGTAAATGAAGACTACAAGGAAGCAGACTTTGTCCTGCAAACTGAAGCAGAGTTCCAGCTAAGAATCAGCAGGTTTTCTAGGTAGGTAATGCCACCAGTGGAGGATTATTACAGTTCTCACATCAGGAGGGAAAGAGATGGAGAAGAGGGAGGGAGGAGGGAAAATCTTGCATTCTAAGAGGTAAAAGAGTCCCCATTACAATTGCAATGCTTCTTTAGACAGCTGATTTTTCTGGCTGGAAGGCACATTAAAAATAACCCTAACAATAACTTACCAAGACAATGGAAATCAAAAGAAAAGAAGGTAGAGGTGCAGCTGTCTTATTAACATAACAACTAACTACAGCTGAAACAATACTCTGGTACAGGGACTAACTCATGTTAAAGACTGGGTATTTAGGTAAAGAGGATCTGGTGCTCTTGGTTTAGCTTCAGTGATTTTCCAGCACTTATTAAAGCCATTGTGCCCTGAACATGGAGACCCCCAAATCCTCTGTGTGCCAAAGATTAAGTCGTAGAGAATTACACCAATGTTTGCTGTTTGTGTGCACCACAGATGAGACCAAGCTTCCTGGTCCAGCTAAGTGGAATCTTCCATGCACTGTGCGCCGCTCAGTTAGAAAGTCAACTAAGCAGAAAGGAGATGAGGAATGGCTATGGAATACCTGACTTCTTTATCTTGGTTATGTGTCCATAATTTTCATAAAAATAAATAATATGCATTAAGTCAAAATCTGGGCTCAAATGTGTAACAAGAAAACAAAAGGACAACAATCTGGTATCTGGTATTCTTTTTTTTTTTTTTTTTTGAGACGGAGTCTCGCTCTGTTGCCCAGGCTGGAGTGCAGTGGCGTGATCTCGGCTCACTGCAAGCTCCGCCTCCTAGGTTCATGTCATAGCCTCCCGAGTAGCTGGGACTACAGGTGCCCGCCACCACGCCCAGCTAATTTTTTATATTTTTTAGTAGAGATGGGGTTTCACTGTGCTGGCCAGGCTGGTCTCGAACTCCTGACCTCAGGTAATCCACCTGCCTCAGCCTCCCAAAATGCTGGGATTACAGGCGTGAGCCACCGCACCTGGTCAACTATCTGGTATTCTTAAGGCAAAACAGTAGAAATCTCTTTAAATATACACTTTATTAGATCCACAGGCGATAAAATCCCAGAGCTACTGTTAGACATGTAAATATAGACCCTGTAAGAAAAAAACAATTGACAGTACTATTAGTTCTATTAAGAGTTACTTGAGGGAACATCTTTTTTTAAGAAAATCTAAAAAACAAAACCTAGAGACTTAGATTGCTCACTGATGTGCCATATTCCGTGAAACACCTGCCTACTGAAAAAACAAATCCCACACCCCTTATTTATTTTCTTATTTTAGAGACACAGTCTCATCTGCCACCCAGGTGGAGTGCACTATGCAATGGTGTGACTACCGCTCACTGTGCCTCAAAATCCTGGGCTCATGCGATCCTCCTGCCTCAGCCTCCCAAGAAGCTGAAGCTGCAGGCGGATGACACCACGCCCGGCTACATCTTTTTGTAGAGACTAGGTCTCGCTGTGTTGCCTAGGCTAAGAAAACTTTTCAATAAAAGTTTTGAATTGCAAAAATTCTGTGGTCACAAGGTCTATGTATATGCACTATATAGACAGGAATACACAATTTAATATAAAGAACAACATTTCACTGTTAAATGATGCTGTAACCTTAAAATATTTAATTAATCCAAGATGTTAAACCTGACTTGAAATAATGGTTAATTTGGGTGTGGGGTGGTACATGAATGTTAATTCTCTCTTTTGGATCAAAAATCTCGAGAGTAAAACAACTCAAAAGGAGTTTAAGCAATTGAAGCAGAAAGATTACAACCGAAACACCTTCCATTTTATCCACAAAATATTTCCTGTCTTGAATCTCATTAAAATCCCTAATAACTATAGTTCAATTATAGTATCTTATCAAATTTCCAATTCTATCAATTATAAAGTACACAATTACTTTATTTACTACTAAGAAAGAAAAAGTGCCAATTAAACTATGATACTTCATCTACTGGAAATTGTAAGATGCTTTCCAATTTCAGAGATGTTAAAATATTTCAGAAAGTGTTGGAATCAATGAAATGCAGTATCTGTCAACGACTTATTTTATAAATTTATTTTCTTTTCAGGTTGATTTAAATAGATATAAAATAGCTTACCTGCTAAATATTTAATATTATCAAGCTTGTGTGACTCAAGCATGGTTTTGAGGCCAGCAACCTCAGTTTCGATCTTCCTGTCTGTCTGAGTAAGGGCCCGATCTTGCTGGGCATGCTTTTAAAATGAAGAGAGTCACAGCGTTAGACCACAGCACGTCCCCTCTGCTCACCATCCTATAGCTCATTCCCAATGGGGTGCAGTCACAGGGAAACCTGGGTAAGACTATGGAGGCCTGGGCTTTAGTCTCAGTTCTAAAATCCTAATGCTACACTGCATTGGTCAGGACCCTTAACCTCTCTAGGCCTTAGTTTTCTTCTATTTGAAAAAATGAAAACAGAACAAAATGAAACAACCAACCTAGTGGCCCTGCCTTTACCTGGACTGTTTAGAGAATCAAATGCGATAATCTATGTGAAAAAGCGTTTGTAAGCTCTAGGTTGCTATACAAATGATGTGGCATTATGAGGCCAGTCTGTTCTCAAAGGCAACGGCTACATCTCATCCTTCTAAATCCTCCTTAGTCAAAGATAGACACTAAACTCAAAAATGTTTTCAAGAAATGGAGTCTTAGATAATGTAAAAGCAGCAGTGCTTGTCTTGAGCTATTTCTAGTCATATTTTTTAAAAACTTTCTTCTTTCATGTTCAAATATCAAGTGTTTCGTTACTATGAGGCTTGGCTACCCAGGGCCAATTTGTGTCCTTCCCCAAATACAATACAGTTAAACTGGATACATAATCAACCCTCAAAAAGGCAGTGGGTTTGGCCGACGCTATATGGGGTTGTATAACTGCATTAAAGAATAAAAATCGTGGGAATGCTTCACTAAAACTCCTAGAGCAACTAAATTTTCCCCTACGGCTACCAATTCAGGCAGAGAAAAAAAGAAATAAATGCCTGGATGAGTAGAAAAGTATTCCAGAGAAATATCGCAGGATTCTGGAATTCTCTCATGAAAGCATCTTGGGGGTTTCAGAGGTCCCAGGTTCCATACAGTATGGAAAAAGAGTAATGTATGCTATAAATTAAAAATAGAATAAGACTTCTCCATTCCTATTATTCAATTACTGAGATTTAAACTTTCTTAATAAAACTTCCATTAAGAAAAACAAACTTTCAAGTAGGATGTGGTGGTGCACACCTGTGGTCCCAGCTACTCTAGAGGCTGAGGTGAAGGAGGCTGCGATGAGCTGAGATTGCACCACTGCACTCCAGCCTGGGTGACAGAGCGAGACCCCATCTCAAAAAAAAAAGAAGAAAGAAGAAAAGGAAACTTTAATTAAGAAAGTTAAAATCTTTCATAGGATAACTACCTTCCATTAAGATAACCAAATATTTTGTGAGGTGCAAAAAATCCTGTGACACTCCACTTCTGCATATATACCCAAAAGAACTGAAAGCAGGGATCCCAGCAGACGTTTGTGCACCCACGCCCACTGCAGCACTATTCACAAAAGCCAACGGGTGGAAGCAACACAAGTACCTTTGACAGACGAATAAAGAAAATGTGGTATATACATATAATGGAATACTAATCAGCCTTAAAAAGGAAGAAAGTCCTGTCATTGCAACAACATGGATGAACCTTCAGGACACTGTGTTAAGCGAAATAAGCCAGCCACAAAAAATGATTCTATTTATGTGAGGTATGTAGAATAGTCAAATTCATAGACAGTAGAATGGAGGTTGCCAGGGGCTGGAAAATGGAATGTATAAAGGGTGCAGAGTTTCAATTTTGCAAAATAAAGAGTTCTGTGATGGACAGTGGTGATGGTTGCCCCAAAATGTGAATGTACTTTAAGTGTACTGAACTGTACACTTAAAAGATGGTTAAGATTCTAATTTTTATGTTATGTGTATTTTAGCACAATGTAAAAAATTCCCATGACAGTAAACCTGCATGTAACTTACTATTATCATTACAAACAACCATGCATGGGACGAAGCAAAGATGAGTACAAAGACAAAGAAAAATCAAAGTCTTGTTTCTTACCAATGCCACTATTTCTGTTCTCAATTCCAGCAGCTTCTTTTCGTTCAATGAATACTGAAATAAACACGTATCATGGGTCAGATTCTGATCTACTCCTCTCTCTTCTCCTCCTCTGGTGCCTTAAATATTCTGGTCTCAGTACCTCCTAGAATATCTAACACCAGAAAGTCACCTCTGGGATTAAGTAGCCTACCTGCCTCTTTATATCTGTTACTTGAGGTTTCCTTTTTTTTTTTTTTTTTCATAGAGATGGGGTTTTGCCATGTTGCCCAGGCTGGTCTCAAACTTCTGAGCTCAAGTAATCTGCCCACCTCGGCCTCCCAAGGTGCTGGGATTACAAGCATGACCTGCCGTGCTGGCTAAAGTTTCTTATTTATACTTATTCATTCCTCTAATATCTGGATTTCCTTAGTCATCTGTCACTTCTCCCTGCATCTTTCCTGTGATGTCTTTGGGTCCCTCCCACTATTGTAGCAGCACTCCCTGGGGACCAATTTCGAAGGATGCTGAGTCATATGGTTTTTGGTTTTGAGAGGGCCGAAAATGGAGACTCAACTCAATTTAGGAGCTATCCCATCATAACTAGTAGCAAAACAGGTTACTACTTGAGTCTCCACAAAAGACAGAAAAGGTATGAAGTTGGGCAAAAAATAGCTGCCAAGGATTATTATTCTATGACAAAGACATTGTGTTGTGATTATAAAACACAATGTAAATACATAAATACACTAACTCATCACACGTTGGGTTTTTTTTTGGCTTGGTTTTTTGTTTTGAGATGGAGTCTCACTCTATTGCCCAGGCTGGAGTACAGTGGCTTGATCTCGGGTCCCTGCAACCTCTGCCTCCCAGGTTCAAGCAATTCTCCTGCCTTAGCCTCCTGCACATGTTGGTTTTAATAACAATAAAAAAACCCACTTGGGCATAGTCACAATCCAGTGCTACTAAAGGAACTAATTCTACCCAGAGTTAAAGTATCTCACCTTTTGGCTATTAACGTCAGTGAAAAGATTTAGTGCAGTTTTGTAGACAGTAAGATTGAAATCAGACTTATCTCCTTAGTAGTGGGCAACAGGATTTAATTGAGCATATGACAATCAGTAATTTAAATGAAGACTTTTAAGACCTACATTAACCTTGTTAGAAAAAGTTAATGCTTTGAAGTATATAGAAACTTTCTAGCTATAAAGTGTTCCCCTGGGACTACTGGGAGCTTAGAAGTAGAAAAAAAAGAAAAAAAAAGAGAAAGAGAAACAAAAACAAAAACAAAAAACCCCAAAACCCTAAGCCAAGGAGTAGGTTGTAAAACCAAGAACAATGCTCTTTAAACCTCAGGGTTTCAGACCAGGAGAGCCCTATGCATCAGATCACCACTAGAGGGCGGCGTGGAACAAGATTTTGTCCACCACTAAACCTCAGTCTTCATTAACTCAACATTGACTCACCCACAAAAGAAGAGCCTAAATCTTGACGCTGCCATGGTTTTAAAAATAACATCTATGTGGCTCTATATCCCCATGCCCCAGAAGTTTATATGCCATACTGCTTTTGGAACTGGCTGTAAATATCATAGTTAATTTGCAATTTAATATTTAACATTATAACTTTACTGAAAGAACGAGAGCCAAAAAACTCATCTTCACCAATGCATGTTACAAACACACTCGCTGTATAATTTACTACTGCCTTGTGCTTCAGAGTAATCCAAGTTTATGATTACCAAGAACAACCTCCCAGCTAGGTTACTAAATCACATAAATTCACTGGCTTGATGGGAGCTAAGCTATGAGGATGCAAAGGCAAAAGGATGACACAGTGGACTTTGAGGACTTGGGGGAAAGGGTGGGAGGTGGGTGAGGGGCAAAAGACTACACACTGGGTACAGTGTACGCTGCTAGGGTGATGGGGGCACCAAAAATCTCAGAAATCACCTCTAAATAACATCTTCATGTAACCAAACACCACCTGTTCCCCCAAAACCCACTGAAATTAAAATAATAATGAAACACTAAAAAAAGACTATAAGAACAATTCATAGTCACAGTTACTGTTCAAATATACCACAAAGACACTTTTGTGTCATGTAGAAAAAGTTACTATCATGATGGACAGGATTTAACTGAAACTCTGCATTGGTTGCTTTCTGGAGATTAAGGTCAATATAGTCATTCCAGATAAAGTAATTACATGTAAATTATATTTATCAGCATATTTAACTAATAAATTCAAGTAAAATAAAATCAGGTTAAGTATTTTAAGTGCTGCATTATCAAATTTGCAAAATATTATAAGCTTTACTTTTCTTATTTTATAAGAACACTGAATGGATCCACTCTATATATCCAATAATTTAAAAATATGAATATTTGCAAGAATGAAATATCTTTTTTTTTTTTTTTTTTTTTTTTGAGACAAGGTCTCACTCTGTCACCCAGGCTGGAGTGCAGTGGCGTGATCTCGGCTCACTGCAATCTCTGCCTCCTGGGTTCAAATGATTCTTCTGCCTCAGTCTCCCGAGTAGCCGAGACTACAGGTGGGCCATCATGCCGGGCTAATTTTTGTATTTTTGGTAGAGACAGGGTTTCACCACGTTGGCCAGGCTGGCCTCGAACTCCTGACCTCAGGTGATCCACCCACCTCGGCCTCCCAAAGTGCTGGGATTACAGGTGTGAGCCACCGTGCCCAGCAGAAATTTTTTCATTTTGGTTTAAAGACTAAAACTGTAATTGTGAAAAAAATTTCTGGAAAATTTTTGTTTGCTGGATGATGTCAATGACTTAAAATGAGTAAAATCTAAATGTTACATGATTGAAAAATGTGCATATATATCAGCCTAGTTACGTTATTAAAATGACTCCATATAAAATTTAAAAAAAATTCACTGGCTTTCATCTACATTCATGCCCTGTATTTCCTGATGTCCTTGATGTAGTTTTTCCCAGGTTGGTTAGCTACACACAGTCATTTTCCTACATCAAGTGAATTCAGTTCTTCCTGAGTACACAACCCATAAAGATAAAGGTAACCAAAAGAGTTTCTCCTCTTCCAGACATCAGTGACATGCTATAGTCAGTAACTATTTTAGTAACACTAGGTGATTTAATCTTTATGGGTGGAGACTGTTGTTGTAAGACTAGAAAGACAGGTAACACAGCCTTAATAATTATTTTGTATAACGAAGCTTGGATTAACTCTTGAAATCCAGTGGCAGTTCCAAAACACAAGTAGGTTACTTTTTTGAGTTTCAGTATTAGCTTCACTTATCATTACAGCACATTTTAACTAAAAGCAAATTGTCAAAAATGAGAAGACAACAAACATTTGTGAGTACTCAGTTTCTGCATGTGTATTCAGTTTTGTGTTAGTGCAAGATGCTCTCTCTGCCCTATTTCTCATTATGCTAAGAATAAAAAAGGCACCTGATGTTACCAAATTCAAATAAAGTCTGAGCAAGAAGACGGCTGAATATTCAGACAGGGTTAAAAATCACTAAAGGCAACCCAACACATATCTTTATTAAAACACACTTAGGCTGGGCGCGGTGGCTCACTCCAGTAATCCCAGCACTTTGGAAGGCCGAGGCGGGTGGATCACGAGGTCAGGAGATCGAGACCATCCTGGCTAACACGGTGAAACCCCGTCTCTACTAAAAATACAAAAAATTAGCTGGGCCTGCTAGCAGGGGCCTGTAGTCCCAGCTACTCTGGAGGCTGAGGCAGGAGAATGACGTGAACCCGGGAGGCGGAGCTTGCAGTGAGCTGAGATCACGTCACTGCTCTCCAGCCTGGGTGACAGAGCGAGACTCCGTCTCAAACAAAAAAAAAGAAAAAAAAAAAACACACTTGCCGGCCAGGCGCAGTGGCTCACTCCAGTGATCCCAGCACTTTGGGAGGGCAAGGTGGGCAGATCACTTGAGGTTAGGAGTTTGAGATCAGCCTGGCCAACATGGTGAAACCCTGTCTCTACTAAAAATATAAAAACTAGCCGGGCGTGGTGGTGGCGTCTGTAATCCCAGCTACTCGGGAGGCTGAGGCAGGAGAATTGCTTGAACCCAGGAGACGGAGGTTGCAGTGGGCCGACACGGTGCCACTGCACTCCAGCCTCGGCAACATAGTGAGACTCTCTCTCAAAAAAAAAACAAAAAAAGAAAACAAAACAAAATACCCTCACAACTTCTCACTGCATTTAAGACAACATAGAAATTTTCTTTTTGAGCCAGAGTTTTGCTCTTGTCACCCAGGCTAGAGAGCAGTGGCACGATCTCAGCTCACTGCAACCTCTGCCTCCTGGGTTCAAGCGATTCTCCTGCCTCAGCCTCCCAAGTAGCTGGGATTACAGGTGCCCGCCACCATGCCCGGCTAATTTTTTGTATTTTTAGTAGAGACAGGGTTTCACCATGTTGGGCAGGCAGGCTGCCTCGAACTCCTGACCTTAGGTGATCTGCCCATCTTGGCCTCCCAAAGTAGTGGGATTACAGGCGTGAGCCACCGCGCCTGGCCAGAGATGTTTTAATCTTGAATTGCAGTATATAATTTAATATTATTTAATGTTAATAATTTACTATTATTCAAGCCTGAGATAATCAACTTAACTTTTGCAAGATCAAGAACTATGAAGATTTAAGTCAGTATTGAATAGATCAAGATTGCATTTAATTTCCTTATGAATCTCTATGTAACATATATCTAATATTTCTGAAACAAAGATTCAAACTGACTAATTTGACTAGGATTTTAATTTTAATGTTACTTTTGAAAGCATCAGATTTAAGTCTTAATCCAAAATTATTATAATAGAGAAAATACAGCCTAACACTGATAAACAGATAAATATTTAACAGTCCCTATGAGATGTACATAAACTTAGGCTTAACCAAGCATTCCATTCCAAAAATAAATTAATTCATAATGTATTTTTAGTAAAAGAACGTACCAATTCTTTTACTCTGCTCTTTTCTAGGTTGAAGTCTAATTTGGTATCTGTTCGGACTTTGATCACTTCATCCTAAAAGGAGGGCAAACAACAAAGAAGGAAAAATCCAAAGTAAGAAACCCAAACCCTCTGAGGACGTGACACTGGGACCACTGCCCCCACTGTCCCCATCCTAGGGGAGGCAGCCCAGGGAGGGACAGAACCAGGGGCTTCCAGAGAAGTGGACCTAGGCCTCCTGGCATCAGGGAACTCTGGCCAAGCCACATCTGGAGGCAGCCCGCCCCAGGACTTCCCAGTTAGACACAAATAACCCCCTTCTATGCTTATGCCAGTCTAGAGTGGGTTGTTGCTGTTTTTTTTTTTTTTTGAGATGGAGTCTCACTCTGTCACCCAGGCTGGAGTGCAATGGCATGATCTCCGCTCACTGCAACTTCTGCCTCCTGCGTTCAAGCAGTTCTCCTGCACCAGCCTTCTGAGTAGCTGGGATTATAGGTGCATGCCACCACGTCTGGCTAATTTTTGTATGTTTAGTAGAGATGGGGTTTCACCATGTTGGTCAGGCTGGTGTTGAACTCCTGACCTTGTGATCCGCCCACCTCGGCCTCCCAAAGTGCTGGGATTACTGGCGTAAGCCATCACGCCCGGCCTGTTGCTGCTTTTAACCTCAAGACTCCTCATACAATCTCCGAATGGAACTTATGAATAAAGCTGATCTTAAACAACTTTGGAAAGCAAAGATGGACTCAAAGCAGCAAAATATTAAAATCCGGTTTACATAGAGCCTTTTGTCTGATACATATCAAAGCCTTTTTTTCTTTAACATCTATGTTTTTTCTATTTAAAAAATATCAAATAGCTGGCACAGTAAGCATTTAAAAATCACGTGTGATTCTCTAAAGACAGTCTAAGAGAACTTAAGGGTTCCTTCCATGTGGCTACTTTAGAAAAACTTTTACTTAAAAATGACTTAATTCCTCCTAGAACACAATTTTCTTTTTTTTTTTTTTGAGACAGAGTTTCGTTCTTGTTACCACGGCTGGAGTGCAATAGCGCAATCTCGGCTCACTGCAACCTCCGCTTCCTGGGTTCAAGTGATTCTCCTGCCTCAGTCTCCCAAGTAGCTGGGATTACAGGCACCTGCCACCATGCCCAGCTAATTTTTCTATTTTTAGTAGAGATGGGGTTTCACTATGTTGGCCAAGCTGGTCTGAACTCCTGACCTCAGGTGATCCACCCGCCTCAGCCTCCCAAAGTGCTGGGATTACAGGCATGAGCCACCGTGCCCGGCCACAATTTTCTTAATGAATACGGTTATAGACAACAGTAATTCATTCATTGGCTGTGTTCTTAGCTAAATCTTCCAATGTGTACTTTTGAGGCATATTACACAAACATTTCACAAAGAATTAAGTTTTTAAAAACATCTATTTCTAATATTATACTTATTAATAAGTTTATATAATTACAAACAAGCCAACAAACAGGAAAGTGAATCTTACCATTACTTGTTGTTTTAACTGATGTAGTTCAAGTTTTATTTTCTAAAAACATATCAAAAAAAAGTCATTAGAAAGAACAACATAAAACATAGTAATCAACAAATATTACTATATATATATGCACAAGTTCCTCAGGTTTTTCCTTCATTCAGAACACCGTATTGATTGCAGAATGGCATTACAACACATGTATCTTGAAATCAGTTTGAATTCATCTTGAAGGCTACATAAAGTTAACTCAGTTGTGTTTGGCATACACATTTGCCTTCAGTGACCCTGCTTTATTTAGTATCTCCTTCAGTTTATCTTTTAACTAATTCTACCCTCAAATAACTGATTTCAAGGACAACCTAGACAGTCTGAAACTTTACCACTTTAATTTTTGCTAGAAGGTTTCTTACAAGGCTAGGGTCAACAGGCAATAAATGGCCTTCCCTCTTATGGGACTTCAAATAGGACTGAAAATAAAAGGAAAATGCATAGAGAGCACTTATTTAAATGCTGATCCCATATGCTCTATTTAAAGAAACACAAGAGATATTTCACAGCAGCAATTATTTAAAATAACCAAAAACTGGAAACAATTCTAATATCCATTACAATAGAATCATGGGGCCTATTGATGTAAGACTATAGACAATGAAAAAAATGATCTCTTGCTACAAGACACACAGTATGATACCATCAAATGGTTCTAGAATAGGCGAAACTAGTCAATGGTGTCATCAGCCAGGACAGCGTTTCCTCTGGGGCAGGGGCAACTGGGAGGCACGAGAAAGACTTCTGGGACACTGGTCAAGTTTTCCTGCTTCATCTGACTGGAAGTGCACACTGTTTGAAAATTCACTGAGATGTACACTTAACGTGTGCTCTTTTATGTGTATATAATTTATCTCAATGTCTTAATATAATCAACTTTCTAAGTGTGAGTGGCTCTGTTTTACCTCATTTTCTGCTCTGAGGGCTGAAAATTCACTCTTCTCCAAAATAATCATATCCTTTTTCACATTCGCAATCTGAGACATTACTTGCTGAAAAGTGATTTCCTAGGAAAAGAAAAACAGAACACATAATCTAGTCTACCCTAAAAAGTCCACTTCCTATCATCTCAATGTGCTATCTTCTTATTGAGAAACCAGGAGAATGTGAACACAAAAAGAGGTTCAGTAAGGTCATCCTTTATTCCAAAAGGCGAAAAGGAAAAGAAAAAAACAACACATATCTGGCCAGGCAAGGTGGCTCACACCTGTAATCCCAGTACTTTGGGAGGCCAAGGCAGGTGGATCGCTTGAGCCAAGGAGTTCGAGACCAGCTTAAGCAACATGGTGAAACCCCATCTCTACCAAAAGTAAAAAAATTAGCCAGCTGTAGCAGTGCACGCCTGTAGTCCCAGCTACTTGGGAGGCTGATGTGGGAGGATCGCTTGAACCCAGGAGCTGAGACTGCACCACTGCACTCCAGCCTGGGCAAAAGAGTGAGACCCTGTCTCAAAAAAACCCCCCCAAAACACAAAAAAACAAAAACCACATATCTGGTTATTGTTACCAAGTGAATCACAGCTAAAAGGGTGGTGATCTGAAGACTCGAGAACATCATGCTATAATACTACAATTCAGGCCACGTCTCCATTTATTAAAGTATATTTCAGTGGAATAATTTTGAACAGTGAGCTTTCAAGCATAACAATTCTACAACTGTTGACTAAATAGCTCTGAGCAAGTATTTTTTATGCCACTGTAATCTTTTGCCTCTTAATCACGGTAAAAGTTACTATATACTTTCCAACTGGGTATTATCCAAAAAATTACATTAAAACATTACTACAAATAATACCCCATCTTCACAGTCCTAATTTGCTAAACCACCCGACGAGGCTAACCTGCTGCATCTTGGTGACCATATCTTCGTAGACGATGTCCATGTTGGCCTCCAGGATCTTGACCAATGAGGACACAATGATTTCTGCTTGTTGAGTAGCAAACCCTAAGCAAGCACACAAGCAAAAAAAATCATGCTCAGAGTTACAAAAGCCCACAGCAAATGCACACGTTCATGTGAACGTCCAAATCCAGGAGCAAGAGTACAGCACAGTGTGGCAGGAGGCAGGGAGGAAGGTACAGCCACAAACTGTGACGTGTTGGTCACTCAGAGCAAGCATGAAACATACAAGTTGGCTTCCCCAGGTACCGGTGGCTTTGCTGACTGATCTGTAAGTCCTTCCTAGCTATCAAAAGTCATGTTTTCAGAGACTATTTAATGACATAGACAATGCCGGCAAGTCAATGTCAAGTGAAAAAAGGCAAGACTCAAAATTACAGATGCAGTTCTTGTTTTTATAATTTAACAAAGATTCATAGTCATTTTTATTTTCTTCTTTATGTTTCTCTGCATTATGTAGATTTTCTACAGTGGACAATATTTCTTTAATTTTATAATGTGTACATTATTAAAAAAAAATTTCCTTAAATAGGAAAGCTCAGTTGTTTTATGTCCAGCATAAGGCAGTCAAATCATTGACTATATAAATAGTAATCTAGCTGTTGGCTAACTTCATGTTAAAAGACAAAATCAGTTCTTTCATTTTTCCTCCACAATTCTCTTCAGTAACTAGTCTGGGGGACCCAAAGTGGAAAAAATATGTTCTTTGGTAGTCAATAAATGATACTGAATTGAATGACAGAGATTCAATGCAGTACTTGGTATTTTTTTTTTTTTTGAGACAGGGTTTCGCTCTTGTTGCCCAGGCTGGAGTGCAATGGCGCGATCTCAGCTCACAGCAACCTCCACCTCCCGGGTTCAAAGCCATTCTCCTGCCTCAGCCTCCAGAGTAGCTGGAATTACAGGCATGTGCCACCATGCCCAGCTAATTTTGTATTTTCAGTAGAGATGAAGTTTCTCCATGTTGGTCAGGCTGTTCTCGAACTTCGACCTCAGGTGAGCCGCCCGCCTTGGCCTCCCAAAGTGCTGGGATTACAGGTGCAAGCCACCACGCCTGGCCAGTACTTGGTATTGTTTTTAAAAACGTTGGATAGTAACCCCTATTTCACATAAATTCTAATTAAATGCTTAAAACTGAGTGCCTGGGAAATAGTTCTATTAAATGCTTCCAGCTATAAGAATTTCAGAAGACTCTATTGATTCCTGTAATTAATTGTGTATTTTTTGGAATAAAGTAGTACTTAATTAATGGAATTTGTTTGGATGGGATGAAGCATGGGACTATAATGAACAAAAAAACCAAAGGCACAGATTTAAAGGAGAAGGAAAAAAACCTTCAAAGACCTATTCCCATCACTTTCATCAAAATCCTTTAATTTTTCAACATATGTTGTGCACATGTCTAGAAAACAAATACAAAAGGTTACCCACCAAAATGTTAACACTGTTTAGCTCTGACTCTGTTTTCTTTTTTCTCGTCTGTCTTCCTAGTTTTTAAAAACTCAAACTAAATTTTCGCAAATTTTAAAGCTTTATTAAGAAGAGTTCACCGGCTGTGTGTGGTGGCTCACGCCTGTAATCCTAACACTCTGGGAGACCAAGGCGGGAGGATCTTTGAGCCTAGTTCAGAACCAGCATGGCCAACATAGTGAGATCCCATCTCCATTTTAATGTAAAGAAAATTTAAAACAAATTTTAATTAAAAAAAAGAGTTCATGTTTAAACATAATTAGGTTTGGCAACTGGACACAGTGGTTCACGCCTGTAATCCCAGTACTTTGGGAAGCCAAGGTGGGTGGATCACTTGAGGTCAGAAGTTTGAGACCAGCCTGGCCAACATGGTGAAACCCCGTCTCTAGTAAAAACACAGAAAAATTATCCAGGTGTGGTGGTGCATGCCTGTAATCCCAGCTACTCAGGAGGATGAGGTGGGAGGATCGCTTGAAACTGGGAGGTGGGGGTTGCAGTAGCCCAAGACTGTGCCACTGCACTCCAGCCTGGGCGAAAGAGTGAGACTCTGTCTCAAAAAAAAAAAAAAAAAAAAAAAAAATTAGGTTTGGCAATGATGAGGAAAAGAAAAATAAAGGTAGAAAGAGAACTTATGTTGATTGTAAAACAAACTCTAAAGCCATATACTTTATAACCACTTGTGGGAGGAGAAAGGGATAAGAAAAAGTGGAAGTCTTGGCCAGGCGCGGTGGCTCACGTCTGTAATCCCAGCACTTTGGGAGGCTGAGGCGGGCGGATCACGAGGTCAGGAGATCGAGACCATCCTAGCTCACACAGTGAAACCCCGTCTCTACTAAAAATACAAAAACTTAGCCGGGCGTGGTGGCAGGCGCCTGTAGTCCCAGCTACTCGTAGTCTTAGGTACTCGGGAGCCTGAGGCAGGAGAACGGCGTGAACCCGGGAGGCAGAGCTGGCAGTGAGCCGAGATTGTGCCACTGCACTCCAGCCTGGACGACAGAGCCAGATTCTGTCTTTAAAAAAAAAAAAAAAAAAAAAAAGTGGAAGTCTGAAAACCTACCGAGTTATGAGGCAGAAATTAATTTTTTGTAGACTCGAGGGAATAGGACAGAACCAGGGTCAGTGAGACCACAGGCACATGAGGGTAGAATATGCCTTGAAAAGTCCTTCCTGGCCTCCTACTCAGCCAGTCATCTCAGACACCCCCAACTCATCCACGTTGGATTGAACAGCCCCTCCACACCACAGTCTTAAAAGATGCAAATAACCATGGGTTAAGGTTTAAAATCAAGAAAACTAGGAAGACTTCTGCTTATCAATTTTCTTCTTTTTTTTGGTGGAGTCAGGCTCTCACTATGTTGCACAGACTGGTCTTGAACTCCTGGGTTCAAGCCATCCTCCACCTCAGCCTCCTGAAGTGCTGGGATTACAGGCATGAGCCACCTCGCCTGGCCTTAGCAGAGTAACTTTTACATGCTCCCTTCTCACTTCTACTTTTCTCTTTTAAATTCTGTAATGAAAGAAGTTTTGGCAAAAAAAAGCCTACTGCTTGACAGGAAAAGTTGTGAAAATTATTACACAGCATATGACAGTTTTTCCAAAGTTCATTCATGCATATTATCTTGTTTAATATTCAAAAAGATCTTTGGAATTCTTATTACACTCATACTATAGATGGGCAAATGGAAACTGAGAAGGGGAAAGAGGCTTCCTAAGCTATGCAACTAGAAGTCTGCAGAGTTAGGCTCGAGCCCAGAGCTGCTCTCTCCCACAAAGCACAAAATAATTCATTACATCACTTTGTCTTAGGCATGTAAAGTACCTCTACAGAGAGTAGCTTTTCTGACACAAACATGTACAACTGGACAAATAACTACACAATGAAGTAAAAACACAGGCAAATTTATTTCAGAAGCATAATTTACACTATTTTGAAATTCTGATTTTTGAGAATGTGTCATCATATAGAGAATTATAATCAGTTTATTTGTCTAAATATGATTTAGTACGAGAATGTTCCCTACATTCTAAGTCTAAAGTGCATTTTCAATGAATGCCATATATACCAGAACAATCTTTTATCTTAACAGCAATAAGGGAGAATGTTAGTCTGAGTATTAAAAAGAAAAAAGAGGGCTGGGTGCGGTGGCTCACGCCTGTAATCCCAGCACTTTGGGAGGCTGAGGCAGGTAGATCACAAGGTCAGGAGTTCGAGACCAGCCTGGCCAACATGGTGAAACCCCATCTCTACGAAAAACACAAAAATTAGCTGGGCGTGGAGGCTCGTGCCTATAATCCCAGCTATTCGGGAGACTGAGGCAGGAGAATCGCTTGAACCCGAGAGGTGGAGGTTGCAGTGAGCCAAGATGGCGCCATTGCACTCCAGCCTGGGTGACAGGGCGAGACTCCATCTCAAAAAAAAAAGAAAGAAAAAGAAAAAAGAAAAAAGAACAGTAAGTTGAAATTATCAAGAACTGCTACTCAGCAACATTTCAATTTCACAGGATTTTAAAAAGCACACAAGACGCACAGTAATAAAACTATCACCTCTGTGCTTCAGACACTGTTGTCATAGGAATCATTCCTCAGCTTTGCTGACTTGTGTCTAAATTTTTACCTATAACGCTGTACTTCCATGGTGATGTTACAGAAATACACTTGACTTGGACAAAGAGACAATGTGTGAGAAAAGTCTCCATTCTATTGACGAAGCAAAAATGTCCTCAAGCAAAAAATGAGGACTTAAAAAAATGGAGATTAATTAAAAGATTGCCCATAGGCCTAAAAGTCAAAGAGATATAAAAATCAGCCAGACGTGGTGGTGTGCCTGTAGTCCCAGCTACTCGGGAGGCTGAGGTGGGAGGATGGCTTGAGCCTGGGAGGCAGGTTACAGTGAGCCGAGACTGCGCCACTGCAATCCAGCCTGGGTGACAGCCAGAGCCTGTCTCTAAATAAATCAATTAATTAAATACAAATAAAAAATAGAAGTCAAAGAGAAACATGAGAAATTAAACGAAACCATAAGAGAAGTCATAATTTAAAGTGTTTTCCTAAGGCACTAAATGACGGATCAGAGAGGATTACCATTGTCTTCCAGTAAGCACACTAAGGCATGAGTGTCGAAGTAGAGTTTCCTACTCCCAGAGGAGGTGAAATCTCTCCTTTTGCGCTCCAGCTGCAGGGATCCAGCAGACAGGCTTAGCTCTAGGGTGGAAAGGACAGTAAGCTCAAAACAGACTTCATGCCAAACAAAAGCAACTCAGCACCCTGAGAAAATAAGGCATACCCCAAAGCCTACCTGGTACTTTATAACAGCTTCATTGAGATACACAATTCACCCAATTTCAAGCATATAGTTCAATAGGTTTTGGCATACAGTTGTGCTACCGTCCCACAATCAAATTTAGAATATTTTCATCACTCTCAAGACAAACTGTACCCCTTAGCTGTCACCTTCCAATGCCCCCAGCCCTTCTCAACTGCCCCCAGCCATACCCAGGACAAGCACTGGTCTATTTGCTGTCTCTTTTGTTTACCTACTCCGCAGATTTCATAGAAATGGAATCATATAATATATATAGTCTTTTGTGACTGGCTTCTTTCACTTAGCATATTTTCAAGGGTCATCCATGTTGTAGCACGTCAGTACTTTTATTTCTTTGTATTGCTGAATACTCCTCCATTGTATAGCTACATTAAATTTTGTTTATCCATTTACTAGTTGAAGGATGCTTGAGCTGTTTCTACTTCTTAGCGATTACGAATTACATGGATGTTGTTTTCAATGATCTTGAGAATATATTTGGGGTAGAATTGCTGGATCATATGGTAACTCCATGTTCGTTTTAGCAACTGCCAGACTGTTTTCCAAAGCAGCTATACCATTTTACACTCCCTCGAGCAGCGCACGAGGCTCTCAATTTCTCCACATCCTCACCAACCCTTGCAATTATCTGGGTTTTTAAAAAATTATAGTTACCCTATTGGGTGTAAAGTGGTATCTCACTGTGGTTTTAATCAGCATTTCCCTGATGACTAATGATGTTGAGCATCTTTTTATGGGCTTGTTGGCCATTTGGATATCTTCTTTGGAGAAATGTATATTCAAGTCAGCTATGGTTTGAACGTGTTCCCCAAAGTTTATGTGTTGAAAACTTAATCCCCAAAGCAACAGTGTTAGGAGGTGGGTCCTTTAAGGGATGACTAGGCTATCAGGAGGGCTCTGTTCATGAATGGATTAATGCTGCTATCTTGGGGGTAGGTTTCTGATAAAAGAATGAGTTTGCCACCCCTTCCCCGACATGTGTGCTGTTCTGCCTTCTGCCATGTAATGAAGCAGCAAGAAGGGCCTGACCAGATGTGGGCCCCTCAATCTTGAACTTCCTAGCCTCCAGAATTGCAAGAAATGTATCTCTTTTCTTTATAAAGTACCAGTCTGTGGTATCTCCTTATAGCAGCACAAAACAGACTAAGGCAAAGTCCTTTGCCCATTTTTAATAGGGTTGTCTTTCTATTACTGAGCTGTTAAGAGTTCTTCATATATTCTAGATACAAGCTCCTTATCTGATTATGATTTGAAAATATTTTCTCCCATTCTGTGGGTTGTCTTTTCACTTTTTGATACTGTCTTTTGAAGCACAGAAGTTTACTTTTGATGAAGTCCAATTGATCTGTTTTTTCTTTTGTTGCCTGTACTTTTTTCTTTGGTTGCTTGTGCTTTTGATAACATACGTAAGAAACCACTAGGTAATCCAAGTACATGAAGATTTACACCCATGTCTTCTAAGAGTTTTACAGTTTTAGCTCTTACATTGAGGTCTTTTCCTCGTTTTGAATTAGTGTTTTAAATGGTGTGTGGTAGTGGGTTCAGCTTCATTGTTCTCCATGTGGATATCTAGTTGTCCCAGCACCATTCCCTCCACTGAAATGTCTTGTCACTCTTGTTGAAAATCAGTGGGCTGTAAGCATGAGGCCTTGTGTCTGAGCTCTCCATTCTAATGCACTGATCTATGTGTTTGTCCTTACGCCAGTGCCACACTTTCTTGATTACTTGTAAGTTTGTTTTAAGTTTGACGTCAGAAAGTGTTTTTTTTGTTGTTGCTCTTGACTTTTTTTCAGACAGGGTCTCGCTCTATTGCCCAGGATGGAGTGCAGTGGTGCAATCATAGCTCACTACAGACTCGACCTCAGCCTCCCAAGGTGTGGGTTTTAAACTCTGTTGTTTGTCAAGGTTGTTTAGCTATTCTTGTTTTCTTGTATTTTCATATGAATTTCAGGATCTGTGTGTCAATTTCTACAAGAAAACCACTTGGGATTTTGACAGGGATGTGTTAAATTTGTAGATCAGTTTGAAAAGTACTGCCACCTTAATATTAAGTATTCAGATCAATGAACATGGATGTCTTTCCATTTATTTAGGAACGTTATACTTTAATGTATATTATACATTGCACTTTTTATAAGTTGCTGGATTTGGCTTGCTAGTATTTTGTTAAGGATTTTCTCATCTTTAATCATATGAGGTATCGGTCAATAGCATTCTTTTCTTGTAATGTCTTCGCAAAAGCCTATCTTTAGAGAGCTATGTGCTAACAATTTTTACATTACCTTTTCTATAAGTTTTTGTGCATTTAGCCACAGATCCAATCCATTTTGTAAACTTCTTGTTTCAAGGTACTCATCTGAGGGAGGTGGTATAGTATATGGTACAGTTTCTTGGCTTTTGGATTTTATGAATTGCTAAAATCTTTTTTTTTTTTTTTTAATTGGGCCAGGTGAACTAGTTCACGGTTGTAATTCCAATACTTTGAGAAGCCAAGGTGGGAAGATCACTTGAGGCCAGGTATTTGAGACCAACCTGGGCAACACTGCAAGACCTTGTCTCAAAAAAAAAAAAAAAAAAAATTAGCTGAGTGTGGTGGTGTGTGCCTGTAGTCCCAGCTATTCCAAGCTACTTGGGAGGCTGAGGCAGGAGGATGGCTTGAGCCCAGGAGTTTGAGGCTGCAGTGAGCTATGATCGCACCACTGCACTCCAGCCTGGGTGACAAAGCAAGATCCTGTATTGAAAACAAAAATATTAAAAGGCCAGGCGTGGTGGCTCACGCCTGTAATCCCAGCACTTTGGGAGGCCGAAGCAGATGGATCACGAGGTCAGGCGTTCAAGATCAGCCTGGCCAAGATGGTGAAACCCCATCTCTACTAAAAATACAAAAATTAGCCATGTGTGGTGGCGGGCACCTTTAATCCCAGCTACTCGGGAGGCTGAGGAAAGAGAATTGCTTGAACCCGGGAGGCGGAGGTTGCAGTGAGCCAAGATCGTACCATTGCACTACAGCCTAGGTGACAGAGTGAGACTCCATCTCAAAAAAATAAATCAATTAAAAATAAATAAATAAAACAATATTTGAGTTGCCGATTTTTAATTGTCATGAAAGAACATTTAAATATAGCTGCTTACTACTACTATTAAATATTGTACTAAAAAAGACATTATGACCCTAAAAGAAAAAAAAGATGAACGATCTAAAGAACTTCCATTTAATCAACTTAGTATATGAAAATCTTGCTACATATTTGCCATTACTTTTCTAATTTTGCCATTAACTGGCACCAGTCTGAGGTCCGGTGTTGTAGAAGACTGGTAGGAGCAAGAAGGGTCACCTGCCAACTCAAAGGTCAAAGGTTTCCCCAGCAGGCCTCTGAATGACCAGAAAGATGCTCCAGCTGATCAGTTTCCACTCTCAGTCCTTCACCCCTGATTACCCTATAATGAAATCGACAGTAAACAAAAATATGATGTGGACTGAACCCTACAGATGTGACGCTTTGCTGCAGCCTATGGGAGTTGTTCCCAGCCTACTCACAGCTTGGGAGGGGGAGGGTAGCTGTGGTCATTGTAATCATCCAGAAGAGTGCAAGAGATGCAATAATCCATATCTGTATCAAGAACCATTTGCAGACTGACACAATATGAAGTGCAATGACTTATGTGTGTTTGTGTTTGTTGGTAAAACTGGGCCCTGAGATTCAAAGAAGCACTGTGCTATGACAGGAGGTCCTTGACCTGGCATACAAAGCCCTTGCTATTTATGACTACGCTTATCCTTTCAGCTTTCTTTCTAGCAACCTAAGCTACTCTATTTCCTGCAATTGCATGCTTAAGCATGGCTTGCTCCCCTTTCCCGATCGTTAAACTTTAAGCATTCTTTTTACCCTTCTTCATTCAATTGCCAATTTACTGAGTATACATTATGTTCCAGGTATGGCATTTTCTTTTTTACACTTTATGGTTCTCTCTGCTTCCTCCACCCAGCTAAGGGAGCAACCTTTATTGCGCCCATACCTGTGTTCTCAGCTCAGTACAGATAGCTCATCATAGCACTTACTACATTATTTCCTCATCTGTATCATCTGTTTGTCCAAGCTGCCCAGAAGCAGCCAGTCTTGCTCACTTTTTATCTTTAGCATCTGGCAAGGGGCCTGGCATACAGCAGGCTAGGAATAATTTTTTTTTTTTTTTTTTGGTAATTGAACTGTAATGACTTCTACAACCTGGATTATGAAACTGTCTAGAGGGAAAATTTGAGATGAATTCCTTTCTCCTCAGTTCTTCCCTTTTCACATAAATGAGCTCACTTAAATCTGGTACCTCTTTTTTAGTTTATTTCCAGTCCTGAGACTAAAACTGGCCTCCATGAGAAGAGACCCAGGATGTCTGCCCAACACAGAAGAGACCTAGCTTGAGAAACAGTGGGAGTGAATGAATGAAAGCACTTCTCTAGGGGACCTCTTAAGGACCACCTCACCTGCCCTAGAACTCTACTGGACTGTCCCATGTGTCAGGGAGCTCGAAAACACACCTGAGTTTGGAATGACTTGTGAAGAGTGGCAGGGTTACTCTAGACCTAAATTCCTTGTTTCTAGTAAGAAAATAATCATTCATGTATTTAAAACATAACCTCCTCACCCCCACCCCCACATAAACAAAACAATCACATGACTACTTTGTAATGCCAATTTGGATACTATAGTTTTTTTTGTTATTGTTCTTTTTCAAAAAGATTGGAACCAGAAACACCAAGCTTATTTCCAAGAAATCCTGCCTCTGAAAGGTTGATAGAAGGACTGGCCACTTCCCAGTGGGCACTCCAACCCCTGCTGAGGGAAGGAAATGCCCTCTTGCCTTCTGTCAAAGGGCAGTACCTGAGGACGTGGCCAACTCCCAGACTCCTCACTGATCATAAGGAAGCGAGTCAACTGAGCTGTGTTAACGTGTAACATGCAATTCCCCTTTCTGGGGACCTTCAACCCATCAAGAGGATATTAAAAACCCACAATTACAATAGGGCCCAAAGTTAGCCTTGGACAAGATGAGGAAACCAAATACAAACTTCCTACTCATGACATCCTTAAGTAGCCCAATTGAGAACCTCAGGCACCAAGCGAACAAATGGTTGGGAAACGCTCATTAGCTGGTTAATGGGCATACACGCTTCCTTAACTGTGTCTCTGCTCTGCTTCTGTTTTTATGCAGCCATACTCATTTTTTATGATGACTGAAGAATGAGATCGCTGACACTAAAACAACAGTACCACCTTACTGACTGGTCAGCAAATCCATGAGAAAGAACACTCTCTTTTTGCCCCACACTCTTGCATTGAGAGAAAAACAAATTGGAAATTACTAGCTTGTCAGAAAAAGCACAACAAAAGGCAAAATACAGAAATAAAGACCAAACTCATGTCCGACTCCTAATTACTGAAGAACAGTGACACCGAGTTCACTACTCATTCCCCACTCTCTGAATATAAAGTTTCCTTCAACTTTATTGCTCTACGAATCAGTTTTCACCCCAGCCGATGATATTCTTAAATTTTAGATATAGTCAACATTTACTGGGCCTATCTGTTGAAGAAAATATGAAAAATGTGTGGTTAGTGATGGCTACTAATGAATATGTATAGACTGCCCAAAGTGATAATTTTGCCAAGTTTGTTGATTATCCGAAATTATTTTTTTCTTTAATCAACAATATGCTATCTAATAAGTTGATTCTATTTACTTTCCTAATCTCCAGGGCAGTGATCTCTCTCACCTCCTTTAAATAGTCATGCGCCCCACAACTACCTTTCAGCCCAGGACAGAGAGGCACACACGACAGTGGTCTATGAGACAATAATACATATTTTTACTGTACCTTTTCTACATTTAGATGCGCAAATACCGTTGTGTTCAGATTGCCTCTAGTATTCAGTACAGTAACACGCTGTTCAGGTTTGTAGCCTAGGAGCACTAGGTTCTACCTGATAGTCTAGGTGTGTAGTAGGCTGTAGCATCCAGGTTTGTGTAAGCACACCCTACAATATTCACACAAGGAAGAAGTCGCCTAATGACTCATTTCTCAGTAGGCGATTGTCCTGAAGGGATGCATGACTCTAATTAAATGCTACCTTCTCAATGAAATCGATTCTGATCACCCTATTTAAATTCACAACCGGAGACCCATTCCACTTCCCAAGCCTCATCCTATTTTTCTATACCATGTATCAAATTATGAATATATAAAAATTATTTGTATATGTAAATTATATATACATCAATTATGCACACGTATATCCACACACACATATTTACTGCGTCTGCTCTGCTAGAATTAAGCCCCAGAGGGAAGATTTTGTGGACTGATGTATCTCACACATCTAGAAAAGCGCCAGGGACAGGGTAGACGCTAGAGCTCCACGAATTAATGATTCCATCAGAATCTGAAATCAAACTGTAAAGCAATCCCTTCATTTCCCAGGGCTTTGCTCCTCAAACATACACACCCCTTCCCCCTGAACGGCCAACAGGCTGGGCGCTGCCAAACAGAACACCTGGAAGGCGGCGCCCAAAAGCAGACCCTAGGAGTGGGCGGGCACCACCTCCCCGCCCTAGCACGCACCTCCCTCCAACTTTAGCGCCCGGAATTCCCAAGAATTCGTCTCTTCTGGGCTAAGCCCCGCCACCGCGGCCGAGCAGGGCGGGCCCGGACCTTAGACCCACGCTCCGGGCAGATGCCGGTGGCCTTGGCTGACCCGCCCTCCCGCCTGCCGGGCCTTTCCTCGGGGAGGCTGTAGCTGAGATCCCCGCCCCACCGTCCAAGCCCGCGAGACGAGCCCCCTCTCCTCTCCCGCCCGGGCCTCACCTCTCCTGCAGGAAACGCGTGCAGGCGCCGGGCCGTGGTACTGGGGAAGGGCGCCGGCGGCAGCGGCGACGCCCGGGCCGAGGCGCGGTGAGCACCTCCACGCGCCGCTGCGCCCGGCCGGGGGTGCGGCACACCCGAGGCGCGAACGCTCCCAGTCCCCGAGCTGCCGGCGCGGGGCTGCGGCGGCCAAGCGCGGGGAGGGCACTAGCAGGAGGAGGAGCAGCGGCGAGGCACGTGACACGCCGCCGCGGGCCGCCGGGGCGCGAGACCGCAGCGCCCCCAGACCGTCGGAGAGCGCAGAGAGGCAGCGGCGTGCTGAGGTTTCGCTGCCGCCCGGTCTTCCGCTGAGGCCCGCGGGCAAGAAGAAAAGCCGCCGGCGGCCGGGCAGGCGCTGGGTCCTCTGGCCGCCGACCGAGCCGCAGTCCATCCCCGAGCCGCTCACTGGCCCGGGCGCGCGCTCATGCCTCTCGCTCGCGGCGCCGGTCACGCGCGGTCCAGGCCCAGAGTCCGACGGCGCGAGCGAGTGTGGGCGGCAGCGCAGGACCGCCCTTTCCTGCCGGGCGCGCGGGCGGGGCTCGGGACGCGCGCCGGGGGTGGGGCGGGGTGTCGGGAGCCCGCGGTGGCGCTCCGGGATGCAGGGCCGAGCCGGGGTGGCTAGTCTCGGGGCTCTGCGGGGACCGTGCGAGCCCCCACCCCATTCACTAGGCGATGGCGGCGACCAGGAGGAGCCTGCGGGCACTCCGGAACTGGAAGGAGCTTGCTGCTGTCAAGATTTGCATATTCACTGCACTGCTGTCCTTAAAAAGGAATTACCCCGGTGCCCTTCAGTGTCCTGTGAAAAGTCCCAGACCGACAGGCTGCCCTGGATTTCACTGATTATCCTAAGTCACCCAACATGTGGTTCTGGGGAGCATTTTAAGGAATTTTTAGCAGGGCCCAGGGAAAGGCCCTCACATAATACATTCAAAACTAAATTTTCAGAGTTTTTGTTCCAGATTAGAGCACCAAAAATATGGGACAGTAGCAATCTGGGAACTTAAAACGTGGGGCATGAATGTTAAAATGAGACCTGTCGGGTATATTTGAAACTGGTAATGTTCAGTTTTGTGGGCTTTTTGAAGGCCTGTTACACCATTCACAGATAACTGATCCCTTATGTGGACTTGGAAGATGTTAGTTGAATGAATAAATGAAATGCATAAGGCACCAAGCTAGGAGATTTTATTAAAAATAAAAAACCGCAAAACAAATTGTTCTTATCCTCCAGAAGCTGTTTTCCTATACAGCCATATGTGTACACATACGTGATGGAAGAAGAATGTGTTATGAGCCATGAGAGATGTACAAAGTGCTGGGAAGAGAGGAGCGTGCATATGGATGTGCAAGATAAGTGTCTATCAAAATTTGAAGAACTAAAAAACAGGATTCAAGTCATAGGCTGGTGCAAAAGTAATTGCGGTTTTTGCCATTACTTGCAATGGCAAAAGCCGCAACTACTTTTGCACCAACCTAAGAGACACTTTTGTAGAAGGAGTATATACATTTATAAAATTGGTAGAAAAAGCAGTTTAGCAATGAGTATCAACAAAAATTTGTAAACTTTTCTCAAGTCACCTAACTAAAAATGGGGATAATGGGAATAATCCAAAATATTAAAAATCTACTAGGTTTGACTATATAAACTTGTCATTTTTATGGGTCAAAATGCTTAATATTGGTAATTTCACATATGCACAAAAAATAGTCATCGTATCATAATTTGTGATTGTGAAAAAATGGGAAAATAGTGCACAACATTAGAGGAACGATTAAACTGTGGCACAAACTTTAATGTTAGTCCTTTGTAATTTTTAAAAATTGAGGTATAATTTGCATACAGTAAATTCCACAGACTTAGGTGTTCAACTTGATGACATTTAGCAGTTGTATACGCCACCCAGTCAAGATCTAGAATATTTTCATTGCTCCAGAAAGTTATTTTGTGCCAGTTTTCCAGACAATCCACCACCACCCCAAGGCAACTATTTTCTCTTTTTTTTTGAGACGGAGTCTTGCTCTGTCACCCAGGCTGGAGTGCAGTGGCACAGTCTCAGCTCACTGCGTCCTCTGCCTCCCGGGTTCAAGCAATTCTCCTGCCTCAGCTTCCCGAGTAGCTGGGATTACAGGTGTCTGCCACCATGCCTGGTTAATTTTTGTATTTTTAGTAGAGACGGGGTTTTACCATATTGTGGCCAGGCTGGTCTCGAACTCCTCACCTTGTGATCTGCCCGCCTCGGCCTCCCAACGTGCTAGGATTACAGGCGTGAGCCACCGTGCCCGGCCAACTATTTTCAAATTTCAATGACCATAGGTTAGTTTTGTCTTTTTTTGAACTTCATGTAAATGGAGACCTACAATACGCATTGCCTTGTGTCTTTCTTCTGCTTTGCATCTGACTTCAATATCAATGAGATTCATCCATGCTGCTGTATCAGTAATTAGTTGCTTTTAATTGTTGAATAGTATTCCATTGTATGACTATACCACAAGCAGTCATCCATTCTATTAATAGGCATTTGCTTTGCTTATAGTTTTTGGTTATTATGCATAGGGCGTTATGAACATTCTTGTGTAAGACCTTGTGTGGACATAATTTTTATCCCTGTTGGGGAAAGTATCTGGGTCAAATTGCTGAATCATATGGTAGCTTAACTTTAGACACTGCTGAATTGTTTTTCCAAAGCGACTGCACCCTTTCACACTCTTAGCAATAGATGAGAGTTTCGGTTGTTCCACATCCTTGCCAAATTTTGATATTTTCCATCCTCATAGAATGGTACCTTATTGTGATTTTTAACATACATTTCCCTGATGCCTAATGATGTTGACTAACTTTTCATGTATTACTATTACCAGTCATATTGAATACAGTAACATATGTAAAGCACTTAGCACAGTGCCTGGCCTATAATAGGAGTATAATGAATGTCAGTTTTAACTACAGGTTGGATAGCATCCACTTTTCCTTGGATGTGACACCTGTTTTGTTTTCCAAAGCATTCCCTTTCTTTTGGTCTCAGCACCCTAGTTTTCCATGGGCAGTAGCTCTTCTCCAGTCTCATTCCATGCGGTTTGGAGGGACTGATCACTCCGCAGACCACAGGCATGGGCATGTCACCCAATCAAAGTTAATGAGCAGCTGGGCGCGGTGGCTTACGCCTGTAATCCCAGCACTTTGGGAGGCCAAGGCGGGCGGATCACTCGAGGTCGGGAGTTTGAGACCAGTCTAGAGAAACCCCGTCTCTACTAAAAATACACAATTAGCTGGGTGTGGTTTCACATGCCTGTAATCCCCGATACTTGGAAGGCTGAGCCAGGAGGATTGCTTGAACCCAGGAGGTGGAGGTTGCGGTGAGCTGAGATTGCACCATTGCATTCCAGCCTGGGCAACAAGAGCAAAACTCCGTCTTAAAAAAAAAAAACCTTCAATTCTAGGATTCGTTTTTTGTTTGTTTATTTGAGATGGAGTCTCACTCTGTTGCCCAAGCTGGAGTGTGGTGGCTCAATCTTGGCTCATTGCAACCTCCACCTCCTGGGTTCAAGCGATTCTCCTGTCTCAGCCTCCCACGTAACTGGGATTACAAGCAAGCACCACCATGCCCAGCTAATTTTTGTATTTTTAGTAGAGATGGGGTTTCACCATGTTGGCCGGGCTAGTCTCAAACTCCTGACCTCAAGTGATCTGCCTGCCTCAGCCTCCCAAATATTTGGGATTATAGGTGTGAGCCACCATGCCTGGCCCAATTCTAGGGTTCTTAATAGGAACTATTGGGAAGAGGTAGTCTTATTTTATTGTGATGTCTAGGTATAGGATGATCTGAACCATGAGCTCCTGGGGCTACCTTGTGGCCTAAGACTAAAGCCATTATGAAGAAAAGAAGACTGAGAAATGAAGAGACGGGTCCTTTTGAGTGTCTGATTCTAGCTGAGGCTGAAATTGGCATTTTATGTATGTAATCCAATAAGTTGCTTTTACTTACACCAGCTGGGATAGGGCTTCTGATTCCTATCCCGGATACATTAGTGTACATTAGGATAATCTAGACATGTTAGACTTCTGTCTATGTATAAAGAGACTAGATACAGGAATCTAATGGCCGATGAAGAAGTATCAACTAATTAATGGATCAGGCAGGAGCCAGACAACCCCCATGTGAACCATGACAAAGTTGGACTTTATGACAAAGTTGGATTGGTGAATATACTTGGATCTGGGGCCAAAGTGGGGCCTTGTTACTCTCTTTCCGTATCTAGACTTAGGGACCTCCCATGAGTAAAGCTGGATTCACAGAGCAGACTCAGACTTAGCCACCATCTGTGAGAACTTTAGGTGGCCTTACATGTTCTAGGTGTCATCAGGAGAAAAGAGATGGAAGATGGCCAGAGCTATCCCTGAAAGATCTCCTGGGCCTGTTTTAGCAGGTGGTAACAGAAAGGTCAGGGGCTCATTGTCCCTGGTGCGAGCAGGTCAAAGAGAGAACAAAGGAGTTGGAACATTCCTGGATGTGACCTTTAGCCTACTGATACTCTTACTAGTAAACACTGTTGGGGGAATTTCAACTTCCACTAATTAAACTACTATTCTCCGTAATTGAAGACTGTTAAAGGGTGAAGAAAGGATTCTCCTTCTGGGTAAAATGAAATAAGCACACTCCACCGTGTCTTTCTACCTGAACGCAGCCATAAAAGCTGGACAGAATGCACAGAGCCACTATTTGAGGACTCTGAAAAGTACATAATAGCAGGCACATCAGTGCAGAAGACAAAAATCAAAGTACCACTGAACTGATGTTTAGTTTAGTATTTTTTCCAATGTATGAGCTCCCCTAGCTTGAACTGTCAACCCGGAGTTCTATTACTAGCAAAAATATCCTTCAGTAATGAAGTGATGAAATAAAGACATCCTCAGATGAAGGAAAACTAAGAGGAGTTGTTTTTAGTAAGCTTGCACTAAAAGAATTGCTAAAGGAAATTCACCATATAGTAGGGAAATGATACCAAAAGGAAACTTGGAGCATTAGGAATAAAGGAAGAGCAACAGAAATGGCAAATACCAAGATAAGTATAATATTCTTCTCCTCTTTAGTTCTTTAAAATATGTTAAATGATGGAAAGCAAAAATTCAAACAATGTCTGGTGAAGTTTTTAATGTTTATAGATGTAGTATATAGTGACTACCAAATAAAGGGGCAAGGATAAAGAGACTTATATGGTAGTGAAGTTTTCATATTGCACTTATAGTGGTAAAATACTGATTCTAAGTAGAGTTAGAAAAGTGAAACATGTCTCCTGTAATCCCTAGAGCAACCCATAAAGATACTGTACAAAGAGATATAGGTTGGGCACAGAGGCTCATGCCTGTAATCCCAATACTTTGGGAGGCTGAGGTGGGAGGATGGCTTGAGGTCAGGAATTCAAGATTAGCCTGGGAAACATAGTGAGACCCCACCTCTACCAAAAAAAAAAAAAAAGAAAAAGAAAAAAAGAAAGCCAGACATGGTGGTGAATGCTTATAGTCCTAGCTACTCAGGGGGCTGAGGTGGGAGGATCACTTGAGCCCGAGTTTGAGGCTGCAGTGAGCTATGATCAAGTCAAAACACATAATAGATAAAATGTAATATTAAAAAATGTTCAAGTAACCCAAAAGGAGATAGGAAAGGAGAAATAGAAGAACAAAAAAACAGAGATAAAAACTAAAAGCAAACAATAAAATATTAGGCATCAATCTAAACATATCAATAATTACATTAAGTATAAATGGTCTAAATCAGTGGTTGATAAACGTTTTTAAAAAGCCGTATAGTAAATATTCGGCTTTGTGAACCACAAGCAATCTCTTTTACATATTGTTCTGTTTCGAAAACAGGTGGTGGGTTGGATTTGGCCCATGGGCCATAGTTGGCCAACCTTTGGTCTCAACATGCCAATTAAAGCAGAGAGAATGTCGGAATGGATTAAAAAAAGAAGGAAGCATAGCCTAGTTATATACTACCTACAAGACACTCACATCAGTTATAATAACATACGTAGGTCAAAAGTCAAGGATGAGGAAAGGAGGATGCTCCTCAGGGGTGAAAGACTTGATAAAAGTTTTTTCTAATGTGTACTAAGATGGGAAATTGAGAGGAGTAGAAGGGATTCTTCCTGATCCTTTCTCTTCCTTTGTATGAAAGTCAGACTCCTGATAACATCTGTGTTTAAGAACATAGCCCTGGAACTGGAAGTAAAGGATGCCTCTGAGTTTTATCAGTAACCTTCACCAAACCTGAGCTCTTTATGCCACAATAAAGGCCATTAGACACTCATTCTGAGCCTACTTACTCTTATTTTACACATACTGTTAACTATGTTAGCCACTCCACCAGTGTCATGAGATGAGAAAAAAGATAGAAGGGAGGAAAAATGAGAAACTAATGTGTAAAGTAGAGTAAGAAAGGTGTGTGACAATACAATTGCCACTGGACCATGTAATGGTAACCAAGAGCACCTAAGGAAGGTCAAGATATAACTAACTTCTCCTGTTTAAGCATTTAATTCAGTACAAATCTTACTCAAAGGAGAACTTTCTTTTCAATCTGTGAGTTCCATTTTTCTTTTAGAGAATGTTTTCTTTATATATATATTTGCATATAATATATAATATTATTATATTATATATAAAATATATTTTAATAGAGTTGGGGGTCTTTCTATGTTGCCCTGACTCGTCTTGAACTCCTGAGCTCAAGGAATGTACCCACCCTGGCCTCCCAAATTGCTGGGATTACAGGTGTGAGCCACTGTGCCTGGCTTTGCTTTCACATATTTTTGATAATTTTTCTGTTGCTTCGTTGAATTTTTACTTCAAGGAACAATTATCTATATATTGGGTCACTTTTTTAAAATGATGTCTTTCATTTTCTTTAATCTAGAACAATCTTTAAGTTATTTTCTGGGAAGGGTGGGGAGGGAGGTTTTATGACAATGACATTTTTGAGGAGTCCAGACAAGTTGTCTCGTGAAATGTCCCACAATTCAAATTTGTCCAATTATTTGCTTATGATTAGATTCAGATTACCCATTTTTGCAAGAATAGCTAGTGTGTAGTGTTCAATTCATCACATTGGGATACATACTGTCTCAGGCTTTCCCATCATTCATTGCACTAAATTTGAGCACGTGGCTAAGGTAAGTGTTCAGCGGATTTCTCCATTGGACCTGGGTCACTTTTATTTTCCGTATCTATTCATTTTTGTTAAACGACTTTTTGGGTTATATTTCCTTATGCTCACTTTATTTGTCTCAAGACTTTCCTTCTTGGGAATAATTTAATTTTTTGCTATATCAGTTTTTTTCCTTACTGATAAGCGGTGCTGCTCCTGATATTTGTGGGAATAAGAGCAAGAAAATAAATGCAGGCCCATCCTCCATATATCTAAATATTTAGAAGTTATAAGCCAAACTAAGAAATTATTAAATTAAAAAATATGCTCTATCCTTCCTCTATGACAAATATACTTTCATACTAACAAAATAGACAATATGTGTAAAAGCCATGGTTTTTACATGACTGAAATTTGACAAAATATTAAAGGGTGATGCATGTAATTATAATTGGGCATATTTGAATGTTCTGTTCATGGGCCAGCAATGGTTAGATGTGTACTAAAGTAAAAACTTTTATAGTTCATATGCTTTTTGTCTATTCATAACATTAATTTTTCTTTCATTTTAGCAAAGTCACTCATTATGTTGGTATAATGAAGATTTTCATATAATTTGTTTTTTAAGAACGGTTTTTACGTTTTCTTTTTTTTTTTTTTTGAGACAGAGTGTCGCTCTGTCGCCCAGGCTGGAATGCAGTGGCGTGATCTCGGCTCACTGCAAGCTCCGCCTCCCGGGTCCACGCCATTCTTCTGCCTCAGCCTCCCAAGTAGCTGGGACTACAGGCGCCCGCCACCATACCCGGCTAATTTTTTGTATTTTTAGTAGAGATGGGTTTCACCGTGTTGGCCAGGATGGTCTCGACCTCCTGACCTTGTAATCTTCCCGCCTCGGCCTCCCAAAGTGCTGGGATTACAGGCATGAGCCACCGCGTCTGGCCGTTTTTCACATTTTCACATAATTTTTAAAAAACAATATAGAAGAGGCCGGGCACAGTGGCTCATGCCTGTAATCCCAGCACTTGGGAGGCCAAGGCAGGTGGATCATGAGGTCAGGAGGTCAAGACCATCCTGGCCAACATGGTGAAACCCCATCTCTACTACAAAGACAAAAAATTAGCTGGGTGTGGTGGCGCATGCCTGTAATCCCAGCTACTCAGGAGGCTGAGGTAGGAGAATCACTCAAACCAGCGGTTGCAGTGAGCTGCGCGCCACTGCACTCTTCAGCCTGGCGACAGAGCGAGATGCTGTCTCAAAAAAAAAAATTTTATATATATATATATGATTAAAAATTAAAAAAGAACAAAATTTGAATAATTTTCATCAAAAACAAAATAGATGTAAAAATTTAAATTTTTAAATTGTTTTAATGATTTTTATATTTTTCTTCTAAAATTGAAATTTAAAAACTTTTTTTTTTAAGAGACAGAGTCTTCCTCTGTCATCCAGGCTGGAATGCAGTGGCACAATCATAGCTTACTGCAACCTTGAGCTCCTGGGTTCAAGCAGTTCTCCCATGTCAGCCTCCTGAGTAGCTGGGACTATACAGGCACATACCACCATACCAGGCTAATTTTTTGAATTTTTTTGTAGAGAAGGGTCTCTTGGTTTCCCAGCCTAAACAATCCTCCCATCTGAGCCTCCCAAAGCACTGGGATGACAGGTGTGAGCCATTGCATGCTGCCTGAAATTTCTCTATCAAAAGACAAAACAGGCCGGGTGCAGTGGTTCATGCCTGCAATCCCAGCATTTTGGGAGGGCGAGGCAGGCAGATCACCTGATGGATCAGGAGTTTGAGACCAGCCTGCCCAAGATGGTGAAACCCTGTCTCCACTAAAAGTACAAAGATTTGCCAGATGTGGTGGTGGGCTCCTGTAATCCCAGCTACTTGGGAGGCAGAGGCAGGAGAATGGCTTGAACCTGGGAGGTGGAGGTTGCAGTGAGCTGAGATTGTGCCACTGCACTTCAGCCTGGGCAACAGAGTCACTCTGTCACAAATAAAAATAAAAATAAAAATAATTACATTGAACAAAAATCAAAATTACATAAAAATTTACATAAAACATTGCATAAAAAATTACATAAAGTTGATATTTTATTTAGTATTTTAAATACTAGAGTATTTAATACTAAATACTAAATATTAAATACTAGAGTATTTAAATACTAAATAGAGTATTTAATACTAAATAGAGTATTTAGTATTTTTAATACTAGAGTATTTAAATACTCTAAATAATGTATTTAAATAGAGTATTCAAATACAGTAATAGTAAAGATTTTTACATTGTAAAACTATTTGTAGTGTTAATGTTCAAAGTCCACAGTTACCAATGTAAATAATTGAAACGACACTTCACATACGTTATTTCTTGTCTGTATGTATGTACACCTTTAAGAATAATAGGTAATATGAGTTGTTTAATGTTGCAAAATGCTCCTCAGATGCCATGTGTAACAGTTGTGAATATGCTCTAATATTTTAGTACCTTCAAAACCAATGAATTAGATACAAAAAGACATGAGAGAATGAATGTTTGGCCTTCTGGGAAATGATACTTTCTTCAGTAAGAATCTATGGGATTCATGCTGAGACTATGTATCTGACAAGCAAGTGAATTGGTCTATTATCCTTCTTAAATTTTTCAGCTCAAATCTTTCTCATTCTCCTGAGCAGTGTCCATCTCTGATATTGGCAAAGGCGCAAAAACCTTCATGGCGTTTGGCATTCTTCAGTACATCAGAAGAAACCTATCCTTGGAGCCCGAGGGGTGTGAATTATGAGAGTAGGTTTAGGGTTGTGGGTTTTGCTGTGCCAGCACAGAACATCAGAGATGCCCACGTGTTCTTTAATAAATTTATCTTCCTGGTCTTTGTGATCTCCTCGGTCCTCTAAAGAGCAGGGCCCAGAGCCTGGGTCTCTTTTATCTGTGTGTAATGTCATATGTAAGAAGCAGAATCTATGAGTTATGATGAGTATTCTTTTAGTCTTTAATCTGTTTACTTAGAATTATAAGTTTCTCTTTTCCTATTGTTGTTTTGTATTTCATCATGTATTTAAGTTCTTATTTATAGAATTCTTTTTTTTTTAGTTGCTTTATAGAGAAGCTGTTATAGAGAATTTCCTTCTCTCCTTTGAGTTATATTTTCTTCAACACTGAGTTCCATATCTTTTTTTTATTAATCTGGTTGTTTCTTTGTCCTCCTTTTAAAAAAGTAATAGATTTTCATAATGCAGACAGTATTTGTTTTCATCTTCTTAATGTTTAATGTAGGGGAGTCTATCCAGACTTTCAATTTGCTTGGGTGTAATTTCTCCTCAAATCCTTTCTCATTTTTATGCAAGACCTGTTTGTTTTGCCCTCTGGACTGTGGCTGGAGGGCATAGTTCTAGTACTCCGTCAGCTTTTCTGTATCTGTGCATTGGTGGGGAAGAGGTTGCTGGAATGTCCAGTATCCTTTCTTTTTTTTTTTTTTTTTTTTTGAGATGGAGTCTTGTCGTGTCACCCAGGCTGTAGTGCGATGGTACGATCTCGGCTCACTACAACCTCCGCCTCCCGGGTTCGAGCGATTCTCCTGCATCAGCCTCCCAAGTAGCTGGGATTACAGAGGCGCACCACCACGCACGGCTAATTTTTCGTATCTTTAGTAGAGACAGGTTTTCACCATGTTGGCCAGGCTAGTCTCAAACTCCTGACCTTGTGATCTGCCTGCCTTGGCCTCCCAAAGTGCTGGGATTACAGGCGTGAGCCACTGCACCTGGCCTCCAGTATCCTTTCTTAGAGAAACTGAGCTCTAATACCTTTTTGAGGTTTTAATAAGTATCTTGTGTCAGACTTTCCTTTTCTATGATGGGTTGGATGTGAAGGGGGAGGATATGGAGGGGTAATTATATTCCCATTGGAAGCACAGATTTCCCTGGAGTGTGTATTTCTGTTTTAGAGATTCAAAGCTGGCTGCTTAATCTCCCATCTCTTCTGTCTTCTTCCTACCAACAGGTCAAAGATGACATTTTGAAGATTAGTCTTGCATCAATAACCAGGATGTTTTGAAATGGAAGAAATTGGACACAGGGAGACCAAAGAAGCTACTGTTACGGTAATGCATGTGAGAAATGAATTAGGTGAAAACATTGTATATGAAGAGAAAAAGATGAACTCTCATAATTTGGAGAAGAAAAAAACCCATAAACTTATAGTGACAGAAGAGACATCCATAACAAAGGATTGGGAATAGATAACATTTATTTAACCTTAGGGACTGAAGGATTCATAATGTTATCTGTGATATGCTGAAAACTGTATTGATTCTTCTGAATATGCAGAGAAAGATGACCTCAGTTTGGGCATCATATAACTTTTTTGAAAGTGAAAAAGGAAGCAAATAATACTGTATATTTCATATCCTTTATCTTAATTTGAGATATATACGTATGTATATTTAAATTTGGAACCAGATATTAAAGTTTTTGCAGTGGTTATTTCTGAAAGGTGGTTTATGGATGGATTAAATTTCTTTCTTTGTACTTTTCTGTATTTTTCAACTTTTCTACAAACGACCGTAGTAGAAAATAATAGAGAAGCTGCAAAAAAGGGAGAAAAAGTCCTATAATAGAGAAAAAGTTGCAAAAAATGGGAGACATCCAAGTTTATAGTACTATATTTTAGGCAAATTGCCATGAAAAATTGTTAAACTTAAAAAAAAAAACTTAAAGAGGTAAGGTTTCATGTTATTGAGCACTTCAAATGTGGCTAGCTTCAATTGAGATAGCTGTAAGTATAAATTACCAAATGGATTTCAGAGTCTTAGTGCAAAAAGAGAATATGAAATATCTCATGTATTTTTAAACATTGGTTACATGATAAAAAAAAATTTGTTAGATTAAATAAACTATATTATTTTCTTAGTCCATTTTGTGCTGCTACAACAGAATGTCTAACACTGGTTAGTTTATAAAGAACAGAGGTTTATTTCTTACAGTTCTGGAGGCTGGAGTCCAAGGTCAAACGGTGGCATCTGGTGATGGCCTTCTTGCTTCATCATCCCATGGCAGAAGGCAGGAGAGCAAGAGAATGTGTAGGGGAGAAATAGAGGGCCAAACTCATTTTTCTAACAAGCCCTCCCTCGAGATAACTAACTTACTCCCTCAATAACAACATTCATCCACTCACAAGGGCAGAGCCTTCATGACCTAATCACCACTTATTAGGCTGTACCCCCAACATTGCTGCATTGGGGATAAAGTTTCTGATACATAAACTTTGGGGAACATATTCAAATCATAGGAATTGTTAAAAGTAATTTTATGTATTTCTTTTTACTTTTTAAAATGTACCTGTCAGAAAGTTTACAGTTAAACATATGACTGATGTCTGTGGCTATATATGTATTGGACAGTGCTGGTCTAGAATATCATCCAATTTTTAATAAACCCATGAAACCCAAGTGACTTTAAGTGCTTTACCTTTCCCCTAACGTCCTCTTCAGTATTATCCAATAAAAAGGCTTTATCCTCCATCCTAAGTACTAAGGAAATCTCATTCCTCTTCCTGTACCTCCAAAGGTTCTAGTGACTCGGTGTATTTGGGAAAAATACAGAATCTATCCACAACACAGGTGGGTTTGCAGCTGGAACCTGTCATCTCATCCCTGTGTAGATTTTTGAAAGTACTGCCACTGATTATTATTATTATTATTATTATTTTTTTTTTTTTTTTGAGACAGAGTCTTGCTCTGTCACCTAGGCTGGAGTGCAATGGCATGATCTCAGCTCACTGCAACCTCTGCCTCCTGGGTTGAAGTGATTCTCTGCCTCAGCCTCCTGAGTAGCTGGGATTACAGGCATGCACCACCATGCCCGGTTAATTTTTGTATTTTTTAGTAGAGACAGGGTTTCACCGTGTTGGCCAAGCTGGTCTCGAACTCCTGACCTCAAGTGATCCACCTGCTTCAGCCTCCCAAAGTGCTGGGATTATAGGTGTGAGCCACCACACCTGGCCTACTGCCACGTTTTACTCCTTCTCCAAAACAATGCTAATACAAGGCTATTTCAATTAACAGATGTTTCTGAAGTTTCAGAGAATAATTATAGCATACGCAGAAAACTGCTTCAGATTGTGTATTACTCCTTGCTCTTCTTGTACCTTTTCCTGCCATTCCCCACTAGAGGGGATTTCTCACTGCTTCAAGAGGAAGTGCCCTTCCTCCCCTCCCTTCGTTCTTCCAGAGTCCAGTTCCCTTCTCAGAGCACCAGCTGACAACTCCAGAATTTCTTGAGACCTTATTATGTGGAGCATTTTGGCCAAATATTTTTCATATAGCTTCTGCCTAGGCTACCTTGCACTTCAAAGCCAAATAGGCCCTTTTGGTGCTTTCCAAAAGGCTACCCTGCTCAAATTCCCATGAGCTCTTTACAATAACACCATTTTATTTGGTTACACTAGTTTTGTTTATACACAGGTGGTGTAAGTATCATTATGAGCCAAGCTCTGTTGTATTGACAGTTCTCAGGTAACAGAAAGGCTTCAGGCATAGAATGCTGTCTGTCCTCCAAAAATTAAGATCAAATGGCTGGTGTTATTTGCAGATCAATACACTGCTTATGAGCATGACACTCTCTGACACTTACTGGGTGACCTTAGGTGAGTTTCCTTGTCTCTCTCATTGAATTATCCCATGCTTAAGAAGAACTCTGTCATAATAATAATAATAATAATACCATCTATCTCTTAGGTGAGGATTAAAATGAGATCATGGCGGGGTGTGGTGGCTCATGCCTGTAATACCAGCTCTTTGGGAGGCCAAGGCGAGCAGATCACGAGGTCAGGAGATCAAGACCATCCTGGCTAAAACAGTGAGACCTTGTTTCTACTAAAAATACAAAAAATTAGCCAGGCATGGTGGCAGGCGCCTGTAGTCCCAGCTACTTGGGAGGCTGAGGCAGGAGAATGGCGTGAACCCAGGAGGCGGAGCTTGCAGTGAGCTGAGATTGTGCCACTGCACTCCAGCCTGGGTGACAGAGCAAGACTCTGTCTCAAAAAATAATAATAATAATAAAATGAGATCATGAATCATCAACATTTATTACTGTGCTTGATCTGTAGTATGAGGTCAATAAATAGTACCTATGTTGGTTATTAATATTGCACATAACTCCAAGGAGTCCTAGGTAATAAGAAATGTATACCTCCATAGGGTATCATATCTCTTAGAAATGCTTTTGGTTGCAAATAACAGAAAACTTGACCTTTGGTAGCTCAAACAATTAGGGATTTATTTAATTTTACAGAACATCATTGGAAGTTGGCAATTCAGGGCTGATTCAGTGCTCAGCAATGTCATGAAAGACCCTGACTTCTTCTTTCTGCTCTATCCTGCTCAGTGAGTGGTTTTCATTTTTAGGCCTGTTGGATTCATAGTCACAAGATGGCTGCTGCATCACAAGGCCCCACAACCACATTCCAGGCTGGAAGAAAAGAGAAAGGTGAAGTAGCCGAATCCTCACACTAAGGCTTTGCCATTTATTTCAGGAAGGGATGGCCTCCCCAGGGCCTTTTTCTCACATCTCATTGGTTGGAACTGTGTCATTAACCAGCCTCAGGTGTAAGCAAGGCTGGAAAGTCACGTTTGGCCTCTCTGCTTCAACAGAAAAGGAAAACAAAGCAAAAGTAGGGAAATGGGTATTGATCAAACCTGTAACATCAGTTAGAAGGAGGCAGTATAATTTGGCATGCCAAGAGGGCCAGCTTCTAAGCAAGTAGCATCATTTCCCCTATTGGGGGAACATGCCCCCAACATTTCAACGTAGGTTCTTTCTGTTTTCCATAAGTCGGCCAGCTGAGAAATAAAGAGAGACAGTACAAAGAGAGGAATTTTACAGCTGGGCCGCCAGGGGTGACATCACATATCGGTAGGACCGTGATGCCCGCCTGAGTCTCAGACCAGCAAGTTTTTATTAAGGGTTTCAAAAGGGGAGGCGGTGTAAGAACAGGGAGTAGGTACAAAGATCACATGCTTCAAAGGACAAAAAGCAGAACCACTGATAAGGGTCTAACAAAGATCACATGCTTCTGAGGGAACAGGACAAAGGGCAAAAGCAGAACCACTGATAAGGGTCCAACAAAGATCACAAGGCAAAGGGCAAAGCAGAACCACTGATAAGGGTCTATGTTCAGCGGTGTACATATTGTCTTGAAAAACATCTTAAACAACAGAGAACAGGGTTTGAGAGCAGAGAACCAGTCTGACCACAAATTTACCAGAGTGGAGTTTTCCCAACCCTAGTAAGCCTGAGGGTTCTGCAGGAGACCAGGGCGTATCTCAGTCCTTATCTCAACTGCCCAAGACAGACATTCCCAGAGCGGCCGTTTATAGACCTCCCCCTAGGAACGCATTCCTTTCCCAGAGTATTAATATTAATATTCCTTGCTAGGAAAAGAATTTAGCGATATCTCTCCTACTTGGATGTCCATTTATAGGATCTCCGCAAGAAGAAAAATATGGCTCTTTTTGCCTGACCTTGCAGGCAGTCAGACCTTATGGCTGTCTTTGCTTGTTCCATAAAAATCGCTGCTACTCTGTTCTTTTTCAAGGTGCACTGATTTCATATTGTTCAAACACGCATGTTTTGCAATCAATTTGTACAGTTAACACAATTATCACAGTGGTCCTGAGGTGACGTACATCCTCAGCTTATGAAGATAACAAGATTAAGAGATTAAAGTAAAGACAGGCATAAGAAATTATAAAAGTATTATTTGGGAACTGATAAATGTCCATATTAAGATGAGATCTTCACAATTATGTTTCTCTGCTGTGGCTTCAGCTGGTCCCTCTGTTTGGGGTCCCTGACTTCCCGCAACTTTCCCCACCCTAGGAACATAAGGACTAGAGCTGCAACATATGGGAACATACGTAAGTGTTCTGCTTCCAGCCAGGCCCTTGAGAGGGGAAAAGGCACTCTGCCCCTTTTTGCTTTTCACTATCACTTATCAAGGGGCTGTTACGTAACTAGGACTGAACAGCTGAATAACATTGATGCAGTCATTGTCTTCAAAGGTGGAGGAACACATGCTTGTCAAACTGTCTATTACATCCATAGAGATATGCATGTGATGCTGTGGGAAAATACAGAAGAGGGGGCCTCTGGCTCAGATTGGGAAATCAGGGAAGCCTGCCCAAAGGAGGTGACACTGGAGCTATGTTTGGAAAGATGGCAAAGATCTGGGACGGTAAACAAGGGAGTGGAAAAATATTACAAGTAGAGGTAACATGTGCAAAGACCCGGAAGTAAGGAGACCATGCAGGTGATTCAAAGAATTCTGAGGAGTTTATTAGGACTGGAGCTTAGGGTTTATGTTGGGGTCTAATGAGAAAGTGGACTAGAAAAATAGGCTGAAGCAGGCTCAAGTGTGCCTTGTTTGCCAAACCAAGAAATGTATATGGCACCAAATGTGTATGGCAGGACCTCAAGTCAGGGAATAATGTGATTAAACTCACATTTAAAATTTTAGCAGGCAATGTAAAAGCTAGACCAGAGGAAGGGAAGATGAGATCAGAGGCAGAGTGATTAGAAGGTAATTGGGAGAACTGGGGAGGAAGGCTGAGCGTCTGAACCATCGTGGTATTGGAGGCCGTTGCATCTAGAGGAGATTTGGGAGATGCTGAAGAGGTCAAATCAATAGGACTTCATAAGTGACTGGATATACATGTTCATGAGAATTCAGGGATGACACCACGTTTCTGGCTCGGGCAACTGGGTTGATGTGCCGCCTCGTGATGTCAAAGGGATTACTGAAGAAGAACAAAGTAATTTTTGAAGAAGTATCGACTTTGGACAAGTTGAGTTTGAAGTGCCTGTAGAATGTGTAAATGAGTATGTCTGGTAGGCAGCTTGGAGATATAAGTCAGGAGAATGGTCTGGCAGGAGATATGGATTTACCATCTGCAAACAGATAATGCTTGAAGTCTCTGAAATGAGTATGCACACCACCCCCCACCCCCAGGGGAATTGTATCAGTCACCACAACCTCAAAGCCTCCCTTCCCCTCCTCTCCCCTCCCCTCCCCTCCCCTTCTCTTCCTCTCCTTTCCTTTCCTTTCTTTTTTTTCTTCTCTTTTCTTTGAGATGGAGTCTTTCTCTGTTCCCCAGGCTGGAGTGCAGTTGTGCGATCTCAGCTCACTGCAACTTCTGCCACCCGGGTTCAAGCAATTCTTTGCCTCAGCCTCCCAAGTAGCTGGGACCACAGGCACCCACCACAACGCCCAGCTAATTTTTGTATTTTTTTTTTTCTTTTTTAGACGGAGTCTCGCTCTGTCGCCCAGGCTGGGTTGCAATGGCGCGATCTCAGCTCACTGCAAGCTCCGCCTCCTGGGTTCACGCCATTCTCCTGCCTCAGCCTTCCGAGCAGCTGGGACTACAGGCGCCTGCCACCAAGCCCGGCTATTTTTTTTATATTTTTTTGTATAAAAGTAGAGACGGGGTTTCGCTGTGTTAGCCAGGATGGTCTCGATCTCCTGACCTCATGATCCACCCACCTCGGCCTCCCAAAGTGCTGGGATTACAGGTGTGAGCCACCACACCTGGCATTCCTCACCGTTTTCTTTAAAAACCTTTGTCAGCTGGGCGCAGTGACTCACACCTATAATCCCAGCACTTTGGGAGGCCCAGGTGAGCGGATCACCTGAGGTCAGGAGTTTGAGACAAGCCTGGCCAACATGGCAAAACCCCGTGTCTAATAAAAATACAAAAATTAGCCGGGCGTGATGGCAGGCACCTGTAATACCAGCTACTCGGGAGCAGCTACGGAGGCAGGAGAATCCCTTGAACCCTGGAGGCGGAGGTTGCAGTGAGCTGAGACTGCATCTCTGCACTCCAGCCTGGGCAGCAGAGTGAGACTGTTTCAAAACAAACAACAAACAAACACCTCTGTCTTCCTTTGCCTCCCTCAATATGCACATGGTTTACGATGGCATGCATATTCCCATTGCAATGCTCTACTCCCAGATAAACATTTCCTTTTAGAGCCTCACTCTGTTTGTTATTTAGGTTAACGTTACTTTCAATGTTCAGAAATCTTTGTTGGCGTCCAGAAACAGCATATGCAAAGGATCTGAGGTAAGGAAGAATATGAAATGCTGGGTAATGGCAAGTAGTTTGGTGTGACTGCAGCTTATGGTGGAGTGGGAAGCCTATTAGTGAAAGGTGAGGCCAGAGATGCAGCAATGCCTATATGCCAAGATAAGGAGTTTAGACTTTATAATGGTGATGTTTTCGGCAAAGACAAGAGATGATTACTTTGCATTTTAGAAAGGTCATTGTATTTGCATTTGCCTAAGTTCTTGCACAAAAGAGAAGCTGACTCTGGCCGATTAGGCAGAAATAGAGTTAATTAAAATACCATTGCATCATAGAATTATTAGGAACTTGGTCTGACGTTCAGTTTCCAGGAACAGTGTCCCAAACCATGTGGCAGACCTGGTTTGATGACAAAGCTGTCCTTCCACTGTCACTATTGTCATGGAGCATTAGTTGCTATAGTTTGCACTGCTGCCAGCAAGTCAGCACAACTGAAATTTCCACAGACTCCAGCCACTGCAGCCATTTCTGCACCTTAGGAATCCAAGTTTGCAGACACTGCTGCTTCTGAAGGCTGGATACCTTTACCACCAGCAAGGAGATTCTCTGTGGATCCTCCTGCCTACCCTGCTCTACTGCTGAATCAGATTCTGATTTAGACGTCTGGTGGAGCTTAGGTTACAAGGTGCCTGCAAAGAAGCCTTTTGGGTAGCATTTTCTAAGTTAACTCCCCAAACATAAAAAGGATGTTTCAAAGGTACCGGCTGGCCGGAAAACATGATAAATGCCCACATCATAACTTTTTAACGTGGTCTGTTTTTCCAGAAATACACTGTCTGGACCCAGACATTTATCTTGGTCTTGGACAAGAGGGAGAAGGTAGCAATTCTTTTTGCTAAGCACAGGTGTTACTTGTCTTTCCAGTTCCACATTTTAAATAACAATCACAAATTTTCACTCAAATTTCATTGCCAGGCATTATGCCAGGTACTTTTATTACACTCCTCCTCAACTCCTTGTGCATCAACTCCCCACTATTAGACAGATGAGCAAACTGAGACTCAGAAAGTTTAAATGATTTAAAAAGGCCAGGGAACTTGGAAGTGAGGGAACCAGGATTCTAACCCAAGTTTCCTGACTTCAAGTCTTTTTCCATTATACTTTGTTGTGTATAAAACCCTGGAATTTTCTAAAATTAGGAAAAGATTTTAATAAGTTATATGAACTTATTTATTTCCTTATTGCTGGTAAATGGGAACTCATGGATTTAGCTTATATAAAAACAACATCTTTCTTTTTAAGTGAGCACAAGGAGCCTTCTACGCATTCCATGAGGTGTTTTTTTTTTTTTTTTTCCAGTTATTCCAGGGCCCCTGGAAACCTCTAGGTACCATCTTTCCTTAGAGCAGATATAAACCCACCTAGCATCCCTAGAACTGACTAGGCAGTAATCCTCATGGCTGCTGTGGATGATGGGCCTAACTCATGGTAACTCATTGTTGGTGATAACTGAGCCTTTTGGGAGGCACAATTGTGAATGCAAATTTGGGATTTAGTGCCAAACACTCTCCCACCCTCAAATGTTTATACCCTTATATTTTTGAAAGGGTATTAAATGTTTATACCCTTATACTTATGAAAAATAAGCATGATATAGTAAGTTTCTTATGATAAAAACAATTTATTAATTGCTTACCATACTGACATTTTGGCCTTCCCAACTTGTTACTCTTGACATAATTTTTTTTCTTTTTTTGAGTCAGTGTCTTGCTCTGTCATCCAGGCTGGAGTGCAGTGGCATGATCTTGGCTCACTGCAATCTCTGCCTCCAGGGCTCAAGCCGTCCTCCCACCCCAGCCGCTTAAGTAGCTGGGACTGCAGGCATGCGCCATGGTGCCCAGCTAATTTTTGTATATTTTTGTAGAGACAGGGTTTTGCCATGTTTCCCAGGCTGTTTTCAAACTCCTGAGCTCAAGCAGTCCTCCTGCCTTGGCCTCCAAAGGTGCTGAGATTACAGGTATCAGCCACTGCTCTCAGCTGACATAATTTTTTTTAAAAGAAAATCATTGTTTTAGTATATAGTGAGTCCCTTTATTTAACTTTTAAAAAATGTTTTACTGATTTATGAAAACTGAAAGATCATTTTACCTAAAGGAAGGCCTATTCCACTTGGAAGTATTTGTGTATGTTTGTATGTGTGAGACAGACTTTTATATTGCCAGAAAAAGAAACACACACACACTTCCTTAGTGAACAATAGTGCAAACTATTTCTTTTAATCTTGATAATTTGACTGAAGCCGGGTCCAGAAATCTCACTGTTGCCTCCAAGGGCTGATCTGTTCCATTTCAAGGCGCCTGCCTATTGCTTCACTTTAGATTCAGCCAGTTCTAAGCAGAAGCCTGCCCAGATCCCGACTTCCCAGCTGTTACCCAGTTTGGGGTTTGGGGCCTGGAGAAAATGAATGTCCAACAACGCATTTTATAAATGTTCAAGTTAATGTGACAAGTTCAAAATACATTTTTTTTTTTTGAGACGGAGTCCCGCTCTGTCGCCCAGGCTGGAGTGCAGCGGCGCGATCTCCGCTCACTGCAAGCTCCGCCTCCAGGGTTCACACCGTTCTCCTGCCTCAGCCTCCGGAGCAGCTGGGACTACAAGCGCCTGCCACCAAGCCCGGCTAATTTTTTGTGTTTTTAGTAGAGACAGGGTTTCACCGTGTTAGCCAGGATGGTCTCAATCTCCTGACCTCGTGATTCTCCCGTCTCGGCCTCCCAAAGTGCTGGGATTACAGGCGTGAGCCACTGCGCCCGGCCCAAAATACGTATTTTTTAGCAGAGAGCTCAGATGACATCAGGCTGGAATATATTTCATGAGCGTGGCTTCCCCAGTCCCCAGTGTTCTCATGGGATATGTGCGAGGCTGAGTCATGAAATCCTGCCAAACCAGAGCCAGGTTTTCGAGTCCTGGGAAGCTCTGGTGGGGATTTAGCAATCCCCTCTATCACCCCAAGCAAGTCACCCTCAAATGCTGGCACAGTTACCTTTTAGAATTGCAATCACATCATTTGGATCTAATATTTAGGTCCCAACTACTATTTCTTATGATGCTATTAGTGCCATTTTGCTACAGTGTTTCAAAGATTACATATTGTGAAAATGACTAGTCATCACACCACTACATCTCACCCGTCTCAAGATAACCTGTCTGAGACAAGTGCAATAATTACCAGGCCCAGGAGAAACCCAGCACAGCTGGCTTGCCAGGGCATACGCCCTCCACCCACAGTCCCACTTCTTTTCTCGACTTGACTCATCAACTCCTCTAATACTGGGCAGTGATCAGACCAAGGAATCAATTCCTTGCTTATCTACCTAACACTGTTATTTTAAAAACTGCTGCTCTCTCTGGGTGAGAATAAAAGTATCTTCTGGCGATAAAGGTGACTGAAGTGGAATAGATGCGGCTCCAGGAGAATGTCATCTAGAGCACCATTGATTGTAGCATCCTGGTCTTTGAGGAGTTATCTGACCCTGTATACAACCTGCTGAGTCTGGAGGTGGGAAGGAAAGAGTCAACAAAACAGCCCCAAACTGCTATCCTTGAAAAGGTCTACTTGCCAGGCTGGCCCTTGGCTGGTATCTGAGAATTCAGACTTCAAGAGAGTTCCCACTGTTAACTGATAGGAGTGGCTCAATGTGCCTAAGCTGTTTGTAGAAACAATATGGTTTATGACAAATATCTGCTTTGCTTCTGCGAGTCTGGAATTTCAGTACATGTCCAGCAGAGGCTGTCTACATGACCAGTACCCCTCGCAAAAAACTCTGAGCATTGAGTCTCTAATGAGCTACCCTGGCAGGCACTATTTCACACCTGTGGTCACAACTCATTGCTGAGGGAATGAACATATTCTATGCGATTCTAATAAAAGAGGATCTGGAAGCTTCTGCCTGGTTCCCCCCATGTCTCGCCCCATGCACTCCCTTTGCTGATGGTGCTTGGCATCCTTTTGCCCTAATAAATCATAGCCATGAGTATGTTTATATTTATATGCTGAGTCCTGTGAGTTCTCCTAGTGAATTACTGAAACCAAGGGTGATCTTGGAGACTTCCCATGCACAGGGCAGTAAAAACTCCTCAACAGCAATGTAACGTCCGCCACATATGCAATGACTTAAAACCTGTCTATCCTATAGAATGCAAGCTCCATGAGTTCAGGGGCTATGTTCTGTTCATCACTATCTTTAGTACACGGTACAGTGCGTATAACACAAATGGTATTGACTAACTTTTCTGAAGAACTGACTGACTAAACAGGATGGGAGGAGCAGGTTCTTAGCCAGTGAACTGTGGGCAACTATATGCTATGGGTTTGAGCCCAAATTTGACTTCATTTTTGATCATGTAGATAAACGACCCAGATTGTGGGACAATATTTTAGGCTAAGTATCGCATCACACATTATGCAGCCATCCCTGGCATAGGCCTAGCTCATATTCTTTTGTTACGAAATGTGATCCCGCCTATTTTCATTCACCTATAATTCCCCCGTGTACGGGGTTAGAATAGTACCTCCCCTAAGTTCATGTCCTCTTGGAACCTCTGAATGTGACCTTATTTGAAAATAGAATCTTTACAGATATAATGAGTTAAAATGAGGTTAAACTGCGTAGGTGCGGTGGCTCATACCTGTAATCCCAGCACTTTGGGAAGCCAAAGCTGGCGGATCACCTGAGGTCAGGAGTTCAAGACCAGCCTGGCCAACATGGAGAAACCCCGTCTCTACTAAAAATACAAAAATTAGCTGGGCATGGTGGTGGGTGCCTGTAATCCCAACTACTCAGGAGGCTGAGGCAAGAGAATCGCTTGAACCCGGGAGGCAGAGGTTGGAGTAGCTGAAATCGCACTGCTGTACTCCAGCCTGCCTGGGTGACAGAGTGAGACTATGTCTCAAAAAAAAAAAAAAAGGGGGGGGGTGTTAAACTGGATTAGAATGGGCCATAATCCAGTGATTGGTTTCTTTTTAAGAAAAGACAGATGCAGGCAGACACAGAGAGGAGGCAATGTGAAGAGTCGCAGAGGTGCGGTAAAAGGTGGGACTTGACTCCAGAGGTGGGACTCAGACACCAGACCAGCCTGAGGACTAACTAAAACAGGGCCAGGGCAAAAGCGCTTTCAATCAGTCATGACTACCTGGGAGTTACCGCCTCTTTCCATGGCAATGACCCAATGATTACTCCTTCCCTAGAAATTTCTGCATAAATTACCCCCTAATCTGCATGCAATTAAAGGTGGATATAATTACGACTGCAAAGCTGCCCTGAGCTGCTACTCTCTGCCTGTGGAGTAGCCCTGCTCTGCAGGAACAGTCATGAAGCTGACACACTGCCTCTTCCTTAAAGCTGTTTTCTTCTACCTCTGGCTTGCCCTTGAATTATTTCCTGGGTGAAGCCAAGAACCCTCGTGGGCTAAGCTCCACTTTGGGGCTTGCCTACCCTGCATCAGAGGGAGAAGGCCATTTGAAGGGGGAGCTAGAGACTGGAGTGATGCATCTATAAGCCAAGGAATGTGAAGGATCGCTGGCAAATGCCAGAAGCTGAGAGAGAGAGGCATGGAACAGATTCTCCCTCAGAGCCTCCAGAAGGAACCAACCCTGTTGACACCATGATTTCAGCCTCCTAGACTCCAGAAGTATGAGAGAATCAATTTCCATGCTTTTAAGCCACCCAGTTTGTGGTACGCTGCTATAGCAGTGCTAGAAAACTGATACAGCCCTTAAATCCTGAGCCTTTTATGTGATGAAGATACTTCTTTTTCCTTTGCACTTCTAGGAAACAGGCAAGTATTGTTGTATCACACTGGTGTACCTTTTACATTTTTGCTTATATAACTTTACTTGATATTCATATCTGTAAACACAGGCCTTTATTCTTGTATACAAGCTCCTGTCTCTAAATGAACCTGCCTAGATGGTTTTCTTCAGCCAGGTTTGATGTTAAAAAGAAATTACTCTACCAAAACCAATTATCTTGTATAAATATATCTGGACAGCTATTTGGAACTTAAGTATTTTTTTTTTTTTTTTAATTTCTTGTTTGGAAGAAATGGCACAATACAAATCCAACAAGTATATATTCACGAAAGTACATTATAAGTATTTTTGCCTCTGTGAAATCAGTGAAGACATTTGTAGAGGGTGGGAGAAGAATCCTACAAATGCCACAGCAATAAGCAGATCAGAATAAACTTCAATTTGATAAAAATACTCAGGGGCGGCCGGGCGCGGTGGCTCACGCCTGTAATGCCAGCACTTTGGGAGGCTGAGGCGGGCGGATCACAAGGTCAGGAGATCAAGACCATCCTGGCTAACACGGTGAAACCCCGTCTCTACTAAAAAAACCGCAAAAAATTAGCTAGGTGTGGCAGCGGGTGCCTGTAGTCCCAGCTACTCGGGAGGCTGAGGCAGGAGAATGGCGTGAACCTGGGAGGCGGAGCTTGCAGTGAGCTGAGATCGCGCCGTTGCACTCCAGCCTGGGGGACAGAACGAGACTGCGTCTCAAAAAAAAAAAAAAAAAAAAAAAAATTCAGGGGCACCTGACCAGCGGTGGGAGAGGAGAGGTGAAGATAAAAGCACGTTTATTTTTATCCACTAATAGATGGATAAAATGTGGCTCCAAAATGCGGCCCTGCTTGGGTGATGCCCCCCATCTTACTGGGATCAGAGAGTACAACGATGTTTTCAGTGACATTCTCCTCCTGCCATTGGCTAATCAACAACATTTGCTAAGTGCTTATTCTGTGCTTATGACAGGTTAATGATCATCATTATCATCATGAGATAAAGTACCAATATGAGATTTTTCTTTTCTTTTCTTTTTTTTTTTTTTTTTGAGACGGAGTTTCGCTGTGGTTGCCCAAGCTGGAGTGCAATGGCGCGATCTCGGCTCACTGCAACCTCTGCCTCCCGGGTTCAAGCGATTCTCCTGCCTCACTCAGCCTCCCGAATAGCTGAGATTACAAGTGCTCGCCACCATGCCCGGCTAATTTTTGCAATATGAGATTTTTTCTACCAAACTTGCTTTACCCAGCTCAGGCTAGAGGGCATTCCAAATGCACTCCCTTAGGGAAGAGATGTTACAGTAGCAATATGAATAAAAATAAGAGTCAATCTTAGTTTTTCAGGTTTTTTTAGAATACAAATTTCTCCTTGTTTTATTTACTTACTTATTTTTTAGAGATGGGGGCCTTGTTATGTTGCCCAGGCTGGATTTGACCTCCTGGGCTCAAGTGGTCCTCCTGTCTCAGCCTCCCCACTAGTTGGGACAATAGGCATTAACCATCATGCCTGGCTTAGTTTTTGGATTTTTTTTTTTTTTTTTTAATTTGAGGCAGGGCCTCACTATGTCACCCAGGCTGGAGTGCAGTTGTGTGATCTTTGGCTTACTGCAATCTCCACTTCCCAGGCTCAAGGGATTCTCCTGCCTCAGCCTCCCAAGTAGCTGGGACCACAGGTGCCCACCACCATGCCCAGCTAATTTTTGTATTTTTAGTAAAGACGGGGTTTCACCTTGTTGGCCAGGCTGGTCTCGAACTCCTGACCTCAAGTGATCTGCTCGCCTTGGCCTCCCTAAGTGCTGGGATTACAGATGTGAGCCACCTTGCCCAGCCAGTGTTTGGATTTTTTTTTTTTTTTTTTTGAGACGGAGTCTTGCTCAGTTGTCCAGGCTGGAGTGCAGTGGCATGATCTCAGCTCACTGCAAGCTCCGCTTCCCGGGTTCACGCCATTCTCCTGCCTCAGCCTCCCGAGTAGCTGGGACTACAGGTGCCCGCCACCACGCCCAGCTAATTTTTTTTTGTATTTTTAGTAGAGACGGGGTTTCACCATGTTAGCCAGGATGGTCTCTATCTCCTGACCTCGTGATCCACCCGCCTCAGCCTCCCAAAGTGGTGGGATTACAGGCATGAGCCACCGCGCCCAGCCCAGTGTTTGGATTATAAAATAGGCTTTTACTTTCAGAGGGCAAGGTTGGCGGATCACTTTAGCCCAGGAGTTCGAGACCAGCCTGGGCAATGTGGTAAAACCCCTACAAAAAACCTCTACAAAAAATGCAAAAATTAGCCCGGCATGGTGGCACTCGCCTGTAGTTCTGGCTACTCTGGAGGCTGAGGTGGGAGGATCCCTTGAGCCCAGGTGGTTAAGACTGCAGTGAGCCAAGATCACACCACTGCACTGCATCCTGGGCGACAGAGCAAGACACTGTCTCAAAACAACAACAAAAAATACTTTTGTTTTTAAAATATGGGTTTTACTATTATTCAGGTACGGCGAGGCCAACAGATGAGGAGAGGACCGCCATTGAAAAAGATTGTTAAAACTTTCCAATCCCAAGAGGAGGGGGTGCGACACCCAAGGAGGGCCACAGGGGGAGCAGCACGGTCAGTCAGGAGGCAGCAGGAGTGAGGCAAAAACACGGGCAAGGATTGGCTGGTTTGAACAATTTCAGTGGACTCTGGGGTGAAGGGACTGTCCTGAGGTATCTGGTACCTGGCCCTGTATTGTCCCAAGTATGGAGGAGGTAGAGGAGGTGGTGGAACAAGCGGGCTCTAGATGAACGCGTTTGCATATGAAAGGCACACTCGAGGGAGAATCATTTACTGCCTCTAGGAATTGGCTAACCCTGGGAAGGGCAGTCTCTCCAGGGTCAGCAAGACCCAGTGAAACTGCATTTGCAGAATTACAAATAATGAGAGAAATCTAACATGACTGACTCCATCTTGCTTCTAATCTCACAGGCAAAATTGCTTTTTTGCTTATTCTAGCACAGAGGCCATGATAACTCCCGGCTACGGGAAACTCATAAGCAATGAGAAGAATTTGGTTTATAGTTAAACTTGGAGGTCAGGGAAACTAACCCCACTCTTTGTCCGGAGATTGAAGCTGCATTCATAAGACAAGGTTAGACTTATGGACTTTGCTAATGAATAGGCAGAGTTAAACAATGACCTGCCATTGCTTAGCTTGTTTTCCTATAAGCTGCTGACCGCCCCAGAGTCATGTAACTGGGGTTCCCGAGATTTATAACTTCCCCAATTACTCCTAGATAACAGCACTATTGTGAAACCTAAAAAACTTGTTTTGAGATATTTTCGGTAGACGAAGAGATGCTGCCTGGTCCTGAGACACTCCTCCCACCCACCCCTCCTGGAAACTGACTCAGTGGCATGAAGACAGTTTTAGACACCCCTATGATTTCATCCCCAGCCAATCAATTGTTGCAGTTCCCCAGCCCTGTGCCTTCCAAAGTACCCTTAAAAAAACCCTAGCCTCCAAATTCTCAAAGAAATGGGTTGAGAAATTTCTCCCTGTTCTCCTCGCCTGGCCGACCCTGTGATTATTAATCTCTTTCTTTGCTGCAGTACCTGCTGTTCTCTTTGGAGTATTTATAGGGCAGCGGGGAAGAAGAACCTGTCAGCCTGTGACACCAAGATGTCAAAACATCAGAATTATAGAAAATTAAAAGGCATGATTAATACATCGGGTTTTTAAATTACAAAAATGTTCAAATGGATACAAAAATAGAGACAATAGTATAAGGAACTCCATTTACCCATCTTCCAGCTTCAATAATTATCAACAAATCCTGTTTCATCTAGTCCCTACCTACTCTCCATCTTCCTCACCATTGGATTGTTTTGAAACAAATCCCACATGTCTAATCATTTCATCCATAACTATTTCACTATTCTAAAAGAAAAGGACTTTTTAAACATACAACACTATTACCATATATTAAAATTAACAATAACTCTTTACTATCATCAAATATCCAGTCAGTATTCAAATGTCCTCAGTTACCTTATAATATTTTTCAAAGTTTGCCCAAGTCAGGATAGAAATAAGATCCATACATTGTATTTCATTGGCATATCACTTGAGTCTCTATTAATTTTAAATTCTCTTCCTTAGGGTATTAGGGTAGCAATATAAAGAAAAGGTAAGAATCAAGTCTCATCTTATGAGTTTCACCGTAGTCTTTTAAATATCACAGCACAGATAGTAGTTAAAAGTGTTTTGAATCTTAAGCTTTCGAATATCCAGTTTTTTAAGGATTCAAATATTCATACCATAAACAGCAGATGTGGAGGAATACTCACTGAGCCATTTTTTTTCCTTGCCTCAGAGGAATTGAAACTATGTGGGAGCTGGGAGAAGGGTCAGAGCTGGATGGGAGAGCAACTGAGTTGGAGAGCGACTGTCTGAGTGGGCTTCAAGCCTGCCTCGGCACCTCTCTGATAAGGACCACCAGTGGGAGAGTGTGTGGAAATAGAATCCCTAAATATGTTTGGGGATCAGAGGTGTGGAAATAAATAAAGACCAACCAGATGAGAAGAGGCTAAGGCTGTTTATTCAGAGCTTGCTACAGCAGGGAGTCAGCCACTGTTACTTGTGCTTGGCAGCAACTCTGAGGCTGGCAGAGGAGTGGGGAAGCTTTACAGTGGAAGAAAGGGAGGGCTTCAGGTGTGCACCGATTGGAGGCTGTTGGTGTGGGAAGCTGGATTGGCTCCCTAGAAGCAGGGTGTCCTATGTGGTTGCTTAGGGGTAAATATTTACCTTTCTCTGGTTAGTACTGAATTGGAAAGAAGGACAAAAATTAGGGAAGCATCAGTTGTTAATCAAATCCTGACCATTTTTGGCCAAATGAAAAGAATTATTGTTTGCCTTCCTGGATTATTACTAGGCATAGCGATCTGACTTCCTACAAGTTTGAGTTAAGGCAGGCTGACTTCCTGGGCTGGCTATTGTAGGTAAGGGGCTGGTTTCCTGGGCAGGCTGCTGCAGGCTGTGGGTCAGTTCTTTTTTTTTTTTTTTTTGAGATGGAGTTTGACTCTTGTTGCCTAAGCTGGAGTGCAATGGCGCGATCTCGGCTTACTGCAAGCTCTGCCTCCTGGGTTCAAGTGATTCTCCTGCCTCAGCCTCCCGAGTAGCTGGGATTATAGGTGCACACCACCATGCCCAGCTAACTTTTTGTATTCTTAGTAGAAGCGGAGTTTCATCATGTTAGCCAGACTGATCTCGAACTCCTGACCTCAGGTGATCCGTCCGCTTCAGCCTCCTAAAATGCTGGGATTACAGGCGTGAGCCACCACTCCCAGCCCCCCCCCTTTTTTTTTTTTTTGTTTGAGCTGGAGTCTCACTCTGTCACCCAGGCTGGAGGGCAGTGGCTTGATCTTGGCTCACTGCAAGCTCCGCCTCCCGGGTTCAAGCAATTCTCCTGCCTCAGCCTCCCGAGTAGCTGGCATTACAGGCATGCACCACTGCATCCAGCTGATTTTTGTAGTTTTAGTAGAGATGAGGTTTCACCATGTTACCCAGGCTGGTCTTGAACTCCTGACCTCAGGTGATCCACTCACCTGGGCCTCCCAAAGTGCTGGGATTACAGGTGAGAGCCACCGCGCCCGGTGCCAGTTCTATTTTTATACAGGGTCTGGCCATCATCTGTTTATATATTCAATCTCTCAGAGGGTAGAGAGGCCGCCTGTGCTGCACTTCCCAGGTGGGCCTTGCTAAGTTCTTCTCTTGCCAATCAGCTGTGACAGGCATAGAGCAGATAGGTGAGGAACTGATAAAACTTCCTGAGTGAGTGGCAGGGAAAATATCCAAAGTTCCCAGGCTCTTTCTCAGAGCTTGGCAAGTGCTGAGGGAGGGCCCTGCTGTCCTGGGAGGCCACGTCCTGGGAAAAAAGAGCAACCTGCCCAGTTCAAGCACCGGAGACCAGATGGGAACAAGGGGCTTATTACTCAGTGCTCAATCTTTGCTCTTTAACGGTCTTCTTAAAAGTATTTTTTTCTTTACCGTCACAAACATGACACCATTTCAGTCTGATATGGTTTGGCTCTGTGTCCCCACCCAAATCTCACCTTGAATTGCAATCTGAATTGTAATCCTCTGGTGTTGAGGGGAGGGACCTGGTGGGAGGTGACTGTTCTCATGATAGTGAGGGAGTTTTCAAGAGAGCTGATGGTTTTATTTTATTTATTTTTATTTATTTATTTGTTTGAGATGGAGTTGCGCTCTGTTGCCCAGGCTGGAATGCAAAGGTGTGATCTCAGCTTACAGCAACCTCCACCTCCCGGGTTCAAGCAATTCTCCTGCCTCAGCCTCCTGAGTTGCTGAGATTACAGGCACCCGCCACCATGCCTAGCTAATTTTGTATTTTTAGTAGAGAGGGGGTTTCACCATGTTGGCCAGGCTGGTCTCAAACTCCTGATCTCAGGTGATCTGCCCACCTCGGCCTCCCAAAGTGCTAGGATTACAGGCATGAGTCACTGTGCCCGGCCACGAGAGCTGATGGTTTTAGAAGTGTTTGGAAGTTCCCCCTTCACACTGCTCTCTCCCCTGCTGCCATATAAGATGTGCTTGCTTCCCTTTTGCCTTCTGCCATGGTTTTAAGTTCTCTGAGGCCTCCTAGCCATGTTTCCTGTTAAGCCTGTGGAACTGTGAGTCAATTAAACCTCTTTTCTTTATAAATTACCCAGTCTCAGGTATTCTTTATAGCAGTGTGAAAACAGACTAACACAAGCCCCATGGTGGCCCTGTGTATTAGCTACATTTTCTTATTTTCTGGCATGTAGGGCCTTGGTCCTGGAGAGGCTGCCCCTCTGGGGCTAGCTAATTCCTAGACAGTAAAAGACTCCCAGGAGCATGCCTTTATACAAACCAATCAACCCAGAGCCCACACCTCCAACCTTCTCCTTCGTCAAACTCTCCAAGCCAAGCCAATAATCCCCCCGCCCCAAATTACCACTGTACCAGGTACCCAGACAACTAGGGATCACCCCTGTAGGCCAGAGCCCTTTGGAGTTACTCACACGATGCAATCCTAAACTTCCTCTGCATATGTGTGCTGCCTTGCAACAACCCCATTAAAGGCTCCAGGCCATGCTGTAACCTTTGTCCCTCTTCTGCCTCCTCAGGGTCCCTGGTGCTTCCCTGTGTGGCATGCCACACCTCCCATTTCTAGGAATCTGGGAGTAGGAAGTCCTTCCTTCATGACGATCATTTCTGTGTCTGCAGGTCTCACTATACCTGATTAAAACAAGTCCCAGATACATTTTAACATACCCTGTCAGAAGATGCTTTGGTCTGAATGTGTGTGCCCCTCAAAACTCCAATGTGATAGGATTGGGACGTGATTAGGTCATGAGAGGGGAGCTCTCATGAGTGGGATTACTGCCCTTATAAAAGAGGTCCCAGAGAGATCCCTCACCCCTTCCACCAAGTGAGGACACAGATAGAAGGCGCCATCTATCAACCAGGAAGCAGGTCCTCACCAGACACTAAACCTGCCTGTGACTTCATCTGAGACTTCCAGCCTCCAGAAATGTGAGAAATTTTTCTTTCTTTTTCTCTCTCTCTCCCTTTCTCTTTTTTTCTTTCTGTTTTTCCTTCTTTCTTTTCCTTTCTTCTCTCTCTCCTTCCTTTCCCTTCCTTCCCTCCTCCCTTCCTCCCTCCCTCTCCCTCCCCTCCCCTCCTCTTCCCTCCCCTCCACTTCCCTTCCCTCTCTTTTCTTTTTTTTTCTTTCAACAGGGTCTCACTCCTTTTGCCCGGGCTGGAGTACAATGGCATGATCTTGGCTCACTGCAGCCTTGACATCCTGGGTTCAGGTGATCTTTCCACCTCAGCCTCCTGAGTAGCTGGGACCACAGGCACATGCCACCGTAGCCAGCTAATATTTGCATTTTTTTGTAGAGACGGGGTCTCCCTATGTTGCCCAGGCTAGCCTCAAATTCCTAGGCTTAAGTAATCCTCCTGCCTCAGCCTCCCAAGGTGCTGGGATTACAGGCATGAGCCACCACACCTGGTGAAATAAATTTCTGTTGTTTATAAGCTACCTGGTTTATGGTATTCTGTTCTATCAGCCTGAATGGGCTAAGACAGAAGGTTTTACTATTCTCATTTAAAGATGGGTTAACTGGAACTTGGAGCAGTGTAGTATTTGCTAAGCTGGTGAATTATGGAATTTGAATACAAATCCAGATGGTTCTCCTACCTTCACCCAGATGCCTAAAGAGCATGGCCTCCACCATGTTCTTCATAGATGCTTCCTCTGCTAATCTCATTCTCAAAGCTTTGGTGAAGGCCATGTCTTCTGGCCCACTGAGAGCCACAGTTAGGGGCGGGGCAGCAGGTATGAGGTGTGATGCATGAGGTCACACATCACTAATATGCTGCACGGTCCCATCTCCCCAGGTCCTCAGGTTCCTTCCTCCAAACCAAGGAATTTCTGGCCTCTCAACTTCAGTTGGGGGCAAACTCCACTGGATCCAGTGTTTAGTCCATCCAGTGAGAAAGCAGCAAGAATCCCTCCTAGGTTCATGGACTTCCTAGCACCGCGAATCCAGAATCTCAGGTAATCTCGCCACATAGATGACACTGGTTTCATCTAATTACATTCTTCCCTTTTTGGTCTAGCCTCTTAAGGATCTATTCCCACATCCATTTTCTAGAGTATTGGAAGGTCCACAAACGGCATTTCTTCTGCTGTGAAACTAAACATTGACTTGGAGTCTTTTTTTTTTTTGAGACAGGATCTTGCTCTGTTGCCCAGACTAGGGTGCAGTGGTGCAATCATAGCTCACTCAACCTCCTGGGTTCAAGTAATCCTTCTGTCTCAGCCTCCTGAGTAGCTAGGACTTTAGGTGTGTGCCACCATGCCCAGCTATTTTCTTATTTTTTTGTAGAGATGGGGGTCTTGTTGTGCTGCTCAGGCTCGTCTCAAACTTCTGGGCTCAGTTCATCCTCCTGCCTTAACCTTCCAAAGTGCTAGGATTATAGGTGTGAGCCACTGCACTTTGCCGAACTGTCTTTTGAATTGACCCCCTAGGGACAAAGATCTGACTGTATCTAGGTTTAGGAGATGAGAGATGGAGGGAGGGGGCATGACAACAGTTGCCAGCTGAGTTTCTTGAAGGTCATTCCAGGGTCCTCAGGCAAGCCAAGGCCAGCCTCATTAGAGAGGAGGAAGTCAACTTTTTCTAGCTGGAGGGACTCTAGATGGAGTTTTTGGAGATTCAAGTACTCTGAATAACCCAACTTTTCAACATCCACATTTTAAAAGATTTTTGGAAATTCTGATTTTGAGAGACCATTTTTTTTTTTTTAACAGCTCTGGTTAGATTGTTTTTACCTTGTGGTATAGCTAATAAAGAGCTTGCATAGGAAACAACAACTCTGCCATTTTCTTATTATTCCCTTGTGCTAGTGTGTCTGGAATTGGTGGGTTCTTTGGTCTCACTGACTTCAAGAATGAAGCTATGGACCCTCATGGTAAGTGTTACCGTTCTTCAGGACAGCATACCTGAAGCTTGTTCCTACTGATGTTCCCATGTGTTCAGTTTCTTCCTTCTGGTGGGTTCATGGTCTTGCTGTCCCAGAAGTGAAACTATAGACTTTCACAGAGAGTGTTACAGCTCTTAAGTGGCACATCTGGAGTTGTTCAGTCTTCCCAGCGGGCTCGTAGTCTTCCTGGCTTCAGGAATGAAGCTACAGACTTTAACAGTGAGTATTACAGCTCATAAAGGTAACGTGGACCTAAACAAAGTGCAATAGCAAGATACATTGCAAACAGCAAATGTACAAAGCTTCCACGCTACAAAACAAAACCCGAGCAGGTTGCCACTGCAAGTTCGGGCAGCCTGCTTTTATTCTCTTATCTGGCCCCACCCACAGCCTGCTGATTGGTAGAGCCGAGTGGTCTGTTTTGACAGGGCGCTGATTACTGCGTTTACAATCCCTGAGCTAGACACAAAGGTTCTCCATGTCCCCACCAGAGTAGCTAGATACAGAGTGTCGATTGGTGCATTCACAAACCCTGAGCTAGACACAAGGTGCTGATTGGTGTGTTTACAAACCTTGAGCTAAATACAGAGTGCCGATTGGTGTATTTACAGTCCCTGAGCTAGACGTAAAGGTTCTCCATGTCCCCACCAGACTCGGAAGCCCAGCTGGATACACCCAGTGGATCCTGCACCGGTGCTGCAGGTGGAGCTGCCTGCTAGTCTCGCTCTGTGCCTCCGTACTTCTCAGCCCTTGGGTGGTCGATGCGACTGGGGGCCGTGGAGCAGGGGGCGGCGCTCGTCTGGTAGGCTCGGGCCGCACAGGAGCCCACGGAGTGAGTGGGAGGTTCGGGCATGGCGGGCTGCAGGTCCCGAGCCCTGCCCCGCGGGAAGGTAGCTAACGCCTGGCGAGAAATCGAGCGCAGCGCCGGTGGGCCGGCAGTGCCGGGGGACCCAGTACGCCCTCCGCAGCCGCTGGCCCGGGTGCTACGCCCCTTATTGCCCGGGGCCGGCAGGGTCGGCCGGGTGCTCCGAGTGCGGGGCCCGCCAAGCCGACGCCCCCCCGGAACTGCAGCTGGCCCGCAAGCGCCGCGCGCAGCCCCGGTTCCCGCTCGCACCTCTCCCTCCCCACCTCCCTGCAAGCTGAGGGAGCCGGCTCCGGCCTTGGCCAGCCCAGAAAGGGGCTCCCAGTGCAGCAGTGGGCTGAAGGGCTCCTCAAGTGCCGCTAAAGTGGGAGCCCAGGCAGAGGAGGCGCCGAGAACGAGCGAGGGCTGTGAGGACTGCCAGCAGGCTGTCATCTCTTGCTAACATCATACACATCTTCCACCTGAGATCTATTCATGGGTGTTTTAATTTGCCAAGGCTCTGTAACAAAGTACCACAAACTGGGTGGCTTAAATAACAGAAATTTGTTGTCTCACAGTTCTTGAGGCTGGAAACCCAAGATCAAAGTGTCGGCAGGGTTGGTTTCTTCTGGGGCCTCTCCCCTTGGCTTGTAGATGGCGTCTTCTCCGTGTGTCCTCACATCATCTTCTTTCTGTGTGTGTCCGTGTTTAAATGTCCCGTTCTCATAAAGACACCATCATATTGGATTAGGGCACTCTCATGGCCTTACTTTAACTTGATTACCTCTGTAAAGACCCTATCTCCAAAATAAGGTCATATTTTGAGGTACTAGGGGGTTAGGACTTGAACATATAAATTTTGAGGAGACAAATTCAATGTGTAACAATGGATATCTTAAGACGCTTGTGTATTTAGTGACACCAGTTCCATCTAATTATGTTAGTTTAGGTAACATTAGATATCATAATTCTTAAATTGAGTTAACTAGCACTGGTAAACTAATTATCAGCAACTCTTTCAAAATAAATGATAGTGGAAGGGGCTGCCACAAATTCTCATTGTAGTGAAATTCCTCCTTTCCCCTCAGGGCCCCTCACCTGCTGTATATGACGTATGACCTTAATACCTATGGACCATGTTGGGGCAGAGTCAAGCTATATACTAAACATGGGTAATGTTTTATTTCCTATTCTTTAAGGTAAAAATAAATATTTATTCAAGTTCTAGAGTGTGTGTTTTATTTTAACTTTGGAGACTACTATTTTATTGAAGTGCCTTTCTGTCCAAATAAAACGGTCTCCAACTTGAAGGAATAAAGGTACATTTTAGAGAGAATGAAAGAGACCTAGCAATCTTTACCACTAAAATAGCTGTCATAGCTAAGAATAAGGAAGGTGTTCCTCCACGTGGAGTGAAGGAGCTGCAACCATTGATTTAAAGGAGACATACCAGTCAAAGAGGTACCAGTGCAGAGCTTCAGCCAGTGGCATGCTTAGTAAGGTGGCCCCGAATCAAATTCCTAATTCAAAAGTCATGTTCCCCCACAACTCCTTGCACAGCTGAACAAGCCTAGGTTGACGTGTATTTGTACATAACTTTATTAATAACAAAATAGCAGTTTGATGAAATAAAATATTTATTACATGAACAAACTTTAAAACTTCGAACTTAAAATCAACAAGATAAATGCAATATTCTGCTAATGCAACAATGGATTTTGATATTACTTGGCATTAACCGAATAACAATAATTTCTTCAATTTCCTTTTTTCCCAGCTCTTTGAGGTTGTATGCCTTGAGGTGCTAACTCTGTTTTTGGCTATTGTCCTGTAGGATGGGTTTATGAAATAGTTTTGAATTGGCTGTAGTTAGCCCAGTCCTTCTCTTGCTGTAGAGTGCATCAGAATCACTGGCGAGCTTGTTAAAACACAGATTGCTGGACCCCCTCCTTTCTGATTGAAAAAGTTGGGGGTTGAGTAGGGTGAGAACTTGCTTTTTTTTTTTTTTTTTTTGAGACGGAGTATTACTCTGTCGCCCAGGCTGGAATGCAGTGGCACGATTTTGGCTTACTGCAACCTCGGCTTCCCAGGTTCAAGGGATTCTCCTGCCTGAGCCTCCCGAGTAGCTGGGACTACAGGTGTGCACCACTGCACCCAGCTAATTTTTGTGTTTTTTTTTTAGAGATAGGGTTTCACCATGTTGGCCAGGCTGGTCTCGAACTCCTGACCTCGTGATCCACCTGCCTCAACCTCCCAAAGTGCTGGGATTACAGGTGTGAGCCACCACGCCCGGCCCCAAGAACTTGCATTTTTGACAAGTTTCAAGGTGCTGCCATTGCTATGTGGGGACTGCACTTTGAGAACAACTGTTCTGAAGCCCTTGTCTGTTTTCTTTATTTGTAATGATTTTTCTGTTTGTTTGTTTTTGAGATGGAGTCTCAATTGGCCGCCCAGGCTAGAGTGCAGTGGCTCAATCTTGGCTCCCTGCAACCTCCTTCTCCCGGGTTCAAGCAATTCTCCCTGCCTCAGCCTCCTGAATAGCGGAGATTACAGGTGCCTGCCACTATGCCTGGCTAATTTTTGTATTTTTTTAGTAGAGACAGGGTTTCACCATGTTGGCCAGGCTGGTCTTCAACTCCTGACCTCAGTTGATCGGCCTGCCTAGGCCTCCCAAACTGCTGGAATTACAGGCGTGAGCCACCACACCCGGCCTGTAATGATTTTTGATACCCTTTTAATTGAAAACTGAAGCAAATGGCAAAGCCTAAATGCATGCTATTTTATACTCTTTTGTAAATGTTATTTTTGACTGACTATCTGAAGCTGTGATTCTATTGGTAATAACTATACCAAGTTACAAGATGTTTTTTCTGTATGGCTCTACATTACTCCCAATGGGCTTTTCACACATTTGTGTTGGCATAAGAAATATATTTGTATAAGTCAGCAGCTGTATCTTGTGTTTGGTTTAGGGAATTGTGGATAATATTAACTTTAATATACATTTCTGTATTGCCAGTTCATCAAAAAGAAGACTTGCGATTGTTCCCTGTTTATTTAAAAATTGACATTTTAGGTTTCATTTCTGCATAGTAGATGTTGCTTCCTTAATGGTTATGTTAAAATTCATTTCTGTTTTAAAAACTTGACTATATGATGTTTCCAGGGAGTATAAACCTTATCAAACATCTGTTCTAATTTTTCTTGGTAAAATCATTGCTGTTGCATTAACATTCAGTAAGATTTTTGTATTCATATTGTGAAAAGTTTTTTAAATCAAAGTTTTGAGTTTTATTGTTAATCCAAACAGCCTAAGAACTTTTATTATCTTTCACTAATTCAAAGAAGATTTTTTTCACAGTGTCTCTATTAGTCTGGAAAATTCAGTTTCATAGAAATTGAAGCTATAAAGGGAATGTTAACTTGTTCAGAATTTAAATTCTTTGATACAGTGTCTGAATTTCTTGGGATGGAATTTGTGGCAATCTCAAGAATTCACACAGTAGATAAAAAACATATGTGTCTTTTGAACAATGCCAAAATAAATGGGTATGTCTGGTGCTCGCTTACTGCCTTGTTACTTAAGAAATTGAGATTCTGAACCAGGTGGTGTATGTTGTCTTTCTCTTAGGCCTGCTTCTATGCAGGAATATACTCAATTTATTGTATTCTATTCTACCATAGCCCTGCCTGTAACATTTTGAAAGCTTCTAATCATTACAATTAACGAGTCCCCCAAATGAATGTAATTCCCGAAGTTGAATCATACTCTCTAACAGCAAAATCAAGAAATGGTTTCTTTATATTTTATTTCCTTTTTCAAAAAATTGGATCAGTGGGATGTATTTGCATTCTAAACTCAGTTAATTATTCTGAAAAATATTTTGCGTTATTTGAACAATGAAACAAAATATAGAAGTTCCTTAATTTCTCTAGTTATTTTATTAAAGTTGGCCGAACCATTCAATAATTTAATTTTGCATTTTAGGACTTAGGTATGTCATAAATCCAAAAGCTGCTCAATGCTTACATCATATTCTATTGAAAGCTTTGTGTTCAATAAATACTTTTACACATTAAAACTTTCAAAAAGCCTTATTAGAATGTATAAAGTTACAAAAACAACAAATGCTTGTTAAGCGATAAGGGGTTTATAATTCAAGATATCCTACTTTAATTTTGCTCTTGCGAAGTATGTTCTCTGTGCTAAAAAACCATATATTTATATCCTGTAGTCATTAAAATGTAAAAAAATGGAAAGATGCTAATCTTATCACTTTATAGTTTGATTTTTTCACTTAACATTATATCATGGACAGATTAATCTTCAAGTTAAAGAGTTTTGCTGTAAGGGCACAGAAAAATCAGATGGAAGCTAGAAAAGTAAGATATTTCTTTTTTTTAAGGAAGCTATAAAATGAATATTTTAAATGTATATTTTAAGTGAATGCTTCAAGTCATTGTCAGCATATCCATTAAGTTAGGGTCAACTTAGAGGCGAGATATTTCTGAAATACCTAATATTTTGGAAAGACTTCATTAACTCTATAAGCGTTCTTTTATACTATGTTGTTTTGTACTTGTGAATACTGTGAGATTTTCATGATGAGCTATATCTCAATCTTAAATGATTCAGCAGTGCAATTCATTTTCTATGGCTGTTTTGGCCACTAAATAACATTTCCAATTTGAAGATTCTTTACCTCCAGATGTTTTTTGGATTATGAATCTGTTGCTTAAAATAAAATATGAATTTATTTATTGTTTTCTCAGTACTAACACATATAGACATTTGTAATTGATGGTGAAGCATCAAGCAGATTTTTTGAAATTTTCATCTTCAGAATTTTGGTTGCATCATATTTTGTTTACACGTCTTCTCTTATAGAGCTGCAAGAACTTTGTATATTAAGTAGATTAGCCATTTATTCTGTGTCTTGCAAATGTTTTTATACTTTATTATTTATTTGTGTTGGTTTTGACGGATGAAATTTAAATTTTATGTAGTCAAATTGAGAGGTGACAGCATGCTGGCATCCCTCGCAGCCTTCGTTAGCTCTCGGTGCCTCCTCGGCCTCGGCGCCCATTCTGACCGCGCTTGAGGAGCCCTTCAGCCCGCCGCTGCACCATGGGAGCCCTTCTCTGCGCTGGCCGAGGCCGGAGCCGGCTCCCTCGGCTTGCGGGTAGGTGTGGAGGGAGAGGCACGGTCGGGAACTGGGGCTGCGGGAAGCGCTTGCGGGCCAGCTAGAGTTCCGGGTGGGCGTGGGCTCGGCGGGCCCTGCCCCCCCGGGCAGTGAGGAGCTTAGCACCCCGGCCAGCAGCTGCGGAGGGTGCGCGGGTCCCCCAGCAGTGCTGGCCCGCTGGCGCTGCGCTCGATCCGCCAGGCCTTAGCTGCCTCCCCGCAGGGCAGTGCTCCGAACTTGTAGCCCGCCAAGCCTGAGTCCCGTCCCGCCCCGCACCGCCCCGCCCCGCCCCCGCCGTGGGCTCCTGCACGGCCTGAACCTCCCGGACAAGAGGTGCCTTCTGCTCCACGGCGCCCAGTTCCATCGACCCCCAAGGGCTGAGGAGTGCGGGTGCACGGCGTGGTACTGGCAGGCCGCTCCACTTGCTTCCCCGTTGGGAGATCCACTGGATGAGGTCAGCTGGGCTTATGAGTCTAGTGGGGACTTGGAGAACCTTTGTGTCTAGCTAAGGGATTGTGAGTGCACCAATCAGCACTCTGTGTCTAGCTCAAGTTTTGTGAACACACCAATCAGCACCCTGTGTCTAGCTCAGGGTTTGTGGATGCACCAATCAGCACTCTGTACCTAGCTAATCTGGTGGGAACTTGGAGAATCTTTATGTCTGGCTAAGGGATTGTGAATGCACCAATCGGCACTCTGTCTAGCTCAAGGTTGAAAATGCACCAATCAGCATTCTGTGTCTAGCTCAGCGTTTGTAAATACACCAATCGACACTGTGTCTAGCTAATCTGGTGGGGAGGGAGAACTTTTGTGTCTAGCTCAGGGATTATAAACGCACCAATCAGCACCCTGTCAAAACGGACCAATCAGCTCTCTGTAAAACAGGCCAATGGGCTCTCTGTAAAATGGACCAATCAGCAGAATGGGGGGGAGGGGCCAGATAAGAGAATAAAAGCGGGCTGCCTGAGCCAGTAGTAGCAGCTTACTTGGGTTGTGTTTTGCAGTGTGGTGGGTATGTTCTTTTTCTCTGCAACAAACTTTATTAATGTTCACTTTTTGGGTCCACATTTGTTTTTACGAGTTGTAACACTCACTACTAGAAGTCTGTAGCTTTACTTTTAAGTCTGTGAGACCATGGATTTACCGTGATGAATGAACAACTCCAGAGATGTAGCATTAAGAGCTGTGACACTCACTATGAAGGTTTAGAGTTTCATTCCTGAGCCAGCATAGACCAAGAATCCACAAGAAGGAAGAAACTGAACCCATCCAAACATAAGAAGGAACAAACTCAGAACATACTGCTTTTAAGAACTGTAACATTCACCAAGGGAGTTTACAGCTTCATTTTTGAAGTCATTGAGACCAAGAACCCAGTTCTGGACACAGTTTATCAGTGTTTTTTCTTGTGGATACTGGGTTTTATCTCAAGCTTAGGTCTCTTTAGGGTGCAGTGGCTCATGCCTGTAATCCCAGCACATTGCAAGGCCAAGGTGGGAGGATCACTTGAGTCCAAGAGCTGGAGACCAACTAGGCCAACATAGTGAGACCCTGTCTCTGCAAAAAAACCAACAAAACAACACCTAGCTAGGTGTGGTTGCATCTGCCTGTAGTACCAGCTATTTGGGAGGCTGAGGTGAGGTGATTGCTTGAGCCCAGAAGATTGAGACTGCAGTGAGTTGTGATTGCATAACTGCAGTCCAGCCTGGATGACAGAGCAAGATCCTGTCTCAAAAGAAAAGAAAGGCCTTTTCTTTAAGCTTATTCACTGAAGTTTTCTTCTAATATTTTCATAGTTTTATTTTTAATGTTTACTTCTTTGATTCACTTGGATTTTTAAAAAAGAGTAAGGTAGAAATTCAATTAAGTTTTTTCCGCAGACAGCTGGCCAGTTGTCTCAACACCATTTATTTCATATGCCGCTGATTTGAAATACCAATGTTATACGTCAAAGTCCCATATAAACTTGGGGTCATTCCCAGATTTTCTGTTTTGTTCCACTGACACGTCTTTTTCCGCATCGTTACCATGTATTTGAGAACATCACTCTTATTTTTTCGTTCTAAAAGTAATATCCTGCTTATAGTATTTATATAATTCTTCATCATAGTCACCAATGAAATTTATATTGAATTAAAGTTCAGAAACTGAAGTTCCACGGTGGTAAAACTGATTTTTGTTCGTTGTTCAGGGTCTCCCTGAGATATACTTCCTTTCCTGCCACCTCCAAAAATGCTCATTTGTCTCCTTGATTCCTTTCCCCACCGTTTACCTTGCTCTATTTCCTCTTTCCTGTGAGAACTTTGTCCATATGCGCACAGGTACACCGAGAGGGAGGTGTTTGCTGTGGCTATTTCTTCACAAAATTGAATGTCTTCCAAATTTGCCTCTGGTCAGTGGTCTGTCAGTCGACCCAGCTGGGTATACCCCTCCTAGCTCCTGTATCCAAGGCAATGCATTAGCTGTATCAGTTCAGTTTTACCCTTGGCTACACTGTGGGGTAGAGGGCTGATGGTGGTCGTGGCTTTTTAGGTAGAAGTTGTAAAAACTCTATAGCTCTAGATCCCCAAATTTCCAACCTTAGAGGAAGTGCACTAACCCTGACACATGAAGAATGAAAAACATTATGGGTGGGCAGTACAGATGGTGGCATTACCACAGTGATGTGATGGGAACTGACAGGGTAGCCAAATACAGATTATTGTAATTCAGCTTAAGTTTTTCTTGTGGCAATAATTCAGAAAGAGCCTTTCTAGAGACACATAATCTAGAGATCTATTTTTCAATGAAAGTAATGAAACAAATGAGGCTACATTCTAGTTTTTTTTTTTTTAGACAGAGTCTAACTCTGTCCCAGGCTGGCATGCAATGATGCGATCTTGGCTCACTGCAACCTCCACTTCCCTGATTCAAGTGATTCTTGTGCCTCAGCCTCCTGAGTAGCTGGGATTACAGGCACCTGCCACCACACCTGGCTAATTTTGTATTTTTAGTAGAGATGAGGTTTTACCATGTTGGCTAGGCTGGTCTCAAACTCCTGACCTCAGGTGATCTCAAACTGCCTGCCTCGGCCTCCCAAAGTGCTGGATTATAGGCATGAGCCACTGTGCCCGGCCTACATTCTACTTTTAAGTGAGAACCTCCTGAAAAATTTCTCGTCTCCTATACAACATGATAGTAAAGAATGAACATCTTTGCTTTAAAAAAGTAAACTGTTGAGTAAGCAAGATAGTTACTTTAAAGTATTTGAGTATATTTATCATAACATTGAGGGATAAATGTGAAAAAATATAATGAAAATATAACTTTTTGGTTACAACATGATCAGTTAATTAAGAAACAAAATTTGCAATAATCATACCACTGCTGATTATTATAAACCTATTATATTTTAGGATTCACATAATCCAATTCTAGAATTCAAAGGAAAAAAACCCATCCAAAAAGTAATAGATTAGATTATGTGTAAAAATTGACATGTAATAGATTAATGTAAAAATGGACAATTTCTGCATTATACAATAAAACTGTGTTTTGAAGTATAGTATATTCATAGAAAATTTGAGGTACAGTAAAGCCCACAGATCAGGAGATGGCTGCCACTGATAAGATAACTTGTTACTCACAGTTCCCAAGAGGCAGGGGCATGACACACCATGGGAGGTCACATGAGAAGCACCAGGGTCAGTTAATAGTCAGAGGGAGGGAGAGGAACTGTGTACAAAGGCCTTTATTATGGTTTCTCAAGAAAGAAACAGGTGAGACAGGGTAAGCAGGCTTAGGATTGGCGAGTGTGAATAATTTTAGTCGGTTCTGGGGCCTAGGGGGCTCTCACTGGTTGTCTGGTACCTGGTTCTTGGGTTATTAGGACCGGTGGATAATCGCCTGGAATGCGAAAGCAAGATAAAGGAGGTGGCTGGTGTGTGGGCCCTGGATTTGTTTATTGATATTTGACAAGTATGCTCAAAGGTGAGTCATTTACTATCTCTAGGAATTAGTTAACCCCGGAATGAGCCAGCTCCTTCAGGGTCAGCAAAGCTCCAAGAGGTCAAAGCACCAGAATAGAAAATAAAAGACATACTTAACACATTCTACAATATCAATTTCTAAAAATATAATATAAGCTTCCCAATGTATAGAATATGTTCATCTTAAATAACTCTAGACCGAATGACCACTTATACCTAATAATCCCACATGGTCACAAATTGATATCCTCATTGTCTCTATTTCACATGGCAGTAAGATGAGAAATAAAGGAGCCTCAATTCTTACATAATTGTAATTGTTTTATGAGAAAAGGAGGGTTAGGAGGTAGAAGTTATAGAATAGTAATTGTTATAATAAAAAGTTATTTTTCCTATAGGCATTTCAATGTAAAGGTGCTGCTTTTATTATAAATGCAGAGCTGAACAACCAAAATACCACTGGGCAAATCCGATATTTGATTATATCTACTTTTTTTTAAGGTTTTTCTTTTCCTATTATTACTACTACTCTATTGTTGGGGAACACTCTATTTATATATACTTCTCATGTTTTTCACATTTATCACTCAATGTTATGATAAAACATAAACTTTTTTTAATTTTAATTTTTTATTTTACTTTAAGTTCTGGGATACATGTGCAGAACGTGCAGGTTTGTTACATAGGTTTACATGTGCCATGGTGGTTTCATGCACCCATCAACCCATCATCTAGGTTTTAATCCCTGCATGCATTAGGTATTTCTCCTAAGACTCTCCCTCCCCTTGCCCTCCACCCCCCGACAGGCCCCAGTGTTTGATGTTCCCCTCCGTGTGTCCATGTGTTCTCAATGTTCAACTCCCACTTATGAGTGAGAACATGCGGTGTTTGGTTTTCTCTTCCTTTGTTAGTTTGCTGGGAATGATGACTTCCAGATTCATCCATGTCTCTGCAAAGGACATAAATTCATTCTTTTTTATGGCTGCAACACAAACATTTTTGAACAAAATAATCAAATTAGTCAACGGCATTTTTTAAAGCAAAGAATGTTAATTTTTTTATTACTCTGTTGTTGTATAAGGAGGTGAATAATTTTATTCACCAGGAAATTCTCATGTAAGAAGGATACTCTTTACCAAGGAGTTTAGTGGCGATTAGGGTTTGACCAAGAGGAAGGAAGTTCTAGAGAAGGAGAGAAGGAAGATAGAGAGGCACCTTGGAAGGAAAGTATCTGGGAGAGTTTCAGGAGGGAAGTGAGAATGAGAAGAGGCTCAGAGGCGCAGCGGCCACTGAGGAATTTGAAAGAAGTAGAAAGAGGCAATGGAGCCTCCTCATTGGTCTTGGAACTATAAAAATCACATCTGGAATTATTTTTAGTGACTTTTGTGGTGTTCCTTTTTTCTTTGAATCCTGGAACTGGATTATGTGAATCCTAAGATATAATAGGTTTATAGGAATCAGCAGTGGCATGATTATTGCAAATTTTGTTTCTTAATTAACTGATTCTGTTGTAACCAAAAAGTTCTATTTTGGTTATATTTTTTTAACATGTATCACTCAATGTTATGATAAATATACTCAAATGGTTTAGAGTAACCATGTTGCTCACTCAACAGTTTCTTTTTTTGTTAAAGCAAAGGTGTTAACTCTTTGCTACCATGTTGTATAAGGAGGTGAGGAATTTTATTCACCAGGAAATTCTCATTTAAAACTAAAATGAAGCCTCATTTGCTATTTTGTGTCCTTAACTGCTACAATATGGTACTTTTCAACCTAAGGAAATTTCTTTGATTAGTATAGTGATTTTTTTCTATATTGAGTTGAGAAATCGTTTATTTGGAGACAATTAACTTTTCCTTTTATATATATGTTCAAAGCTTTTTTTTTCTGATAATTGCTACATTTCTATTTTGAGTAGTATAGTTGTGTTCTTTTAGTGGCTTGTCATATGGTTAAAAATATTATACTTTGTGCTTTCTTCTCCCTTAACATATGTTTATAATAGACTTCAGACATATTTGTGTATTTTCTATTTCAGATGTATGGTTTAAATAACTATATGGAATCTATAATAATTATTGTTCTTTGAGAATCTAATCCATGTGGTTACAAAGTAGTCATATAGCTATAACTATCTGATACTAGTGAACCTGGAGAACACATTTCTTTTTAAGTTTGACTGTGTTTTTGTCTTGATAACATGCCATTTTTGGCAGTTGTTCATCAAAGGAGATCCCCATGAAGTAGCCACTGTAGGCATCAGATATTAAGTAGGTATTAAAGGAGGCATCCCTTCTAATAAACTTCAGGAATCTTTGGAGTTTGTGAGAAGAGGAAGAAGAAGAAAGAGCACAGCCCCTTTCCCAGATGGAGGGTGTGGCTGGCCAGCATTACCATCTCAGAGCTGGCCGTGACAAGTGCCATCTGCCATGGCGGTTCAGCTCTGGCCTTTTTCCAGAATGGCAACATCAGTGCTATAGTTCCCTGTGAAATTGGAGAAGTTAATTATACTTTAAAACTTTTTTCTGTTGCCTTAAAGATGCTGACTTTGGTATATAGGTAAGAATATACATGTGTAAAATGCAAGAATTACGTGATGAATTTTCACTTGAATGTGGGAATTAAAACTAAGTTCTAGAGCCAGATTGGTTGAGTTTGAGGCCTGGTTCTGTTGCTTACCAGTCCTATGACAGGGGAAGTTACACAATCCTTCTGAGCCTCTGTTTCCCGTCTGCAAAATGGGAGTGGTAACAGTACCTACGGCACAGTTGTGAGAGCTAAATGAAATTGTGTAGGTAAAGCACTTAAGAGCACACAGTAAGCATTCAATACATGCTATTATTATTATTATCATCATCAATATCACCAGTCATTTAAATAATAGCCTCCTTTATTACATTTGAAATAATTTGTTGTATGGTGTAATGGGAAGATTACTGGACTTGGAGTCAAAATCAATGGTTTCTTGGTCTCCATTTTACTATTATTCCTCTGTGATGCCTTGAGCATGCTTCTTATCCTCTCTGGGCTTCAGCTTCCTCACCTATAAAATGGAATCAGATAATGCTTAAGTTCTTTCAAAATATTATTTGCTTCTTTTTATGACTTCTATTAAAACTTACAGTTGTCTTTAAAAAAAACCCTGCCCTAATACTAAACCTACACTAGTAGTGTCTATACATGCTTTCTCTCTCTCTCTCTCTTTTACACACACACACACACACACACACACACACACAGATAATCTTACTGTAGGATTTACTTTATATGTCGCTAGGCTGATGCAGAATCATTGAGCAAAATAAAAATCATATTGGATTTTTCTTAAGGTCATAGTGATACTGCACTGCAGCAAATGACTAGTGTTTTCTAGCTTAATACACACACACACACACACACACACACACACACACACACACCCCTCAAACCCCTAACATCTTACAAATAAGACCTTTCCATATGAGTCCATAATTTTTTGGCCTTTCAGCCTTTTTTTTTTTTTTTTTAAGATGGAGTCTCGCTCTGTTGCCCAGGCTGGTGTGCAATGGCACCATCTTGGCTCACTGCAATCTCCACGTCCCAGGTTCAAGTGATTCTCCTGCCTCAGCCTCCTGAGTAGCTGGGACTGCAGGTGCACACCACCACACCTGGCTACTTTTTTGTATTTTTAGTAGAGATGGGGTTTTGCCATATTGGCCAGGCTGGTCTCAAACTCCTGGCCTCAAGTGATTGGCCCAACTCGGCCTCCCAAAGTGCTGGGATTAAAGGCATAAGCCACCACACCCAGCCTAGCCTGGTCATCTTGATGTAGATTAGTTTTGACTTAGCCTTCAAAGCTAACACCGTTAATCAAACAACTGACACTAAACAACTGACACAAATATGTATGTTTTGAAAAAAGTTACCAAGATAGTTTGGGTTCTCCTGAAAGTTGAGCCTGAATCAAAGGCTTGGAGGAGAGTTGACGCCAGAAAATAACAGACTGGAGAGAGGTAGATTAGGAAAGAAGGAAAACTGATATAGAGGTGAGTTATCCAGGTGATAGGAGTACAATTGCAGCTGGATCTCTGAGTAGTGTGGGTCTCAGTAGGTAGCCTCTCAGAATTGTCTCTCTGTTGGATGAAACCCTGGGGCATTCATCATCCACCACCAGTTCTATCCATCCATTGGTTGGGGTTGCCCTAGGGGTGTTAATTGCCTTGTACGTCCAGGTTGTGTTTTGTAAGGGCCTGGTGGGCTCCTGGGAGTTCAGCGAATGATTTGAGGCAAGATGTGGAGACTAAGGTGAGGGTGTCAGGTGGGCTCCATAGGCGAATCTGAATTAGCAGGAACCGTTTACTGCAGCTGTGACCGAAATCAGAGGTGAGTCAAGAGGATGGGACACAGGGCACCAAAACAGGCTGCTACAATTTCCCCTTAATGTGGCCACTTGCTGTCTCACCCTGTTTGCGACACTCAACTTTTCCTTGGGCCTCTTGCCCTCACTGTGGTAGGAGTGAGTGTGAGGAATGGGATGGCGGGGGCACTGGGGTGAAGGTCAGGGATATCCATAAGTCTCTGGTGAAAAGTGTTTAATTTTAAAAATGAAACTTTTTACAATGGTATATTGTTATTGTGATGTGGGGGTGAGGGCAGGGGAAAGGCACAGAGACAGCGTAAGGCTGAGGGCAAGGTGCGTGCAATGTCAGAGATGTTTGTTTGAAATATTACTAGGCAATAAAAAATAGTGTTTCTTTATTTTGATGCAGTGTTTTGATAGGATTGACAAATGGCAGGTCAAAATGTCATACCTTCACCCCCCATGTCAAAATGCCTGTTCTGATCAGCAGTGTAAGCACATTCCATCTAGCTGGATCTAAAAGATCTAAAATGTAAATGATTTTCGATAAGATAATATTTATGCTGAGTTTTAATTGTATATATTTAAGGCGTACAATATGATGGTTTATATACCTACCTTGATATACATATACCTAGTGAAATAATTACTACAGTCAAGCAAATTAATATATCCATCATCTATCTCATAGAGTTACCTTTCACGCACATGCGCGCTTGTGTGTGTGTGTGTGTATTTGTGCGGCGCCTAAGAGTACCTCAAATCTACTCTTTTGGCAAATTACCCATCTATAATACAATATTAACTATAGTCCTCATGTTGCACATTTGATCTCTAGACTCATTAATCCTGTGAAACTGCTTTATGCAAATGTTTGTATTGAAAAGACAAAGATACTTGGAGATGCATATTTGGGTGACATATCCTTCTTTCCATAATTATGAAAAGGTTGATCAATATTTTGACAGAATCATTTTGACAATGATAATTCATTGCAGGCTAAAAAAAAATCCATGTGACTTTCAACTTTTAAAAATTACTAGATAACATTCCTAGTAGATACTGCCACCTCTCCTGGCCCCATCCCCTCCTTGATTCTCATCTTTTCCTTCATTCCTTCTCTCTTCTGTAAGAAAATTATTTTAAAAATATATGTCTTCATTTATTGTTTTTCCCCAATAAATTTACCACATTAGCCATTTTTAAGTACAGAGCTGTTAAGTACATTTATACTGTTGGTTGTGCAAACATCACCACTATCCATCCACAGAGCTATTTTCATCTTGACAAACTGAAACTCTGTACCCATTAAATAATAGCTCCCCATCCCCATCCCCCAGCCCAGGCAACAACCATTCTACTTTCTGTCTTTATGACTTTGGCTACGGTAGGTACCTCGTATAAGTGGAATCATACAGTATTTGTCTTTTTGTGACTGGCTTATTTCATCTAGCATAATGCCCTTGAGGTTCATTTGTATTGTGGCATGTATCGGAATTTCCTTCCTTCTTAAAGCTGAATAACATTCCATTATATATATATATATAAAATATGTATACACACACACACACACACACACACACACACACACACATCAAATTTTGTTTATCCATTCATTTATTGATGGGCACTTGTGTTGGCTTCTACCTTTTAGTTGTTGTGAATAATATAGCTATGAAAATGGGTATACAAATAATCTCTTTGAGACCCAGCCTTCAGTTCTTTTGGATGTATACTCAGTCATGGAATTGCTAGATCATATGATAATTCTACTCTTAATATTTTGAGAAACTGTCCTTCTGTTTTCCATAGCAGCTACTCCAGTTTGCATTCCCATGCACCGTGCGTAAGAGTCCAAATTTCTCCATGTTTCCTGATATTTATTATTTTCTGGTTTTCCAACAGTAGCCATTCTAATGGATGTGAAACACTCTTTCTCCTTTAACTGGTACAGGATGTGAGGATTCCAATTGCTTGGAATCAGTTGTCCCGGAGAACCTCTGGGTAAAGAAAGCCAGTAGCTCTTGGCAGTGGTTACAGAAACAAGACACAAGATACACTGAGCTAGAAAATGCATTGCTGTGCTGAAGTTCATTGGGACCACACAAAATAGGCTCACTGCAGTCATTTATTGTGTTTTAATAGATTCGCTCAGGATAAATGGGAACCAAAACCTCTTCAGTTATGGTGCTGTGAGAGGCATTAAGAAAAGCTGTCTACCTTGGTTTTGCTCAGTAGTTGCAAGAAGTCAAAAGTAGTGAAGATCTAGATACTCGGGAGGGTGTCTGGGGAGTGGGGTGGTGAGCAGTTAAGCTTGCTATGAGTTATACTTCGGTGAAATGCTTCCTTGGAACAAATGCATCTATAATTCTCATTAATGCTTCTCACAGAGCCTTACGGCAGTGAAAGAAAAATTTCCAATGTGACAGCATATTCAAGGTGTGGTCTTGGGATTTCAGCCAGCTCCAGCAGCATTGGCTTTGGCCTTCATTTTTTTTAGTTTGCTTCTGGTGAGGGTGAGTCCAGGGACTTTTCAACCTCCTGTCTATACTTGTGGCTCAATCTCTTTGCACACAAGGAAGCAATTTCTACTGTACGGGAAAGGTTCATTTCCCCATGACCCCCACATTTTGTTTTTCAAGTGCTCAACAATTGGGAACAAGTTTATTGTCATCCAGGTGAGGCAGTTAAGCGGGAGTGTCACACCAGTATTTGTGAAGGAGGGGGCTTAAATATGGGTAACAGAGGAATGTGATGTGTTTACTTCGGCAACAACCTAAGACATTAAACTTCCTCTTCTCCTGATCCTACACCTCTCCTTCCCCATCACCAGTGGTTAGGCAACAGAGTGACTGTCATGGGCTGAACTGTGTTCCCCTTACCACCCCCCCTAGTTTACATGTTGAAGCCCCAACCCCTGTATCTCAGAATGTCACCATATTTGGAGATAAGGTCTTTACAGAGGTGACTGAGGTAAAATGAGGCCACTAGCATGGGCCCTAATCCAATATGAGATGTCTAATGGAGACACCAGGGGTCCTGGGGCACAGAGAAAAGACCATATGAGGACATAGCAAGAAAGTGGCCATCTACAAGCCACAGAAGGGAGGTCTTGGAAGAAACCAACCCTGCCAACACTTTGATCTTGGACTTCCAGTTTCCAGAACTGTGAGAGAATCAATTTTTGTTGTTTAAGCCCCTCAGTGTGTTGACTTTGTTCTGGTGGCCCTAGCAAACTAATATAGTGGCCTTCTGCAGGTGAGACAGTTGAGAAAAAGAGGAAAACTGGTTTTCCCTCTTTTCCTGTGTGTGTGTGTGTGTGTGTGTGTGTGTGTGTGTGTGTGAGAGAGAGAGAGAGAGAGAGAGAGAGAGAGAGGTTAGAGGGCGGGGAGGGGAGAAGAGAGGAAGCAAGCTAACCGGAGAGACAGCAGGTGAGTTTTCTTTTGCAAAACAGAGTTAATGAAGTGGCAACTCTGCCTTCCCCGTGCCTTTCCTGTGAATCTGGGAATTTCCACCCGTCCCTCCCACTGCATGCAGCTGGTTGACTGCCCACCCACGAAGTCCCAGTAGGATCCCCCAGGCCCGGCAGAGCCTGGCCTGCGGTCCTGCCGGCTCTTCGCCCAGATGCCCAGTACTCGCAGGGTGATGGGCCGGGACTTGGCGGGAGGCAGAGGGACGTCGGAGGGCAGGGCGGGAGCGAGATCGCGTCTGGTTTCTGTGGACTCCTGCACCTGGGTCAGTGTTTCAGCCACGGACTCGGGGCGCGGCTCTGCAGAGCGAAGCAGGAGCTCCACCCGTTCGCAGGGAGGGAGGGCGCGGAGGTGGCCTCAGTGCCTGAGGAGTCCTACCTCTCCGGAGGACGCCAGGCAAAAGCCAGTAGACTCACGACGCCCCCCGCATGTCACACGACAAAGCCAGCAGGGCCGCCACCAGAGGGCACCAGCGGCTGGGACCCGCAGGAAAGGGAGGAAGAACAGGTGGCGCCGGCGAGGGCACGAAAGGGCGGCCTGCGGCCCGCGCTGCTCCGGGGAGGGTCTTCCACCTGGACAGTGACGGAAGCCAGGGCGACCCAGCAGGACACATTCGCACCACTTACATGGCTGAGTGAAACGACAACCCCTCAGCTGGGCTCAAATTACCTGAAGGGTCAGCATCTGCAACTGACTAGCTTTCGGTTTTCCTCTCGGGCTGCTCCTAGGGCACCCAGGGGGAGAGTTCCACAAAGTAGAGTCATTAAAATTACCAATAAGAAGAGGAAAACTGCTACGTATTTGTTCTGATTGAGCTGAAAATCCTGAATCCCGAGAATCCTGAAATAGAATTGGTTCAGGGACCACCATCCGACAACTGTTGTGTAATCATCCGTCACACAAATGGAAGTCTTCTTACGGGTGTGCCCCTCACTGTGTCTACAGGCTGGATTTTAGGACTAACGCGAGCACAGATGCGCTGTAGCTTAACACAGAAAATCTCAGCGTTAGGCTAGAACACTACTAGCCCTAGTAAAGAGGGCCACTTCATAATAATAAAACATATTTAGCAGGAAGAGAGAATACTTGCGCGCACTTAATAACAGAGCTTTGTGGTATACCAAGGAAAATGGACAGAACTATTAGGAAAAATAGACAAATCCACTCTCGTAGTTAAATATTTTAAACGCACTATATTAGATCATTCTTGCATTGCTGTAAATAAACACTGGAGACTGGGTAATTTATAAAAAAGGTTTAATTGGCTCACGGTTCTGCAGGCTGTACAGCAAGCTTGTCCAACCTGTGGCCTACAGACCTCATGCGGCCCAGGACAGCTTTGAATGTGGCCCAACACAAATTCATAAACTTTCTTAAAACATTATGAGATCTTTTTGCAATTTTTTTTAAAGCTCATCAGCTATCGTTAGTGTTAGTGTATTGTATGCGTGGCTCAAGACAATTCTTCTTCCAGTGTGGCCTATGAAAGCCCAAAGATTGGACACCCCTGCTTTACAGGAAGCATAGTGGCATCTGCTCAGCTTCTGTGGAGCCTCAGGAAATTCACAGTCATGGTAGAAGTTGAAGTGGGGCAGGCATCTCACATGGCGAATGCAGAGGCAAGAGAGGGAGAGCAGGAGGATGGTGCCACACACTTTCAAACGACCAGGTCCCGAGTGAACTCAGCATGAGAGCTCATTGATCACCAAGGGGATGGCCCAAGCCATTCATGAGGGATCCATCCCCATGATCCAAATACCTCCCACCAGGCCCCACCTCCAACATTGGGGATGACAATCAACATAAGATTTGGGCGAGGGGCAGGCGCAGTGGCTCATGCCTATAATCCCAGCACTTTGGGAGGCTGAGGTGGGTGGATCACGAGGCCAGGAGTTCGAGCCCAGCCTGGCCAACATGGTGAAACCCTGTGTCTGCTAAAAATACACACATTAGCTGCGCATTGTGGCATGCCCTTGTAGTCCTAGCTACTCAGGAGGCTAAGGCAGAAGAATCGCTTGAACCAAGGAGGCAGAGGTTGCAGTAAGCTGAGATTGTGCCACTGCACTGCACTGCAGCCTGGGCGACAGGGCGAGACTCTGGCTCAAAAAAAAAAGATTTGGGCGGGGACAAATCTCCAAACTATATCACAGACTTTTCTCAATTATTGAAGATCAAAAGATTGTAAATCAATAAGGACATGGGTGATTTCAATACTACTATTAGAACTAACAATACTATAATGTAACGTATTATAAAACCTTGCATCCAAAAGTTGGAGGATATACATATTTTTTACCAGTACACCTGGAACACACACAGAAATTGACCATGAATGAGCCATAAAACTCATCTCAGCAAATTTCAGAGATCACCTATTTTGACTATAGTACAATTAAGGTAAAAATCAACAGGAAAAGATAACAATCCTGTGTGTTTGGAAGTTAAACAAATAAAATTCTAAATACCCAGTGAATTAAAAGAAGCATAATGAAAATTCAAAAATATTAAAAATAGAATGGTAATAATACTACATATCAACATTTAAGTATACAACCAAAGAGGTATTTCATGAGAAATTTTTAGCCTTAAAAGGAAAAGCTGAACATTTAGAAAGCCATAAACCTCATCTCAGCAAATTTCAGAGATCACCTATTTTGACTATAGTATAATTAAGGTAAAAATCAACCAGAAAAGATAACAATTCTATGTGTTTGGAAATTAAACATATAAAATTCTAAATACCCAGTGAATTAAAAGAAGCATAATGAAAATTCAAAAATATTAAAAATAGAATGGTAATAATACTACATATCAACATTTAAGTATACAACTAAAGAGGTATTTCATGAGAAATTTTCAGCCTTAAAAGGGAAAGCTGAACATTTAGAAAGGAAATAAGAGAGAAGTAATGAAACAGAAAATGAAGAAACAATAGTGAGTATCAACGAAGTTAAAAGCTGGCTCATTGAAGAGACAAATTTCTGGCAATGTTAAATAAAAGAAAATCTGCAATTAGACATATGGTAATAAAATTGCAAACCATCAAAGACAAAGAAAAAATGTTAAAAATGTATTACCCAAATAAGAACAAATTATACTGTCAGTAGAGGTATCAAGAGCAAAAATAGAAACCAGAAAAGAAGGAAACAATATTTTTAAAGTGCTGAAGGAAAATAACATCAATGTAGAATTGTATACCCAGCAAAACTTTTTCAATAACAAGCCTGAAATATAGATTATTCTAATAAATAAAAGCTCAGAGTTTATCACCAACAGATTATCACTAAGGAATTTCTAAAAGATATACCTCAGGAAGATGGACAACAACTTCAGAAGAAAGAGCCAAGATATATACTTTGGGAGGCTGAGGCAGGTGGATTGCCTGAGTTCAGGAGTTCAAGACCAGCCTGGCTAACATGGTGAAACCCTGTCTCTACTAAAAATACAAAAATTAGCCAGGTGTGGTAGTGGGCACCTGTTATCCCACCTACTCGGGAGGCTGAGGCAGGAGAAATACTTGAACCTGGGAAGCTGAGGTTGCAGATCGCGCCACTGCACTCCAGCCTGGGTGACAGAGCAAGGCTTTGTATAAAAAAAAGAAAAAAAAAGCCAAGATATCGCAACACATCTAAACATAGAAAAGGTACAGTAAAAATATAGTATAAAAGATAAAAAATGGTACACCTCTAATAGGGCATGTGTTAGTCTGTTTGCATTGCTATAAAGGAATACCTGAGCTGGGTAATTTATAAAGAAAAGAGGTTTAATTGGCTCACAGTTCCTCAGGCTATCCAAGAAGCATGGCACTGGCATTTGCTCAGTTTCTGGTGAGAGCTTCAGAAATCATGGTGGAAGGCCAATGGGGAGCTGGCATATTGCATGGTGAGAGAGGGAGTGAGAGAGAGAAAGCAGGGAGATGCCACACTCTTTTAAACCACCAGATCTTGTGTGAACTCAGAGTGAGAACTCACTCATTATCATGAGAACAGCACCAAGCCATTCATGAAGGAGCTGAGCCCGTGACCCAAACATCTCCCACCAGTCCCCACTTTGAACACTGGGGATTACCTTTCACCATGAGATTCGGAGGGGACAAACATCCACACTATATCAGGCACTTGTCATGAATGGAGCTTGCAGGAGTGGAAGTTGCTCTGGATGAGTCAGTGAGTGGGTAGTGAGTGAATGTGAAGGCCTAGGACATCACTGTACACTACTATAGACTTTATAAATGTTGTATACTTAGGCTACATTAAATTTATATAAAAAATTGTGCTCTGACATTGGCTACGATGTTACTAGGCAATGGGAATTTTTCACCTCTATTACAATCTTATGGGATCACTCTCGTATATGCAGTCTGTCATTGACTGAAATATTATAAAGCATGTGGCTGCAGAATGTTTGTATTCAAATTAGTCCAAGAGAAAAAATAAATTGGTAAAAAACCTTAATTAATCTCCAGGAGGAAAAAAAAGGAAGAAAATATACACATAAACACACACACACGTGTGTGTATATAAATATATAATAAATGTATTAATTTAAATCTTATTTGGTACTTTTTGTTTACCCTACTCATATGAGATGTTGCAAGTAATTTAAATATATCAGAACTCACTGTAAAGGTAAATGAACTTCTTCAGTTAAACAGTGTTCAAACTGGATTAAAAAAATACAATGATATGCTATTTTTAGAGACACATGTAAAATTTAAGGACAGAGAAAGATTGATAGAGAAAATCTCTATAACGAAAGAAAAAAATATATATTTCAGGCAACTTCCTTCACTATTAGAGCCAGAATTCTGGAGTCAGGCTGAAGGTTTCATGCTTCTTGCCCAGATGCTTGTTCTCCCAAGTGCCATGGGTGTGCCATTGCTCCCGGCAACACAATAAGCCAGTTTTCTAGTTTCCTAGGAAACTTGAGTGCAGGATCTTCTCATGCTGGGGCCACATCATGACTGCTGTGGATCTCCTTAGTGGTTCATCAAGAGGCGTGGAAGGATGCTCTTTTTCTCAAGTATTAAGAAGTCAAGGATAACAATATATTTAAAGTGCTGAAGGGAAAGAATTGTCAACTTAGCATTGTATACCCCGAGAGACCTGTTTTTTCAAGATAGGTGACTTCATCCCTGTAACCTTATTTAAAACTATGTCTTGGGCAACCCCCTTTGGGTCGCCTCCCATTGTATGGGAGCTCTGTTTTCACTCTATTAAATCTTGCAACTGCATACTCTTCTGGTCTGTGTTTGTTATGGCTCGAGCTGAGCTTTCACTCACCGTCCATCACTGTTGTTTGCTGCCATCACAGACTCGCCACTGACTTCCATCACTCCGGATTCAGCAGGGTGTTTGCTGCTCTCCTGATCCAGCGAGGCGCTCATTGCCACTCCTGATTGGGCTAAAGGCTTTCCATCATTCCTGCACAGTTAAGTGCCCGGGTTCGTCCTAATCAAGCTGAACACTAGTCACTCGGTTCCATGGTTCTCTTCCGTGACCCACGGCTTCTAATAGAGCTATAACACTCACTGCATGGCCCAAGGTTCCATTCCTTGGAATCCATGAGTCCAAGAACCCCAGCTCAGAGAACAAAAGGCTTGCTGCCATCTTGGGAGTGGCCCGCCACATCTTGGGAGAGCTAAGAACAAAGACCCGCCTGTAACATTTGGTGGCAACCGTATGGGAATTCTCCAAAGCAGTGAGTAATATCGGACCACTTTCGTTTGCTATTCTGTGCCATCCTTCCTTAGAATTGGAGGAAAATACCGGGCACCTGTCAGCCGGTTAAAAACGATTTGCATGGCTGTGAGACTAAAGACTCAGTTGTGAGGCTTCCTGGGAAAGGGCTTTCTAACAACCCCCAACCCTTCTGGGTTGGGAGCATTGGTCTGCCTGGAACCAGCTTCCACTTTCACAATTTTCCTGGGGAAGCCGAGGGTTGACTACAGGTAGAAAGCTGTCATCCCGAACTCCCAGCATTAACTGGTTGAGATCATGGCCCAGTCAGAAGTCTCTACTCAACAGTTGCCCATGTGTGTGCCACTACCTTTCCTTTTGACCCATACCTCCTGGGTCCTGACTATGACTTTCTTGAAAGTGTAGCCCAAAATTCTCCTTACCTCTGAATCTAATTCCTCTGATCCCTGCCTCGTAGGTACTAATGGTTCAGACTTTAATTTCCTCTATCAAGTTGTATCTCCAAAGGGATCTAAGGGAGCTCTACACTGCACCCTTAGGCATCTAGGCTGTGAACCCAGGGAGTTTTGTCCCTGGTGTCCTTCCCAATTTAGGCATATAGCTCTCGACATAGGCAGTTATGTGGGACCTGTTCCCTACCACCCTTGCCAGGGCCTTAGAACTGATGACGCAGTACTTTAACAACTGGAACTAGGTCTACGACAACATAATAGATCAGGATGAAAGCAGATTGAGTAAGTCAAGGCAGAGAGAGGGGGGGAAAGGGAGGCAGAGAAAGAGGGAGGGGAAAGAGAGGCGGGGGGAAGAGAGGCAGAGAGAGAGAGAAAAAGAGAGATAGAAGTAGTAGAGAAAAAAACAGTGTGCCCTATTCCTTTAAAAGCCAGGGTAAATTTAAAACCTATAATTAATAATTGAAGGTCTTCTCCATGACCCTATAACACTCCAATACTACCTTGTTGTCAGTGTAAACAAGGGCGTAGCCTGAAAACACTGTGACCACTGACAACCCATAGCCTTCCTATCAAAAATACTTAACACAGTAACCCGCAGATGGCCCAAATGCATTCACTCTGTAGCAGCAACTGCTTTGCTAACAGAAGAAAGTAGAAAAATAACCTTTAGAGGAAACCTCATTGTGAGCACACCTCACCAGTTCAGAACTATCCTAAGTCAAAAAAGCAAAAAGGTAGCTTACTAACTCAAAAATCTTAAAGTATGGGGATATTCTGTTAGAAAAAGGTGATTTAACACTAACCACTGAAAATTCCCTTAACTCAGCGGATTTCCTAACAGGGGATTTAAATCTTAATTACCATACAAAGGTCCGACCAACCAGACCTAGGAGGAACTCCCTTCAGGACAGGACAATGGATGGCTCCTCCCAGGTCATTGAAGAAAAAACACAATGGGTATTCAGTAATTGATAGAGAAACTTTTCTAAAAGCAGAGTTAGGAAAATTGCCTAATAATTGGTCGGCTCAAACGTGTAAGCTGTTTGCACTCAGCCAAACCTTAAAGTACTTACAGAATCAAAAAGACTCTATCTCAATCCTGACTCAAAAGGTTACCTATACACTCTCTGAAACGAATTTGCATAAGAACTGTTGTTTATGGGAATGCATCTTGATGGGGCAGCTGGGTTGTTATGAATACTCAGGAACCCAGCCCAGCTCTAGGACTCACCCCTGAGCACAAAGGCAATGTTGGGTATGCTGGTAAAAGACCACTAGAATCCAGCAGCCTGGACCCCTTTCTTTGTGGTCAAGAAAGGCAGGAAAAGGGGTGCAGGACTGCTACATCAGTGAGGGTAACTAATTCGATAAGCAGAGGTCCATGGGTGGTTGTGCACCATGGGAAGGAATAAGCATTAGGACCATAGAGGATGCTCTAGGACTAATGCTCATTGGAAAATGACTAGGGGTGCGGGCATCCCTATGTTCTTTTTTCAGATGGGAAACATTCCCTCCAAGGCAAAAACGCCCCTAAGATGTATTCTGGAGAATTCGGCCTTGTCAGAGTATATGTACCTTTTTCCCTGTCAGACTTGAAGCAAATTAAAATAGACCAAGGTAAATTCTCAGATAACCCTGATGGCTATATTGATGTTTTACAAGGGTTAGGACAATCCTTTGATCTGACATGGAGAGATATAATGTTACTGCTAAATCAGACACTAACCCCAAATGAGAGAAGTGCTGCCATAACGGCAGTCTGAGAGTTTGGCAGTCTCTGGTATCTCAGTCAGGTCAATGATAGGATGACAACAGAGGAAAGAGAATGATTCCCCACAGGCCAGCAGGCAGTTCCCAGTGTAAACCCTCATTGGGATGTAGAATCAGAACATGGAGATTGGTGCCGCAGACATTTGCTAACTTGCGTGCTAAAAGGACTAAGGAAAACTAGGAAGAAGCCTATGAATTACTCAATGATGTCCACTACAACACAGGAAAAGGAAGAAAATCCTACTGCCTTTCTGGAGAGACTAAGGGAGGCATCGAGAAAGCATACCTCTGTCACCTGACTCTATTGAAGGCCAACTAATCTTAAAAGATAAGTTTATCACTCAGTCAGCTGCAGACATTAGAAAAAAACTTCAAAAGTCCGCCTTAGGCCCGGAGCAAAACTTAGAAACCCTATTGAACTTGGCAACCTCAGTTTTTTGTAATAGAGATCAGGAGGAGCAGGCGGAACAGGACAAACAAAATTAAAAATAAATAAATAAATAAAAGGAGACCACCGCTTTAGTCATGGCCCTCAGGCAAGCGGACTTTGGAGGCTCTGGAAAAGGGAAAGTCTGGGCGAATTGAATGCCTAATACAGCTAGCTTCTAGTGTGGTATACAAGGACACTTTTAAAAAGATTGTCCGAATAGAAATAAGCTGCCCCCTCATCCATGCCCCTTATGTCAAGGGAATCACTGGAAGGCCCACTGCCCCAGGGGATGAAGGTCCTCTGAGTCAGAAGCCACTAACCAGATGATCCAGCAGCAGGACTGAGGGTGCCTAGGGCAAGCACTAGCCCATGCCATCACCCTCACAGAGCCCCGGGTATACTTGACCATTGAGGTTAACTGCTTCCTGGACACTGGCGCAGCCTTCTCAGTCTTACTCTCCTGTCCTGGACAACTGTCCTCCAGATCTGTCAGTATCCAAGGGGTCCTAGGACAGGTAGTCACTAGATACTTCTCCCAGCCACTAAGTTGTGACTGGGGAACTTTACTCTTTTCACATGATTTTCTAATTATGCCTGAAAGCCCCACTCCTTTGTTAAGGACAGACATCCTAGCAAAAGCAGGGGCCATTATACACTAGAATTAGAAGGAAAAAGGGTAAATGTATATACAGACTCTAAGTATGCTTACCTAGTCCTCCATGCCCACACAGCAATATGGAGAGAAACGGAATTCCTAACTCCCAAGGGAACACCTATCAAACATCGGGAAGCCACTAGGAGATTATTATTGGCTGTACAGAAACCTAAAGAGGTGGCAGTCTTACGTTGCTGGGGCCATCAGAAAGGAAAGGGAAATAGAAGGGAACTGCCTAGAGGATATTAAAGCCAAAAGAGCCGCAAGGTGGGACCCTCCATTAGAAATGCTTATAGAAGGACCCCTAATATGGGGTAATCCCCTCTGGGAAACCAAGCCCCAGTACTTAGCAGAAGAAATAGAATGGGGAACCTCATGAGGACATAGTTTCCTCCCCTCAGGATGGCTAGCCACCAAAGAAGGAAAAATACTTTTGCCTGCAGCTAACCAATGGAAATTACTTAAAACCCTTCACCAAACCTTTCACTTAGGCATTGATAGCACCCATCAGATGGCCAAATCATTATTTACTGGACCAGGCCTTTTCAAAACTATCAAGCAGATAGTCAGGGCCTGTGAAGTGTGCCAAAGAAATAATCCGCTGCACTTCAGGCCATACATTTCAATCCCTGTGTCTTTAACCTCCTTGTTAAGTTTGTCTCTTCCAGAATTGAAGCTGTAAAACTACAAATAGTTCTTCAAATGGAGCCCCAGATGCAGTCCATGACTAAAATCTACCATGGTCCCCTGGACTGGCCTGCTAGCCAATGCTCTGATGTTGATGACATTGAAGGCACCCCTCGGAAATCTCAACCGCACGACCCCTATTACACCCCAATTCAGCAGGAAGCAGTTAAGAGCGGTCGTTGGCCAACTTCCCCAACAGCACTTGGGTTTTCTACTGAGGGAGTACTGAGAGACAGGACTAGCTGAATTTCTTAGGCTAACAAAGAATCCTTAAGCCTAGTTGGGGAAGGTGACTGCACCTACCTTTAAACACGGGGCTTGTAACTCAGCTCACACCCAACCAATCAGATAGTAAAGAGGGCTCACTAAAATACAAATTAGGCTAAAGCAGGAGGTAAAAAATAGTCAAATGATATATCACCTGAGAGCACAGGGGGAGGGACAATGATCGGGATATAAACCCAGGCATTCGAGCAGGGAGCGGCAACCCCCTTTGGGTCCCCTCCCATTGTATGGGAGCTCTGTTTTCACTCTATTAAATCTTGCAACTGCAAAAAAAAAAAAAAAGAAAAAACACGCACACAAACAAAAAAACTAAAAACCAAAACACAACAACAACTATGTCTTTTTCTCCTTCCTTCAGCCCAACCACTCTGAATAGTTTTTTTTGTTATAGAACTTACCCCCATCTGACATATTGTATATTTTTCTTATCCATTTAATTATTATCTCTTTTTCTCTTCCTCTCTCCCCCAGGAGAATACAAGCTTCAGGAGGGCAGAGATTCCCAGGAAATAATACATAGAGTCCCTCAGTAAAGAGTTAAGGTGTTACTCATATCATAAATACAGTCTTAACTTCACAGAAGGATGTACAGTGATAAAAACAAATTGTTTTTAAAATTCTTCCTGTTATCCAAAGTTATCACAGGATTAGGTCCTTAGCAAGGAGACTGTGTCTGACTTCTAGGCCAGCTCAGGCCCTGGCTATCTCTTCCTTCATCACTGCTTCAGAAGGAACCTTGTACAGATAACACAGCCATTTATTCTCTCTCTGCTGAGTTTAAGTGGTGGTTTGGCTTGTTTTAGGAGTGACTTTTAAAGACAAAAGTTTTGAGATCCTAGCCAATTGGAGATGAATTAAAATTGAGATAATGCATTTCTGATTGAGTCACTATTTTTTTCCCTCAAAGTGTAGTTTATACAATAACAGGTATTTCCTTGGCCTCTTGCTTGAATATTCAAAATAGTTACAGAAAAAGGTGACGAATGATGATTTTAAGGCTCCAAGCGGTCCAGCTAGTGGAATTGCCAGCAGTGCCTTAAAATTCTGCCTTCTAGCCTAGTGTGTACATGAGTGTGTGTATGTGTGTGTGTGCGCATGTGGGGTGTGCATAAGTATGTGACTGTGTGTGTATGAGCATGTGGGCGTGGGGATACACATTTGTGAATATGTGTATGACTGTGTGGGGTGTGTCAGTGTGAAACTCTTTGGGATCCCTCATGACCACCTCTCCGTCCTGGCAGGACCTGACTTAACGCTCAGGTCACTGTGGAGATGACCCCTGCCTGCCTCCCTGTACCCCTGTAGCCTCTGCTGCCTAGTGCCACACAATCTTGCTTAGGAGGCTTTCTCCTTCCACTAACTCCCTGTGACTCCAGGCTGCCATTGCCTCTTCCTTTGAACTTTCTCTCAATATTGCCATTGACTTCAGTTTTCAGGTAGCTGCTACCTGGAATCTCTTTGGTCCAATGCAGTTGCTTGCTTGGCTGAGCTATAGGAAGTGGCACTGCACTTTTCTACCTTAGCCACCTCTTCCTCATCCTCCCTCTGTCCTATCCCTCCCATTTTGACCTTTAGGGAGTGCTCCACTCCTTCACATCTAATTTCTTCCTCTCTATTTTGGAGTTTGTTATAATCATATCTTTTCAAGAACACAATATTCCACAAAATAATATATGAGTAGTCTCCTTAACGCAGTTGTTATGTTTCTGTTTCATAATTATGTTGTTTTTTTTTTTGAGACAGAGTCTTGCTCTGTTGCCCAGGCTGGAGTGCAGTGTGCAGTGGTGCGATCTCAGCTCACTGTAACCTCCGCCTCTTGGGTTCAAGTGATTCTCCTGCCTCAGCCTCCCAAGTAGCTGGGATTACAGGCGCCCACCACAACACTGGCTAATTTTTCTATTTTTAGTAGTGATGAGGTTTCACCATATTGGCCAGGCTGGTCTTAAACTCCTGGCCTCAAGTGATCCGCCCACTTTGGCCTCCCAAAGTGCTGGGATTACAGGAGTGAGCCACCGTGCCCTGCCTATAAATTATGTTTTAATGGCTGATATGGATGTTTCTCTCTATTGTAACTTGACATTTTAGCTGCTTAAAACAAGAAGCTTATACTCAGTAAATGCAAACACTTTTCTCCTCTAGAGGGTTTTTTTTTTTTTTTGGCATTTATAAACCTCCCTTTGGACACTTCATTTTTTTTCCCCATCCTTATGCAGCAGAGTATGTTCAGCTTTTGGAAACAATACTTACTAGTTTTATAATTTTGCTAGTTCTTTTCTCCTCTTAATTGCTCCTTGGATTTTCTCCAAAATGTTAGCATTCATCTCCAATTAAAAGGTGCCAAAAACATGGCCACATTTCTTCCCCCATCTTGGAGCTAAGCTAACTTGCTTCCTAATTGAGCAAGGCCTCATCTAACTCTGAATATAGCCAGTTGAGCTGTAAAACAAACAAAGAATCAAATTTCGAGCTCCAAGAAGGACATTTTTATAAGAAATATAATATATTTTGAAAAATTTCAGAGACAGAATCTCACTCTATTGCCTAGGCTGAGTGCAGTGGCACAATCTTGGCTCACTGCAGCCTCGAACTCCTGAGCTCATGCCATCCTCCCACTTCAGCCTCCTGAGTAGCTGGGATTATAAGTGTATACCACAATGCCCCGCTATTTTTTTAAATTAAAAAAACATTTTTTAAATAAATTTTTTTTAATTTTTTTTTTTGTAGAAATGGGGTCTTTCTATGTTGCCCAGGCTTGTCTTGAACTCCTGGGCTCAAGTGATCCTCCTGCCTTGGCCTCCCAAAATGTTGGCATTACTTACAGGTGTGAGCTACCACACCTGGCCTGGTACATTTTTAAATTGGGACCCACAGTCCTTTCTCTAACACAATGGCTCTCAAACATTAGAATCAGCTGGAAAGCTTATAAAAAAGGTGTAAGCCTAGGCCTGTCTCATACCAAATTAGAATCTTCAGGAAGTAGGGTCCAGGCAAGTCTGGGAATCACTACCACGACATGTAAATAGCTGAGGATTAAGGGCCTATTGAGGATTAAGGGCCTGTTGCTACAGAGTGGTAATCTTGAGATTGATTTTGTCACAATTTGAATGATTTTATTCATTTCAATAAGGGCAAGAAAGAAGGGGACTAGCAATTAGTGAGTACAAACTTCAAGGCCTTTGCACCTGCTGTTTTTGCTACCTGGGAAGCTCTTTCTCCACATGTCAATTTCCTGTCTCTTGCTCAGCAGTTAGTGTCAGCTAGAATGTGCTCTGATCAGAGAACTGTTCCATGATAGTCTTTCTTTCTTTCTTTTTTTTTTTTTTTTTGAGATGGAGTCTTGCTCTGTCATCCAGGCTGTGGTGCTATCTTGGTTCACTGCAACCCCCACCTCCCAGGTTCAAGTGATTCTCGGCCTCCCAGGTAGCTGGGATTACAGGCACATGCCACCACTCCCGGCTAATTTTTGTATTTTTAGTAGAGATGGGGTTTCACCATGTTGTTCAGGCTGGTCTCAAATTCCTGACCTCAAGTGATCCGCCCACCTTGTCCTCCCAAAGAGCTAGGATTACAGGCGTTCTTATCTAAAGAAGTATTTCCTCTTCTCACTCCCACTTTCTATTATTTCAGCCTGTTTTATTGCCTTTATAGTACTTACAAATCATTGTCTGAAGTTATCTTGTTTATAGCTTTATAGTTTATTGTCCTTTTCCCCTATTGGAATGTACTTCCTAAATCCTCAAGCCTAGGATAGTACGTGGCACATAACAGGTGCTTAAAGGTGAATGAATGAATAAATATGCTAGGTTTATCTATACATGATTTCACTGAATCCCCACAGCTACCTAGTAAAGTAGACGTTGTTCTGTCTGTTTCATGTTTGAGGAAACTGAGGCTCAGAGAAAGTAAATCACTTAGGCCAGGCACAGTGGCTCATGCCTATAACCCCAGCACTTTGGAAGGCTGAGGCAGGAGGATCATTTGAGGCCAGGAGGAGTTTGAGACCAGTCTGGGCAACACAGCAAGCTCAGATCTCTACAAAAACATACCTAGGTGTGGTGGTGCACACCTGTAGTCCCAGGAGGCTGAGGCGGGAGGATTGCTTCAGCCCAGGAGGTCAAGGTTGCAGTGAGCTTTGATCATGCTACTAGAGATAGGGTGAGACCCAATCTTTAGCCAAAAAAAAACCCCAAAAAACAAAAGAAAGAAAAAGAAAGAGAGAAAGAAAGAAAGAAAAGAAAAGAAAAAAGAAAAGCAAATCACTTGCTCCAAAGTCACTTGGTTAGTGGCTTGTGTTATTGGAGTTTGAACCCAGGTCTGCTTGACCTCAGTGTCTGTGTTTCTTCTAGTAGCACATATCAAGCAGTAGGAGATGCTGTGCCCAGTTAACAGAAATGGAAATTATTTCCCTGTCCTCAAGGTGCTTGTATTTCAGTGGAATGACAGATTTGCAAACACATATAAGGACAGGCAAGGTTTAAACGTGGTGATGACAGCTAATGTGGTAATGATGACCCTTTGAGTTGCCCTTTTCTCTGGGAATGGCACCCCCATCCACCCAGTTTTTCAGATAACTCTTCTCTTTGTTTCATCACAAATGTCCATCCAACCACTAAGTCCTGTTAATTTCTACCTCCCAGTTATGGCTCAAATTGCAAGGGGTGTGGAAATGTATATTCATGGACATCTTCTTCAGAGAGGTGACCCTGCTTCTTCAACTGATCTACTGCAACTGCCCTGTTACTTCCTCACTCATCTTCTCTAATCCATTCTCAGTCTGCAATCCATCTGTCATTTCATCCATTCTGGAGCCAGACAGTGCCTTGTAAAACAAATTTTATTTCATCTCTTTGCTTAAGACTCAAGAGCTACCCATAGCTCTTAATGTAAAGTCAAAACTTCTTGGTGGTCCAGTCACTCTTTATTTCCTCAGCCCTCCCTTTTCTTTTTGTTGAGACAGAGTCTCACTCTGTAGACCAAGCTGGAGTGCAGTGGTGCGATCGCAGCTCACTGCAACCTCTGCCTCTGGGGCTCAAATGATTCTCATGCCTCAGCCTCCCAAGTGGCTGGGACTACAGGCACATGCCACCATACCTGGATAATTTTTTGTATTTTAGTAGAGATGGAGTTTCACCATGTTGCCCAGGGTGGTCTCGAACTCCTGAGCTCAGGAGATCTGCCTGCCTCAGCCTCCCAAAGTGCTGGGATTACAGGCCTGAGCCACCGCACCTGGCCTCTCAGCCTCTTCTCTTATCATTTTGTCCTTTCTCACTCTACATTCCAGCCTTCTGCTGCTTAATACAATATCAACTCTTGCCTCCTGACCTTTGCAAGTGCTGGATGATTCCTTCCCTCACTCAGGCTGAACATCTCCTACTCACCTAGGAAGCCCTCCCTGATCACCCAAGTCTAATTACGGGCCCCTCATCTGCACTTCCACAATACACTACTCATCCTTACATCATGACACTTATAAACGATATTGTAATTACTTTTTTGTCCATATACTTCAAGAAGGCATGTTCATCGTTGACTGTTAGTGAATAGCATTGTGCCTGACATTCAGAAGGTGCTTAATACTTTGTTGTTGTTTTTGGTACATGAAGGAAGTAAGTTGCTGGTGATATAAAGGCATTTGTGATGGAATTTCAGGCAGGAGGGGAGGACTTGTTTTGACAGACAGAAGCCTGGTCCTCTGTCTTGTCTGCAACTGCTGCCATAACAAAATACTACAGACTGGGAGGTTTAAACAACAGAAATTCATTCTCTCACAGTTGTGGAGGCTAGAAGTGCAGGATCAAGGTGTGGGCAGAGTTGGTTTTTGCTGAAGCCTCTCTCGCTGGCTTGTAGATGGTGTCTTCTTGCTGCGTCCTTCTGTGGGCTTTACTCAGTGTAGACTGTTGATATGGTTTGGCTGAGTCTGCACCAAAATCTCATTTTGAATTGTAGCTCTCACAATTCCCATGTGTTGTGGGAGAAACCCGGTGGGAGATAATTGAATCATGGGGGTGATTCCCCCATAATGTTCTCATGGTAGTGAATAAGTCTCACGAGATCTGATTTTATAAGAGATTCCCCTTTCGCTTGATTCTCATTCTCTCTTGTCTGCTGCCAGGTTAAGACGTGCCTTTCACCTTCCGCCATGATTGTGAGGCCTCCCCAGCCATGTAAAACTGAGTGTATATATATATATATATATACACACACACACACACACACACACACACACACACATAGATATATATATAATTTTTTTTTTTTTGAGATGGAGTCTCACTCTGTCACCCAGGCTGGAGTGCAGTGGCATGATCCACCTCCCGGGTTCAAGCGATTCTCCTGCCTCAGCCTCCTGAGTAGCTAGGATTACAGGTATGAGCCACCGTGGCTAATTTTTGTCTTTTTAGTAGAGTAGGGGTTTCCCCATGTGGGCCAGGGTGGCCTCGAACTCCTTACCTCAGATGATCCGCCTGCCTCAGCCTCCCAAAGTGTTGGGATTACAGGCGCAGCCACCACACCCAGCTGAAACTGTGAGTTTATTAAAGCTCTTTTTCTTTATAAATTACCCAGTCTCAGGTATGTCTTTATCAGCAGCGTGAAAACGGACTAATACAGTAAATTGGTACCGGTAGCACATCCCCGTGTCTCTTCTGCTTCCTGTAAGGACACCAGTCATAGTGGACCCACCCTAACGGTTAAGCATATACGGCCTTGTTTTAACTTAATTGCCTCTTTAAAGGTCCCATCTCCAAATAGTCACATTCTGAGGTACTGGAGGTCTGGACTTCAACATATGAATTTCATGAGGGGACTAAATTTCATAACACTCTCTTACCTCCATTTGGACAATCTGAAGGTCTGTGCCAGCTCCAGAGCTCCCTGAAGAATGGGCTGAGGCCTCTATTGTGAGCAAAACAGCTTTTCCTTCACCTACCTCCTGCCTGCTTCATTTTCTCCCAGGTGGATCTCCTGGGATGGCATTACATGGCTAAAAATGGCACATGAACTGACCTCATGCCACTCTGTCTTAGAATCTGTTTCCAGAGAGCATTTCTATGGCCCTCAAACTACAGGACATGGTGGCTACTTATCTGCATATATTACAAATTCTGATCTCTGCTTCGGCAATATCACACTAAGCGTGATCGAAGAATTTATTCTCTGAGGAGCAGCACCATTTAAAGAGAGAGATGTGATAATATTACCAGTCTGAGGGATGACATTTGTATAGTCCTCAGTACCTGAAAAACGACAGAACAAAGAGTATCAGATGAAGTTTCAACCCTGAGACCCATTTTATGTACCCGTTTTATGTCTCTTTAGTTCCTTTTTGGAGTCATTACATTGCTAAAAATATATGCAATCCTATTTTACCTCTAGAGCTTCCTTTCCAACAGGCTGCTGATTTTATTGATTAAATAGGCCTATTCGCCAAAAGAAAATCTGAATGCTTACCATTGCACATGTACCTTTCTGTTGGTCTTTAGGTCATGGTTTTTGAAATCTCACGTTATTTGACAACACCTTCAAGAGAAGAAGAGTTATGCCTGACTAGTACTGGCATTGTAGATGGCAGAATATCTCAGGGTACGTAGGAACTGGTTTCATTAATCCAAAACCTACCTTTCTTCCCCTCCCTGAGGGTGTTCCTAAAAAGTATGGGAAGAATGTAGTAATCAATAAGTTTGAAAAAATTAAAATTCTTTCCATGTGTCTAGGTGGATTCTGGCACAGTATTTGTTTGGATAGCCCAGGAAGATTCTTGTAGGGAGTGATGGAAGGTTCTATAATAGCTCCTCTAGCATCTGCCCTTTCCTGCCTTGCTCCAGGTGATGACTTGGTTCTTAGAGGGCTGCTGTCAGCTATTCTGAGATGGAGCATTAGCTAATAATAGCTGGTCCTATGAGCGTCGTGCCAGGAATTTGTGTAGCCCTGCAGTCATTTAAATTATGAATTCAATTTTGGATTGACAGACTATGCCAAATATGACTTTAGCCAGAGTATACTTATTGAAGTCAAAACTTGTGAGAACTCTAGAATTACCAGAGCCAATGCACTCTGAATCACATAGTCCTGAGAACTGAGCTGTCCTGAAAGCACAAGGTGTTTCTTTCGTTAAACCAGTATTGGATTTATTAATTCATGTATTCACCCATCAAACATTTCCTGAGTCCTATGTAAGGCACTGAACCTGATCCTAGTAACAAAGACAAATAAGACAGTCTTCACCTTCTAGGAGAGGGGCCGGGACACTTTTTCTCTAAAGGGCCAGAGAGAAACTATTTTAGGCTCTGTGGGCCATACGGGTCAATGTTGAAACTGCTCAATTCTGCCATTGCAGTGCTGAGGCAGCCAAAGACCATATATGAATGAATAAGAATAGCTGCGTCCCAATAAAATATCATTTAAGGATGCTGAAATTTAAATTTCGTATAATTTTTATGTGTCAAAAAACATTATTTATTTTTATTTTTAAAAACCATTTAAACAGATTAAATGTTTAAAAAACATTTTTGGCTCATGAACTGTACAAAATCAGATGGTGGGCTGAATTTGGTTCATGGGCCACAATTTACAGGCCTCTGTCTAGGAATGAATTATTGGTCTCTGTGGGGATGGACATGCAAATAGGTAATTCCCATATGACTTGTAAATATGTCAATCAATTAAGACTCTGCTATGGGAATACAATGAGGAAGCCATGGATTCTGCACCAGGGTATGAAAGGAACTTCACAAGGGGGTAGATGTTAGATGTAGATTTTGGAGGAGGGTAGGTTTGCCAAGAGAAGCAGTGAGAGGGCCTTTCAGACCATCAAGATATATAGTGGAATAAAGGGCACTGATTTTGAGGCATAATGAGTGGCTCAGAATAGCTACAGCATAGAATCTAGTGTGATGGGAGGTGGTGAGGTAGGGGAAGGAGTTTGAGTGGGATGAGCGATGAGGCTAAAAAAATGAATCAGCTGTTGTGTCAAGTCATTAAGGCTGACTTTATATGCAATGTGAACCAACAGAAATTTAAGCAGGGAAAGTAGGGTATTTTTTTAATAATAAAATTTTTATAATAAAAGTTTTAGGCTTAGAAAGGTTAACGAATTATATACTTATCAAGCAGCTTCAGAAATAATAAAATTTTTAGACAGAAAAAGGTTAAAGAATTATATAATATACCTATCAAGCAGTTTCAGAAATAACATTACTAATACTGCTGAAGGCCACTGTTACCTCTCTCTGATCATGTTTACTAATCCCCTTTTCTAAAGGTAGCTGCTATCCTGAATTTGGAATTTATCATTCTTATTCTATTTTTGTTTTTGCTTTTAATACATATATATATGGCTATGTATCCATGGCCATATATATGTGTACACACATATATTTTATAAAATTATATTTTATAAGTTATATTTTATAATTTATAAAATGTATAATTTATATAAAATTTGTAATTCTATTTATGATTAAATTTATAATTATATAATTATATTTTATAATTTGTAAAATTTATAATTTATATAAAATTTGTAATTTATAAAATATAATTTTATAAAATATATGTGTGTACACATATATATGACTATGGATACGGTATTTATTTATTTTTGTTTGTTTTGAGATGGAGTCTGGCTCTGTCGCCCAGGCTGGAGTGCAATGGTGCGATCTCGGCTCACTGCAACCTCTGCCTCCTGGGTTCAAGTAATTCTCCTGCCTCAGCCTCCCGAGTAGCTGGGATTACTGGTGTGTGCCACCATGCCTGGATAATTTTTTGTGTTTTTAGTAGAGATGGGGTTTCACTATGTTGGCCTGGCTGGTCTTGAACTCATGACCTCAGTTGGTCCACCTGCCTTGGCCTCCCAAAGTGCTGGGATTTCCAGCGTGAACCACCACACCTGGCCTGGATACAGCATTTGTAATGTATATAAAATATATGTGCGTACACATATATATCATATTTTTTATGCTCTGCAACTTGCTTTTTTCTTTCAATATTATATTTTTGAGATTGATCTATGTTGATACATGTAATACTAGTTTATTCATTTCATTGCTGTATAAGATTTTATTTTGTAAACAAACCATAATTTATTTATTTCTGTAGCTAGACATTTAGTCCTTTTGAGTTGTTCACTTTTCACTATGTTCTAGGGTCTTTTGATGCACATAAATTTTACTTTTAATGTGATCTTTTTAAAGAAATCTTTTTGGTCCAGAGGTCATAAAGATTTTCTACTATCTTCTAAAAGTTTAAAAATTTGCTTCATTCTTGCTATTATGAGGTAGGAATCTGATTATATGTTTTTTCCCTTGTGTGGATAGACAATTATTCTAGAACCATGTAATAAATAGTCCATGTTTCCCCATGTTATGGGCAGAATTATGTCCTTTTAAAATTCATAGGCTGTGACCCTAATCCCCAGTACTTTAGAATGGGGCCGTGTTTGCAGATAGGGCCTTTAAGGAGGTAATTAAATGAGGTCATGTGGATGTGGCCCTAATCCAATAGAACTGGTGTTTTTATAAGGAAAGGAGATGAGGATGCAGATGTGTGCACACAGAGAAAAGGCCATGTGAGAACACAGTGAGGGGGGCCGTGTGCAAGCCAAAGAGAGAGGCCTTAGGAGAAACCAAACCTACTGACACATCGATTTAGGACTTCTGGCTTCTGAAACTGTGAGATATAAATTTCTGTTGTTTAATCTATACAGTCTGTGGCATTTTGTTTTAGTAGCCCAAAGAATCTAATACATCCTCTCCATGTCCCCAAACACAGACAATTTGCCATGACATCTCTGACATATATTGAGTGTCCACATAAGCATGGGGCTGTTTTTATCATGTTTCATTTTTGGCTATCTCTGCATGAGTACCAAAGATATATAACTAGTCTTCATGCTTGGTATGGCTAATCTTCCAACTTTGTTTTTCTTCGCAATTATCTTGGCTATTTTTGTCCCTTTTGTCTTCCTCGTGTATTTGGAAATCAGGTTTTCAGGTCTCACCAAAAATGTCATACAGTTTTTATTGAAATGGTATGTATTTAGAAACTTATCTGCAGAATACTATATTAATCCATCCATGAACTTGGTACATCTCTTCATTTCTTCAGGTTTTCTGTAAGTGGTTTAATAAAGGTGTATTGTTGTTTACTTAAAGATCTCATACACATTTTGTTAGATATATTTCTTGTTACTTTATGCCTTTTTGTCAGATTTAATTTTTAAGAAGATAAATTGGGTGAAATAAAGGATGGGAAGAGACTTGGAAGCAGAGTAGTCAGACGGTAATTTCAGTTTAATTAAGTTAAATGAAACCGTAAGAATTTGAACTAAGACAGTGGTAGTAAGTTTAGAAGAAAGGAGTCTTCCTGGAGTGATTGCTGTAATATAGGTTTAATATTGAGTGTGTATGAGAGATGGAGTTGTCCAATAGGAAATTGAGAATATTTTTGATATGGAGTTAAGATAAATGATCTGGTTGGAGATGTGTGTTTGGGAGTCATTAGCATATTCTTTTGATTTATTTTTAATTTGTATTAAAACTTAAGTGGGGAACTGGGATGCTCATTATTGGATAACCTTATAGACCCCAACAGTATGGTTCTGCTATGATAAAGTATAGCTCCAGTATATTATGTGAGGGGCCAGGCGTGGTGGCTCATACCTGTAATCCCAGCATTTGGGGAGGCTGAGATGGGAGGGTCACTTGAGCCCAGGAATTCAGGACCAGCCTGGGCAACATGGTGAAACTTTGTCTCTATAAAAACTTTGAAAAAAATTAGCTGGGCATGGTAGCACATGTCTGTGGTTTCAGCTACTCGGGAGGATCACCTCAGGAAAAAAAGGCTGCATTGAGCCATGATTGCACCACTGCACTCCAGCCTGGGTGACAGAATGAGACCCTGTTTCAAAAAAAAGGTATATTATGCCCGGGAAAAGTGTATTTGTTTCCTGACATAACAACGTACCATAGACTGAGTGGTTTAAATAACAGAAATTTGGCTGGGAGCAGGGTCTCACACCTGTAGTCCCAGCACTTTGGGAGACCGAGGTGGGTGGATCACCTGAGGTCAGGAGTTTGAGACCCGTCTGACCAACATGGTGAAACCCTGTCTCTACTAAAATACAAAAATTAGCCAGGCTTGGTGGTGGGTGCCTGTAATCTCAGCTACTAAGGAGGCTGAGGCAGGAGAATGGCTTGAACCCAGGAGGTAGAGGTTGCAGTGAGCCAAGATCGTGCCACTTTATTCTAGCCTGGACAACAGAGTGAGACTCCCTCTCAAAATCAATCAATCAATAAATAACAGAAATTTATTCTCTCATAATTCTGGAGGCCAGAAGTCCAACATCAAGGTGTCAGCAGGACTGTGTTCCTGGACCTGCTCTTGGGGAGGATCCTTCTTTACCCTTTCCAGCTTCTGGTAGCCTCAGGTGGTCATTTAATTGTGGCAGCATAAATCCAATCTTTGCCTTCATCTTTATGTAGCCCTCTTCTCCCTGTGTGTCTGCATTTTCACATGACATTCTCCTCTCTGTGTCTCTTTCACCTCTTCTAAGGATACTAGTCATATTGGATTAAAGGCTCATTCCATTGCAGTATAACTTCATCTTAACTTAGCTGCTTATATCTATAATGACCCTATTTCCAAATCAGATCACATTCTGAGGTACTGGGGGTTAGGACTTCAACATAAGTTTTAGAGAACACAATTTAATGCATAACAAAGAACAATTATCTACCTTTCAGAAACAGATATTAAATCAATTAGTCATACAGTTGCCTATTTAGACAGATGAGAGGTATGAGAATATAGCAAAATTTCTGCTTTTTGGTGCATATGATATGGCCATACATTTGAAGATTATCATATTTATAGTCAATGTTTCTTTGGGGAAAACGATTCTTCCCATGAAAACTGGTGACTTTTATGTTGAAGATTCATCATAATTCATTGATGGAAGTCTAGATAAGGAGGACTCTTTTTTACCATTATAAGCTCTGGAAAATACTTCAAATATCTTTGAGTGCTCACTTTATTTAACTCACTAAATCACAGCAGGGGTTGTGTTGTAGCAATTAGTGGGTGTTAATGAGGGAAGGAAAAATTTAAAATTTCTTATAATAAAAGGCTACTATATTGACTCACGTAGCCCTCAGCACCCTCCCCACACATCTCTGGATGTACGTGGTGGGGTAAAGTTCCTCCATCATTAGGCTCCAATGGCATTTCTGAAGTTTTCTGTGGAAAGTGGACCCAGGTAGGGGATGTGGCTCAGCAGCATTCACGTGGTCTCTGGAGTGAGAGGCCAGCAGCTAAAGGTGGATTGTCCTTCCACTTCCACAGTGACCTCCCCCCCTGTGCAGTGGCTGCCCCCCACTTTCAGACTGACTTATAGTTCCTGGCTGATAGGACTGAGAAAGGGGGAGCAGGGAAGAGAGGGTCAAAACATGGCAAGTGAGCAAAGTAAGTGGGCTTCGTGGGGCTTTATGTGCCTCTGCTCGGACCCCAGGCCATTGCACTCACCAGAAAAGCAGCCTGTTGTCCTCAGAAATATGGGAACCCAAGCCTGTAGATGCCTTGGGAGACTCCAGGGGTAAAGATACCTACAAACTTGGATGATTCTACTCCTTGGATGTGTTTGCCTCAGGTTATTAAGCTTCTTGCTGTCACCAAAGGGAGAAAACCAAAACAAAGCACTAGGATTTTTATTTTTTGGATTTTTAAAAAATTAATTTTTAAATTTACAATTGACACATAATAATCATACATATTCTTGGGGCACATAATGATGCTGTGATACATATAATATATAGTGATCAGATCAGGGTAATTAGCATATCCATCTTCTCACACATTTATTATTTCTTTGTGATGGGAACATTCAATATCCTTCCAGCTATTTGAAACTATATAATATATTATTATTAACTATAGTCACCCTATGGTTGTATTAGTCTGTTCTCATGCTGCTAATGGGAACATACCCAAGACTGGGTAATTTATAAAGGAAAGAGGTTTAATTGACTCACAGTTCAGCATGGCTGGGGAGGCTTCAGGAAACTTACAAGCAAACATGTCCTTCTTCACATGGCAGCAGCAAGAAGAAGTGCTGAGCAAAAGGTGGAAAGCCCCTTATAAAATCATCAGATTGTGAGAACTAACTCCCTGTCATGAGAACAGGATGGGGGAAACCACCCCCATGATTCAATTATCTCCACCTGGTCCCTCCCATGACACATGGGGATTGTGGGAATTATAATTCAAGATGAGATTTGGATGGGGACACAGCCAAATGATATCAGGTTGTATAGAACACTAGAACTTCTTCCTTTTCAATTTTTTTATTTTTTATTTTTACTGAGCTAAACTTTTTTTTCCTGAATTTTCCTCCCTCTTTGCCCATTTTTCCCTCTGTAGCAATACCAGATTGTCTACAGTCTCTTTCATAGGAGAAATTTTCCAACATTTGAAGACATCAATCATGTGGATTCTTAACATCTCTTCACATGACATGTTCCCAGGCTCCTTCACTACTTGCCAGTGCTATTACCTACCATTTACCGAGTACTTACTGTATGCTAGCCAACATATTAAGCACTGGGCAAACATCATCCTGTTTAATCTTCAGAACAATGCTGTGAAATAAATATTGTTACCTCCATTTTAGTGATGAGGAAACTGAGGTCCAGAGAATTAAGGAACCTGCCCAAAGACACACTGCTGGCAAATAGCAGAAGTAGGATTTCAACATGTGATTGTACATGTGTTCATTGAACTGTCCAAATGTGCTGGAGTGTGAACATGAAATAGTCTTATCTTTCTCCGAGTCCTTGTACCCAGACTGTACTATGTTGACCCTCCCTTTCTTTTTGGCAGATGGATTCCCTACAGGACTCATGAGCAGATCTCATAATTTCTAGGCATGTTCCACATCTTGGAGTAGGAATCAGTTAGGGTTGTTCTTGGCTGCAACTAACAAACTACTAAGAGTGGCTTAAGCACCGAAGAACTTAATGATCTCACAGGTGACCTGGGTAGGGAAGGGCCCTGGTCTACTCTACAACTCTTCCGGACTCTCTCACCTTGGAGTCCAAACGCATGGCCTTCCTTTGGAACACCTTCTCTCTCTCCCACTTCGGGCTCAGCTCCTTTGCAGTGAAGGATTGGAAAGGATAAACATCTCTTACTCAATGACCTATGGGTGCAGTCCCCTTTTTGTTGTTTGTCTCTGCTTTTCTTGCTTCCATGGACTGGCCTTGAGGTCAGGTGGGTGGCAGGATCTGAATACTAGCTCTCTTGAGCTACGTGCATGTTTTTTGTTTTGTTTTGTTTTTTAGAGCCAGGAATGCCTCTCCAGGGAGCAATTCTCTGATACTGGAGAGTGGGATCAGCTTGCCCATTTGCACTCTTCCTTAGTGCCTGCCATCACCTCTACAACCAGGCTTTCTGCTGCTTGGGTTCTTTTGCCTGGTGGATTGCAGTAAGAAAATGGCTCAAGGTTGACTTTCTTCCAGCGAATCTGTTGGCCGATGGGGCACTCCTGCACTCCTGCTGCACCATATGATGAAAGGCAGGCTGATCTGCTGTGGTTTCTTGCTCCACTTTACCATCTCACTCTAGTCATTATTGTAATTCTTTTAATTTAAGGACATTCAATTGGAGTTTTATTTAGAATGCCTAAGAATTCCAAATGGATCAAATCTCAATGATAGGGAAATGGTTTAATAAAATGTAATTCAATTTTACAATAAAATACTTTGGGGTCACTAAAAATCATGTTTTTAAGGAATAGTTAATTTCATGGGACTATGTTCACAATATAATAGGAAAAATTGCTAGTGATTTACAGTATAATCCCAATTTTACATAATACACATGAACACACGCACACACACACATAACACTAGTTCATCTTAGAAGAAATACAACACAATGTTAATAGAGGTCTTGTCTGGACAGCAGGATTATAGGTTACTTTAATTTTCTTTGTTATAGTGGGGTTTTTATTTTTGTTTTCCTTCTCCCATTTTCTGCAACCAATATATATTGCATTTTTAAGCAAGGGGAAAAGATTTTAATTCTATCTGAATTTTAAGCGATATTACCATGAGTCATAATTTTTTGCCACTTGTAATAAAGGCCATGATCTAGGACTTCTCCATTAGAAATAGTGTGGAAACCATTGTGAGAATGAAAAATGATTAGGATGAGAAAGAAATGCCTGTCTAAGCATTTCACCAGTTGCTAAAAGGATCTGTAGTTAAGGTCAGATACTGCTCTATGTTATTTATAACTGTGGTATGTAATAATAATTCAATCAACTACACAGTGAATTGAGTATACTTCTCATTCCATAGTGTGGCTCCAGTTATTCTTGGTAAATCTTCTTGCTGTCTTAAAAGGTTTGAGATTAAAAATCCTTTCTGCTGTCACTATAGATTCCAATTATTTTTTAATTAACAAGTTCACACCCTAAGCAGATGTTGGATCCAAGAATGAGACGCTACAAAGCCCTTTCTTGCAGATACCCACAATCTCAGTGACTAATTCTCTTGAAGAGCCTCTCAGTTTGCTTGAGAGTGGAGAGAAAACTTCCTTCCCATGAAACTGCACTCTCTACTAATCCAAAGATTGTTTCTCCCTGTTTTCTTCAGAGGGAGGCTGGGTGGTAGCAGGGGCAATTCTTTATTTCTTTCTTTTTTTTTGAAATGGAGTCGCACTCTGTTGCCCAGGCTGGAGTGCAGTGGCCGGATCTCCGCTCACTGCAACCTCTGCCTCTCAGGTTCAAGCGATTCTTCTGCCTCAGCCTCCTGACTAGCTGGGTCTGCAGGCGCCCGCCACCACACCCAGCTAATTTTTGTATTTTTAGTAAAGACGGGGTTTCACCATGTTGGCCAGGCTGGTCTCAAACTCCTAACCTCAGCCTCCTCAGCCTCCCAAAATGCTGCGATTATAGGCATGAGCCACTGTGCCCAGCCCTTTATTTCTTAATAGGTCAAAGAGGTATCTCAGTTGTTTGGCAGCTCTCTTTAGGAACTGGAGGTCTTAGCACCTCTTTATACCATCTTTGGGTTTTAACTGTCAATTCAGGGTCTACAGGAAAAGGCCTAAATATCCTGTTACACTCTTAATCACTATATGATATAGAGTCTTGGTTATTCTCCTCACCTCACATATTTTACTAGAGACACTATTAAAATATATTGCTTCCCAGAGCAAATTTTCCCCTTACTGAACTTTTATAGCTCTCTGAATCAGAGGTTTCTTAGCGGAGCTGTAGGAGCAACCAAAGAAAATTGTAGACTAGGCTGGGTGTGGTGGCTCACACCTGTGATCCCAGCACTTTGGGAGGCCGAGGTGGGAGGATTGCTTGAGCCCAGGAATTTGAGACCAGACTGGAAACATAGTGAGATCTTGTCTCTACAAGCAAAAAATTAAAAAATAAAAATTAGAAAAAGAGAAAATTGTAGGCTGGATACTATGAAGTGGCTAACACAATGCCTAGCTTATAGTTGGCAAGGTAAAAATGGTAATTATTCCTTTATGTTTTCTTTTTCTTTTTTTTTTCTTTTTGAAACAGAGTCTCACTCTGTCACCCAGGCTGGAGTGCAATGGCGCAATGACGTGATCTCTGCTCACTGCAACCTCCACCTCCCAGGTTCAAGCAATTCTTGTGCCTCAGCCTCCTCAGTAGCTGGGACTACAGGTGCACACCACCATGCCCGGATAATTTTTGTATTTTTAGTAGAGACGGGGTTTTGCCATGTTGGCCAGGTTGGTCTCCTGACTTAAGGTGATCCGCCCACCTCAGCCTCCCAAAGTGCTGGGATTATAGGTGTGAGCCACCGTGCCTGGCCTCTATATTTTCAAGTCAAAAGGATTCAAGTACCTTTCCTGACTGTTGACCTTTTTAAAATCAATTTACAGAGGTTCAGTATTGCTCCTTTTGATAATGACAGCTCACTTTAGGGCACATATTGTTAGGAATACTTTTGGCTGTAAGTAACGTAATATCAATAAGTAGTAGCTCATGCTACGAAGTATTGAATTATCTCCCTTAACAAGAAGTTTCGGGGTGGGCATTTCCAAATTTGGTGCAGCAACTCAAAAGTGTCTTCAAGGACACTTCAAGGACACTTCCTACTATTGTTCTGCTCTGCTGTTCCAAGCATGCTGCTTTTTCATGCTAAACTTTGCTGCTTCATGGTTGCCAGATAATACAACAGCTCCGGACATTGTGGCTACATTGAAGGTAGCAAACAAGTGGAAGGGGTGGCAAAGTCCTTTTTTTTTTTTTGAGACGGAGTCTCGCTCTGTCGCCCAGGCTGGAGTGCAGTGGCGCAATCTTGGCTCACTGCAAGCTCCGCCTCCCGGGTTCACGCCATTCTCCTGCCTCAGCCTCCCGAGTAGCTGGGACTACAGGTGCCCGCCACCTCACCCGGCTAATTTTTTTGTGTTTTTAGTAGAGACGGGGTTTCACCGTGTTAGCCAGGATGGTCTCGATCTGCTGACCTCGTGATCCGCCCGCCTCGGCCTCCCAAAGTGCTGGGATTATAGGCGTGAGCCACCTCGCCCGGCTCGCAAAGTCCTTTCTTCTTATTAGAGGTCCTTTTTAAGGGAGAGAAAATGTGTTTCCTATAATCCCTGTTCCCCCAACGAGCAAACCTTTAGCCAGAACCGGGTTATATAGCTGCTACTCTGGCTGAAAAGTAGGTTGGCAAGGCAAGTTTCTGAGGTTTTTATCCTTTATAATTTGAGGCAGGTAAGAAACAAACGGGAAGAGAATGGTTTTGAACTAGGAAGCCAACAGCGTCTGTTACAGTGGGGATGTTGGATGGAGGGGAAAAAAGTAATTTTACCTTTCCACTTTTCTGGTGATATGTTTTGATACAATTAAGTGGTTGGAGAAGCAACAGTTTCTTTTAAACTGTGATTTAGGCTTATAAATTTAGAGCTGAAATATTTATTTTTATATTTTCAGCATATAGCATAAGCAAATCATATACACTTTTCCCTTAATATAAAAAACACTGACAACAATGTCTCATTTGTTTGCTTCCTGGTGTTTAATTATACACATAAAAGTCAACTTCCCGGGTTGACTCCTGGCTAACACGGTGAAACCCCATCTCTACTAAAAACACAAAAAAATTAGCCGGGCATGGTGGTGGGCGCCTGTAGTCCCAGCTACTCGGGAGGCTGAGGCAGGAGAATGGCGTGAACCCGGGAGGCAGGGTGCAAATCAGAAAATCTAGCCAGCCCGTGAGCTTCAGGCCTGACTTCCTTTCCCCTTCTCTTAAGCTCTGTCCAGATCTGAACAACTCCTAGAGAGAAGAGGGAATGCTGAGTTCAGGCTTCTTCCAGGAATAATCGAATACACTTGGAGGTGGCCATACTCATGAGGGCTGCATATTGTGAGAGAAGTGTTTTCCTCATTGCATGAACGGGGATAAGACAGTCAACTAACATATTTTGAGTGCCAGTCCCGTGGACCCTTATTCCAAGATAGGGAAAAAAAAAAAAAAAAAGAAGAAGAAGAAATAAAGAGGTCTGTTATTCCTTAGTAAAAACTCACTATCTTGGGATCGTATCTATTTCCCAAGAGACATTAGAAATCTGTAGTAGAAGCCGGGCGCGGTGGCTTATGCCTGTAATCCCAGCACTTTGGGAGGCTGAGGCGGGTGGATCACGAAGTCAGGAGATCGAGACCATCCTGGCTAACACGGTGAAACCCCGTCTCTACTAAAAATACAAAAAAATTAGCCGGGCGTGGTGGCGGGCACCTATAGTCCCAGCTACTCAGGAGGCTGAGGCAGGAGAATGGCGTGAACCCGAGAGGTGGAGCTTGCAGTGAGCCAAGATTGCGCCACTGCACTCCAGCCTGGGCGACAGAGCAAAAGTCAGTCTCAAAAAAAAAAAAAAAAAATCTGTAGTAGAGGGTGGGTGCAGTGGCTCATGTCTGTAATCCCAGCACTTTGGGAGGCTGAGGTGGGAGGATCACTTGCGCTCAGGAGTTCAAGACCAGCCTGGGCAACATGGCAAAACACCATCTCTACAAAAAATAGAAAAAGTTAGCCAGGCGTGGTGGTGTATGCCAGTAGCCCCAGCTACATGGGAGGCTGAGGTGGAAGGATTGATTGAGCTCAGGAGGTTGAGGCTGCAGTGAACGAAGATCATGCCACTGCACTGCAGCCTGGACGACAGAGAGACCTTGTCTCAATAAAATAAAATAAAATAAAAATAAAAAAGGAAAATCTGCTGCAGAAATGCTCTGGACTGTGGTGCCTGACAAATTGGGACCTCAGACAGTGTCCGGTTTCCTCCTCCAGCCCCAGCCTAACCCTGTAGGTGGCAGAGATGTTAAAGAAGTGTGCGAGTCTGAGAAAGTAGACAGCAGAGACATCCCTAGGGAAAGTGAGGTTGGGACCTGGTGGGGGAAGAAACGAGAGAGAGGCAGAGGACATTTGTGCTCATCAGTTTGGGGGAAGTTGATCACAATCTCTTTTTCCCCCTGCTCTATTGCCTTGGGAAACTCACAGCTTGCCACCTGTGGGACGAACAGCAGTGTCCGTTCCGTGCTGTGGACATGGGGTAGAGATAACATCAGGGAGACAGTGGAGCTAGCTGATGGGTCCACTAGTGAGCATTCCTTCCTCTCTTGTTCCCCCTCCACACCCTGAGCAGTAGATGATTACAATCAGGAGGAAATTTATCTTGAAGAGCAATGCCTGGGTTGGAGAACAAAAAGCTTGTCTGAAGGTCAAGATTGTGCTGAAGAGGAGGCAGTTAACAAGGGATGTGTGTGTGTGTGTGTGTGTGTGTGTGTGTGTATGTGTGTGTAGGAGACAGTGATGAAACAAACTCAGATTATGATTCAGGGCTCTTTCTACCTTGTCCTGGGCCATGTCCTTGCCCTCCTTAAATCTAACAAGAGTGCCATATGCTAGGGCCTGCCACAAGATCCACATTTCTGGGCAACATGAGGGTGTGAGGAAAATGAGCTGAGGGACATCTGGGGAGCATGGCACAGTGAGAAACAACATGCGAAGCAAGCAGAGAATGAGTGCTCACCAAATGCTTTTGTGATCATCTGCCATGTTCCAGCCTCCCTTGCAGTTGGGTTGGGGCCACTTGGCTAGTTCTAGCTAATGGGATGTGTGTAGAAGTGAGTTCTCTGTGTTTTATTTTTGTTTTCGCTATGATTTTTGTGACTTGCAGTGAAGAACTTTAAGACAGTGCACTTGTAATGTGAAGTAGTCTGGGTCACAGTTGCTAGAGAGCAAGGAAAGCCATGCGACTGTGAGTGAGAAATAAAAATTTGTTGTGTGAGCCACTGAAATTTCCAGGATTGCTTGTTACTGCAGCATATCTTCCCCTGTCCTGTTGTATTACTGTAGGAACCAGAAATAATCACATAGACCAAGAATTTAAAATAAGCACAAAAAGAACTTCAAAGAAGTGAGTGGATATTTGTGATGATGCAGAGATAAGAAGTTATAAAGGACCACATGCTGGAGATACTGATTATATTGAAAATGATGGTTAAAATCGACCTGAGAGATGAGATACATAGTGGAAGGTGTATACAGTAGTTGAAGAATTGATTAATGAGCTGCAATATCAGATCAAGAAACACCCCCGGAAGGCAACACAGTGTGGATAGAAAATGAGGGGGAAAAGTTAAAACAAAACAGAACAGAAGAGGGGCAATACAGGTGATTTATGATCATGAACTATGAATTGACTACAAGGAACTTTACAAAAAATGGAAAAAAGAGAAAGTAAACAGAGAACTGGCCTCATGAGATCTGTGTTCTGGCCCTGACTCTGATGCTAACTTGCTGTATATCTTGGGCAAATCATTCAGCCCTCTGAAGCTTCATGTCCTTAACCTACAAACTCTTAAAGAGTAAGAGTGGTTTGGTAGAAAGAGTTAGATAGCCTGGGACTGAATTTTTTTTTTTTTTTTTTTTTTTTTTTTTTTTTTTTGAGGCAGGGTCTCACTGTTGCCCAGGCTGGAGTGCGGTGGCGTGATCATGGCTTGTGGCTCACCAGTCTCAATCTCCTCAGGCTCAGGTGATCAGTCTCCTGGGTAGCTGGGACTACAGGTGTGTGCCACCTTGCTCAGCTAATTTTTTTTTTTTTTTTTTTGTAGAGATGAAGTCTTGAACTCCTGGGCTTAAGAAATCCACCCACCTCAGCCTCCCAAAGTGATCACAGGCATGAGCCACCTCTCCTGGCCCTGGGAATAAATCTTAACTTTGTCACTACCTTGGTCTACTTCTGAGTCTCTCAGAATATTAATTTCTTTTATGTCAACTAAAGGTAATATACCTATCTAGTATGTTCCTGGCACACAGCAGATACCTCACTATACTTCCCATTTCCTTCATTTTAGGAAAATTCTAAGACTAAAATTAAGATTCTTGTTCAACACAGTACTCTCACAGGTGAAGACACTGAAAAAATAGAGAAGTTAAAAAACTGGCACAAAGAATATTCACCAAGGAGATGTCTGCCTCGTGACTGGTATTCAATTCTCTTGATGTGGAAATTGTTGATCCCCCCAACAATCACTTCTTGCTCTCTTGTGAAGCTAAAGCTTAGTCATAAGAATAAGCTATCTTCTTTTGTGGAAATCTTATTTTTTATAAATTATTCAGGCTCTCATTCAGCCTAATGAAGTAGTTGAATTTCACAGAAATCGAGTGAGAGGTGAGTGGTTGCTCCAGAGCAGCAGAAAAGCTAGTGGCAGTGGGTTAGAACACACTTTTCCTCAACACGAAGCCGAGGGTCAAGAGAAAGAAAAAATGTGAATACATTTATATGTCTGGCCAGTGATAAAAAAAAGTTACTCTTTTTAATATCTCATCAACATCAATGATTACATTCTTTTCTGTTGCAAATGTAGTAAGTGGTTTATTTGAAAGTGTAAAAATGTGTAAGGAAGAAAAATAACCAAGAGTGATATCATTTAAACAATATTACTCAGCACTGGTAAATTTCTTTCTATTTTCTTTTCCATTAAGATATTTACCAAGCATATTTGAATGTATAATTTTATATTTTGCCATTTATCCTTAACATTATAACAGAGGCACGCATGGCGTTTTGCATCTTGTTTTTTTTTTTTCCGTCTATTGTGATATCTTTGACATCTTGTCACATTGGCATATGTAGATTTACCTCATTCTTTTTAATAGCTGTATGGTATGAACGTAACACAATTTTTTTTATTAACACAATGTTATTTCATAGTCTTCTTTACCATTGAGATATTTACCAAGCATATTTAAATATTTAATTTTATATATTTCAATTTATCCTTGACATTATAAGCATTTCATGTTATTTCATAGTCACAATATTAACACAATGTTAAATGGCTGTATAATATTTTATTGAGAATGGCAGTTTAACTCTTCTATTAATAATTTGGTTTGCTTCCAACTTTTTGCATTATATCAGTAATGGAACAAATATCTTTATAAATAAAGTTTTTTTGTATTAGAGTTTACTCGGCTAAAGAATATAAACATTTGTAATGCTTGTGACACACAGTACTTCTCCAAAAGGATCGTATTCAGTTTACATATAAAGTGTCATTTTAAACTTTCAGTTTAATTATTAATTCTAATTTTAAATTTATTTGTTGTAGTTATTTATATTTAAAACAAAATAAAACAAGCATTTCTTAAATTACAGATCATTGTCAACATTTTACATGGTGCAGAGATGTATAAAGTTTAAAGTGAGGCTGGGCACGGTGGCTCATGCCTGTAATCCCAGCACTTTGGGAGGCTGAGGCAGCCAGATCATTTGAGATGAGGAGTTCGAGACCAGCCTGACCACATGGTGAAACCCCGTCTCTACTAAAAATACAAAAATTAGCTGGGTGTGGTGATGGGCGCCTGTAATCTCAGCTACTCAGGAGGCTGAGGCAGGAGAATCGCTTAAACCCGGGAGGCGGAGGTGGCAGTGAGCCGAGAACGCTCCACTGCACTCCAGCCTGGGTGACAGAGTAAGACTCTGTCTCAAAAAATAAAAAATAAAGTGAAATTGTCCCATAATGTTATTTCCCAATGTAATTACTGTTTATAGTTTATTGTATATCCTTCCAGAATTTTTGATATGCATATACTGACATTTATTGCAGTCATTCTCTGTATTAAAAACACGCATGGCATTTTGCATCTTGTTTTTTTTTCCATTTATTGTGATATCTTTGACATCTTGTCACACTGGCATATGTAGATTTACCTCATTCTTTTTAATAGCTGTATGGTATGAACATAACACAATTTTTTTTATCCCATCTTCTTTGATGGACACTTGGGCTTGTTCCAAGTTTTTTCCTGTTACAGACAATACTGCAATGAGAGTTCATGTATATATGGTTTAATGAGGATTTACTGCTGTGAAAATGTGACTTTGGAAATAATTGTTGGCAAGATGATTCTCTCTCAGTGTGCTGAAACATACAATATTGAAACATCATTTAAAATTTTAAATTTGAATTGAGTCATTGTCATTAAAACCAGGTTAAAATCTCAATGATCTTTTCCTCTTATATAGGAATGAATCCTCTTGCTCCAGATGGAACATAAAGCTCCTTAAATTGAAATTCATTGCACGGGGGCTCTGATGGCCCTTAACAGATGGAAGAACAATCTCATTTGGGTGGTTATGTAATTCAGTGATTATCATGGAACCCTTCAGATACCATCAGACAGAAGGTGGACAGAGTGAGGCTCTGCGGCAAAGGCAGGTGCCATGGCTATAGATTCACTATACTTGTTTCTCTGCATTTATTTGCATTAATAAGACCAGAATCAAGATCTGAGCAGTATAACATGATCTGGTCTAATGACCAACTTTGGAATCTCAGAAATCAAACATTGGGATGCCAGTTGGAATTCAACTAGTTTCTAGTTAAACAACCTTGAGAGGGTCGTTCCATCTCTATGAAAGCCTCATTTTTATAAGTATGCTAGACAATGCCTCTAGTAGGAGGGGTATGATATTAATATTCATTCAATAGATATTAGTTGAGGATTATGTGGCAAGAACTTTTCTGAGTTCTAGAAATACAACTGTCAGTAACATAGATGAGAATCTATTTTTATTTTTCTCAAAGATGACATTGTTACCTGCCTTAACTGAAAGTAATCAACTGATCTGCTTGGATTTAGCCAACTAAGTTTAGCCTTTATGCATTGCATTTTCTTGGTAATGCAGGCTTGCACCAAGGCAGACTATTAGCCAAATCAAAAGACCCTGTTTGAGCTTATCTATTCAACAAAGTACTATTTCTCCTGCCTTATATTATGGCTAAATTTAGAACTCATCATTTCAACACACACTGAAACAAACCAACCTTCCTTCTTTCCTTCCTTCCTTCCTTCCCTCCTTCCCTCCCTCCCTCCTTCCTTCCTCCCTCCCTCCCTTCCTCCCTCCCTCCCTCCTTCCCTTCCCCCCTCCCTTCCTCCTTCCCTTCCTCCCTCCCTTCCTCTTTCCCTTCCTCCCTCCCTTCCTCCTTCCCTTCCTCCCTCCCTTCCTCCTTCCCTTCCTCCCTCCCTTCCTTCCTTCCTCCTGCAACAATGCCCAGAACAAGCATCAAGAGTAGCAACTGGCATATAGTAGGTACAAAATAAATTTGATCGACTAGATTTCTACAAATATTTATTGTCTAAATTTCATGCAATAGAATGGCTGTGGGGTATACAAAGATAAACAAAATATAATTTCTACTTTCTAAGATCTCATACCTAGTTAAGAGACAGTTATATCAACCAGAAGTATGCTGAATGCTTTAAGAATTATGTGCATAGGCCATCTACCTCCATATCTCCAAGTTAAGTTGCCATTTTCTCTTTTCATTGTTCTAGTCAGCCTACCCTAGACTTTTATCTACATTTATCTAAAATTGGCACACCAGATAAATTAGGTTATCTAATTCATCTAAAATTGGCAGACCAGATAAATCAAACAACTTTGTGTGTGTGTGTGTGTGTGTGTGTGTGTGTGTTGGTGAATCAGAGGTTACATTTTGTATCCTTTTCAAGACAGTGTTTGTAGGCAGCATTGGTAAATGTTTTATACTTGTTGGCAAAGCCGGTATAAATATTTCAGGACACAATTGAGCTTTTCTCATTAAAGCCCATTTTTCTGTCTCTGTATGCAGAAATTTCTAGCTGTGGAGAGAAAGTACCATTTAAAATAATTGTGAAGATCCTAATTCTATGGCAGCTGGGACAAATGGACCTTTTCTGCTCTATTAGGTTTTGATGAGCTTATTTTTAGTTAAAACAGTTACTTTTGTTACTAAAAACCTCTTAATTTGATCTCTATTTTCAAAATTTGCTCCCAGTTAAAGTCTATACTGAGCTTGAACTAAGAATCCATTTATTTTTCAAACGAGTAGCACAATCTGAATCACAGTTCTCACTCAGATTTGATATTTATAGTAGGGTTTCTAGATACCCTAAAGCTTCCTTCTGATATTTCTGCAAATTAGGAAAAACAGTGTGAATAAACAACAAGCTACTTTCTGTAGAGCGACATTTAAACGTAATGCAGGAATGGATGTGTGAAATTTTAATTTCCCCTTAGGTCACTTTTAATATCCTACCCATAGATGGCAGCAAGTGACCAGGCAGCTAAACCCCCAGGCCTTCTAGCCAGTCTTTACCAGGTGGATCTGTTGTAAAGCGACAAGAAAGGGAAAGCCATGGCTGAGAACAGATCCTATCTCTGGAGATTGTTTCATTCAGTCGTCTCAGATGGCTCTTCTCTTCAGATGTGGAGAACTTTGTTGTGTTTGGATTCTTCTTCTGAGGCTTAGGAGAAGTGTCCTTGTAGCACTGAAGGAATGGCTAAGGCCCATCAGAAAGGGCATGAGGCTGAGGGCTTCCCTGGACTGCTCCGTGCCTTCTGCCTTGGCTCCTTTATGTATGAGCACGATGGAGTGGAAATTCCCCTGAAAATTCAGCCTTGCCTACATGGTCCCTAGGAGTCTGGACTTCCTCACTCCTATTTTTCAACCTCTCAGCAAATTGTATTCTTGGGCAGCTCATATCTTGAGTCCTGCTGTGCACCATTGGCCCCACGGGGTTGAAGGGTCAACCTGCAGGTGACTTTTAACAGGATAACCTAAGGTAGGCATAAACTGGTTGATAGGTATACATACATTTATTTTGTGCTTATTATTTCTTTAGCACCATGCCAAATACTTTATATACATCATCCTATTTGAACCTCACAAGAGCTCTACAAACTAGTTATTATGAATCTCGTTTGGCCAATGAGGATATAAAAGTAAATTAATTTGTTCAAAGTCACAAACCCAGTGTAAATGGCTTTAGCTACTTTAAGGAGGCTGCTTCTTAGAATGTGGTAAGACTTGGATGACATTCTCAGCCAGTAGGTACAGATTACTACCATGTGCGTGAGGAGTGATACACATGTTCCATAACCTTGAAGACTTTACAGTGAGAGGTTCTACACATAGGGAAAAGATAGAAAACCGCAGAAAAATTTAAGAAAATCCAAATTATGATAATTGGAACTTCTGGAAGACACTGGAATAAAAGGGATGTCTTAGGGTTTTCAGGTTTTCATAGAAATGAAAGAAGCCAGAGTAGAAATGGAAGCTAAACAGGGGCCTGATCAAATTCAAGATGGAATATCCTACTCTTCCACTTTCCCTTGAGTGGTGTAACTTCAAGAACTTGGCTAATCATTATCCTCAACAAACTAACGCAGGAACGGAAAACCAAACAACGCATGTTCTTACTCATAAGTGGGAGCTGAACAATGAGAACACACGGACATAGGCAGGGGAACAACACACACTGGGGCCTGTGTGGTAGGGGGTGGGGAGAGGGAGAGCATCAGAAAAAAGAGCTGATACATGCTGGGCTTAACACTTAGGTGACGGGTTGATAGGTGCAGCAAACTACCATGGCACACATTTACCTATGTAGCAAACCTGCACATCCTGCACATGTACCCCGGAACTTAAAATAAAATAAAAAAGAAGTTGGCTAATAGCTTCACATTGTAAGGGCCAAGATATAGTGAACTGGATCCTCAAACTCTCATAGAAATCTAGGATCTGGATCTACTCTGGGTGTCTCTGACTGTATAAGGTCTCCTGAAGCATCAGCAATAGATAGTTTATAAGAATCCAAAGCTTACAAATGGCCAATAAGCACATGCAAAAATGCTCAACATCATTAGTCACTGGGGAAATGCGAATCAAAACCAAAATGAGATACTACTTCACACCAACTAAGATGGCTAGAATCAAAAAGTCAGAAAACAAATGTTGGTAAAGATGTAGAAAATTGGAACCCTCGTACACTGCTGGTGAGAATGAAAAACAATGCAGCCAATTTGGAAAACAGTTTAGTGGTTCCTCAAATGATTTAACGTAGAATTACCTATGAAATTCTACTTCTAGTTTTATACCCAAAGAAAATGAAAAAGCATGTCCACACAAAAACTTGTACATGACTATTCACAGCAGGATTACTCATAATAGCTAAAATGTGGGAACAACCCAAATGTCCATCAACTGCTGAATGGGTATGTTCATACAATGTAATGAATGAAATACTGATTCACACTACAGCATTTATGAACCTTGAAAACATGATGCTGAGTGAAAGCAGCCAGCCACAAGAGACCACATATTGTATCATTCCATTTATATGAAATCTCCAGAGTAGGCAAATCTGTAGACACGGAAAGTAGATTAGTGGTTGCCTAGGGCTGGGGCAAAATGTAGGAGGATCAGAAGGTGATAGCTAAAGGGTATAGGGTATTTTTTTGAGGTGATAAAAAACGTTCTGAAATTGATTATGCTGATGGTTTTCCAACTCTGTAAATATACTGAAAACCATTGAGTTATACACTTAAAGTGGGTGAATTGTATGGCATGTGAATTATATCTCAAGAAAGCTGTTTTTAAAAAAAGCATCCATAATCAGCTACAGCTACTTATGTAGAACTTATTTGCCAGGTAGTATTCTAAGCACTTTGCATATGTTAACTCTTTAAATCCTCAGCACAGTCTCACCAGGTAGGTAATTTAATCTTGCCCATTTTACAGATGGAAAAACCAAGACACAGGGGTATGAAGTGTCTTGCCCAAGGTGACTTAGTTTACAAGAAAGGCCGCATTAGAATCTCTTGTGTAAAACTGGAAGGGCTTCAGAAATTCTGCTCTTAATCACAGGCCATACTGCTTGTGAGAGAAGAGATCTGTGTGTGTGATCACCTAGTTAAACCCCCTTCATTTTATATATGAAAAACAAGGCATGCTTAGGGTGGAGCTGCCATAGAGCCAAGGCTACTGCTCCTGGTTTGAGACACGGTGGTATCATGTTAGCTAGGCACTAAAGGGTTAGCCAGGACAAACTCAGAGTCATCCACTTATACAGGGGACCATTTTTTCTTAGAATTTATTATTATTATTTTTGAACCTGGGAGATGAGTCAGGTCAAAATGCATAGATGGTGGAGGGGGGGAGCTGTTAAAAAGAAGAAAATGAGGATGCAGGGAATAAAATTGGTTGGAGATTTGGGGGTTTATAGAAGTAAAGTGAAATAATATGCAAGCATGTCCATGAAATATTGCCTGTTTCATTTTTCATTATGTATTATCAGAAGATTTCAAGGGAACTAGATTTGTAGAAAGATCTTGCTTGAAGTCAGAATGGTTCTTTTTCTGTGAGAAACTATTAGGTGTTCCACATTCCTCTTCTGTGTCACCGTTGTGTCTAAGGAGGAAGGGAGTGGATCCCAGGCTATGGAGACAGATGGGGAAGCAGAAACAAGCCTTGGCATTCTATTAAGTGACTTACAGTTACAGAGTATCAAAGAAAGCCTGAATTAGCACAAGTCACCATTGTTTCTCCTCATAGTTATCTTTTTTTTTTCTTTTTGTGAGACAGAGTCTTGCTCTGTCACCCAGGCTGGAGTGCAGTGGCATGACCTCAGCTCACTGCAACTTCCATCTCCAGGGTTCAAGCAATTCTCCTGCCTCAGCCCCCTGAGTAGCTGGGATTACAGGCACCTGCCACCATGCCTGGCTAATTGTGTATTTTTAGTAGAGATGGGGTTTTTCCATGTTGGCGAGGCTGGTTTTGAACTCCTGACCTCAGGTGATCTGCCCACCTCGGCCTCCCAAAGTGCTGGGATTACAGGCGTGAGCCACCGCGCCTGGCCAGTAGTTATCCTTCTTGCATCGTTATCTTCCCTAAATCAGCTTTCCACAACAGTCCTCCGCTAGCTTTTGTGCTCCTCCTGTCTCTTTACAGTATTGGCAGTTAGTTTGCCCCAGGGTCCTCTGAGTTTTCTTTGAGGCTGAGCTATCTTTCTGTTCCCTGGCATTTCAGTCATCCTTCTTGTATTGCTCAGTTGCGCTGTTCATTCCCACTGCAGTCTCTTAAATGGCTTAAAATGGAGCACAGCTTCAAAGAGCACTCTGATATTTGTAGTCTTACATGAGATTTGTAACCTTGAAGGTTTCCCATGGAGGAATTTATATATCTGTGGACAATGTTAGATTACAACATGTTCAAAAAGAACATTGCAGTAAACGTGTGAACGCCAAGACATGGGGGATGAGTAAATCCATGCAAAAGTAAATAAAATAAATTTGAGGTGAGAAAGAACAACAACAAAAACAAAGGACACAAGGAGGCATACTGTGAAGCAGTGATAAGAGATGACAGCTGTAGTCAGGCTAGCAGGAAGTGATAAAGGTTGGGTGACTCAATTTGAATGAATGAAAGCTGATGGTGATGGACAGGTTGAGAGGAATTTTCCCACAAGTCAGGACAAGCCTCCATGTCAAATAATTATACATAAGCCCCTATTTAATTTAGCAATCAACATGAAAACAATGAATAGTGATAGCCTTTCAGCTTAATTTAGGTGAATATAAGATAAGTGTTTTCGGTAACTGTGTATAAAAGTATCCAGGACAATAAAACAAGCTACAGGTTACATCGAGTGGACAATCCTGGTTTTTTAGATTCAGCCTTTCATCATGATCCCTGTCGATGATGATGATGATGATGATACCAATAGTAGGTTATGATTGTTATATGACTGGGTTTGGATTCATTTATATAGGAAGTTCTTCATTCGCTCCTAACAGTGCTGATTTACTGTTTATAAGAACCTTCTCAGCATTGAACTAGATGGAGAGCAGTAGGAAGCATTTGGCAGGTGTCTGCTCAACAACCATTTCCTTTTTCATACACTTAGAAGTCCTTTTTTTTTTTTTTTTTTAACTTGCCAGTGTGTCCAGCCCCAGGGAATGATGTGATTGGCCCATGCCAATCATAGTTTCGGAAATTCCCTTTGACTATGATTGGCTCAGGGATGAGCATGTGACCCCGTTCAATCTATTGAGACTTCAGCCACTGAGGGTTTCTGGGAAAAATGTTGCTCCCTGATTAAAGGGAGAAGGATGATGAGAAATGCATTTTGTCACCTTCCATTTCCTCCTGTTTGGATGTATTTGTGTGAAGACATGAAGTTCGCAGCTATGCCAGCCATTTTGTGCTTGTAAGGGAAGCTCCTGCCAACCAACGGGGAACACAGAGCACAGATCACAAGAGCCCAGCCTTTGCTGACACCATGAGCTGCTGGAATCGCCTACCTCTGGATGTCTTGTTTTGTGAAATAAACACCTGTCATTTGGACTACTTTTATTCAGTGATTTCCCTCCTCATAGTTAAAAGCATCCTACCTGACAGGAGAAATTTAATAATTTAACATTTGCTGCCACAAGCGTGAAAACAACCAGTGCATCCATTTGAGGTGTATGCAGTGAGTTTGTCCCCATGTCCCCTGAGGTGAGCTGACTTTCTGCTCCCCAGGACTTCAATCATCTTAGTCAACTGATTTTGTGCACATGCGTTACAGTTTTACAAATAAAGTCCCTGAAGAGAAAAACAAAACCAAATTAAAAGTTTGCTTAAGCAAATTGATCCTGTAAAATCCTTTTGGAGTAAAAGCTGATGAAACGAATGTGTCTCCAGTACTAGGGTGTTCAGGGCTGTTAAACAGGGCAAAAGTCCAAGAAAGGAAAAAGACCTTCCCACAAAAGAAGCACACATGAGTAATTAGGGACTGGGGAAAGGAAGCTCAGACTGCAATTCCAAAGCTGTGCTTTTGTGCCAATAAGAGTGCTTTCGGAGCAATGAGGCAAGTTAATTTCCAGGCCACATTTTACAAACTGGCACCTCTTCAGTTTGCCGTAACCCCAAAACAAACAAAACCCCGAACAACCAACTACCACTTCCCACACAAAATAGAAAGACAAAACAAAGCTTTGATGTGCACTTTCACTTGTCAGCTAAACATAATGCCACATCAGTGACCCTGATGGAAGTTACACCTGGGGTGGGAATTCTATGTCAAACAAAATACTTAACTCATTAATTCAACAAACTAACTGCCAAGAGAGGGCAAGACACCACGCTAGGGGCTACATTGGATTCAAAGATAAGGCACCAAACTTTTGTTTTTGACATATGCAAATGCCACTCGAGCACAAAATGTAAGGTTGTAAGCTCTGCAAGAAAGATACAAGGTTATATGCTATAGAAGATGATAGATGAGAGAGACTCCATCCCACTCAAAGAATGAGAGATTGTTTCCTGGCAGTGTGGGCATTTGAAGTGAGCATTGATGGGTGGGTAGTATTTGAACCTGGGAGAGTGGGAGAAAAAGGACACTCCAAAGCTGAATGAACACGTTGTTATAGAAGAATACTGTATCTTAGTTTAGGCAGGGTATGAAGACAATGTAATGGGTGTTACAATGGGAAAAACAGAGAGAGCAAAAGAGTTGGGTAAGATTGTCATTCTATAGGCAATGGGGAGTCATGGAGTATTTAGGGGCAGGGCATGACATGTTCAAAGCTATGTGAAGGTTAAGCCAGCAGCAAAGAGTGGGTTGACCAAAGATGGGAGAGATGGAAGACCGCATGGCCAGGTGAGAAGCTATTATGATATTTCAGATAAAATACAGAAAGTCCTTACTAGGATAGTGGAAATGAAAGGGAGTAGGAAGGTCAATCTGAAACCTGAATATGGAGTTGATAGAATGCAGCAAATGGCTAGAGCCAGGAAAGAAGTTTCACCCTGGCTTGCATCTGTAGTGTGAGTTTCTGAAAGAACAGGGTACACTTCCAGACTAAAGATGTGTTTTCCTTAAAATCAAATGGTTCTAGTGAATGTCTTTTCTGTTAAATAAGTTAACTGAAGCCCCTTGTGAGTCTAAGATCTCCATCAGCCAAATCAACAGGCAGCTTTGGGGGATTCCTGGCCCCCTGCTGTCTCTAGCAAGCTGTCATTGATGAGGCTAACAATGGTGCTGGTCTTGGCGACACTGGATATCTGTCCATGGAAACCAGGACTGAAACCAACAGGCCCGTTAACTTCCAATATACTTCATTATTAATCACATTGGGCTTTAATATTTGCTAAACTCATTTGAATGCAGTTTCATAAATAATGCCAAAGAGCCTGCAAGAAAGGGTGCGTGCATATGTGTGGTCACTAGGGGATAAAGTCCCAGCTCCTCAGTGCAGAGGACGAGGGACCCCTCAGGTCAGCAAAAGAATGACAGCGTAAGCACTGAGAGTTCCAAGGGGAGGGAAGTGGTGCCATATTCTGGTCACCAGTGAGGTCTTGGTCACCAAGAAAGCATTTTTCCAGGGCTAGATTTTACTATCCTGGGTTTTAATCTTACTAAAGAAAATGACTTTTCTGCACACAGGTCCATACAATCTGGGGCCTTGCTACTGGCCTGGTGTCATTTCCTGCCATCAGCCCATGAACACTCTAAATTCTGTCCCTGGGGAATTGAGCCTCAGAACTTGATATGCTGGCTCAGCGTCTCCACGCCTTGCATCTGTTGCTTCCTCTACCTGGAATGACCTCCCTTCCTCTGTTGCCTCAGAGGCCAGTGCCAACATTACCTTCTTAATACCCTGCAGGGCCCCAAGCATGATCTTCAACGGTTATGTAGCACATACCACCTAGGCTGTTACTAACTGTCACCATTTCCTTATCTGCAGACAGCCTTTCCTCAGGGCTGGGGCCACCCATTATTCATCTCTGGATCTCTGGGCCAGCCCAGAGATTGTACAGAGAAGGAAGGAAGGCAGCGCATAATATTGCATGAAGAAATAAAATCTTTGAATTGGCTAATGTTCATCAACAGGTAGTAAACTAGCATTTCACATGATGGATTTTCCTTCTCTTGACATACCTGTTCTAACATTTACAAACCCATGGCTCTTCTTATTAGAGGCTGACCTAGTTGACACATTCTCTGGCCTTCATCCAGCCCTTCTGCTCACTTAGATTCCTATGTGGGTTCTGGTTCAGCCCTTTTGTTGGTAGGAAAAAGAAGCCACTCAAAGGAGATTTTTTAAAAAAGTTATTTTAAGGACATGGCTATTTTACAGCATCCAAGGGCAGGAAACAAATGAAAGCTGGCTCCCTGTGAACTAACACCAGGCACTGGGAAGCTGTCTGTTTGCCCTTCATCAGGTGTTTACTGAGTGATCATTGTACCTGGTGCTGTTCTGAAAGCTGAGTTGTCAGCGTGAAAAAAAACAGGCAAGTCCTCTAGGACTCACATTCTAGCGGATGTGGTGGCAGACAAGGGCAATGCACGTGTGAGCATCATGACAATGTCAGAAGATGGTAAATATTTTGAAAACAATAAAAGAGGGCAATGTGATAATGAGAAACTAAGCGCTATTTCAGGTTGGGTTGTCAGGAAGGTTCTCTTTGAGTAGGAGACATTTGAGTGGAAAGCTGAGAGCTGAGAGGCACAAGGGGGACAGTCTTGTGAGAAGCTGAGAGGAAAAGCATTCTAGGCTAGGGAAGGAACAGAAGGGCAGAAGGCCCAGAAAGGAATGCATTTGATGAGTTCCAAGACCAGAAAGAAAGAAAGGCTACCCTTTGGGACTCATAGGAGCCACAAAGCTCTTGTCTCTGTTTCTCTCTCTCTCTTTTTTTTTTTTTTTTGAGACAGAGTTTCACTCTTGTTGCCCAAGCTGGCATGATCTCGGTACACTGCAACCTCCGCCTCCCAGGTTCAAGCGATTCTCCTGCCTCAGCCTCCGCCTCCCGAGTAGCTGGGATTACAGGCATGTGCCACCACGCTCAGCTAATTTTTGTGTTTTTAGTAGAGATGGGGTTTCACCATGTTGGTCAGGCTGGTCTCGAACTCCTGACCTCAGGTGATCCACCCACCTCGGCCTCTCTGTTTCTCTCTTTGCAGTTGCTTATCCTCCCCCTACCCAGGGATCAGTACGGCAGTTAGTCTTACTCGTGCATCATGACATCTCAGCTATATCCACTTCTACCAACTGATCCCAGTCTCTTCTTTCAGGAATGATCATCAAATTGGCTCAGCCTTTCTTCCATAACAAAGAATCCTTCATGGAAGTCCAGAAACCTGCAAAGGATTCTTGGCACTTTCCTCTCCCTTATGTCCTGGAGGAAGCCCCTTACCAAGTCCTCTCTGTTCTTCCTCCAAAATGCTTCTTTAGTGTTTTACCTCTCTCTATCTCCACCGCTACCCACCTTGGCCCCTGTCCCATCCACTATTGTCTCTTACCTAACCTCCTGAACTATTCTGCTCATGGGTCTCCTTGTCTTCATCTTGCTCCCCACAAATCCACTCTCCATAAAATAGAGTGGGCTTTAAGCCATTAATCAGGGGGAAGGTCGCATTCATGGTGGTGGTGCATATTTGGGGCGGATTTCTTAGACTCTACCTCCTTGTTGGGACGTCTGATACATCTCCAGGGAAATAGAAATGAGGTGTCTCTGATGGGAGGGTTTGGTTTTGTGAATGGTACGGAGGCAGAGGCCACCCCTTGAGCCTATTGTTTTGGGCCTCACTGTCAGTTTGCTTTGGTTAATGTGGCCTTAATCTTGTGCCATTTCTAGTAACTTGCTTTTCCTCTCCCTCAGCCTCCCTACTTCCTTTGCTCACTGCTTATCTTGACTAATATTGTGTTGATCTGGTTCTGCTCACTAGAATAGGTTCTTCCTAGGAGCCACATCTACAAATGTTAAAATCTTCCCTGAGCTCCCTGTCAAGGGTTACTTGATTTAGCAAATAATAATACAGGATGCCCAGTTAGATTTGAATTTCAGATAAACACAAAGAATAGATGGTTTAGTGTCCTTATGTTCCAAATATTGCATGAATTTTCTTTCATCTGGCAACTCTACTCTCTCCCTTTCTAGATCCACCCCACCCCAGTGAGCAGAGCTTGTTCCAGATTTTCACTCTGGCCTAATCTGCCACATCTGGCTGCAGTTAACAAGCCTGTGTCTGGGTATTTCCTGTGATCTGTACCTATCCAGCAAAGCAAGGTACACTCTCAGCTGGGTGGCCAGGTGTCAGTGGAAAATGCTGTTGTATCTTTCCCTTGACACATTGAGTACCTCATCCATGAAGAGCCTGTCTGGTCACAACGCCCTTGGCTTGCCTTTGATGGTGTAGACTTCTTCATTTATAATGTTCAAAAGATCTAGTCACAAAGAGGGCCTTTAAAATAGTTGTACTGTTATAATGATGTGTATCATATACAAGTTTCCTTTGATAACCCTTCTAGTCTCACTCCAATAGTATTGCAACATTAGTCTCAAAGAGCCTTTGATCAATGAGCTTTACTGAACGATCTAATTCTTTCCTGGAGAGAAGAACAGACCTCACCACCTTCATTTTATAGATGAGGAAACTAGAAACAAATAATTTCCATTCTGCTAAGAGCTAATTTGCAGCTGTGTCAGAGATCAATAAGTGAGTAAACAGATAATGAAATTTAAAACAGATACTATTGGAACTAGTTCACATTCTGACACATTTTTGCCACTGAGATGAGATAAGCTGTGAGTGTGGGCAAGGTGGGATGTGGAGGGGCCGTGAAAAGAGATGTCTCTACTTAATGATCCAAGAAAAGGAAATGATATCTTTACACTAACTCTCTGAATACAACATTTTTCAAGATAGCCAAAAGTTAATTTATTTAAAACAAAATTTACTTAAAATCAGATTAAAGTACATAAAAAGTTTACTTTCATCTGATCTTATCAATATCAAATTATACTTTCAGTTGAGATATTATGTTGGATCTCTCTGTAGAGAGCTCTTGGCAGAGAACTGCAATGTATTAGTTGCTTTCTTTTCTTTTGCTAAAATTCGATGACCTGCAGTTTCTTAACTCTGTGTTTCCATGCCGTTTTCCCCATTGTTAATAACACATATATATTTTTAAATGACCTATACAATAAACACAAAGGCATAAGAAATGATGAATGAGACAGTGCTTCTCAATCCCATTTACTTTTGGCTATATTTTCCAAGATTCTCAGAGGATACACTTCTTTAATCAGTGGCAACTACTGGTGTGCCAGATAGCTTGGTGGTTAAATGTATCACCACTATCAATTATTGACAAAGTTTTTCACAATACTTGGTTTAGTAGCAAGGATATTTCAAAATTTATCTTATCTTTGTGGAATAGGTTGAAGAGAGAAGATAGTCTCCTTCACTTCTATAAGCAATTATGGGACTGTTTGGCATTGATAAGAAAGCTGGGTGTCCTTTAATTTCTTTATTGCTAAAGCCAGTAGGGTAGACCACAGACTTTGTAAACCAAGGCATCATACACAGAACTAATTTCAAGTTGGGTAGAATTCTTGTCATTTGGCTGAATCTTTAATTTCTCGAAGAGACTCACTATGATTAAGGAATTGAGAAGGTTAATTGGGCACCCCTTGGAGCCTTTGAAAGAAATTTGACTTAAACTCCCCACTATGGACACAGGTTGTTGAATTCAAGGGATCAGCATAACTCCTTGGAACAAGGATGTTCAAACCACTTAGGAGCAGTGTATAAAAAAGTACATTTTCTCTACTTACAGGCATATCTTAGTCAATATTTGCCTTTTAGAGCAGATTTGTCCAGTGCCCTAAGGGGGGCTATTGAGAAGACAGGAAATTGTGAGTTCTGGGTTTCTGGCTTCTATAGACTCAGCTGAGATGTGTTTTTCTTTTTCAACCCTTCTGCATGGCTGGGGCTGGGTTTTTCCAGTCAAATTCAAAAGCTAGCCATGAAGAAAACTAATTTTAAGACATAAACAAGTATTTTAACATAAAATCTAAGACATAAACAAGTATTTTTAAATGTGTTTTGAATGTATTGGTATCACCTCATTAAACAATGTCAGAACATGGCCGGAAGGCAGGGGTTGAAGGAGCTGTTGCTTAATGAGATAGTAATGAGCAAACATTGAAGCTTGCATTTTCCTTCTGCTTGTTCCAAAATGCATGACTTAGTGGGATAAGATATTTGAGCTCCAGCTTTTAAATAATTTTGAGATATTTCTTAAGATAGTTGCTTTTCCTTTTAGTGTTTGATTGTGTCAAGAAGTAAAGGTTAAGAAATGTTATTTTCCCCTTTATTGAAGCTGTAGGGTGTAGTGGTTAGTAGACTAGTAATTCTGCTACTAAATAACTGTGTGACCTTGGACACAGTGTGCAATAAATGCCAGTTATGATTATGATGTATAATTGAGGAAAAAATAAGGATTTGGATAGACAAATTTCAAGTTAGGGAGTAGGAAAATTTTTATACAGATGCTTTAGTAGGGATGTATTATTTACTTTAAATATTAGAAATTTGACTACAATAAACTGACTTTAAACCACTTGATAACATTTGCTGCATTTTGTTAAACCTAAAAAATTTAATATTTATCAAAATGAAATTATTATAGGTGCTGATCTGGTTATTGAAATTCCTGGTTTATTTTACTAACTTAAATCGAAATATCTCTTTAATTTTGATAACTTTATAGTCAGTTCAAAGGTAAAGAGAATGAACTTTTGATGTCTCAGTTACAGTTCCAATCAGACCATTTAAAGGAAAATGAGAGATTTATCTCTATATATAGATGAAAGATTTATATATACATATATAGTCTAACTTGAATTGAAGGTTAGTAGAGTAAGTGAGAGAGCTGGCCAGGCATGGTGGCTCACGCCTGTAATCCCAGCACTTTGGGAGGCTGAGGTGGGCGGATCATGATGTCAGGAGATTGAGACCATCCTGGCTAACATGGTGAAATCCCATTTCTACTAAAAATACAAAAAATTAGCTGGGCATGGTGGTGGGTGCCTGTAGTCCCAGCTACTCGGGAGGCTGAGGCAGGAGAATGGCGTGAACTTGGGAGGAGGAGCTTGCAGTGAGTGGAGATTGTGCCACTGCACTCCAGCCTGGGCAACAGAGTGAGACTCCGTCTCAAAAAAAAAAAAAAAAAAAAAAAAGTGAAAGAACCAACAAAGTATAATAATAAAAGTAATAATAGTTAACATTTATTCAGCAATGTAGACAATCAGGCATCTAACTTTTACAACTCAAGGAGGTAAGTATTATTATAATCCCTATTTTATAGGTAAGGAAACTGAAGAACAGATGTATTAAATTGCTTGCTAAGGTCGTGTAGTTGATAAACAGAGTTGGGATTCAGGTCCAGGTAATCTGACTTTAGTGTCTGTGCTAAAATCTTTCTAAAATATAAAAGCATAAGCTAATGCTTGCATATAATAGTATTCTAATAAGTTGAAATTATTTAACAGAAATTGCCATACTGTGGCATCTTTATGAGTTGGGGAGCATTAATGAGGTAATTACATTTTAACTAAAGGTTAAGAAAAATAGCTAACTTTAGATTTCTTAATGATATTTTGCTATAAACACTAATTCTAAAACAGAGCTGTTCAAAATGTCACATATATAATTTAAAATTTTCTAATAATCATGTTAAAAAAGTGAAAAGGAACACATGTTAATGATTTTAATAACATATTTTATTTAACTCAATAAATTCAAAATATATTTTAACATGTAACCAAAATAAACATTATTAATAAGATATTATTTTTTAAAAGTTATTGTTCCAAGTCTTTGAAATCTGGTGTGTATTTTGCACTTACTGAACATTTCAATTCAGTAGCTAATTCATACGTGGCTAGCGGTTACTGAATTAGACTGTACAGCTCTAGATCTTTCTAGGAAAGCAAATTCATTATTTTAACCTCATTTCAAAAATGGTGAGAACAAGAAAGACTAGTCATGTATCCACACATTAATTTTTAAGCTTTCGTACCTTCATTTTCAGTTTAGCTAAACAGACTAAAAGCTGCCACTTAACCTATTCAAATGATATCCCCTGGTAAGTAAGGTGGCACATTTTAAGATAGTTTCCTGACAAGTCTTTTAATTTTCTCCAAGAGGCAGAATGGAAGCAGACCTTAAGATAAAGCTAAACCTCTTTTGGAAAAATGAATGTCTGGAAGAATGTCTCACAGAATAAGGCAAGACCAGATCACTAAGCAATTCTCTAAGTGGGGACACAACGTGGACTTTTCCAAGCCTTCAGCTGAGGGCAGGGATGGCCAAGTCAATGATCCCTCCCTGTTCCGTATTCAGTTTTTGATCAGGCAGTAATGTGCATGTAGGTCAACAATCATTTATTAAACCTTTTTGTTTTTGATTCTTCATTGATAAATTACTAATAAATGCTCATTTAAAAAAGCCAAACAAACCAAATATGTGTACTAAATTGTACATTGTAACAAGTAACTGTCCCTTCAATTTTTTTTGTAGTTAACAGGTTACCACTGGTAGCAATTAGGTAGGCATTCTTATAGACCTTTATGTTTTTGTTCTGTTTCTATATATCTAGTTTTCTTTGGACAGAATGGGATCATCCACTCATACGGTTCTGAGCCCCCCTTTTCCATTTAACAAGAAATCAATATCTATGAATTTTATATATTTTATTCTTATTAATCGATGCATAGTATTACATGGTATGAATGTGCCACATTATTTAACCATATCACTATTGATGGGCATATAAGTTGTTTCAAACATTTACTATTACAAAACTTCTGCAATGCATATCCTTTTATATCTATGATTACACATTTGTGTGTTTCTGTATGACAGATCTCTAGAATTGAGATAGCTGGGAGAAATGTATGTGCATTTTGAATTTTGGCAGGTATTGCCAAATGCTTAATGGCCTGCCAAAAAGACCTTGTCTTTTGACTTCATCTGGAATATTATTGACTTCATTCAGAATATTCCCATTACAAGAAAGTGGCCAGTCTCTCCGAGGAACAAACTGTTTTCTTTTTCCACCATGAAATAGATCTTATCTTTTCATTAGTTAATATATATGTACCTTCAAATGGCAATAACATTGTTCTGCTTTGTGACTTCTCAAGTAGTAAACCCAGAAAACATCAGCTACCGTGGATTTTATTATAAATCATTGACATTCCTTTGGTGATTCACAAATGCCAAAAAATAAATGTCATGTTCCCCAGGGTTTGAAGAAAGACACTGTAGCTTTTGGATTCAGCAACGGATCTTTCAAGAAAACAGTATGGAGGGATGACTCACTCTCCCCATGGAGGCTGCCCTCTAGTTCGTCCTTTAGAGGAAACATGACCAAGGGTCTGCTAGTACTTTTCTCTCCCTCTCTAAGAATTTCCTCAGGAGAGGAAAAAGTTAGCTTTCTTTTCTCTGCTCTTGAGTGCCATGGCCTGCAGTACGTGACCAGTCCTTGGCACAGAGTCACTCAGGGCTCATGGTAGATTCTTAGCAGTCACAGCCAGTAGCTGCGCAGTGTGGCAGCAGCTGAGATCCATACTGCAGCCTGAAAGTTGTGTTTCAGCTTATGAGGTTACAAGTGTATACAGTGTTTACATCATAGATAAAGGCCCCTTTCCCCTCTCTCCTACGGGAGCCCTCAACAAGACAGATACACGGGTTGCACGGAGTGGGACCAGATCCAGCAGAGGCAAAGCTTGCTAAAAGAGAGAGGAGGAGGAGGGGGAGACGGAGGAGGCGGCAAGGCGTCCCTTGGCAGCTCCGTGCATGCTGCGGCAGTTGCAACAGGAGAACCGAGTACCAGTTGCTCAACACTTTATCACTTTGCATTGCTCTTTCTCCTCCCTTAAATGAATTTCCATTTTCAGGGTACAGCTCCACAGAAGAAAGGTGTGGTGGTGGTGGTGGAGGGTGTCTCGGGGGGATGGGTGATGCGACGGGAGTTGGAATGTCCAGTGTGGGGAAGCAAAGGAGTGACTACTAGGATGCGAATACCACTTGGCCCTGGGCTCGCTCCGCTTTAGCCTTCCCCTCTCGCTGGGGAGAAACAGGCGGTTTGTGAGGGAGACTGAGAGAGGGGCGTGTTTGTGGTGGTGGCGGCCCATCGGGGGTCCTTGTCCCCTCCGAATACCCGGACTACTGAGGGGAAGGGCCGGGGGGGCCCCGGCGGTTGCCATGGTGACGCAGGGTCGGCGGCTCCGCGCCGTAGAGACAAAGCCGCCCGCCCGCCAGCCCGCTAGCTCCTTGCGCGAGCTCCTCCTCCACGGGAACCTCCCTCCCCTCCCAGGCGCCGCCGCAGCCGGAGCGGCTCCCGGGCCCTGAGCCGCCGCTGGCCAGGTAAGGCGAGCGCGCCCGCGGCCGGGGAGGGGTCGGCGGGACGCCGGGTGGGGTGGGGCCCGCCCGGCGCGCGGAGGGAGGGGTGCCCGCACCCGGCTGCGCCCGAGTCCCCGGGGGCGCGTCCCCACCGAGGAAACGGCCGGCGGCCGCCCCCGACGCCGCTGCAGCCGCCGGCGCCCCCGCGGCCTCCCCAGCGCCGGGGCAGCAGCCAGCCCCGCAGTCCTGGACGGCGCCGGGCCGCCCGAGCGCGCCGAGAAGAGGGGGCGGCAAACTTCGGGCCGAGCGGCGCCGGGGCCCGCGCGCGGAGTCTCCCTCCGGGCACCACGGGGGCCGCCGTCCTGGCACCAACTTGAGGGGCTGTGCGGCGGAGGGCGGCTCCGGAGCGCCCGCGCGGGCTGCACCTGCCCAGGGAGCTGCCCCTCTGTTGTTGTTGTTATTTTCCTTCTTGGCGTGCCATCGAGGCTTTTGGGGGGAAAAAAGGTATGAAAATATTTACGTTTGGACTTTCATGTTTCATGGCATTCTCTCTGAGGAGGGCATGGGAGGGTATCAAGAGGGACAAGCGAAAGATTTTTACAAATCTCTGAAAAGTGAGCCCATTTTTATGCCTGTGGCTGAAGCATTTTGAGGAGGCTTCTGAAGTTCGTTTGGATACTGAATCGAAAGACCTTTTTCTTTGGAAGGTGCAGTTGCACCTATAACTGGATGGTAAGGGTAGCCTGGCTTTCCCCGACTAGCAAGACCACAGTGTAGAGCAGTACCGATACTTTGTCGAGGAGATTCTTGGCACCGAGGTCATTGCTTTTGTTTCTAGAAGGTATTGTGTTCATGCTGTAAGGAACTGGAAAGTGCCTTGTGTTTTTATGTGTAGGGAGGCAATCCAAAGCACCTCTGGAGGCAGGTAGCTGGGCGGTGTTTGCATCGGTGTTTATGAGTGTGATGATGAGGAGCACGATGCAGTTTCCATTGGGGCACTGGATAGGTTATAGGTACCTTTCTCAGTGGCCCCAAGCCTTGCAATCATTTCGTGATAGTTTATTGCAGACGCGAAGCACAGATTTAAATTGTGACTGTGAAGACTTATTTTTTTGGTACTTAGACATCATCTTACATGTAGCAATATGAAAGAAAACAGATACATTTTCAGAAATACAGTTGATCAGAAGGAAATTGTATATATGTTAATAAGATTTGTTTTAAATCATATTTAAACAATATGAGATGTCATATTGATAACTGGAAAATAATCTAACATATAAAATTGTATATCCAACTTAGTAAAATAATGTATAAGTTGGAATAGGTCAGTTAAAGAACTGTATGGAATGCAAGAAATTATATTTTTGCTAGAGAGTAATTAATGAAAACAAACAGTACCACTGATCATTTTGAATTGCAGTTAAGTTGATTGGAATTCTGGATATTACAGCTACTTGAGGTGTCAGGCAAAGAGTGATTATTTAATATTCCTCTTCCCTCTTTTGGGATTTCAACACCTGTTAGCCTGCTGATTACTAGGTTTCTCAGTCTGTTCATATTTGCCAGCAACTTCAAGTAATGCCACTTCATTAGAAGATTGTATTGGAAACTAAAGGATTGAAGTTGCAATGAACAGTTTGCAGGTTATTTCACAATTGGGCTTGTTTTTAAACTGAATTTTACCTGTGGAAGATTCACAGATGCTCTGCTAAATACTCTTTCATGACGGTAATGAAATGGTACATTGATTAAAACAAAGTAGATCTGTTTTGAGAAGATAAACGGGAGAGAAAAATAAGTATTTTCTCACTTAAGCATGAACAGCAAATAGGATATTGAAACCTAGGCACATTATATAGACAGAGAATGTAGTTTTATGTTTTGTACTAAAAATAAATTATTTTTTTTGTGTTTTTTTTTTCCTAAGGGACCAAGAGAACAGCTTTATTCAGATATTTGTTAGCAAAACCAGTATTCAAGTTAAGGACTTGGTCCATGCTTTCAGCCAGATGAAACCCACACTGTGAGTTCTAGCCTAAACATTTATGTTGTGGCCCTTAATCTGAGTGCTGAAGAACGGAGATATCCATGGTGAATTTAACACAGTAAGGACTGGTGCTTTGCCTTTGCTGCTAGCTCACACAGGCACAACATTCAATATGGTTTGGCTTCTTCAAAGCTGCATCATTTTCTGCCAAAAAATAAAGTCGGTATACAGAAATCAACAATCATGTATTGCATGCACTGCTTGGTTGTAGTGGCTTATTTATAAGAGCTCTGAAGCATGAAATGAAGCTTGTGTCAGTGCAGTGGAAAACAATAATCTGGCATGTTTATATGTGTTACTAGTGTTCTGAGGTATGTGCATAACCAGATAATGAAAGAAAAAATACTATGATATCTGCAATATGTCCTTAGAAAATGCAAACAGAAACTGTGTTTTCTGTCCATGGTTTAGCCACCTGGTGGAAGCAGGCAACAGCGCTGCATATCCCCAGGTGTAAAATACTAGTCATCACTCTTGCTGATTCACAGGAGTAGGAGTCTTTTCCTGCATTTCTAGCTTACGGGTTTTAATTTTATGACATAAAATTGGCCCTAATTTTTGGTATAAGCTGTAAAATATGGCCTGATAATTGTCACCATAGATGTATTCTACCTGAAAGAATTCTGTAATTCAGTTTATGAAGCATATCCAAAGACAAAAAAAAAAAAAGCCACAAATGTTCCTGTTTAAGTTAGGATTAACATTATGTTTGTGCCATTGAAAGTCAGTTGTTTGTAACCATATAAGCCTGCATGGGCAGCCTAAAGCCACTGAAGCCTTTATTGGCTGTTTCTGGGTCAACATTCCCTTGCAATTTCTAGTTGCACTGTGATAACATGATTACTGGTTGGTAATTCAGCATCTAGTGCAATGTGTTGTAGCATTTATAAAAGCACATTTGTGAAGGATGGTAGTTTTTAAATGATTTCTTCATTACCAAAACACTTAGGTTTAGATTTGTGGCTGGGGAGAATAATGTGGCCCTGAGACCTCAAGACAAAATGCTGTAAATATAAGGTATTGTTAACTGACCTGCTGTGCACAGTGGGTATTGATCAGAACTACTGTGCTGAGAAAAGGCACAGGAGACACATGGTCATGGTGACAGGATGTGGTGTTTAGTGACATGGATTATTAATAGTGATTGATAGAAGCTGAAAAACTTTTGTGGACGTGTGTTTCATTTTTCATGTTTTCAATTAAAATGGAGATAAGATGTCTTAAGCTGTTTGGTAAGCCACAGGTGCTTGGGGAAAATGTATACTTTTATACAGTATTGTACATAATTTAAGTGATATAAACATAGTTCAAGATAAACGATTGTTTTCCTGATGTGCCAGTTGTTTGTAGCAGTTATATAGTATGGTTTTGGACGTCAGTCATCAAATGTTTATCAAATGCTTCCTTCTATATATTCTATGTTGCTTGATGAAAGTCAACCAACCTCTTATAGTTGGGGACTTACTTGTTTTTCAACTATTAGGGTTATTTATTTTATATGTAATTCTTAATGTATGATACCCAAATATTCTCCTTTGTTTTCAGCCTTCCTTTTTTCAAAAGTTACCAGTTAATTTTGTAATTTTTTTTAAAAAGTTTTATATTTCCAGAGCTTATTTTAAAAATGATTTGGTTAATTTGTAATTTGATCAGAAAACAGTGTGCATAAAAACACATTATAATCTTTATATTTCGCATTTTGAGTATTTATAGACATGGTATGTTGGATAGTAGAATCTGGGATCCTGTTAGGTGATTGCTTATTTCCATACATGTTTTGAACTTGATCCTTCCTTCTTTGTCTTATAATCGGTTGAAGTGAAAACCAAAGAACTAGGAGGCAGAGGCAGCAGTGAGTTAAAAGGTGTTAAAGAGATCAATACATACTGAGAGTCTGCTGGTGTAGTGGCCAAAGGTGGTGCAGGGGTGGGGCTGCAGTGGTGATGGTTGGGAGGGCAGGGTCAGGGAGTCTGGGGCAGGAAGCTGGGAGACAGTGATGGCTCTAATAATCTCTTTAACACTTTATGGTCCAGACTCGAAAGCAAATTACCTGAGGTCTTTACCTAGTGACTATTTCCAGAGGCTGGCCAGTCCTACATAAGAGATGCTGGTGCTTGGTCCTGGTCACTTGCCTCCATTTTTCCTCCCAATTAACTAAAACGTGACTCTCTTGAATTGTGGTTTAAGAGCACTTTAAACATTGTAAACCACAAATTAAGGCCCAATAATAAAATTTTTCCACATGAGAAATGTTATCTAATTGGTCAGGTACATGATTTAGATAATCAAGATGGCAATGGAACTATAAAATAAAACTGTGTGTTTGGCTAACATACTTGATGTATTTGAGTGAGAAGTTGTGTTTCTGATCAGTCTATTGTGAATCATCTTCCCTCTTCTATAGCTATAGTCATTCAAGGCAGACATGGTGTTTTACATAATTTGATCACCATGTGATGTGTCGGGCATAGTTATACTAAAGAATTGTTGTTTATTCAAACTCTTGAATTTTAAATATACAATAAAAGGTTTTTGTGTGGTCTTCTCTGGCCTTTTTTCTTCCTGTATATTGGTTTACTGAGAGCTTGTTTAGTCTGATTGCAGTTAATTTTGACTTCCAGCTCTTCTCTGTCAATCAAACCTTTATGAATTCTTCCCTATGGGCCAGACACTTTTCCAAGCACTTCAGAAATATCAACTCATTTAATCCTCACAGCAACCCTTTGAAGTAGGTACTATTATCCCTTTATTATGAGTGCGGAAACTGATATGATCACTCTCTGTTAGGTTAACCCAAAGGTACACAAAATATATCAGAATCCTGGCTTTATGTCAAGGAATGCAGCAAGCTTTATTTTCTATTTACTGATATCTACTAAGTGTAGAAATAATGACACTAATTATCATGCTTGGGCTTTCCTCCCCCATCTTATTTTTTCTTTTTTGCTAAAAAGAGACAAAACTTAAAGTCATAAAACAAGAAGCATTTCTTCATAGCATATTGTGACATGTACCAGTATTCTTTTCTGTACATAGAAACTAGGATAATTTATGAAAAAGATATTTTCCAAAGGTAGTTGTTCTTTCATTTATTATTTGTATTCACATATTAAAAGAATATAGTCAGCCTTCCATATCTGCAGGTTCCACATCTGCAGATTCTATCAATTAGGGATTGGAAATATTTGGAAAAAAATAACAATACGACGATAAAAAATAGTTCAAATAAACCCAGTCTAAGAACTATTTACATGGTATTTACATTGTATTAGGTATTATAAGCAATCTACAGATGATTTAAAGTACATGGCAGGATGTACATAGGTTATATGCAAATACTATACCATGTTATACCAGGGACTTGAGCATCCTCAGATTTTGGTATCCTTGGGGGTCCTGGAGCCAGCCCCCCTGCAGATATTGAGGGGTGACTACATATTTTCTGTGGTATTGGCCTTGCTATATACATGTAAATCTATCTTGGAAATGTTGATCCATTTGCATTGCCTCACGGGGTTATCCTCAATCTGGGCTCACCTGCTCTTTCCTAGGCTACCTCTTACATGTGCTAAGGACTAAGTGATACTCCCTTCTCACTCCCTCCCAGTAGAACTCTGTGCATGTCCCTCCTCTGAAATAACACATGTTCTTACTGTCTCCATAGAAGAATGATTAAGCATTTTAATTTCAGGAGCTTATTTAAGCTATGTGAAAAGTAGGACTAAATAAGAGACAGGTGTTCATAAAAGCAAGTGAGTAAACATAGTTCTGTAGGTTCTTTTAATCGTAAATATTGTAATAACTACCATTTATTAAGCATTTACTTGGTGCCAGGTACGCTATTAAGTATTCCACACAAGCTGTCTCTTTTGATTGTCACCATAATTCTTGTTTCCTCAGCTATAAAAGGCTAATAAGTAGCTTATCCAAGATTGTACAGAGTTGGTAGATTTAAAAACATGATTTCTGTGGATAAACCACAATCTGAATTTGACTGTGATTGCTTTGTTAATTACCAGCAGACAAAGAATGCCTTCCTGCTGCAGTGAAGATGCTTTTGGGATTATGTTACTTTGGAAAGAGTGGCAGTTGAGGACTGCCTGGTGGAGCAAATTCAGAGTGGCAGGTATGGCTGGCTGAGAAAGAGGATGTAGTTCTCAGGAGGTAGCCAAGAAAAAGATATCGTTGTTTACGATTATTGCTGCAGACCTCAGATGGGCTTTTGGAGTAGAAAGAGACAGAGAACCCCTATCCTCAAGTCTATTTTTGGAACAAAAACCAAAATTAAATGGAGTTATTTTCTGTCTCCTGAATTTGTGTTTTGTTTTATACTGTGTTCTGGATTGGAAATGAACAAGGACAAGGGCCACGTGAGTGATATAGGAAGAAATGAAATGAAAAGTAACTCAATAAATGTCATATCCCCCAGGCTAAATTCCCTCAGGGTCAGAGCAACATGCTTTTTGCTACAGTGGGAGATTTCCTTGTTTTAGGATGCTGAAGGTCTGGAGTGTGGTATCAGGGATGAAGTTAGAAATTTGGAGAGATGTTTTCATTTGGGTCATTCCCCTGCATGACATGGGGTTTTCCTGGAATTCCTGGTGCGTACTTTTCTTGATAACTCCTGGGGGGAAAAAAGGAATAAGAGACTCAGCATCTGAAGAGTATGGAATCAACCCGCTTTTATGATCTTCTAATTATATAGATCACTGTGACCTTTTTTTCTCTCTTTTTTTTTTTAATGTTCAAGGCCAATATGAGAAGCCAGACAGCCTGGATTTGAATACTGCCTCTGCCACCTTTTAGTGATACGCCCTTGAGGTAGCTGCTTAATCTCTCTGTGCCTTCATTTCATTACTGCAATGGACAGCATGCTTATGTCCCCTCCAAATTCATATGTTGAAATTCTAACTCCCAAGGTGATGGTATTAGGAGGTAGGGCCTTTGGGAGGTGATTAGGCCATGAGGGTGCAGCCCTCATAAATAGTATTAGTGCCTTATAAAAGAGACCCAGAGAGGTCATTGGCCCCTTCTGCCATGTGAGAACACAGTGAGAAGGCACCATCTGTGAACCAATAAGTGGTCTTTGACCAGATACCTAATCTGCCAGCACCTTAATCTTGGACTTCCCAGTTCCCAGAACAGTGATGAAGAAATTTCTGTTGTTTATAAGCCATTCAGCATATGGTATTTTGTTATACCAATCCGAACAGACTAAGACAATTACCTGTAAAGTGGAGACAATAATATTACTTCACTTGGTGATTGTGAGGATTAAATGAATTAACATTTCTAATGTACTTAATTATTAGTTATTAAGGGTAAGTTTTGTGTGGAGAAAGAGAAATTAATATTTAATTTATTTCAGGTAGAAACAAAAATCTAATTTTCTTTAGGCCTTTAAGTTCAACTTGCATATGTTAATACTCTGTTTATATATCTGGTAAACATGAGCAATCATCTTCACTTTTTCTTTGACTAAACTTTAATTCAGATTGAACAGATTTGATTTCTTAAATTGTCAGTCTCGTTTATGAACTTAGTTAAATTTCAAACCTTAAATATTTTAAATTGCATGTTACTTTAATGTATTTATTTTTCTATTTAGATAAACCATATGCTTATTGGGCAAATTTATGACTCAAGTAAGTAAAACCTTACCAAATACTTGGGTTAAGTTCCTTTGACTATTTTGTCACTTACAAATTAATATTGTATAGACATAGTCAAATACTCCTAAACATTTTGATCAAAATAAATCATATCTAAAATCTATTACACATTTTGAACTAGAATCACAAGGCTCATCTGTCAGTTTGATGTCAAATTCTTTTAAACATTAAAAACATGACAATTGTGCACAGGCTGTTCCAATATAAGACACATTTCTAAACTTTTCTAAGAAGTAATAATACAAGTCTGATTTTCCTCATCTCTATATTTAATTCTAAACTTTCTCTAGATTGGAGTGAGTTACCCACTAGAAGGAAGTTTATAATCTCAGATAAACTGAAGATGCCATTGTAGGTGAACTTTAGTTATCTTACCATCCCATATTGATTTGAAATTGCTATCTGAGCATTTTTAAATTAAAATATGGTTGCTTATTGATCACAGATTTAAGGCTTGAATGCTGCCTCTGGACAGCACACATTCTGGAGAATTCTTCCTATGACATAGCTGGACAGGCTTGGCCCTCCTGTGTAGTCATCATAACAATAGGAGACTCCAAACCCTTCTTTTCAGATAGTATTGGTTTTTTAATCCTTAGACCAGTGCTGTCCAATATGTACTTTTCAGTTACGGGTTATATTAAAAAGTAAGAATTGACCAGGTGCGTGGCTCACACCTGGAGGCCAAAGCAGGAAGATCACTTGAGGCCAGGAGTTCAAGACCAGCTTGGGCAACATAGTGAGATCCCACCTCTACAAAAAATGCAAAAATTAGCTGGGCACGGTGGTGTGTATGTGTAGTCCCAGCTGCTCCAAAGGCTGAGGTAGGATGAAGCAGGAGGATTGCTTGAGCTCAGAAGTTCAGGTTTCCATGAGCCACGATTATTCCACTGCATTCCAGTATGGAGTGAGACTGTGCCCCTTAAAAAAAAAGAAAAAGTAAAAAGTAATTATTTTTAGTAGTAGATTTTATTTAACCTAATATATCAAAATTACCATAATTTCAACATGTAATCAATATAAAAATTATTAATGAGATATTAAACATTTTCATTTTGCACAAACTATTTCGAATCTGGTATGCATTTTACACTTAGAGAACATCTCAATTTGGAGGATAAATTTTCAGCAGTTAAAGTGAGGCCGTGCATGGTGGCTTATGCCTGTAATCCCAGCGCTTTGGAAGGCTGAGGTGGACAGATCACCTGAGGTCGGGAGTTCGAGACCAACCTGGTCAACGTGGTGAAACCTGGTCTCCACTAAAAATACAAAAATTAGCTAGGCCTGGTGGCACACGCCTGTAGTCCCAGCTACTCGGGAAGCTGAGGCAGGAGAATCGCTTGAACCTGGGAGGCAGAGGTTGCAGTGAGCCAAGATTGCACCATTGCACTCCAGCCTGGGCAACAGGGGGAGACTCTGTCTCAAAAACAGGAAAAAAAAAAAAAAAAAAGGAAATGTGGTCTTACCAAAAAAGTAATGTTGTATTTGCAGGAAAAATATTTTTCATTGTTTCAGTTTCTAAATTTAAATTAATTGAAATTAAATACGATGTAGATTTCAGCTTGTTAGTTGCACCAGCCACATTTCAAGTGCTCAATAGCCAAATATGACTAGTGGCTGCCATGTTGAATAGTGTAGTCCTAGACTTGATTCAGAGTCACTCCTCACCCTGTCTCTTATTGTTATGGAGTCTCCTGTTGTTATGATGACTATACAGGAGGGCCAAGCCTGTCCGTCTATGTCAGCTTTAGGCCGTGCCCACCAGTGTTTGAGATATCTTCTTTCATTCTGTTGGATTCTTCATTTCCGTCCCTCACAGTTATGTTAGTCGTTTTAATGACATCTGCTTGGTTTGAAAGGCATTTTAATGTAATTTCATTAGATCCAAATATTCTATACTTTCGCCTGTTTTTCTGAGTGACTTCTCCAACAATTTTTTTTGATTTGTTTACAACAGTTGTAGTAGTTCCAAAGGTGGTGCAGTGGGGTAAGCTTATGCCATCTCTGTTTCGTCATAGGTAGTTTGCCATTTAGATAGGATTATGAAGACTGAACTGTGATCTACGCATGAGCTCTTAATGCTGGCTGGCAACCCCAGTCCTTTTTTCTAGTCCGTTCATTATTCTGTCCTGGACAAACATCCAAATAAATCAACAAGAATATTAGCAGAGATAAATAAAATTGAGACAATTAAAATAATGCAAATGAGTGGATGAGTACCTTAGATTAAAGGGTAAGGTAACATTTAAATAGGGATTTGAGTGACAAGAGAAGATTTGATCAAGAGCAGAGCGTTTCAGACGGAATCAGTGCAAAGGCCCTGAGGCAGAGAGAGAAGGCAGGAGAGTCATATGAAATGAGGTTAGAAAGAAAAGGGGTGGCCAGATTGCTCCAGACTTTGTTATTCAGGGCAAGGACTTGGGTTTTATTCTATGTGGAATAGGAAGCCATTCTAGGAGTTTTTGTAGAGATGGTCTGGGAAAGATGGGAATAATTTGGTTAAAATTCTAGAAATATTCTTCCATGTAGAGAATGGATCTATGTGGAAGATGCAAGGGGACAAAATCGGTACCAGGGAGACTTGTCAGGAGCCAATTTCAATAGTCCAGGTGAGAGATGGTGTATTTACCACAATTTTAATTTTACACTTATTTATGTGATAGATTGATACCATCCTCACTAGACTGTAAGCTCCAACAGGGCAGAAACAATGTCTTTTTTTTTTTTTTTTTTTTTTTGCCTAAAGTTGTAATCCCTGTGTTGTATTCCCAGATGTAGTCCCCGTATGTTGTCTTAACTGTCAATTCAGCATTTTCCATATTTCACACACAGAAGGTATGTGTGTGTATCATGACCAAATAAATTATTGTAGCTAGCAGGAAAGTATTCCTAAAGCAGAATATCAAGGCCTTTATTCATATATGCAGATTAGAGTTGGAAGTCCTTCACTCTGATTCTGACAGTGGAATGACTTACAAGCCACGTATTAATAAGTAGAAGATATTTTCACAGGAAATCAGAACATTTGATGATCCAAAAAGATAGCACATTAGTTATAACCATATGTCACTGAAACTGTTGAAATTGTTATGATCTCTTAATCATGATAATGTATGGATAGAAAAGTTACTCAGCAATGTATCTTACATCGAATACATACAAAAGATGTTTAAAAATAAGACATCTTACTATGATTCATTTGAGATAGACATCACTTATTATAATGGGGCATTAGAAATGGGCTATGCTATTGATACAGTTTTGGTGAGTGTATTAGTCCATTCTCACATTGCTATAAGGAACTACTTGAGAGTGGGTAATTTATGAAGGAAAGAGATTTAATTGACTCACAGTTCTGCAGGCTGTACAGGAAGCATGGTTGGGGAGGCCTCAGGAAACTTAACAGTCATGGCACAAGGCCAAGGGAAAGGAGGCACATCTTACATGGCCAGAGCAAGAAGGAGGAAGAGAGATGGGAGAGGTGCCACACACTTTCAAAGAACCAGATCTCCTGAGAATTCTGTCACGAGACAGCACTATGGGGATTGTGCTAAACCATTAGAAACCGCCCCTTGATCTAATCATCTACCACCAGGCCCCGCCTCCAACATTGGGAATTACAATTCAACATGAGATTTGGGTGGGGACACAGAGCCAAACATATCAGTAAGGAACTAGCATCACAAAAAATTTAATGTTTTCCCTTTCCCTATCTTTATAGACAATGACGGAAGAGTTAGAAATCCTTAAAGAGCTTTATGTCAACAATTGAACACATAATTAGGAGAAGCTTAAAGCATTTTAGAACTCAGGATGATATCTCTATTGAGATTCAGTTATTCTTTGGTCTGCAGTAAATTTACATGGTCGTGGTTGATTGGTCTATAAATATAAATTTTTCTTTCACAGACAGTTTAAAAAGGGAACATTTAGACAGCTCTTGTAAAAATCTCACATTGTAGAGTGGGAAATTTCTTAAGTAACACTGTGCTAGGCACTGATGACTCAAAGATGAACAAATCAGGTATAGCCCTACCCTTCTGAGGCTAACAGAAGAAATTACAGATAAGTGTCTGGTCATTACACGAGTGTGTGCCACGATGGCGCATATGTATGATGCCTGTGGAGTCTGTAGGAGAGGCATCCAAGCAAGATTTGGGATTTGGGAATAATTGATGTCTATACTGGATGAAGGATGTCCCAGGAAAGTAGGCAAATATGGGACAGTTTGGGGTGGTAAGAGTGGGTAAAAGAGCTATAAAGAGGGAACTGGGCATCATAAAAGCTTAGAATCTATTTGAAATAATGTGGCTTCTTTTGGAGAGTAAAAAGAATTGGGGAGGGGGTTGAGTGAGGTCGAGGAAGAGAAAGGAGTAAGAGATGTGGCTGGTGAGGTAGACAGAGGCCAGATTAGGAAGACATTAAACTATTTTAAGCAGGAGAGTAAATGATCAGATTTGAGTTTTAGAAAGTCTCTCATGGTGTTGCATGTAGACTTTTCACAATCACAACATTACCTGTTCTGTGTTGTATGTATCTTGTATAGACGTAGGAAGCATTACTTTTATTTTTAAATACACTTGTTATTGAAGGTTAACATACATATAGAAAAGTGCAAGAATCATAAGGATATATAGCTTTTATGCATTTTAAAGTGAGTCCCCTGGTTAACTACTACTCACATCAAAAAATAGATTACTATTACCCCCAAATCCTTCCTTTGCCTTTTTCAGTTATTACCTGCCCCCAAAGGTGACCCATAGTCTGAATTCTAACACTGTTCATTAGTTTTGCCCATGTTAGATCTTTATACAAATGGAATCAGGCAGTGTGTACTTTATGTGTGTGTATATGATAGCTTTCACCCACTATTTGTTTGGGATATTCATCCTTGCTGCTGGATGTAGTAATAGTTTATTTTTTGTCTCTCTCATTTTGGTGTAGTATTTCATTGTTGCCTATAGCACAATTTTTAAAATCATTTACTGTTCATAGACATTTGGGTTGTTCCCGTTTTCACCTATTACAAATAGTGCTGCTATAAACATTCTTATACATGTGTATGTGAGCATTCTGTTGTGCATCTGTGTAGAAGTAGAAAGGTCATGGGTTATATGTATGATTTAGCTGTGATACTGCTATCAAACATTTGCCAAGCAGTTGTCCAGGTGGTTATATCGGTGACATTCTCAACATCAGTGTATGAAAGTTCTAGTTGTTTCTCATTCTTGCTCATAGTTGGTATTGCCAGTCATAGTGGCAGATGAAAAATGATATCTCCTTGTAGTTTTTATTTGTACTTTCCTAATAAGTGATATTGAGCATTTTTTCATGTTTTCTTAGCCATTTGGATAGCCTCTTCCATGAAATGCCAGTTCAAATATTTTTGTCCATTAAAAAAGATGATCTTTTTCTTTCTTTCTTTCTTTCTTTATTATTATTATACTTTAGGTTTTAGGGTACATGTGCGCAATGTGTAGGTTAGTTACATATGTATACATATGCCATGCTGGTGCGCTGCACCCACTAACTCGTCATCTAGCATTAGGTATATTTCCCAATGCTATCTCTCCCCCCAAGATTATCTTTTTCTTACTGATTTTTTTTTTTTTTTTTTTTTTTTTGGAGACAGAGTTTCTCTCTGTCGCCCAGGCTGGAGTGCAGTCGCCACTCACTGCAAGCTCCACCTACCGGGTTCACGCCATTCTCCTGCCTCAACCTCCCACGTAACTGGGACTACAGGCACCCGCCACCACGCCCAGCTAATTTTTTGTATTTTTTTTTTTTTTTTTTAGTAGAGGCGGGGTTTCACCATGATAGCCAGGATGGTATTGATCTCCTGACCTCGTAATCTGCCCACCTCAGCCTCCCAAAGTGCTGGGATTACAGGTGTGAGCCACCGCACCCGGCCTTTTTCTTATTGATTTTTGTGGAGTTCTTTATATTTTCTAGATAGAAGTCCTTTGTGCGATGTATGTGTTACAGAATTCTTCCACACTATAGCTTGCTTTTAACTCTTATAATTTTTCAATGAAAAGTGTTTAATTTTAATGAACTCATTTATACATCTTCTTTTAATGTTAGTGCTTTTTGTGTCTTCTTTAAGAATTTTTTGCCTGCTCCAATATCATGAAGATATTCTCCTATGCTACCAAGAAGTTTTATTGTTTTACTTTTCACATTTAGATCTATAACCCCTTTGAATTGATTTTTGTGTAGGGTGTGAGGTAAGGGTCAAAATGATTTTTGTCTATGTAAATATCCTGTTGACCCAGCATTATTTATTGAAAAGATTATCTCTTCTCCATTAAATTGCAGTGGCATTCTTTTCATAAAAATAAGTAATCATATGCTTGTGAATCTCTGTCTGGATTCTGTATTTTGTCCTTATGATGTATTTGTCTAATAAAGTGTCTTACGTAATCCCAGCACTTTGGGAGGCCGAGGTGGGTGGATCACCTGAGGTCAGGAGTTTGAGACCAGCCTGGCCAACATGGTGAAACCCCGTCTCTACTAAAAATACAAAAATTAGCCAGATGTGATGGTTCACGCCTGTAATCCCAGCCGCTTGGGTGGCTGAGGCATGTGAATTGCTTGAACCCAGGAGGCAGAGGTTGTAGCGAGCCAAGATTGCACCACTGCACTCCAGCCTAGGCAACAAGAGCAAGACTCTGTCTCAAAAAAACAAAAACAAAAAGTGTTTTACATTGATGTAATCTTGATATCAGGTAGTATAAGTTCTTCAGTTTTGTTTTTTGTCTTGATTTTCTTTTAGCCCATTTTTAGTGTTTGGCATTTACATACAAATTTTAGGATCATCCTGTCAGTTTCCACAAACAACCTGATAGATTTTGATTGGAATTGCATTGACTGTGTAGATCAATTTGGGAGAGTTGACATTTTTATAATATTGAGTCTTCTAATCAATGAACACAATATCGCTCTCCATTTAATTATGTTGTCTTTAATTTCTCTAAGTAATGTTTTGAAGTTCTCTCTGTAGTATTCTTGTGCTTCTTTCATTAGATTTGTTCTTTTTGTTGTTATTGCAAATGCCATCTTTTCACCTTGTAATTTTTTGTTTCTTGTGTATATAAATACATTTTTTTTTTTTTTATTTTGTATTTTTTTTTATTTTTTTATTTTTATTTTTTGAGACAGAGTCTCACTCTGTTGCCCAGGCTGGAGTGCAGTGGCGCGATCTGGGCTCACTACAAGCTCTGCCTCTCGGGTTCATGCCATTCTCCTGCCTCAGCCTCCTGAGTAGCTGGGACTACAGGCGCCTGCCACCATGCCTGGCTAATTTTTTGTATTTTTAGTAGAGATGGAGTTTCACCTTGTTAGCCAGGATGATCTTGATCTCCTGACCTCCTGATGCACCCGCCTCGGCCTCCCAAAGTGCTGGGATTACAGGCGTGAGCCACTGTGCCCGGGCATAAATACATTTTTGTATCTTGACCTTGATTCTAGGGATTTTGCTGCATTCACTTCTTAATCTTAATAACTTATTTGTAGAATGATTTGGATTTTCTGTGTACATCACTGTATGTGATGGATAAAGAGCTTTTTTCTTTCTTGCCTGATTCTTGTATCTTACACTTTTTTTATTGCCTCATTGCTCTATCTAGGACCTCAATTATAATTTTGAATAGAAATGGTGATAGCATGTACTTTGTCTTATTCCCAATTTCAGGGGGAAAGCATGCAATATTTAAAATATGGCTCTTGCTTACAAGTGTTGTTGAAACCTTTTTATCAATTAAGAAGATCTCTTATTTCTAATTAATGGATATTCTAATCATGAACATGTGTTGAGTTTTAGCAAATGATTTTCCGCATTTATCGAGATGATCATATGATTTGTTTCTCTTTTATTTTGTCAATATGGTAATCACATTTAAAAAAAATATTAGAACAGTTTTGCGTTTCTATCATAAATCCAACTGATGTGCTATTATTTTAGTGTTTTGTTAGACTCAATTTGGTGATATTTTGTTTGAGAATTTGTCTGTGTTTAGGAGAGAGATTGGTGTAAGTAACTGAATAGTGCCTCCGTTTTCATTCTTGATATTTACAATCTGTGCCTTTTTTCCCCCCTTGATCAGTCTTGCCTGGAGTTTATCAAATTTATTATTTTATCAGTGAACTTATTTTGACTTTTTTTTGCTATTGTATGCTTATTTTCTAATTTATTAATTTCTGTTCATAGTTTGTTCTTTCCTAATATTTTTGGCTTTAGGTTTTCTGTTTTTTCTAACTTTGTGAAAATGATACTTAGATTATTGATTTTCAACTTTTCTAACATATGCATTCAAAGCTCTGCATTTTCCTTAAGCATGGCTTTAATAGTATCCTCTTAAATTCTGTCACATTTTTTCTGCTCAAAATATTTAAAAATATTCGTGTGTTTTTTCTTTGACCATAAGTTATTAGACATTTATTGCTTAATTTCCAATGGTTTAGGATATTCTAAAAATCTTTCTGTTGATTTCTAGCTTAATCCAGCTATTGTCAAAGAACATGCTATTAACATTTTAGTCTTTTGATATTTTTGAGACTATTCTTATGGCCTGGATGTGATCATTTTTGCTGAGTGATAGACATGCACTTGAATAGACTATACAATATAATCTGTAGTTGTAATTGCAGAATTTGGTGCACATAGATTGGGTCAAATCCATTAATTGTATTAATCAAAGTTTCTATGTACAATTTTTCAGTCTGCTTATTCTGTCAGTCATTGGGAAGGATAAGCAAAATCTCTCACTGAGATGATGAATTTTTCTACTTTTCATTCTGTCAGTTTTTAAATATATATTTTGAGGATATGTTATTGGGTATATACAAACTTATAATTGTTATAATTCCTTGGTGTATTGGACCCCTTTCCTCTCTGTAGCTCTCATAATGGTTCTTGACTTACTGTCTACAGGTCTTATAGTAGTATATACCAACTCTCCTTTGTTAGTTGGTTAGTGTTTGCATAGTATATCTTCTTATATACTTTAAATTTCCTGACTCTATTTTTAGTTGTTTCTTTTATAAGCCGCATATAGCTGGCTTTTGTTTACTTATCTCACCTGACAGTCTTTGGAGCAGCTAATAGTTCATTTACATGTAAAGTTCTTGATAATATAATTGGGTTTAAACTTCCCATTGTACTATTTGTTTTCTAACTGTTGTATCTGTTCTTTGTTCTTCTTCTTTCTTGCCTTTAAAAAAATTAATAAAGCAATTTTAATTCAGTTTTCTTCTCTCTTTTCTTGTTATACATTGTGTTTTTCTCTTTCGGCTGTTATCCTAGAGATTATAGCATCTATTTTTCACTTATGAATATACTTTAAATTAGTATTTTAATCCTTCTGTGATGATGTAGTGTTATTAGGATACTTTGACTCTATAAACCCCTTGCTCTTTTTGGAATGGTTGTATCATTTTAATTCCACACATAAATAAAATGATACATTATTATTGCTGTTTTATACAGTTAGTATTTATCTATATTTATCATTTATTTTCATTCCTTCATGTGAGTCTGTGTTTCCCTTAGGGATTATTTTCTTTCTGCTGGAAGAACTCCCTTTAGTATTTCTTTCTGTTTTTACTTGTTTGAAGCTATTTTGTCTTAATTTTTGAAGCATATTTTTGCTGCATGTAGAATTCTAGGTTGTCAGTTTCTTTCAGTACTTTAAAGATGTAATTTCACTGTCCTCTGTTTTCCATTGTTTTTGTTGAGAAATCGGCTGTCAGTCTCACTTTGGTCCTTTAGAGGTGATGTGCCTTTTTCCTCTGTGTGTTAAACATTTTTCTTTGTCTTTGGTATTGAAGCGTTCTATTATGATATGTTGAGACACTTTTTCTTTACTGTCTGTCTTGCTTGGGGATCACAGAGGTTCTTGAATCAGTTTTAGAATATTCTTTAATTAAAAAAAATTTTTTTTGAGACAAAATCTTGCTCTGTGGCCCAGGCTGGAGTGAAGTGGTGTGATCTCAGCTCACTGCAACCTCTGCCTCCTGGGCTTAGGTGATCCTCCTGCCTCAGCCTTCTGAGTAGCTGGGACTGACTACGTGTGCCACCACACCTGGCTAATTTTTGTGTTTTCAGTAGAGATAAGGTTTTACCGTTTTGGCCAGGCTGATCTCAAACTCCTGTTGTCGACTGATCTACTTGCCTCAGCCTGCCAGAGTGCTGGGATTACAGGTGTGAGCCACCACCCCTGGCCAGTTTTAGAATATTCTCAGCAGCTGTCTCATCAAATAGTATTTCTTCTGGTCTGATCACTTTCCTCCCCTCCTAGAAGTACAATTTTATATCCTTTAGACTCTTTCACCCTGTTCTATTTGACTCCTAAACTCTTTTTCCTATTTTCCATTGTATTTTTTCCTCTTTAGTTTGGAAATTTTCTAATGACCTATGTTTCAATTCACTAATGTTCTCATCTTCTGTTCAGTTCTTATTTTTATTTTATTTTGTTAGGGCTTTATGGAAGTATAACTTATATGCCATAAAATTCACCCATTGTAGGTGTAGCATTCAATGATGTTAGTTAAATTCACAGAGTTCTGTAACCAGAGAAGGAAAATCTTACCTTATTCTTTGTCTTTTCTGAAATTCTTATTTGGTAGATTAGTAGATAGAAACAGCCCTGATAGAGCTATAGTTATTTAATAACATTCAGGGAATACTAATGGCTACCTTATCTAAATGGTGAAAGTAGTTTCTAAATTATAAAGTACTATTAATATATACTTTTACTCATCCAAATAAAAAATATTTAATAACATATATATCAAAACCCTTGGTAAAAATAAAATGCTATACAATGTAAGGTGTTATTACCATGTGCATAGAGGTGGTTCCTGCTTGTTTTTTTTTTTTCTTTTTGTAGAAATAGGGTCTCACCATGTTGTCCAAGTTGTTCTTGAACTGCTGGGCTCAAGTGATCCTCCTGCCTCAGCCTTCCAAAGTGATAGGATTAGAGGCGTGAGCCACTGTGCCTGGCTGAAGTCCATGGTTTTTTGATGGAGATGTAAAAATGGACTTTTTTTTTTTAACAGTAAATCACGTATGCTACTGGGTAAGTGAATTTTGAAATGCTGGTTACAACTTTGTACCATTGGTACTTATCTTACTGCCTTGGAACTGCTATATTTTGCATACATGCCTGTCCCCCTCTGTGAATTACAAATTTTTTGAGGAAGGTGACAATGTCTTGCTCATTGTTAGTATCATTGTATGGCACCTAGAACATGGGAAGTATTCAACAAATGTTTGCTAAGTGAATAATGTTAAAGTTTTGCAGCCGACACTTTTAAAAATGATAAGACATATTTTATTCAGTACTACTTCAGTAGGGGAGAGACCTGAGTGTTACCAGAGCTTAACTGAACTGAACAAAAGACAGGAGCCCTTTTAAATGCTGGGATGTACTAAACAAAAGGTACTAAAAGACATTAAGGGTGATTTGTATGTGTAGTTAGGCAGTGTGGGTTTGTTAATTGGTGTTTATCTGGAGGAGAAACAAACTTCTTGTATCTTTAGGACAGGAAATATAGTTGTGCAAATTGGTTCTTGTGTCTTTAGGACAGGAAATATAGCTTTGCAATTTGGGACAAGATGCCCACCAGTTAGGCTCTTACCCTCCTACAAGAAGAACTGGGCAACAGGAGAGGTATCTCTCTGGATGTTTACGTTTCAAAGAGGTGGCTCCCAGTTCCTTGAGGAGCTGTTTCTGGGTGGTAGAAGATTTACATCTCAAAGGTACAAGGAAAAGATTTACAGTTGCAAGCTTTCAGGAGTAAACGCTCTAGAAAAGGAAGGTCACGGACCTATTATCAGGTGTTGGCTAGAAAGAACAGTAAGTTATTTTGGCTTAAGAAATAATTTGAGAAAGCTGTGAGCTTTCTCAGGTAGGCATGTTAAGGAGGTGGTGTTGTCATCCTAGGGACATGGCCTTGAGCTGATAGAACCTGAGCTAGTGTTTGTTCAAATGTCTTAGTGTGGAGGGTTGATGAAATGGGTTGTGCTGAAAGTTGCAGTTTGTATAGGTCAAAGTGGAGGCCTAGTTGAAAAGAGGACTCAGAGGAGCCTGACTAGAGTTCGGTCAAGGAGAGGGTCTTTGTCAATAATGCAGGGCAAGGAAAGGTAATTTATGCATGGAAATTCAGGATGAAACCAGAAGTGGGGTGGAAATCAGGCATACCTATCAGAATTTAATGTCCAGCACTGGCTGAGAAAAAACTAATGTTTAGTTAACCAGGTGTGCTATGTCTGTTATTCTTACTTAATCCTTTCAATACAGCTGTGAGGTCAGTACTGTGTCTATGTTACAATCAAGAGACAGAAGCACAGATATTTTAAATAACATGTTCAGGGTCATATAGTTAGTGATCAGTGGAGTTGGGTTTCCAACCCAGATTTTTTTGATTTCAAATGACTCTGATCATCAGTATGTATTTTAACATTGTTATATAGCAATTTGCTTTCCTCAGAAGTGATTTACATTAATAACAGTTAAGATTGCTAAGCTGCTTACTAAGTGCCTGATCCTAAGAAGAACATTTAGCAGGGCTTAATAAACATTGAGGAGTGAGAACATAAGAGTGTTACTAGAGATTTGCTTTCTTAGGGTGGAAATGCCCTCAGTTGTCACTTGAATTCCTGCTAACACCCCAATACATGTGGAAAGGTTGCTCTTAATTACAGAGCTGTTATGTTGGAGCTGGAAGGTCTTCAGCCATCAAGCCGAGAATCTTAATTTCTCAGATGAAAAAGCCATGACCCAGAAAGTTTGAGTGATTTACTCAAGATCTCAGAGTCTGTGCATTAGAGAGAGCTGGGCTTGATTTAGCCAAAAATTATTGTAGCCCACTTTGGGGATTTACCCTCAGATGTTGTCATCACAAAATGTATGTATCAAATGTGAAACTGCCACTTCGTTGCCAGGGCATTCTTTTAGCAAATAACCTTAAACGTTGGCATTGCCCTTATGAGGAGATGATGGTACTTCAGCAATGCCCCTCAGAGCCCATTTAGATGATTTTGCAGAGCTTTCTGTTTTAAACACTTCTGTCTGAAGTTTTTAGTGTGATGCTATAGGTTAGGCAAAAATATAGTAACAGCAACATGACAACAACAACAAAACAACCAACATGGATAAACAAATGAACCTTAAAAAAATTTTTGTCACTACAATGTTTTAACAATTTCAAAGATTGACATAGACCTTTTCTCTTACTTATGTTAAGACGTATTAGTTTATGCTGTTTTTAGTGTTAAACAGTAAAATGTTTATTCTCTTGTTATATTCCATTACTGCTGTGCCTTAATTTCATTTTGACAGTTTTCCTCTGCCTTTTTGGCATCCCATTCATTGTGATTATACCAGTGGATCTGTTACCAGAAAGGGGTCCCAAACCAGACCTCAAGAGAGGATTCTTGGATCTTGTGCAATAAAGAATTCGAGGTGAGTCCACAGAGTAAAGTGAAAACAAGTACATTAAGGACGTAAGGGTATAAAAGGGTGGCTATTCCATAGAGAGACGGGCATTCCCAAAAACAAGAGGAGAAACACGTCTGCCTTAGGTACAATGCTTTATTTATATATAACAAAGGAAAAAGTCATGGGGAGATGTGCTTTACTATAAGGGTTTGTGACAAAGGATTGTTAATCTTTGTGTAACTACTTTGGAAAGAATCTGTATTATCTTTAAAGCAAAACATTATTATTATTATTATTATTATCATTATTATTATTTTGAGATAGAGTCCTGCTCTGTTGCCCAGGCTAGAGTACAGTGGCACGATCTCAGCTCACTGCAACCTCTGCCTCCTGGGTTGAAGCAATTCTCCTGCCTCAGCCTCCTGAGCAGCTGGAATTACAGGCATGTGCATTATGCCTGGGTAATTTTTGTATTTTTAGTAGAAACGGGGTTTTACCATGTTGGCCAGGCTGGTCTCAAACTCCTGACCTCAGCTGATCCACCCACCTTGGCCTCCCAAAGTGTTGGGATTACAGGCATGAGCCACCGTACCTGACTGCAAAACTTATTCTTAAACTAAGAATGCTTTTGTTCATAAGATATCAGGACATCAGGACATTTCCTGGGTCTGTTATTTCCTGGGTTTGTTAAGTCCTGGGTCTGTTCAGTAAACATTATTAACTTCTTCCCTTAACTGTAAATATCCTATGACTAAAAATGTCTAGCCTCCTGGGAATGCAGCACAGTAGGTCTCAGCCTCATTTTACCCAGCCCTAATTCAAGATGGAGTCACTCTGGTTTGAATGCCTCTGACACATTTCCCCCCTCCCATTTATAAGGGGACCCTTAATCCTGAAGGTTGCAGAGGGATAGAAATTTGTCTTCTGTAGCTTTTTCAGGCTGAACAGGGGCAATGATATTCCTGCCTAACAATATTTAGGGTCTCTTGTATTTAGAGTTGGGAGGAGTTTAGTCATAAAGTGTTAGTATGGTGAAGGTCATTCAAAACTCTGAGTCCTGATGAAAGATGATACCTGGAAGATTAGTAAGTAGTTAAGAAAACATTGAGTAAGCTTATCCTGAATTATATACAGAGTACAACAGCAATATATTCTACAACTGTAAAGCGAAATCAGTAAAATTGTCTCAAATAAACTAAATAAGACAGCTTTCTATGAACTGGGCAATTGTGGGAACCAAGCTGATATGGGGTTGCTAGCTGATTTCATTATGTGTCCAGAATTAGAATAGCGATTCAGATTTTTATATTAATCATGCCTCTTGTTTCTTTTGAGCAGCAGCCAGAGATCACTGGTTGGTTCACAGGAATAAGCAGGGTCAGTCTAAATTGCAGAAAAAACTCAAAAACAATGGATGAGACTAGAGTCTAGTAACAGGTATACCATAGTTTGTGAAACATAATTTTTCTCTCTCCAGTCCCTATTTTTATTAAAACAAACCATGGTAGGACTGATTTGTTGGCAAAATAAATTTTAGTCTTATTGTATGTGGACTGATTTGTTGGCAAAATAAATTTTAGTCTTATTGTATGTGGCCTGGTTATTTGTATAAAGTGAAGCAAGAATAATTATTTGCCATATAGTCTCTTTTGGCTTTGATGGAACTGTGTTCTATAATCTAATCTTAGATTAGACTTTTTAAAGCCTCGAGACCAGTCATGGATTTATGTGTGTCTACCAATATGAGTTGGATAAGTTTCTCTCCTCTGGATATCCCAAGATATTTGGGGCTCCTGGGCCTGTCAGAAAGTGACATTCTTTACTTACCACAGGTCAGAAGCTCTGTACAAGGCTCAAGATATGAGGTCAGTTTTCTTAGGGGCTTTAATTGGCTCTATAAATGAATTTTGATTCCTTAAAGCAGTCTGTTTACATTTGAAAGCATGTCAGTCATTCCATTCAAAACCTTGGTAAAATAACCAGTGTCTCCAATTGTGTCTTGTCGCAAAGGAAAAATTCTTACTGGACTTGTGTAAATAGCTATATCACCATAAGTTAAAAATACTCATAAATAGTTTCCAAATTTGGGAGAAATCAGGTAGAGAGAAAGAAATGTGCTCTAAATTTTGTTTACAGTAGTATATTATACTCAATTGTTGAAAGCTGCAAATAGCTCAAAATAAAAGTTTTCTTGACTCTGAAAAACAAAACAAAGGCAAAAAGTCATGAATAGATTATTTTGGTCTTTTATTAGTTATCTATGCAATTCCTGTTTTTCTCAATATTTATGAATACATTAGTTTTCCAAGAGTCTTGGAAGTTTTTCTTCTTTTAATGGAATGAATACATTTCAAAGCTGTGAAAGTCCTGCTTTATAAGAGTACTTGTCAGAGTCCTATAGCTGATTATAAACTGCCTTTTGAAGAGAATCAAAACAAGACAATTGCTTGTGGATGACAAAAAGTCTTAGGGCAGCTATAGTCAGAGACACAATTGATAAGGAAATTTGGCCCCTTGTGGCACACAATAATTTAAGATAACAATTATAACTATTAATGATAACATATACTAAGTTATACCAGAATTATAGTAGTTTTGCATAATTTGGGAACACATACCAATAACACATATAAATAACCCAAAAAATGTCAGATGCCATTTTGTATTTGACAGTACTTCCTATATGATTTTAGTATGTCAAATAAGTCAAATATGCCATTATTGGACTTCAGGGGACCTAATATCTAAAAGGATTATCAAGTCAGGAAAGACTTACTAAGTCTTTAGGTCCTAATTAAGTCCTAGTTTGATTTGGGAAAGTTTGTTAAATAGCAAAGGTGTAAAACGCTTTATGTTATAAAATAGAATCTCAGGTCACCGTAAGTCATTTATTTAGCCAAAATGATAACTGAAAGATTTAAAAAAGGCAAAAACCTTTACCCATTGATAGAGGGAAGAGTTAGCTTTCCAAATAATGTCTCTTTTCTCTCCTTTCTTTTTTTTTCTTCAGTTTATTCAAAAGGCAAACAAAAATCTTTTATCTTTTAATATTACATGAAAATCTTGTTCAAAACAGCCAAATTTCACTTTTGCATTAATGTACTATTAATGTCAAATCCAATTTTTAATAAAATCATATGGACAAAACCTACTCACTCCTAATCAGTTTGACGGTAAAGTAAGATTCTCATAAATCTTTTATAACCCTTTAAATTTTTTGTTGGTGGCAAGATGGCTGCCTCTGCCTTTGCCAGTGCAGTGAGAGCAGCTTCAGGAATCTTATAGCCCCTGAATATTTTGGCATCTTCAGCCTACCAAAACTGTGTCAAGAATGCCTCTCTTATTTCTGCATTGTCCACTGGACGTTTTAGTCATATTCAGACACCAGTTGTTTCCTCTGCTCCCAGACTTACCACATCTGTCAGAAACCTGACATGTGGCATCCTGCAGTAATCTTTAATAGAGTGGCCCCCTTGCTTCCAAGTGTCCTGAAGCTGCCAGTCAGATCTCTAACATTCATTTGTACACAAAAAGGCAAGAGAAGGACTGTGAAAGCTGTCATCTATAGGTTTCTTTGACTTCATTCTGGCCTTTGGTTGAAGAGAAAGTCTGGTTATAAGAAAAAATTACGGAAAAAGGACACTTGCAAGAAAAAAGCGATTGAGGGAATCTGTGCTCTGCAGTAAACCCCAGAGTATACTCTTAGATAAAATGATGATGTCCTTCTGGAAGAGGCGAAAAACTGGTATGACGATGATCCATATCAGAAGTATCATGATCGAACAAACCTGAAAGTATAGATCAGAAGTTTCACTTGTTTCTCAGTTATTGAATATGTATCTTTGTGTACATGGTATCTTTGCAAAAAGGGTAAGTATAAAACTTGATGTAAATTGTACCAACGAATAGGTAAACATACAGTGCCAACATTAAATTTATAGAAGTTTTAAAACTTAAAAAAAATTTTGCTAAAGAGTAGATCAGTGCTCTAAGAAAACCCTGTTGTGCGTTTTTCCAATATTCAGTTTATGGAAAAACTAAACGATACCCTTTTAATTTTAGTCAGTTTGTTCACACATAGAATTTCTTTTACAAGATTAATGTTTCACAAACTTTCCACCATTTGCTCAAATTTTTAGCTTTATTCTATCTAACTTAAAATAATTATTCAGCCCTCTGAACTAGGCAAGAAACTCCTCACATTCCCATGTCTTTTTATAAGCTTTTACAAAAAATACATTCTACTTTTCTTACATACCTTGCTCCAATAGTCTCAATTACATATGTTACAATGTTAACTCGTAGCAACTTTTATTTTTGGTGAAAAACCTGGTGAGTGAGCAATTTTAACCTTGTATCAGATTGTAGAGCCCAAGACAAGGACAGAGCTGTAAAGTCTGACTCTTCCCAGCCTAGTCAGGGGACCAGGCTAATTCCATACGTCTCAAGGCCTTACCTGGAATTCGCTGTAAAGCAGACAAGTCAAATAATTATTAAAAATGTCATAGAAGCAGTTTAATACCTTAACACATTTACCAAGGACAGTATTCAGCTTGCCTAATTTAGACTAATTTGTCTAAAAGTCATGTGAACTAAGTGACATTAAAGTTTTTATTTTTCTGACAAAATAGGTACTTCTTTTTTTTTTTTTGACAGAGTCCCGCTCTGTCTCCCAGGTTGGAGTGTGATGACACAATCTTGGCTCACTGCAACCTCCACCTCCTGGGTTCAACAATTCTCGTGCCTCAACCTCCTGAGTACCTGGGATTACAGGCACACACCACACATGGCTAATTTTTGTATTTTTAGTAGAGATGGGGTTTTATCATGTTGGCCAGGCTGGTCTTGAACTCCTGACCTCAGGTGATCTGCCTGCCTTGGCTTCCCGAAGTGCTGAGATTACAGGCATGAGCCACCACACCTGCAGCCCCCCTTTATTTTTTTTGAGATAGAGTCTTGTTCTGTCACCCAGGCTGGAGTGCAGTGGTGCAATCTCAGCTCACTGCAGTCTCTGGTTCTTGGGTTCAAGTGATTCTCCTGCCTCAGCCTCCTGAGTAGCTGGAACTACAGGCGTGTGCCACCACACCTGGCTAACTTTTGTATATTTAGTAGAGACGAGGTGTTGCCATGTTGGCCAGGCTGGTCTTGAACACCTGGCCTCGGGTGATCTGCCCACCTCAGCCTTCCAAAGTGCTGAGATTACAGGTGTGAGCCATTGTACCCAGCCACTTATTTTTCTTTAAGTCAGTTAACCAGAGCTCTTTCATATGTAAACATCACACACACAACACATATAAATACACAGATGGAAGAAGATCTAATAGTTATAATATTTTTTATTTGCCAGTTTTAAGTTTCTTAATTGGATTACTGGCTTCAGGCAGAAGCCCTTCAAGGAACAGGGTCAGGAAAGCATGCAGTTTCTAGGGCCTAATAAGCAGGCATGGTTGGAAGGCAAAACAGATCCTCCAAAATTAAGAGTCCCATTTTTATACTGGACCCTTGATCCCCAAAAAGAGAGAATTAGCCCATCCCCTATGGGAGTCTTATCTCTCAGTTGGGGTGGGGACATTTCCATGCCTTCCAGGTGGTCAAGAACATGCTTCTCTGATCCCAGTGTGCCAAGAGCAGAGTATTCCTCCCTCATAGCTGCCATTAGCTATCCCTAAAAGTATGTGTCCTACCTAGTTATTACACACCAAGGCTAAAAGCTCTCATAATGCAAGTGATTTTGACCATTCATTTAACCAGTTTTCACAGACAGGCCAGAAGCCTGACTGGTAGGAAATTCTTACCTTTTTGCCAGCATGCCAGGTTTCTGGGTTACCTTTCTCTGAGTGGCTTTGATAGTCTTGCTTGTTGCCCCATAGCTGTGGGGTCCAAGCCACATTACAAAAGAAAATCATTTTTTTCCATCTCATGGAACGATAGGCAAAGCCTCTCAGTTTCGCAAGATGCCACTCAACAGGCTATGTGGGGGAAACAAATGAACATTTTCCATTTTGTCCAGAGCAAAATACACATGACAAACATAGATACTAGTCACCCCACTCATCACCCAGCATCAACTTGGCAAGGCTCAAACTTGCCCCTTTTGGCCCCTGCCTGTCATCTTTGATCCACTTAAAGTGGGGTGGGATAACCTCTAACCAGGAGTTTCAACATGTGGTCTCTGGGCAAGATGGAAAAGCAGACAGTTGCCCTGCAAGACAGAAAAGATAGTAAAGAGAAAGGAGAGAGAGAGAGGAAAGGGAAGGGCGAAAAGCATTGTCTGTGGTGGGGCTGGGAGGCGAGGAGCTCAGGGAGGCCAGGGAAAGACCCACCCTGTGCAGCAACACTGAATCAAAAGTCTAGGCAGCTGCTTGTCAGTTGTGAAGAGATCTTCTCCAGCAGGCCATCAGCTCTCACATTTCCCCCTTTGCAGGAGAGAAAGCTCCCCATTGTGCCACGATCCTATATGTGCCTAATCCTGTCACCCACAGCTGTCAGCAAAGAGTTCAAGGCAGATTAATCCAAAGAGAAAAGCGGTCAACATCCCATAGTGTCAAATCCATTTTTGACCAAAAGAAGCCTTACTGAGAGGACCCTCTAACCCCTTACGTCTCAGGAGGGACGCTAACCCTTCTGAGTTGGGCCTTTAACCCAACTTTGTCCTTTACCTGGGATGAAATGTATCCTACCATTTATCCAAAGTCGGCCAGTTGGTGCTGTGCAGACGATTTTCCTTTGGTTAAGTGGGGGTCTCTCCAGTATCATCCCTTCACGGCTCATCACAGAATATGTTACTGGAAAGGGGTCCCAGTCCAGACCCCAAAAGAGAGTTCTCAGGTCTTGCACAGGAAACAATTTGAGGCAAGTCCACAGAATAAAGTGAAAGCAAGTTCATTAAGAAAGTAAGGGAATAAAAAGGTGACTACTCCACAGAGAGACCAGGGCATTCCCAAAAGCGAGAGGAGGAACACATCTGTCTTAGTTAGGTACAGTGCTTGTTTATATATAAGATAACAAAGCAAAAAGTCATGGGGAGATGTGCTCTACTACAACGGCTTGTGACAAAGGATTGTTAATCTTTGTGTAACTACTTTCATAAGAATATTATTTTTAAAGCAAAACTTACTCTTTTTTCCTTTTGAGACGGAGTCTCACTGCAAAACTTAAACTAAGAATGCTTTTGTTCATAAGACAGGACATCAGGACGTTTCCTGGGTCTGTTATTTCCTGGGTTTGTTAAGTGCTGGGTCTGTTCAATAAACATTATTAACTTCTTCCCTTAACTGTTAATATCCTGTGACTAAGAATGCCTAGCCTCCTAGGAATGCAGCCGGTAGGTCTCAGCCTCATTTTACCCAGCCCCTAGGCAAGATGGAGTCACTCTAGTTTGAACACCTCTGACAGATTCCTTGGTGTGGAAACTGTGTGGCATTTCATTCCATCCAGTGACACAGTGGACAGGTGAGTTACTAGTGAAGATGTAGAACAAAGGGATTGGTACTGCCCTGGGTGTGTGTGTATGGCGGGGGGCAGAGGGGTGGTGGCACTTGTTACTGGCTATAGAGCAGGAGGTAAGTAGGAGAGCACTGGGTGAGGATGGGATTTTGGGGCTGTCAGGGTAGTTATCACAGAAGTCAAAGGCATGCAGGGAACCGAGTGGAGGAAGAGTCCAGTGTTTTATATTCACGAATCATGGAATAGGCAGTGTGAGGCCTCTGGCTTATAAGGTGGCATAAGTCAGGGCCACTTAGAGAAAGGAAATTTCTCCTTAGAAGAGCAAAGTAGACAATCAGGAGAGATTAGCCATACTGTTAAAGAATATTAAGGAGTGGGAATGAGGAACATGGGAAGGCATAGATGCCCCTTCTCTGCATTCCTTAGCACTCTGTGGGTCCTGCTCATGCGACGTTGACTATCAAGTGTGGTAATGGCTGAGTTCCTTATGGGCTCCCCCTCTAGACTGTATATTTCTTGAAGGTGAGGCCGTCGCCAGCACCTGGCCCAGGGCTTATGCTGTACTAAACATTCAGTAGGTATTTGGTTAATGAATGAATATACGTGGTGGATGGGCAGGTGGAGAAACAAAGCATCCATGAGCACAGATGTTGGAAAGTAGAGAAAGCTTTGCTAATGATTTTATTTTTATCTTTTTATTATGGAAAAAGTTTAAACATATTCAAAAGTAGAGAAAATGGTATAATGAATCCCTTTTTACTTATCACTCAGCCTCAACAGTGATCAACATATGGCCAATCTTGCTTCATTTATCTGCCCCCCTCCCCATTGGATTATTTTGAAACAAAGCCCAGATGTCATATTATTTCATCTGTGAAACCTCAGTATGTATCTTCGAAACATTGAAGAGACTTGCCTTTAAATAATATAACCACAATGTCATTATCACACCAGAAAACAATTGCAGAGTAATTCCTTACTGTCATGAAATATTGGTATTCAAATTTCCTTTATTTTCTTGTAAATTCTCCCCTTCTCCATTGGTTGGTTAGAATTAGAATCCAAACAAGGACTACTCATGTATTTAGCTAATAAATCTCTTAGGCTTCTTTTAGTCTATAGCAAGCTTGTCTAACCTGTGGCCTGCAGGCCACGTGCTGCCAGGACAGCTTTGAATGTGGTTCAGCAAAAATTCATAAGCTTTCTGAAAACATTATGAGATTTTTAAATTTAAATTTAAATTTAAGTTAAATTAGAATTTTTTTTAGCTCTTTGGGTATCATTAGTGTTAGTGTATTTTATGTGTTGCTCAAGGCAATTCTCCCTTACAGTGTGGCACAGGAAACTGAAAGATTGGGCATCCTTGGTCTGTGGGTTCACCCTTCTTTTTTTCCTTGCAATTTGCTGATTGGAGAAACTGGATCCTTTGTCCTGTAGAATTTCCCACAGTCAGAATTTTAACTAACTACATCCCCATGTACTTTAATTCATTTTTCTGTCCCCTGTATTTCCTGTGAACAGGTAATGAGAACCTGAGGTTTGATCATATTTTCAGATTTTTGGCAAGAAGGCCTGTGAAGGTGGAGGGGCTCTATGCTTCCTGCTGCATGGCATCAGGAGGCAACTGCTGCCTTGTCCCTCCCTTTGTTGTGTGAAGGCCCATCAGTGAGCACAGGTGTTGTAAGCCTGACCCGTGTGTCATCCGCCTCCTTATCTGTTTTTTGCTTTGTGATTTTGGCAGCCGTTGGTAATTATTGTGTAGGTTAGGGGTCAGTAAACTTTTTATGTAAAGAGCCGGATAGTAAATAGTTTTGGCTTTGAGGGCCAATATGGTCTCTGTCATTGTAGTAGGAATGCAGCGTTGGACAGGACGTGCATGCATGGGTACAACTACGTGCCCATAAAACTTCATTTACCAGATTAGATTTGCACCTACTGGGAGTTATCTGCCAACTGTTGATCTAGATTGATTATTGTACTAAGGATTACACAATAATACAATTCCATCATTATTGGTTGAAATGCTTCTGTAAAGAAGAATTTTACCTCATCAATTATTTGGTTACTTTAAAGGCATAACAGAAAGGAAGCTGCATATAAAGAAAAGGCAGAATAAATTCTTGTGTCTTTCCCTTGGTTATTTGGTTTCAGAGTGGGTTATTTTCCTCACATCTTCCAAAGGAGTTCATTTTGTGTTTTAAGTATCACCATGAAATAATGGCTTTTTAACATACTTGGTGTTTCAGTCTTTCTGGACTTAGGCCCTGTGGGTACACAGGAGGAGCCCCATGGCTGGTGTTGGTTAACAGTTGCACTGCAACCACGGGGCCCTTGATGCATTGTGTGCTCCATGGCAGAATGCTTCCATGTCTCAGTTGTACTGTTATTGTAAATTGTATGAGTGATCTCTGTCTGCAGCTTTATGATCCACCATGGTACCATTTTTTAAAAGTTTTATTAGGCCAGGTACAGTGTGGCTCACACCTGTAATTGCAGCACTTTGGGAGATTGAGGTGGGAGGATTTCTTGAGGCCAGGAGTTCAAGACCAGCCTGGGCAACATAACAAGACCGTATCTCTATGCCCTCCCCATTTTCATACCTTTATTAGGTATGAAAATATATGGTTTTCAAATTCAGAAATTTGATTCTTTCCAACAGTTTTACATAATATTTAAAATTTCCATGGACTGAAACTTTTTATTAGCTCCCACGTATGAGTGAGAACGTGCAGTACTTCTCTTTCTGTGCCTGGCTTATTTCACTTCACATAATGTCCTTCAGACTTATTCGTATTGCTGCAGATGACAAGATTTCATTCTTGCTTAGGGCTGAATAGTATTTCATTGTCTATACCTACCACATTTTTAAATCCATTCATCTGTTGATGGCCACTTGATTCCAAATCTTGGCTATTGGCTATTATAATAGTGAGCAGCTGTCTGTTTTTAGCTTCTGCTGCATGCTCTCTCTGCTTTGGCCTGATATATCCTGACTGACTGTTCTTTGCTTTTCTTTTTTTTTTTTTCCTTTTTTGTTTTTTTGAGATGGAGTCTTGCTCCCATCATCCACGCTGGAGTGCAATGGTGTGATCTACGCTCACTGCAACCTCCACCTCCCAGGTTCAATTGATTCTCCTGCCTCAGCCTCCCTAGTAGCTGGGATTACAGATGCATGCCACCACGCCCAGCTAATTTTTGTATTTTCAGCAGAGATGGGGTTTCATCGTGTTGGCCAGGTTGGTCTCAAACTCCTGACCTCAGGTGATCCACCCGTCTTGGCCTCCCAGAGTGCTGGGATTACCTGCGTGAGCCAATGCTCCCGGCCTGTCCTTTGCGTTAGACTACTCTATAATGTTCTTTCTCTGCTTAATGTATCTTGGCTCACTACGAAAGTGTCCTAAGTTTCACTTCTTTCCGTGGAGGTTTTCCAGACTAATTATGACCGTCTTCAAGGATACCAACGGCTGAGCTCTTTTTCTCTCAACCACAAATATAGGAAGACTTTATTTATAATTTAAAAGCTTCCCCAAATTCATCATTTCCCGGGCTGATATGAAAGGAAGCCATGCTCTACTTTCTTCCTGCTCTATAGTCAGTAACAAGCACCACCCCCCGCCCCCCACCATACACACACACCCACGGCAGTACTAATCCCTTTGTTCTACATCTTCACTAGTAACTCATCTGTCCACTGTGTGACTGAATGGAACGAAATGCCACACAGTTTCCACACCAAGGAATCTGTCAGAGGTGTTCAAACTAGAGTGACTCCATCTTGCATAGGTGCCTTTTGGGATAGAGTATTTAGAATGTCTGTCACACGACAAAATTACTTAATATACAGTAAGTATAAAACTATCTTTCCTAGCAATCTTCTTTTTATGTAAGTATCATTTTGTCTCATTTAAAAAACACTGCAGGCTTTTACTTTATCCTAATCTTCACAGTTGAATATATGTCAATCAATAATGCCACATTATGTAGCTGTGTTGCAAAGTGACACATTCATTAAGATTGATTCTAAAAGGCCTATTGAGAAAAGCCACTGAGGGCAAATAAATTCAATAAAATTTAATCTATAGTTCTTTTTCTTCTTGTCAAGCTTGGATTAAGGCAAATATTAAATGTGGTAGAATATAGAAAGTTTTTTTATTTCCTTTTAAAACCTTTTTGCCCATTATTAATTGAGGCATTTCATTAATTGGATTGGTGACATTTTTGCTGAGTCCAAGTACGGTTGGACCTTGGTGAACAGAAATCTGATTCATCTCATGAGATGTTGTAGCCATTTTTATTAATGCTGGAGAAGAGATGGTGTATTCTTTAGAATTATGGAAAGTGAGCAAAACGTTTCAGTTTGTGACTTTGTTTTTATTTTAGGATAATATTTTTTTTTTAAAAAAAAAGGCTTTATTTTGCAAAGGCTCTCATTACTGGAAAAATGAATTTTATTTATTTTACTCTTTTTAAGACAGAGTCTCACTCTGTCACCCAGGCTGGAGTACAGTGGCGCGATCTTGGCTCACTGCAACCTCCACCTCCCAGGTTGAAGCGATTCTCCTGCCTCAGCCTCCCGAGTAGCTGGAATTACGGGCATGTGCCAACACGCCCAGCTAATTTTTGTATTTTTAGTAGATACAGGGTTTTGCCATGTTGGCCAGGTTGGTCTTGAACTCCTGACTTCAAGTGATCCTGCCTTGGCCTCCCAAAGTGCTGGGATTACAGGTATGAGCCACTGTGCCCAGGCAATTTTATTTTATTTTATTTTTTTTTTTGAGATGGGGTTTCACTCTGTCACCCAGGTTGGAGTGCAGTGGCGCAATCTGAGCTCACTGCAACCTCTGCCTTCCAAGCTCAAGCAGTCCTCCCACCCCAGTCTCCTGAGTAGCTGGGACCACAGGTGTGTGCCACCACACCCAGGTAATTTTTTGTATTTTTGGTAGAGATGGGGTTTTACCACGTTGGTTAGGCTGATTTCAAACTCCTAAATTCAGGAGATCTACCCACCTTTTATAAAAATAATACCTTTGTAGCTTTAACTGTATTTATCATTTTTAGAACATTGTGAATACTGAAATATTGTAGTGACAACTATTTTGCTTAGTATGTAAAGAAACATTTGTGGAAAATTTAAAAGCCTTAAGGACAAAGTATACTTCTTCAGGTTGATATGTGGACATTTACAGAGAAACAATCCTATGAGAATTTTATTCTCTGAATTGTATTAATAGATACTTTTGGTGAGCCTAAACCCGAAGCTGATTGTGGACAAATATTTATCAATTGGAGATTTTAAATGATGAAGACAAAGAATGGAATTCTTTTATTTTTTCAACACGTATTGAGAGCTTCCTAGATGCTATAAGTCTTTTATGTATTTTTTAATGTTTATAGATTTCTTGGGAAGTTCACCTGATTTGATATTTTTATGGACATTTTAGAGTGTTAAATTTATAATCTGTTGGGAGGCCGAGGCAGGCGGATCACGAGGTCAAGAGATAGAGACCATCCTGGCCAACATGGTGAAACCCTGTCTCTATTAAAAATACAAAAGTTAGCCAGGCGTGGTGGTGTGCGCCTGTAGTCCTAGCTACTCGGGAGGCTGAGGCAGGAGAATTGCCTGAACCTGGAAGACGGAGGTTGCAGTGAGCCGAGATTGCACCACTGCACTCCAGCCTGGCAACAGAGCAAGACTCCATCTCAAAATAATAATAACAACAACAACAACAATAATAAAATCTATAATCTGAAAATCTACATTATAAAATGTGTAGCATTCAAGAATATTTATTAAGACAAAGTGCTGACTTCACCACACTCAGAAGGGTGTGGTATACCATTCATGGATAGGAAGAGGTGGGAGGAGTCTTGGAGACATTTCAATATATTTATATGGCAGGTATTTATTGAGTATCTACTCTGTGCTAGCTTATGATAGGTGCTTGTGCTAGAATGTAAGCAACATATTAGTGGTTCTTATATTCTTATAATTTACATTTTAGTAGTAGAAATTTAGAACAAACAAATTAGTTAAATTGGGTTTCTTGAAGTTCGTTGAAGGAAGTAAACAGAGTGCCATAATAGAAAATAAGGGGTAAGGGATTTGAAAACGAGTAATTGGGGAGGACCTCCTTGAGGACTTTATATTGAGATCTGCTTTGGTTTTGGATATTTGTTACTTCTAGACCTCATGTTGAAATTTGACCAGATCTCTCATGAATAGATTAATGCTCTTTTTTAGGGGTGAATGAATTCTTACTCTGTTAGTTCCCTTGAGAGCTCATTGTTAAAAAGAGCCTGGCACCTCCCCTGTCTCTTGCTTCCTATCTTGCCGTGTGATCTCTGCAGATATTGGCTCCCTTTCATTTCTTCCCGTGGATAGAAGCAGCCTGAGATCCTCATCAGATGCAGATGTCCAGTCCTGAACTTGCCAGCCAGCCAGAATTCTGAATCAAATAAACCCCTTTTCTTTATAATTTACCCAGTGTCAAGGTATTCCTTTATAGCAACACAAAACAGACTAAGGCAAGATCTCTAAGAAGGAATGAGATTAGTATGACATTTCACATTGAGCAAACAGCCTAAAACATGAAAGACTTTGGACTGTTCATGGAACTTAACAAAGGCCAGGGCGGCAGGAAAACAATATGTTCAAGACAGGGTTGGAGGGAAGGCAGAGGCCAGATCATACAGTACCTTGCTGTGTAGAGTTTGGATTTTAATCTCTATGTAATGAAAAATGATTTAAGTGTAATAAACAGATGGTAGATATAATCCCATTTACATTTTTAGAAGCTTACTTTGGTTATTGCAATGAAAATAATTTATAGTGGGGCAAGATTAGAAGCATGAAGATAAATTAGAAGGTTCTGCAATGCACAAGGTCAAAGCCTGGATTAGGATGTTGATGATGAAGATGGAATGAAATTGGAAGATTGGAAACATACTTTGGTTGAATTGACTGACTTGCCAATGGATTGGACATGAGGAGTGAGGTATAATGTAGAATCAAAGGTGACTCCTAGTTTTTGAAAAACTGAGAGAATGGTGGTGCCATTTATTAAAATGGGGAAAACTGCAGGAAACAAGTTGGTAGTAGTGAGAGGTGAGGGTTGAAATTTGTCTCAGACCTGTTAAATTTGAAATGTTTGTGTTAATACAAGTGGAGGTACTGTGAGCCCTCTGGAACTCAGAGGGAAGGGATAGGCTGCAGACACAAACTGGGGGGCAGTCATCATGTCATGGTATTCAAAGCTACTGGAGGAGATGGAACAATCCAAGGGAAAGAGTGCAAGCAAGGGCTAGGGAGTTGTAACATCCAGAGATTTGATAGAAGAGGAGCTGGCAGAAAAGATTGAGAATGGTGATCAGTGATCAGTGAACTAGGAGGAACACTGGAAGACTGTGATGTCATGGAACCTGTGAGAATAGATAGTTTCAAGAGTAAGGGTATAGTCACTGGGAAGAAGGTGAAGGACAGGTGAGACAAGGTGAAGACAGAAAAGGATCCATTTGCCTTTACAATCAGCCTCTGCTTTCAGGAACCTTGTCTTGATTGTCTTTGCATCCCCAGCATCTTGCACATGGTATGACACTTAATAGATACTAAGTAAATACTTGCTGAATTATTAAATGAAAGTGATAATATATCAAAAGAGGGTTACATCATGAGTCCATCAAGAATTAAAACCTAACTTGGCGAGGTGCAGTGGCTCATGCCTGTAATCCCAGCACGCTGGGAGGCCAAGGCAGGAGGATCACTTGAGGCCAGGAATTTGCGACCAGTCTGGGCAATATACCAAGACCCCGTCTTTACAAAAAACAAACAAACAAACAAAAAACCAAACCCAACTGTTACTCTTTTAAGTGAATTCTATAGCTGTTGAAGATGACTTTTCTGTCAATCACAAATTTATTGATGAAGGACAGTTGGTGATTTTCAGCCATGGCTTTGGGAGTATTATGTACTTTTTTGATGGAGAGAGAGAGAGAAAGAGTGTGTGTGTGTGTGTGCATGCACATGCATGTGATGTACAGTATTAGTTACATTTAGTGAAATAGGCATCAAAATAATCTACTTAAGTTTGAAATTGTAGAAATGGTACATATAACCTATGCTAATTTCTTTAGACATTTTAGTTTTTCTCGATAAGGTTAGAGAGTTTTATTAAACTCTGGCCAAGGGAAATTATGAAGGAAGAAATTAATAGGAAAGAAATTAGTCTAATGGAAGAAGATTCAGTCATTCTTAATAATGTAATTTTCAGGCCATATTCTTATTAATCATGATCTTAAATTATATCTTTCTTTGCGTCTTCCAAATAAAGAGTAAGGTACTAAGCAAAAATCTAAACTTATGAGCTTTATATATTATTTGTTGGTGTTCCATATAGATAATATAAACAAAAGAGAAATAATGACATTTTCCTTTCAGCTCATCAGGTAGCGGAAGTTATTACAACATTGGTAAATTGTGCTTTACTTGCTGTACTTACTATCTGCTCTATCTATAGACAGAAAACCTGTATACCTTCTGATACTGTGTTCAATGCATATTCTGTCTACTACCAATTTAGAATGCTGAAGTACCATGTCAATGGATCCATTATTTCTAAATTTCTAGTCGCATCCATATAGTGCTTATGTATGTAAAGTATTTACACCTAAATGATTTCATTGAATCCTCACAACCACTTTGTGAGGCAGGTGTTATCTTTTAGTCCAAGATCACAGTGTCAGAGCCAGGTCCCAAAGCTCGGTCTCCTGACTCCAGATGCTATGTGCTTCCATTGTAGACTGCCTGCAAGGGATGGTCATACTCCTGGCTGCACTTCCAGAGTCTTGAAGAAGGCAAATGTGGATACCTAAATATAGGGTGTGGAGTACCTGTTTTTTTTTCTGTCTTATTCCTGAACATTTATTGGTTTAAAACTGCTGGCAAGCAGCACAGCATAAATCACAACTCTGTATATAAAAATAGTGGCCTCTCTTCCAAAATTAATAACTTAGATTGCTAGGTTATTAACTTGGCTGTATCCTAATAAATAGATTATGACTCTCCATCAAATTAAATTGCTTGTTCTTGGAGGAGGGGGGAGGTAAGAGTTTTAATTGTTGAGGGAAGCTTTCTGGAATTACTCCTTATGCTGCCAAACAACCATTAGGGGTTATGGGTATTGTGGGTTAAATTCTTCTAGAGTCAGCTGATGGTCCTTCAAGAATGAGTGCTTGGCATTTGTTGAGCCTATTCTTTTTAGGATTTTTGAGTTAGAGCCTTTTATTATAGTGAGAAGGATTGTTTTTAATGAAAGGCATAGTAAAACCCTTAATTCTGAGACCATCATCTCTACAAAGTTCAACTATCATTAATGCTCACTAAGGATAACTGATAATTGGGACTGAGACCAACATATTATTGTTAGTAATTATTAACAGTAATGAGAGTCTTTTAAGCTCTAACTAGAATCCAGCTTCTGAATCTCTGGGTGGAAAAACTGGACTTTCTTGGAGGTAGATGCCACATGTGTGGTTTAAGCTCAATTTGAGACTGAAGCTCCATAAATAATGAGGTTAGGAACATCGGGTTTTGTGAATGAGAAATTGGGTGTCAGAGAGATGGCAAGCATGTGTACTTTATCAATAGCTGAGCGTAAAAACCAATGTTCTGCCTTGATAGTCACAAAGAAAAATGATGCTACAAGTGCCAGAATCTCTCATATGTTTCTGAAGATAGAGTTATTAGTCAAAGAATTTAAAACATCAAAAAACTGATGATCAAGAAGTGAAAGTGTTTGAAGAGTGATTCTCCATTTTGCACAAAAATAAATTGAACATAGAAGCAGGTATTTAGCACCATTTCTAAAAACAGAAACCATAGTTAATGAAAATGACAATACCTTAACTTGTATTAGTTTTCTTGTTACAGAGCCATTTAAAATATATTGTCTCATCATCTAGAGAGCAGTGTTTACAACATTTATTTTCCAGGATGGGAGGAGTATTTTGGAAATGAGAGTTGAAATTTGACAGTTGTCTTTTCATAAGGGGAAAAATATAATCTCTCCTGTTGATGCCACATTAAAATGGTTGATGGATTCCATAAGAATGATTCAGGCTACATGAAACTGTATATGAAATATTTTGAAGAAACTCAACTTACCCTAAGACCTATACAATTAATTCATATGGACAGTGGAGTAATACAGAGTATAGAGCCCTGGATAGACAGATAATAGGATCACAGTGACAGCTCTGTTTTTTGTTTTGTTTTTTTGAGCTCTACTTATTTTGACTTTTTTTGTCCTGACTTCTTATGTAATCTTCGGAAAGATACTTCAATGGATGTTCATATACCTATTAAGTGGGAATTACAATTTCCCCTTACTGTAGTAGAGCTTATGCAGTGTTTCTAAAATTTTTGAGCTTTTTAGAAAGACTTGAATTAATAGAAGTTATCATGATACAAATTATTAAAGTTTATGCATGGAAGAATACATAGAAACTGTATTTTGACTGACAAAACTTGCAAGATGTATGGATTGGACAGCTTCAAATTTCATAAAAGAATCTTCTAGGTAGGCATGATACTCATTGATAAATGAGGGAAATAATTTCTTTGGGCAGAGATTGGCTTTGGATTAATTTGGAAAGAAATAGCATGCTATTTTGCTTATCTATTGTTACAAAAGCACCTTAAAACTAGTGGCTGGAAACAACAGCCATTTTATTGGTTCATGAGTCTGTGGCTCAGCATTTTCTACTGGGCTCAGTGGGGCACATTCTTCAACTATTCTTTCATGGTGCCACTCATTCAAACGGGTGTTGTCCCTTGTGGTTAGTTGAGGCTGGTTGGTCTCTAATGGTCTCACATGACTAGAGTTGGTGCTGGCTTTTGTCTTTCTCTCTGTGGTTTCTCATCTTCAGAGAGGCTAGCCTGGGCTTCTTTGATGGTGGTCTCAGAATTCCAAGAGAGCAAGAGCAGAAGCTTCAAGACACCCTGAGGTCACAAATTTGCTTCACACTCTTAATGTCGGTCAAAGCAAGTCACAAGGCCAAGATTTAAGGGGTGGGGAAAAACAGATTCCTCTACTTGTTGATCAGATGAAAAGAAGGTCACATTGTAGAAAGTGTTTGTTCAGGTCTGTGGAGAATTATTGCAGCCATATTTGCAAACAAGTTGCCACACATGATAGGGGCTAGGGCAGAGTATTTAGGGGAGATGGTCTACTAATAAATTTAAAAATTTGAAATTGAAGGGTAATATCATGAAAAAATGGGGAAGACCTGAAAACAGTTCAAGATCCAAACAGCAAAGACTCAAGACAATCTCAGTTAAAAAAAACACGGATGTTTTTAAAATGTAAAAAAAAAAAAAGAATTATTATCTAACTAGTATATAGCTCTTTGAATTAAAAGGTAGAACTTGAAAGGCATTACTTAGGAAACATAGCCAAAGGCAAAGGAAAATGATTCTCATACTCTTGAGTGTCCAGTTTATGGATTCCTAGAATGAGACAGTTTGCTATAGAGGAAGTAAAGCAAAATAATATGCAAAAAGGAGTATTCTAAAAAGTGAATTTCAAAAACAGTTAACTTAGGGATGAGTATCAGTTTGGTACATATCTTTATGTAATAGTCACTGAACATGATTAGTGTTGCCAGTGTTCTCCCCAAATTAAACTTTTATCACAAATTTCCATTTTTCCATCTAGATAAATATTTGGGGAAAACTCCAGGAATTATAGTTGGCAAGGATTCTTGAAAGATAGCAAGCTAAAGTGGCTTGCTATCTTGCTCTCTCAATTCTTCTCTATCCGTCTTTCCTGATCCCAACTACTCCTGGAGCCAGCAGACCCCTGAGTGCAAGTGAAACCCCAAGCTTTGTGAGAGCTGAGGGTGGGGAGTGGGGAGCAGATGGAGGATTCCTTCCTAGGCTTGGCTGGTACTGAGGGCTGGCATCCATTGGATGAGTCCCACCAGAAGATCAGGATGCACTGGATACTGTGATGAGCTTGACCTACAGAGGATGGGGACTCCTGGGAGGAAAACTGAAACTCACCCTCACCCCATAGTGTGTGTGTTCCACAAGAGACCAAGGAGAAAAATCAGTAGTTGGGGGCATCCTTTGGAGCAGCAGGCCTTGGAAGTGTCCTGGCAGCCCACCTGCTGTCACACTGCTAGATCACAGGAGAAGAGACCATTGTGTTTCCCCCTGCTCATAGAACTTCAGTTCCATGGGTCCTTCAACAATCAGACCTGAACCCCAGTGATATAACAAAGAAAAATATTGGCACTGCAGCCAAAGGGAAGGCAGTCTATGAGAACAGACAGAACTCACACTGAGTGTGATGGAGCGGCAGCCAGAGACAGATGACAACCTGACAAAAAATAGAAAGAGCACATAAGGAGATGCAGATGCAGCACAAGAAGACTTTCTAGAGATGAAATGCATGATTTCCCCATCAAACATTTTAGTAAATGAACTGAAGGTGATAATGATCATTCTTGGGGCTTGAATTGGTAGCCTAGAAGAATCTGAAAGTACAGAACAAAAATATAAAGGAATGGAAACCACAAAAGAAAATAGATCCAAGAAATATAACATGTGAGTAACAGGAAAGCCAGAAAGAGAAAAAGGAACAGATGGAGGAAAGGCAATAATTAAGTAAATATAAGAAACAAATTTTTTGAGCTTAAAAATCAGGACTTGAGTCTGTAAATTCAAATGGCTTTTAAGTTCCAGGCAAAATTTATGAAAAAAGACACTCTGGATTTATTGGAAAAGTTCTTGAACTATATATTAAGAATAAGAGGCAAAATCTTAGAAGCTTCTAGACAGAGCAAATTACTTACCATGAAGAAGTATCAGACCAGCAGCAGATTTCTCATCTGTGACACAGAAAACTAGAAATAGTAATTTCTGCAGGCCATGGAGATGTTACCAAAATACTAATGGTTTGGTCTAGGCCCCTACTTGCTCACCGCACAGAAAGCCAATCACGAGACGATGAGTATTGCCAAGGAAGAAGGCTTTAATTGGGTGCTGCGGCTGAGGAGATGGGAGATCCTTCTCAAATCCATCTCTCTGACAGACTAAAACCAGGGGCTTATATAGCAGGGAAGAAATGTAACAATGTGTAAGAAAACAGGAACTAGAGAGGGGCAAGGAAGCAATCATGATCAATGAGGGGCCCCTCATCTGGTGTGGTGACTGGTGAGTTTCAGTTCTTTGATACTTTTTTTTTGAGAGGCCTCAAAGTCCTCTCCTGAGGACGGAGCTCAGATAAAACAAATATAAGTTTTAAGCTTTAAGACAAGAAAGGGCAATCTATGTTTATACAAAAGAATAGTCTATAGGACTATTGGGTTGGTTTCAGAGAGAAAAAAGACAGCAGCCGGAAAATCCCATACATTTCCCTGTCAGGAGGAAATTTATTACTATGTAAGAATTCAGAATGCATTTTCTGACAAAAATACTCAATAATACAAAACAAAAAGTAACTGAACAAAAAGTTAACCAGAAACACAGACCTTGAGATAAAGGAAGATGACAGGAGGGAAATATTTGGAATTGAATCAAATAAATCAAGTGAGAAGGAAAGAATGAGTTAATATATAACAGCCTTTACATTAAATGTGAATGAACTTGGAAAATTCACAAATTTTTAGAATTCATTAAATGTTTTAATGGGAAAATTGTCAGACTGAGTTAAAAACCAAAATCCAGGTCAGGCATGGTGGCTCACACCTGTAATCCCAGCACTTTGGGAGGCCAAGGTAGGTGGATCACTTGAGTACAGGAGTTTGAGACCAGCCTAGGCAACATGGCAAAACGCCATGTTTACTAAAAATACAAAAATTAGCTAAATGTACTGGTGCACACCTGTAAACTCAGCTACTTGGGAGGCTGAGGCGGGAAGATTGCTTGACCCTGGCGGGTGGAGGTTGCAGTGAGCTGAGATCGTGCCACTGCACTCCAGCCTGGGTGACAGATCAGGAACCTGTCCCCACTCACCCACCCCCCCACCAAAAAAAAGTAAAACCCAGTAGTATGCTGTTTTGTGTGTGTGTGTGTGTGTTTTCAAACATGGTCTCTCTCGCCCAGGCTGGAGTGCAGTGGTGCAATCATAGCTTACTGCAGCCTCGACCTCCTGGGCTCAAGTGAGCCTCCCATCTCAGCCTTCTGAGTAGCTGGGACCACAGGCGTGCACCACCACGCCTGGCTAATTTTTGTATGTTTTTGTAGAGACAGAGCTTTGCTTTGTTTCCTATGCTGGTCTCCAACTCTTGGGCTCAAGTGATCCACCTATCTTCACCTCCCACGGTGCTGGGATTACAGGCTGTGTACCATGTCTCTGGCAGCTACTTATAAGAAACATTCGAGATAAAGTAATTGAAGATGGAATTGAAAGGATGCACATACATCCCAGGCAAATGCAGAGTCAATAGAACAAGCAATATAAGCTTTAGATAAGGTATAAAGGTTGATATTTAAGTTAAAGGCATAAATAGGATAAGGAAAGACATTATATAATGACAAAAAGGGGCAGAGTTTATGAAGAAAATAAAGCTGTATATGTAAGCTAACATAGCCACTAACTCTGTAAAACATAACCGTTAGAAATGCAAATATAGTTGTAGTGAGACACTTAAATAAACCTCTCTCACTTGTTTTGACCTGTGATAACCTTGCACATACCTTGATGATTCAGAAATTGAATACATTAAAAAGTTAGGTTTAATAGATATTCTAGAATCATACAGAATATTTCTTTCTAGACTACTTAGAAAAATATACTTGACCACAAAGAGCACCATAATAAATTAAAAGGAAAAGATTTTTTTATAGATTTTGTTCTCTGATCATAATCCCTTACTATTAGAAATCACATAAGGCAATAAAAAATAAATTTTATTTAGAAATTTTTTTTTATTATTATTATACTCTAAGTTTTAGGGTACATGTGCACAGTGTGCAGGTTAGTTACATATGTATACATGCGCCATGCTGGTGTGCTGCACCCATTAACTCGTCGTTTAGCATTAGGTATATCTCCTAATGCTATCCCTCACCTCTTCCCCCACCCCACAACAGTCCCCAGAGTGTGATGTTCCCCTTCCTGTGTCCATGTGTTCTCATTGTTCAATTCCCATCTATAAGAAAACTCCATATAACCTTTTTAAAATTTATTAATTTTTTTTTTAAATAGAGATGGAGTCTAATATTGCCCTAGCTAGTCTCAAACTCCTAAGGCTCAAGTGATTCTCTACCCTCAGCCTCCTGAAGTGTTGGAATTACAGGTGTGAGCCACCGTGCCTGGCCCTATATTACCTTTATATCAAAGGAGAAATCAAAGGTCAAATCACAAGCCATCTAGAAATCAATAAAAGGTACACAATCTATTCCACAAGCTGTGGGATAGAGTGAAAGCTGTAGCCAGTGGAAATACTATAGTCTTTAGCTATTTTCAGTATTTAAGCATAAAGACAAAGTGTACTCTTAGTATGAATTGGGAAAAAACAAATCATAACAAAAATAAATTAGAAAGAGGGAATAATAAAGATAAAAGCTGAAATTAATGAAATTAAAAGTAACAGAAAGGATAAATACATATATTAGCTGGTCTTTGAAAAGCACAGTAAAATAGTTTGATTAGGTAATTAATAAGGAGTAAAACAATTTAGAAGACTGTAAGTGAGAAAAGAAACAATCGGGCAGAGGTGATGCGAAGACGATAACAGAATTTGCAGAACTCTACGGCAATTAATTTGAAAAACCAGAAGAAATGGATTTTTTTATTTGTCAAATATAAATGTCTAAATTTAACTTAGGAAGAAATGGAACATTTGAATAGGACAGTAACCCTAAAAGAGATGGAAAAATGATTAAAGATCTACTATTGCAAATGACAATGGAATCATATGAAATTACAGCTGAGTTTTATGTAACTTTTAAAGAACACATAATTTTATCAGTATTTAAACTGTTCCAGAAGATGAATAGCTCCTGTTTCACTTATAAAATAAGCATACCTTTAATACCAAAACCTAACAGCACAAAAAAGTCTAGAGACCAATTTAATTTTAAGTACAGATGCAAAGTTTCTCTAAGATTTTATTTGGGGTGGTATTCAGGCTGATACTGGTGGGGGAGAAAAGAACCAAATAAAAAAGAATGCAGACACACAAAGGCCACTAATAAATAAGCAACAATATGTCTGATGACCTTTGTGTATTTATATATGTAAATGTGTGTTTATGTGTACATGTGCATGCATGTGTGCACACGTGTGCAAATGAAATCTTAGAGAATGCCTATTGCCTCTGAGTTTTGTTGAATTATTTATTTATATAAATTTCTGTAATACTAAGTAGGAACCTAGATCTAAAAACACAATAAATTCTCAACGTCAAGTACAGCATGGTAACTGTATTAGGGCACTTTGGGTTGTAAGTAACATAAATCCATTCAGAAAACTAGCATAAGCAAAAAAAGGAATTTATTGGCTCACAGAAACCTTCATACATTATTGACTTCAGAAACTCAGTTCAGGTCTCATCAGGCTTGTCTCTGTTTTTTTTTTTTTTCACCTCTGCCTCTTGTTTTCCTTTACTGTCTTAATATTTTTGGCTTTATTCTTCTTATTCTCCCTCTTGCTGCCATGGCAGTTCTTTGATACATCTTTTTCTGGTTCTGTGTCCCTTCCCTTGGTCCCTGTCCTGTCCTGTCTTGTCCCTAGCTTCAAATAAAAAGAGTTGCAGTCAGGAGCTTTGAGAAGTCCAGTTTGGGTCACATGCCCATTACACTAATCCTTGTGAGTAGGGGAGTAGTGGAGTATGTGATCAGCCAGGCCTGGTCCCAAGTCCACACCTTTGGAGAGAAGGGAGGTACTGTGATTAGCACAGCCCACCCACCATTTTGTAATTTTAGTGAGTAGGAAACACTACCCCAAAGAAGTGGGGGCAGTTGGGAAGGGAGCAATGTGATCTAAAGGAGAAAAAAAGATCCTAGGTAGACAAAAACAACAGGTGTCCACTGGAGGGACTTTGCTTTAAAATATAAGCCAAGTTTGCATCTTCACCATCAAGGGAATTAAGTAGCAGAGTAAGATGGATTTGAGTCTAATAATAAGTGGTTTATTATTTAGGGCTGTGAAAACAATCATTTGCCCAATAGTCCAGGAGCTCAAGCTAATTTATGAGAATAATAGTAGGTAATTATTTATTTGTATAGTCTTATCCCCAGATGACTTATAAAAGGATGAAAGACAGTTAATTGGTTAGTTAGGAATACCAGGTTCATATATTTGAAAATGTATGTATTTTTCTAGGAAAAGAAAACTTTGTATTTATTTTTAAGGCAATTTTAGCATACCAGATTCTTTCCTCAGTGTCTGGTGAGACATACTTTAGCCCTTGTTCTCATCAAGGCATGCTACAGATATGTCCATCCTTGAGATTCGTCCATTTTCCCTCTTCTGTTAATATATAATAATTTATGGGGTACATGTGAGTGTAACATACAAAGAATGTATAATGGTCAAGTCAGGGTAATTGGGGTATTCATCACCTTAACTGTTTATTATTTTTATATGTTGGTATTTCAAGCCTTCTGGTTACTTTGAAATATACACATTATTGTTGCTAAGTATAGTCACCCTAGTATGCTATCAAATATTAGAACTTATTTCTTCTATCTAATTGTATGTTTGTACCCATTAACCAACCTCTCTTCTTTCTCCCTCTCCCACCTCATCCTGAGATAAAGTTTTTTAGCTCACATATGAGTGAGAACATGAGGTATTTGTCTTTCTGTGCCTGGCTTATTGCACTTAACATAATCACTTCTGGTTCCATTCATGTTGCTACAAATGACAGGATTTCATTCTTTTTTATTGCCAAATAGTAGTTTACTTTTTTTTATCCATTCCTCTGTTGATGGGCACATAGCTTGATTCCATATCTTTGCTATTGTGGATAGTCTGCAATAAAAATGGGGGTGCATGTATCCCTTTGATATATTGATTTCTTTTCCTTTGGATAGATACCCAGTAGAGGAATTGCTGGGTTGTAAGGTATTTCTATTTTTAGTTTTTTGAGAAATGTTCATACTGTTTTCCATAGTGGTTGTACTAATTTATATTCTTACCAGCAGTATTGATTTATAGTAATGCGTGAATATTAAGGTGATAGATACGTGACATTTCAATTTTGTGAAAAAAATTAATGGACTTACGTACAGATCATATGAAAAAAGTAAGTTGATCCAAAATATGCATTGGCAGAAAAATATACATTTTGAATGTAGAAAAATCTGTATCTATAAAAATAGCCAAAACAGTCATAGATTCCCTTTCTTTCCTTTTTCCTTTTCTATTTCCTTTCCTTTCTTTTTTTACTGTGAAAGATAACACTAGTACAGAAAATGGTACTGTGTGATGGAGTAGCACAAAATGAACACTTGTAAGTACCACCCCGGTCAAGAAGAGAGCATTGTCAGCCACTCTGTAGCCTGCACTAAATCTGCTTGGACACTGTGCTTTCTTCCCTTCAAGGCATCAGCTGTCCTGATAATATGATTTGGCTCTGTGTCCCCACCCAAATCTCACCTTGAACTGTAATAATTCCCACATCAAGGGTGGAGCCAGGTGGAGATAATTGAATTATGGGGGGCAGTTTCCCCCATACTGTTCTCATGATAGTAAGTTCTCATGAGATCTGATGGTTTTATAAAGGGTTTCCCATTTTACTTGGCGTTCATTCTCTCTTGCCTGTCACCATGTAAGATGTGCCTTTGCTCCTTTTTTGCCTTTTGTCATGATTGTGAGGCCTCCCCAGCCATGTGAAACTGTGAGTCCATTAACCCTCTTTTTCTTTATAAATGACTCAGTCTTGGGTATATCTTTATTAGCATAAGAATGAACTAACACAGTAAATTAATACCGGGAGTGGGGTACTGCTATAAGGATACCTGAAAACGTGAAAGTGACTTTGGAACTGGGTAACAGACAGAGGTTGGAACAGTTTGGAAGGCTCAGAAGAAGACAGGAAAATGTGGGCAAGTTTGGAACTTCCTAGAGTCTTGGAGGGCTCAGAAGACAGGAAGATGTGGGGAAGTATGGAACTTCCTAGAGACTTTGAATGCCTTTGACCAAAATGATATGGACAATAAGGTCCAGGCTGAGGTTGTCTCAGATGGAGATGAGGAACTTGTTGAGAACTGGAATAAAGGTAGCTCTTGCTATGTTTTAGCAAAGAGACTGACGGCATTTTGCCCCTGCCCTAGAGATCTGTGGAACTTTGAACTTGAGAGAGATGATTTAGGGTATCTGGTGGAAGAAATTTCTAAGCAGCAAAGCATTCAAGAGGTGATTTGGGTGCTGTTAAAAGCATTCAGTTTTATGTATTCACAAAGATATGGTTTGGAATTGGAATTTGTGTTTAAAAGGGAAGCAGAGCGGCCGGGCGCAGTGGCTCATGCCTGTAATCCCAGCACTTTGGGAGGCCAAGGCGGGCGGATTACAAGATCAGGAGATTGAGACCATCCTGGCTAACATGGTGAAACCCCATCTCTACTAAAAACACACAAAAAAATTAGCGGGGCATGGTGGAATGCACCTGTAGTCTCAGCTACTCAGGAGGCTGAGGCAGGAGAATGGTGTGAACCCAGGAGGTGGAGTTTGCAGTGAGCCGAGATTGTGCCACTGCACTCCAGCCTGGGCGACAGAGCAAGACTCCGTCTCAAAAAAAAAAAAAGAAAAAAAGAAAAAAAAGCAGAGCATAAAAGTTGAGAAAATTTGCAGCCTGACGATGCAATAGAAAAGAAAAACCTGTTTCCTGAGGAGAAATTTAAGCTGGCTGCAGAAATTTGCATAAGTAATGAGGAGCCAAATGTTAATTGCCAAGACAATGGGGAAAATGTCTCTGTATGTCAGAAGTCTTCATGGCAGCACCTCCCATTCACAGACCCAGAGGGCTAAGAGAAAAAATGGTTTTGTGGGCCGGACCTAGGGCCTTGCTGCTTTGTGCAGTCTCAGGACTTGGTGCCCTACATCCTAGCCATGGCTGAAAGGGGTCAGTGTACAACTCAGCCCATGACTTCAGAGGGTGCAAGCCCCAAACCTTGGCAGCTTCCATGTGGCGTTGAGCCTGTGGGTACACAGAAGTCAAGAATTGAGGTTTGGGAATCTCCACCTAGATTTCAGAGGATGTATGGAAATGCCTGGACATCCAGGCAGAGGTTTGCTGCAGGGTTGGGGCCCTCATGGAGAACTTCTGCTAGGGCAGTGTGGAAGGGAAATGTGGGCTTGGAGCCCCCACACCGAGTCCCCACTGGGGCACTGCCTAGTGGAGCTGTGAGAAGAGGGCCACCATCCTCCAGACTCCAGAGTGATAGATCCACAGACAGCTTGCACCATGCATTTGGAAAAGCTGCAGACATTCAATGCCAGCCTGTGAAAGCAGCCAGGAGGGAGGCTGTACCCTACAGAGCCACAGGGGCAGAGCTGTCGAAGACCATGGGAACCCACCTGTTGCATCAGCATGACCTGGATGTGAGACATGGAGTCAAAGATTTGGCTGCCCTGCTGGATTTTGGACTGCATGGGGCCTGTAGCCCCTTTGTTTTGGCCAGTTTCTCCCATTTGGAATGGGTATATTTATCCATTGCCTGTACCCCCATTATATCTGGGAAGTAACTAACTTGCTTTTGATTTTACAGGCTCACAGGCAGACGGGACTTGCCTTGTCTCAGATGAGACTTTGGACTGTGGACTTTTGAGTTAATGCTGAAATGAGTTAAGACATTGGGGTACTGTTGGGAAGCCATGATTGGTTTTGAAATGTGAGGACATGAGATTTGGGAGGGGCCAGAGGTGGAATAATATGGTTTGGCTGTGTATCTCCACCCAAATTTGACCTTAAATTGTAATAATCCCCACATGTCAAGGGCAGGGCCAGGTGGAGATAATTGAATCATGGAGGCAGTTTCCCCTATACTGTTCTCATGATAGTGAGTTCTCACAAGATCTGATGGTTTTATAAGGGGTTTCCCATTTTGCTTGGCATTCATTCTCTCTTGCCTGCTGCCATGTAAGACATGCCTTTGCTCCTCCTTCACCTTCTGCCATGATTGTGAGGCCTCCCCAGCCATGTGGAACTATAAGTCCGTGAAACCTCTTTTTCTATATAAATTACTCAGTCTTGGGTATGTCTTTATTAGCAGCATGAGAATGGACTAATAAACCTGACATGTAGTCTAATCACCTCCAGACTTTTCATCATAGCTTTACCACCTAAGCTTGCACCCCTAAATGCTACAGCTTGGTTCTGCCTGGTTTGTGAACTTTATATTAATGGACTCATACAGTATTACTCTTTTGGATCTGGCTTCCACTGAGCATCATGGTTGTTGTCCACAGCTTTTGACAGAAGTGAAGGCAGATTGGAGATGGGCTGGAATGAGTATCTTTTAGAGATGCAGAGAACAACTCTGACTAATTATAACCCTAGAAAGGTTTAGAATTTTGGTTATTATTCAAGTTCTTTGAGGGATCTTAAAATCATAATAAGATAGATGAAACTTTTTTTTTTTTTTTAACTCTAGCAGTTGGTAGCCTGGCTTTTCAAGAGGAACAATCACCATGCTGTTTTCTGCCATTCCAGGAAGAAATACTTGTGTTGGCTGCATTTCCAGGGATGCTACCAGAGCTCAAGGCTGTCACCTGGTCTTGCCCAGAAGAGCCATTCTTAGAGGCAGGACTTGATGAAGGCTTTCCTGCTGATGGAATAGGTTTGCTAGAGCTGGCCTTGGAATTAGAGTAGGTATATTTTTTATTGGATATTTGAATATTGAGTATTTTCTTTGCATGTTACCAAGAAGTCCCTTATATAAATTTGTATAAATATGAACATTGTAATCACGTAACACTATCTTAACATACTCAGTAATCTGATAGAGTATTTCTGTGACAAAACAAAGCTTTGTTTCAAATAATAGCTCAATATTTTCAAGGAAATAATTTAGGTTCACATAATTATCAGCTAGAAATTGTGGCTGGCCCAACATAAAGTGTTACTGCTACTCTTCTAATGGTTGGAAGCTTGGTGCAGAAAGTAGGAATGTGACCTGCTGACTGTCAAATGCTGATGCTCTAATGTGTTCTCACGTATTCATAAACACTTACGTGTCTACTCTAGCTTTCTGTGCAAAATTTCTAGATGTAATTTTGCCTAGTTATCTTCACTGGCTGTTTTACTCTTTTTTTTCTGATGTCTTTATGCATGTGTTTACATACTTTCTTTTCCTTTTTCCACATGACTTCACATACTTCAGTCCTTTCTGTGGCAATGGGGACAGACACTGCTGCTAACCCTACTAGGACCATCAGCTTCCTAACCTCTGGATTCAGGAGAACATTACGTCTGGGTGGGCATGTAGCTGCAAAGAACAAATGACATGTTCCATTTGGGTGGGCTGAAGTCTGTGTGTGGCTACCGGGGGTACTGTTGTAAGAGCCTTGTTCTCAGCAGGGAATGAATGGGAGCTTTCCAGGTGGCGGATCACCAGTGAACTGCCCAGGGCTGGGGACTGTCCCATGAAGTGAGCTGGGACTGTGTGTGGTGACCAGGATAGAACTCCTTCTTGTTCTTTGGCCATCATCCTGAAGATGTTCATCCCACAGGAAGAAAAAAAAACGCCAGCCTTGTGGAACTGTGAGCAGGACATAGTCGTGTTTTGCAGTGACATGGGCATATGTATCCTGAATGGGATCGGGATCAGGAATGAGGAAAATTAGGGCACAAGGAAGGAAAGGAGAGAGAAGAGTTGATGTTTGTGTCTGTATATCTTTTTTTTGTGTTAGGCTAGATACATAGAGCTTGGTTCGTGGTAGCAGTTTTGAAATACAGGCATAAATATACTGTATTTGAAAAAATCCTGCCTACATTTTTGGCTACCAGAGATTCTATAGATTGACTTCTTTTTGCCACCAAGTATACCTCTTGCCACTGCTATCCATTACACATTCTTGTAGAATAGGAAGTCAATTAAAAATTAAAGTCTTAAAATGAAGATAATATGTATTAATAAGTCAACTATTCATGATTTTTAAAGTTATCCAGATTCAGCTACCCACTGCCTTTCTCTGTTAGTGCAGTATGATCCATAGCAAATTTAAATGTCTATCACAGTTACTCTCTGCCCTCAGAACTGTTATGACAGCTTTCTGTTATTATTGCTTGGAGATGTACTCAGAAAATCAAATACATTTTGATATTTTTCTAAGCCAAACATAATTTAAGGTGAATCAACTACCAAAAATACTACATATATTAAAGCTAATTAAAAATAATTTGGAGATTTTCTATATTACTGCTCCCTTCCATTACTACTGAAAATTGAGAACTGACTGTGCATATGAAATTAACCTTCAGCCATTTGTCCAAAGCTGGTAATAACCAGTAATAGTAATAGTAATAGTAAGGACTGTAGATTGTATTACACTTTCCTTTTACTAAAGAAAGAGTTTGCATGAAATAAAGTAGATGAGTAAGTGAATGTTGAGTATTTCTTCATAGCCATGCACAAGTGATTTCTTCATGTCTAGAGACATAGCTATGCATGTTTTATCTGTGTTTACTTCTCTTTCTTGGGACTTAGACTTGACTTGTTCATAATGCTTATATCGGGTGTTACATGTCTCATTCTTCCTTTAGTGAATGTATATGCACAGCTGTGGTTTTCAAGACTGGTATTGAAACAAAAAAATTGAAATGGAGTAGTCAAACAATAAAGGCGTTTATATAACAGATTTCTTTACACTGAGAAGGTAAGAACAGTCTGCTGTACTTAAATATGCTCTTATCTCTATCAAAGCAGCCTCTGAAAACACATTTTTAACATTTGTCCTTAATATTCCCTTTGGTGTACTCCTAAGCACTATTGACATCTCGTATTTACACCAACAATACTCTGAATTAGTTTTGTGTTTCTGATGCATGTCACATTCTGTTTTCAGAGGCCAGAATTTGTTACAAGTTTCAGGGTGAAAATCTCTTGTATCTAGACTAAAGTATGTTCTAGAGCACATAGCTAGCTCTACACCGTCCTTTACACCCATTAGGATCCTTAACTCTTTCTTCACTATCATGCTTGTTGACTGAAACAGCTAAGCATGGAGATAACACTTTTCTGTTCTAGGGACAGAAGCGTGTGAAAAGATGAAGGGGATTTAACCTTTTAAGTTTATTGCTTCTAATCCTTGAAGCTCAGAAAATTCCATAAAGCACTTTTCAGAAACACCGTTTCAGTGAACTGTTCATTATATTAGAATCTCTTTTCTTCTTTACAGACCCTTCATGTGGCCTTTATAAATATGCGTTTGAGACAGAGTTATATGCAGAAGTTGAAAATGCCTGGAAGATTTCTGGTTTCTTTCACTACTTGTCCTGCTTTTTTGCGTCGCTGCCAGATTTGGGTGATATGATATTCAGAGGGGCACCTTAATCAAAGCCATTCTTCAACAAGACCCACCTGGCATAAGATTGCACACATAATTCAAGATGGCCAGTCAACCTCTCGAAGACACTGCGGAGTCTCAGGCCTCTGATGAGCTGGAGTGCAAAATCTGTTACAATCGATACAATCTGAAACAGAGGAAACCCAAAGTGCTGGAGTGTTGTCATAGGGTTTGTGCCAAATGCCTTTACAAGATCATAGACTTTGGGGACTCCCCACAAGGTGTCATTGTCTGTCCTTTCTGCAGGTTTGAGACGTGCCTGCCAGATGATGAAGTTAGTAGCCTGCCCGATGACAACAACATCCTTGTAAACTTGACTTGTGGAGGCAAAGGGAAGAAGTGCCTGCCAGAGAACCCCACTGAGCTGCTGCTCACCCCCAAGAGGCTGGCCTCTCTGGTCAGTCCTTCTCACACGTCCTCCAACTGCCTGGTCATAACCATCATGGAGGTGCAAAGAGAGAGCTCCCCATCCCTGAGCTCCACTCCTGTGGTAGAATTTTATAGGCCTGCGAGTTTCGACTCTGTCACCACTGTGTCACACAACTGGACTGTGTGGAACTGCACGTCCCTGCTGTTTCAGACATCCATCCGGGTGTTAGTGTGGTTGCTAGGTTTGCTCTACTTCAGCTCCTTGCCCTTAGGAATCTACTTACTGGTGTCTAAGAAAGTCACCCTTGGGGTCGTCTTTGTCAGCCTGGTCCCTTCGAGCCTTGTTATTCTTATGGTGTATGGTTTTTGCCAGTGTGTTTGTCATGAATTTCTAGACTGTATGGCACCTCCTTCTTAACTGATATCCAAAATAAGAAATTGGACACACATTGCCCTGTTTGAGTGTGAAGTTAGATAATTTATAATTTATTTTCCTTTATGTTCTTTATGATTAGTGTCCATGACATTAACAAAGCCCTTGGCCATATGTTGACTTGATTGGTTTTCCTGTAGGCTGGAAGTAAAAATGTTCATTTCTACTTAGGGGTTAGCAAAATTGTATAAGCTCACCCTTCACAGAGCACTGACAGCAGTGAGTCTTCCCAGAGAAAGGGCAGGGTTTCTCTCAGCACTGCCAGACAGACGGCAGGGGTGCGGCATGTTATGCTGTAGGGAGAGCAGGGATCCCTCCTTTCGTATTCATGGATGTTCTATGATGGCAGTTGGACACAAGAGGAAAGTTGCTCTGAGACACAAGATGTGTACTCCTTTCCCTCCCCATACCCCTGGTATTGGAACACCCTGGAATTGTCTTCAGGTGTTTTCTCTCTTAAGTCACTCTCTGTGGTCAGCGATCCCGTTGAGATACTTGTTTCCTCTGCGCATTCTCACTTGCCAAGAGGAAACTCGGTTCCATTCCCTTGGGTAGTTTCAACTGAATACCTGTTTTGCCACATTACTAAAGACAATGAAAAGCACTGAGGAATTTGCGTCACAGTCAACTTCATGGCAGAATGTGGCCATTTGTCCTTGAGATACACTCTTTCCTCCATGTCTATTTTCCTGTCTCCTCAGTCTTATCTGAGAAGAATGGAGGAGAATGAACGTCTCATACAGCGGTTATTATTCATGAAAACCTTCATTTGAGTCTTTCCTTATAACATCTTAGTTTTGGTTTTTTTAAAGCACATTGCCCAATCAGCCTCACGCCTTGTCCGAAAAGGTTCCATTTAAATTAGTTGCTATAAATTCATAAAGACTTTTTTCCCCATTATATTTTTGGTTCTATTAGGATTTACTTAACTGAATCTTAGAACAATTCGAGGTGAACTGTGGCAATGAAAACCAGAAACAGTTAATGAGATGCTTCAGCTCACAGTTTGAAGTGCTGAGAACCTAAGTATTTTGCTGTACAGTACTGAGCTGTACCAAAATATGATGGTTTAGGTTTATGTGCAAGACTTTGTGTTGTAGTCTAGACAAACAGGTGGGCAAGAGACATGCAAAGCTGATGCCCTGCTTCAAAAGACCCTTCAAGGAAGTAAAATGGCAGGGGCAGAGTGCAGCTTAACATGTTGCTATCCCTGTTGTTTTTGAGTTGGTTTTGGAATGGATTCAAGTTCTTACACAGTTTATTTTGAATACAAGCATAACCTAGGTGATTTGAGTTAATGAACTTCTTTTCATGATGTAGGGAAAGTTGAATGTATATATTTCTGAGGAGAATTTGTTTAGCAGATTACAAGTTGGCAGAATAGAATGTTCACAGAAACTAGGCAAAAATTTAAAAAAGCATTCTAGTCTCTAAAACCCATTACTAATGATTAACATTAAAATATTTGTAACTCTTAGAAAGGGGGCATTACTAAGACGACTTTAACTTGTTATGAAATCTTTGTTGTGTGATGCAGGTACAGTGCACCCATTCCAACTGGACTAGCAGTTTGATTTTAATTGTAAAACTAAATTTTGGGAATATGTATGCCCAAAGTAAGTAGGATGAGAATAGTATACATGGGATATGGTCCAGTGAATTTAAGCCCCAAGATACAGCTAAATACATTTATGATTTCATAAAATCTAGATTAGATAGCATTGTGATGCAATTTCCAGAAATCCATTTGTGTTTAGAGTAAATACCATGTTTAGAAGATGTTTTGTGGTTTGGATTTATATATTTATAAGGTTTTTTTTAAAAAATGTTCGTTTTGTTTGAAATGTAACATTGAATAAATTGGTGAGTTTAATATAATGAGATTTCTAGAAAGCTCTGGACATGGGTACGATGTGTTTTGCTTATCTGTATAATGTCTACAGTGATAAACTTGTGTCTCCGTGTATTGTGGCAGTCTTTTTTCTAGTTAATTTGGCTTTAAAGAGCAATCTTTGTATGACGCCAGAAAACTCTTCATGCTATTGAATGAAAAAAAGATAATGCTTTAATATTTTATTCACTGTGATTCTGTTTTGTCTATTAAATTGTTATTATTTCCTAATTTAGAAGTTTGATTTCTCTGACTTATGGTTAAAATTCAGTTATGACTTTGCACCTGTTAGCTTTAGATAACAGCAAAAATGAAAGTTGAGAAATGTTGGTTCAGCTAATGCCTTTATCATGCCCGTGAAGACTTCAGAACTTTCCAACAAAGGGGACCTAACCCATCACACTTCTAAAAGGCCTTCATAGTTTTTTATTTTATTTTATTTTATTTATGTATTTATTTTAAAGCAGGGGAGAAGAATTAGGGGAGATGAAATAAAAATATCGTCTTTATAAATAAATTCTTCGGTTTTAGTTTGTTTGATTTCATTTCCAGGTTTTTGCCTAACTACTCAACAAAATAGCATCCAATTTAGTTGGGAAATCACTTACCTTGTATGATCTGGGAAAATTTTAAAAATTACATGGCATCTTACTATGACCATTGTTAGGCAAAGTAGAAATAATTTGGGAATATGCAGCAGTTTTGTGCTTATGATAATTAGTGAATTGGCAAGAATAATGGTTTCATTCACTTCTGAAATGTTTATGTAAATGAGCAAAGAATCAGCTTAAAGAAAGCAGTTACCTGTATTGGTCATAACTTACAGAGTGAACTCATGCATATCTGCCAAGAGACCTGAAAGTGATGTGTATTTGCCAGATTGTAAACAGATACTAGGCTTCGAAGACACCTTGAAGAAATTTCTTAGTATGTCAACCAGGTAGTCCCAAAGCTAAATGAATCCTGGTATTGATAGGCAAACTGATATAGCCATTATGAATATGAGCTCTGGAGCAGCTCATATTTATAGTTCATGAGATACAGATGAGATGCAAATGAGTTAATTTGAGAGAGTATAATGCAAGCAAACTACAATTTTATGTGTTTCTGCATTTTTTGAGACTTGCTCTTTTTGCCTACTCTTCTTGGTAAAAAATACCTCCACTTGCCTTGATTCCTTGGAAATGCCATAGAAACACCACATATTATTCCAGAGCTTTACTCAAAACCTGTGAGAGTCTTGGTATGGTCCCCGAAAGAGTTTAACCATTTGCTCTCCAAGTTAGAGTTTTGTGTGCTTTCTACATCTTTGCCCTTTTATTGAAGTATTCTCTCTACTTCAATACCCTTTATGAATTTTTACTCCTTTGTGAGGAACTATAGGCTTAGTATTGGGTCTTTCCTTACACATTTACTTTTGTGTAAAAGAGATTTAAAAAATGTGAATAAATGTTGAAATTTGAGTAAATTCCAAATGAGTCCTGGAGGTAATACAGATTCAACCCAGTTCCTGATATCATTTCATGCTATGGTATACTCCAAATCTGCATATACTCAGTGTACAGACATTTATGGTTCTGACATGAAAGTGCTTTAAGCTTATGAATAAAAGAATCAAAAATTAAATTACATCCTGAACACTGTGTATACTAAGTAGGGATCTGTGCTAATGTATTTTTAAAAGTGGTTAAACCTCGATTTAATTAAAACATCAATTAACTGAAAAGTCACAAGCATTTTAATTAACAGTTTATTAGATTTGTAACATATTAACACTTTAAATTGAGAGGGTTGGAATTTCACAGGAGAAAAGAATATGCTCTGACAGTAGGTGATTGTAGATCTTGTTTTTCCCATGAAGTGTAAGGAAAGTTTCTTTGTACATTCACATTCACATTACATTTACATTCTTATTACCTCAGATAAGAGGTCTGGCCTGAAGACATAGCTTTGGGAGTCTTTAGCAATTCTTTTTTATAGTCTGTATTTTTAAAATTTTTTAAATTGAAATATAATTGTACATATGTAGTTATATAGTGGTGTTTTGATACATATAATGTATCCTGATCAGATCAGGCTAATTAGCATAGCCATCTCACACATTTTTCATTTTTTTTGTTGGGAACATTCACTATCCTCCTTCTAGCTATTTAAAACTATATAATCTATTGTTAACTAGGGTCATCCTACAGTGTTATAGAATACTGGAACTTACTCCTCCCATCGAGCTGTAATTCTGTATCCTTTAACAAATTTCTCCCCATCTCTCCCTTCCCTCTACCCTGCCTAGCCTCTGGTATTCTGTTCTACTTTTTACTTCTATGAGAGCAACTTTTTTTTTTTTAGCTTCCATATATGAGTGAGAACACACAGTATTTAACTTTCTGTTCCTGGCTTATTTCACTTAACATAAGGTCCTCCAGTTCCATCCATGTTGCCACAAATGATAGGATTTCATTATGTTTTATGTCTGAATAGTATTCCATTGTGTACTATACCACATTTTCTTTATCCATTCATCTGTTCTTAGATACTTAGGTTGATTCCGTATCTTGGCTATTGTGAACAGTGCTGCAGTAAACATGGGGTGCAGATGTCTCTTCCATGCACTGATTTCTTTCCTTTGGATAAATGCTCTGGATTGCCAGATCACAGTCTTATTAGTGTTTTGAGGACGCTATTCTCCGTAGCGACTGTACTATTCTCCCTAGTGACTGTACTAGTGTATATTTCCACCAACAGTGTATTTCAATAGCAGCTGAAGGTGAGGGGGTAGAGAAATGTTGAGGCCCAGAGAGGACTGAGAGGCTGAGCTCTCCAGGCTATAACTCTGAATGCTCAGTAGGGCAGCGGGCACAGCCCCTGTCATGGTGCAGCCAGAGGGGGAGAATGGACACCAGAGGCGGTGGTCGTGGGAGCAAGGATGGGGGTGGAGTTAGGATGATTGGGTGAACACAACAGAAGTAGATTGGTTGCTGAAAGAAAGAAAAGTTCTTCAAGCTTATTTCATGAAGATTTTCAAAGATACAGAAAAGTTGAGAAAACAGAATAATTATCACCTGTACACTTTTAGAGTCAATTGTTAACCTTTTGCAATATTTGTTTTCTATCACCCTTAAAAATAAAGAACTTCCCTCTAATTTGACTAAAACATTATTATCTCAGACAATTAAAAATACCTTTTTAATATCATTTTATATACATTTTTCTCAAATTTTTCTATTCTCAAATATGTTTTGTAACTTAAAAAAAACTCAACCAACAAAAAAAAAAAAAAAAAAAAATACCAGGATCTGGTCTAGTCTCACACAGTGCCTTTGATTGTTTTATATCTTTATTCTCTCCTGGAATAGTCACCCCACCTTGTTTTCCCCACGACCTAGACTTCTTGAAGAAAGCAAGCCAGTTACCTTGTACAATGTCCCATATTCTGTATTTGGTGGTGTTCAATTTCTGTTACCTGTATTTTCTGTAAGCCAAAAATCTAGAAGCTTGATTAGACTCAGATTTTGGGCAACAAGTTGTCTTAGTCACCTTTGTATCGCATCACATTTGGAGGCATAAAATGAAAGGTTGCCCTCCCGTTCAAAACACTCAGTTTGATCACTCAGTTAAGGTGGTCTTTCTCCTTCCCCTGTGCAACTGTAAAAAAATCCACGGGGTGACACTTTGGATCCATGCAAATATTCTCTTCCCTAACAGTTTTCACCTGATGGTTTCAACAGCCAATAATGATCCTTGCGTGAATCAACTACAGGTGCTTCGTTTTCCAAAGATTTGGAGTGTTATTCTGGTAAGAACTAACTCCCGCCTCGACTGTCAGCTGTGTAATGGAGGACATAGAACCATAGCAGCCAACCCCTATCTAAAGCTTCAGTAAATCTTAAGGTTTGAATGCATCGTTATAGTTACCCAATTATTGAAGGCATAACCTGGAATGAAAATCACAGTCTTTTATCTTCCAATGTACTTTCTGTCATCTCAGAGGAGAAAGAAGCCCAAATCATCTGTGAAGTAACTTTTTTTAACCTTTAGATAATTCACTGGACTCTAGCCTTGAACTGTCCACTCTCAACCACTCTCTTGTTGACATTTCATAAGCAGCTCTCTGGTCATCTGCTGAATATTACTTCCTTGAAGACTATGTACTCCTTATTCTCAATCTCTGTCAAATCTTAAATTCTTTGCTTTAGACAGCTCTCTTTCCTTGTTATTCTAGTAATTTAGTCTGTTTTTCAGAGTGATCCTGTTTGTCCAGAATAGCCTCTTGCCTATTGTCTGACCATTTCATCTCTTCTTAAAATCCCTGCCAGGCAGTGGGTTCCTCCACAGCATTCACTGTGTGTTCCCAGTCTTGATACTATGCTGGAACTTTTCTATATATGCACCCCCTGTTTTTAGATCTTTTTCATTCTTCATAGCAGCAAGTAGAATGCATGCAGGGTGTCTATCAAGTCACACAATAAATTCTGTAGTCTTTAGATAATATTTTCAAACTTTTAGTACGCATTATTTTTTAGTACATATATGCTGTGTAATTCTAAACTTAACATTTGCCTCTAATTCTTGCCAATACAGTCCCAGTTTGGTTGAGCCAATCATGAATTATGTCTTGGTTAACAGATGTATACTGGACTAAAGTCAGATAATTCTTAGTTGGCTTAATGGTAAATCCTTCTCAGTAGTTCCGAATAAGTTAAACTTTTTATTGTTCCATGCCTACAAATAAGAGAGCTCATCTTTTAACATAGCATTTCAAAAGAGTTAAAGTGACACTTTAGATATGAAATGTTATTTTTAATGCCACATGACATCATTAGTCAATAAATGAACATCTGTTTTTGCTATGTGCTGAGCCAAAACCTCCTGCGCTCTTTGTTTCTTCCCCCATTTCCTGATTTCTTTAATGTCACTTAGGACATTAGTGACCTAGCTCAGTCACTGCCACCTTCCTCCACACCTCCTGTACACACACACGCTTTATATTTCAGGAAACAAAGCTCTGTGAAAGAGAACCACATTAGTCTTCCACTAGCTGGGGATTATCCATTTAAGTATTATTTTAAAATGTTTTTGTGATGACTAACGACTACATTTATGACTTCTTGTAGAACAATGGATTCGGCTGCTTGTCTCAGAGGTAATTGTGCCCTCTTTTGCAATATTCACCATAGATGAGCAATGGAGATTATTCCTAGCGAAATGGTGGAATGGTTGTTGACAGTGCTTCCATTTGATGGTTTTTTGGGTTTTTTTTGGTTTGGTTTTGTTTTATTTTTGTTTAGACGGAATCTCGCTCTGTCGCCAGGCTGGAGCGCAGTGACGCGATCTAGGCTCACTGAAACCTCCGCCTCCTGGGTTCAAGTGATTCTCTTGCCTCAGCCTCCCTTGTAGCTGGGACTATAGGCATGTGCCACCACACCCAGCTAATTTTTGTATTTTTAGTAGAGACAGGGTTTCACCATGTTGGCCAGGATAATCTCAATCCCCTGACCTCGTGATCCACCCACCTTGGCTTCCCAAAGTGCTGGGACTACAGGCCTGAGCCACCACGCCTGGCCTGATGTGATTTTTTTTTTTTTTTCCCAAGAGATTCCAGTTTGAATTATGTACTTCTATGGTTAAATTTACTGTCATTACAAATTTTATTGTTGGTTAGAATTTTAAAAATTATGAAATTATTTCTAGCCTATAATTTGACCAACTCTTAATCACCAGTTAAGAGGGAGTAAACAATATGCCCTAATTTTGTGGGATTTTTCTGTTGCTAGAGTGGAGAATGGAGAAGTGGTTACTGGGAGACCAATGAATATTAAATTCTGTCCTTGAAACTGGGGAGGAAAGTGGCACTGCTAATTACCAAACTTTTGATATAGTTTGGATACTTACTTGTTCCCCGAAATCTCATGTTAAAATTTGATCCCAATGTTGGAGGTGGAGCCTAACAAAAGGTTTGAGTCATGGGGTGGATCCCTCATGAATGGTTTGGTGCCGTTCTTCTCCTGCTAGAGGGTGAGTTCTTGCTCTGTTAGGTTCCCCCAGAGCTGGTTGTTAAAGGAGCCTGGCACTTCCCCCTTCTCCCTTGCTTCCTCTCTGGCCATGTGATCTCTGCACACACAGGCTCTCCTTTGCCTTCTGTCATGAGTGGAAGCAGCCTGAGGACTTCACCAGAAGCTGAGCAGACACTGGTGCCATTCTTCTTGTACAGCCTACAGAACTGTGAGCCAAACACATCTCTTTTCCTTATACATTACCCAGCCTCGGGTATTCCTTTATAGTAATGCAAAAATGGATGAAGACAACCCTCTTTCCTACTTACAGCTTTATATCCCAAATGGGAACCTTGCCAAAGTTTTTGATACGAAGCCTAAAGATTCATTATTTTAACTCAAATATTGACTACTTATGATGCATAACGTACAAATTTTTCTTGATTCTTTGACAAGATATCCATACATGTCACAACTCATTGGAAGGATATAAAGACAAGTATAATGTTTCCAAGGTGTATCTCATTAAAGCAGTAGTTTCAAAATATATGACATAAAACATATCTCAGTAGCTGGCCCAGGAAGGGAGGGCTTCCTGGCTGTGCCTGCTCAGAAGCTGTGCCTATGCATCTTTCTTTTAGAGATTCTCATGAGTGTTGCTACAGGAAAGGGCCTGAGAAGTCATTTGGTTAAAGAAACTTATTTAGCAGTCCAATCCAATGTTTCCCCAAACTGTGTAACCATGGAAATCTTTCTCAAAACATCTGTTAATATTTTGTGGAATTAGTATTCTGTGGAGCATATTTTGTGAACTCTGCAATAGAGAATTGATAAAACAGTCATAATATAGAATCTGACTGCAGACATAAATAACGAAACCAGTGCATGAATCTAAAAGGCAGTCAAAAAGTCACAATTAGGCAGTGCATCCCAGTAGAGTGGCCAAGTGCAAAGGGGCAAAGGAACAGACCACCAGGAGCATGGATAGTGAAGGAGTATTGATCACTACACTTGTTCCCAACATAAAACAATTTACAATCAACAATTCTTGTCAGACTTTCATGGAATGACATATTCAAGCTTTGTCTCTAGCCCCTACTAAATATCTAAATATATGTAGAAGGGGATTTCAAGTGGAATAATTAAGTGCTAGTTATTTTTTGAGCCTATGAAACTTCCACAGCTAATTCTCAGAATAGACCTAATATTCCAACTGTTGGAAAACATGTACCAGATTTTTAAAGTTTTGGTCATTGAATGTTAGGGCTGGAAAGATTTTACATATCAGAGTCCAACTGCCTTGTTTTAAATTATAAAACCAACACGTAGAAACTGCCTTGTTTTAAATGATAAAACCAACACTTATAAGCTGCCTTGTTTTAAATGATGAAACCAACACTTAGAAATGATCCCTCTCACAAAGGCGAAAGATAGGTTCTAATAAGGACCACTGAAGTCCCAGTCTGCTTTTTACCCTACACTCCCCTGTCTCTTTGTCAATAGCCGTCAATTTATTTTTCCCACATGGGTTACTGAATTATGGACAACAAAATATGCAGCGGGACAGAGATTATTTTATGCCTAGAAGCTATGTCTAGCTACAAAAATATGTAATGAAGATATGAAATAATCACCTACATTCTTCAACATCCCATTTTGTTCTCGAGAAGTAAGGTCAAAGCATGTGAGAACAGAAAACTTATTCATAAACAGACACAGAGCTTTATCATATACAAGCAGACAGCTGTAGTCATTAGGGAAAGGAAGAGCGTTGAGGTGAGAGGTCAGTACGTGAGTGACAAATGATCAGAATCAGGAGGTTTCACATAATCTTTCCTTACCCTGTGCAGCACCCTAATCTAGACCCTTACCTGGATAGTTGCAATCATCTTTGAGGCAATTTTACTGCATCGTGTAAAGAGCACCCTATGCCATTCTGACCTCCTCGGTACCTGAGATCATGATCAGATCCAGGAAGATGATGTTTGCATGCCCTCCTCCCTCAGTGCATGGACCTCCACTCTGGTGATGGGTCCCGACGCCGTCCTCTCACCCACTTGCTGTCATCACCCATGCATGCTCTCGAGTGGCTTGCGTCTTGGCTTTTACAACTGCACTGAAACTTTCTCAGAGGGACTGATAGCTCTTTAAAAAAGTATCTTCTATTTTTATTAAAATTATACATCTTCGTGGTATTAAAAGTTACATAGTATTAAGCACTTTTAATGAAAAACAGGTGCCTCTGAACCATCCTTCCCTGTCCTCCTAAGGGCAACCACTTTCTACTCTTAAATATTTCTTTCTCTTTACTTCCATATTTCTGAAAATTGTACTTATATGATAATTTCTTAATTTTAGCCATTATCTATTGATATTCTATTGTGGAAAATGACTTAATTTTCTTATGACCTTCCCTACACACACACACACACACACACACACACACACACACACACACACACTTTCACTTCTTACATGTTCCCAATATAATTATATCACAATTCTTGGTAAAATCAACATTTGGTGTTTAGATTGTTATGACTATCTAATATCACTCATAGCTGAGGTTCTAGTGTATTGTGAATACATTTTCTTTCATATACAACTTTTTGTTTTCGCTGGAATTAATTGCCTCATTTTAGAATTTGCTTAGTTTTCTTTGTATGTATAACTGAAGCATCCCCAGAGTCTATGATTATTGAAAAAACCTTTCCTTTCTGTCAAACATGATAGATAATGTGCCAGTTTACCCTCATGGGGACAACCCTCCTGGAGCCCTTCACTCTCTTGATTTAATCCAGATTAGTTACTTTCTGCACAGCTGCCAGCCAGGCATCCTGAGAATTCTCTGATCCCTTTTCTTGAGTCCCTTGCTGTCTTTTGCTAGGTTTATTCATTTTTTGACAACAAAGCACATTCTCTACTAGCTTGCTGGGAGAAAAAGATGCATGGAGGTAAAAACGCTAAGACCCTGCATGTATGAAAATATCTTTCCGTCTACAGCTATACCACTCTGAACGTGCCTGATCTCATCTGAAAATGTCTTTCCTCGATTGATGATTTGGTTAGAAATCATCTTCCCTCATTGCTTTGTTGCCTTTCAATCCCCATTTTGCTGCAGAGGAGTTATTTAGCATTCTAATCTCTGATTCTTCGTATGTCTTTTTTTTTTTTTTTTTCCATTTTGAAAACCATTAGGGTCTTCTTTTTTCTCCACAGTGTTCTAAAAGTTCACAATGAGCATTCTAATCTCTGATTCTTTGTATGTCATTATTTTTCCATTTTGAAAACCATTAGGGTCTTCTTTTTATCCACAGTGTTCCACAATGTCACAATAGAAAAATTAGTGTGCAGCCGTTTTCCCCCATTTATTTTACTAGGGACTCAATAGGCCCTTTCCATTGGGAAGCTCATGTCCCTCAGTTCTAGAAATGTTCTTGCATTTTAAAAAATGTTTTAATTGTTTTACAAAATAGCTTTCTTTATGTTTTCTTTCTTCTTGTTTCTGGAACTCCTGCCCGTCAGCCTTTGAACCTTCTGAGTTGATCCTCTGAGTTTCTTATCCTGTTTCTCATCTCTTTCATGTTTAATCTGATTTCAGAGAATTTACCTCAAATTTATCTGTCAACATTTCTCTTTAACTTTATCATGCTTGCCATCATTTTTAATTTCTTAGCGTGCTTTCTTGTCCTTTGAATGTTTCTTTTGTTTTTTTTTTGAATGATACTCTCTTCTTATTTCCCCTCATTCTTTTGTGAGAATATTAATTTTAGAGTTTTTACGTGTTCTTTTGCTCCCTGCGCTATTTCCTCTGAGTCATATTGTCTGTTTATTTTGGTCTCTACCTTTCATGGAGATGATCCCTCAAGTATCTGATCTTTAGCTGTCTTTTCAGTTTAGTGAGGAGCTAAACAAACTAGTTGGAAGCTGTGTATGCATGGCCGGGGCTTGTCAACTGATGGGCCCCCGGGGAGGCGTCTCCTGTTTTATTGGCAGATGCCCAATTCTCAATCCATGTAGGTCTTTCTTTTATATTGACGAATCTCACCACAGAGGATAATCCTGGCTGCCATTGTCTTGGAAGCTGAAGGAAGGAGGGTGTCAGACTCCCTTCTCAATATGCAGCCTGTCATTGAATACCTTTGTTTTCAGCAGGACTCATTCCACCCTCAGGTGCGTGTGGTGTCTCTGAGGACAGACATTCTCTGGTCTTCAGCAGGGCAGGGGAGCAGCAGTTGCCAGGCTTCATGGAGGAGTAGACAAGGGGATCTGGGAGGGGAATTTTCTGGGTGCCAACTCTCAATGGCCTGGTCCTCTCCAGAGTCACAGGTAGCTGGTGTCTTTAATTCTCCAGCTTTTCCAAGGTTGTTCTGCAAGAATTAGCTTACCTCTTTCTGGTACCCTTCCTCTCCTCCCTGCCTTTCCACTTGCTCCTGCTGCAGGCTTGGGGGCAACTTTCAGTAAAATATATGCTTACTACATTTATTGGCTGTAGTGATTCAAAATGAGCTCCCATGGGTTCCAGAAATGTTAGAACTTTTTCTTCTAATGTATACACGCAATGCAGTGAGGGTTAAAAATGTTCCCAAAGCACATGCAGTGCCATGTACCGATTCTACTTGGAGCATGGATGGGTTCACTTGGAGTTCAGAATTGCAAAAGAGACACACATCCTCAGTAGCAATCTTACTAAAGAGAGAGATTCTTTATCAATGGCTGTTAATATCATCTCACTACCTTAGGGTGTGAAAAATGTGCAGGGGAGTCTGGTAGATTTGTTTTCCAACTCGCTCTAACATTTCCTATATTTAATGGAGACATGGAAAAATGGTCACTGGCTTAGAAGTTATTCTTAATAGAATTTGAATAACCATGAGCAGAAATCATTCTCTGTTTTAACTTAAGTCTAATAAACATGTCATGGCCCTAAGGGTATAAAATAACTCTCGGGTAGAAATGAGACATAACACTTGGAGTGATTAATGATCTCATAATCTGAAAATCTCAGATCATAAAAGCCAGTGTTTTTCTTTTAAAAGGTTTATTGTGGCCAAGTTATTCATCAAAATCTATTTTGCAAGATGCTGACATTGTTCTAATATAAAATTCAGAAATAATTAAACATTTGTCAGGCATCATTTGTTTTCAGTTGTGCAGGTAAATGTGGGACTAGAGTCTGTTGTGTCTGTACAAGCATCTGACATTGGTACCTCAGCCAACTACTGCATAACTTTGGGTTGTGAAATTATAACATGCTGTATATTAAGGAGTAACAAACCTGAAGTGATGTACTCTGTTGAGCAACAAAGTATTTTTCTGAACTTTTTAAGTTACATGATGGTTGTGAATTGTAAGTCCTCTGAGGAATGTAAGGCCTTGTTCCCTCTTCCTGTAGCATCTGTAGTAGCATGGGAGACTTGCAAATGATAGCACTGTCAAAGATTTACTGAGCACTTACATTTCTTAGTTCTGAGGTAACTGCCTTTTTTTATTTTTTATTTTTAGATGGAGTCTCACTCTATCACCCAAGCTGGAGTGCAGTGGTGCGATCTCAACTCACTGCAACCTCCGCCTCCCGGGTTCAAGTGATTCTCCTGCTTCAGCCTCCTCTAGTAGCTGGGATTACAGGTGCCTGTCACCATGCCCAGCTAATTTTTGTTTAGTGGAGATGGGGTTTCACCATGTTGGCCAGGCTAGTTTCGAACTCCTGACCTCAAATGATCCACCCACCTCTGCCTCTCAAAGTGCTAGGGTTACAGGCGTGAACCACCGCACCTGGCCCGGGGTAACTCTCTTAAAATGCATTATTTCAGTCAGTCACCATAGCAACTCTGTTGTGTTCATCTAGAGACTAAATTCAGGATGCTACCAGGTGAAAAAGAAAAGTTGTCTTTTCCCAAACACAGCTCTATTCCTTACAGGTATTTCCTTTAAGCTGTTTTATTATTATTATTATTAAAATGTATCTACTTTACGTAGTACCTCTAGATTCCAGTCTTTGAGAGTGGAGATACTTAACTCACATTACTTTCCACTTTCTCTTCTCTTAAATTGTGTCGATTATGTTATCAGTAATTCTTCTACCAAACTGGTCATATACTTCAACTTCAATCTAATTTCTCCATGTCTAGATGCCTCTCTTTGTTCCCTAAACTCCGATTCTGAGATCTCAGCTTTTTTTGATTTGGAATGGAAACTCTGAAAAAGGCCAAATGCTATGCTTGCAAGCAGCCTGAAGTAAATATTTTTTAAATAAACTTTTTTATTTAAAAAAAGCTTTACACTTACAGAAAAATTCAGAAGACAGTAGAGAGAATTCCCATATACCCTACACCCAGTTTCTCTTCTTATTAATATCTAACATTGGTAGGGTATGCTTGTTACAATTAATGAACCCGTATTAATAAATTATTATTGAGTAAAGTTCATACTCTATTTGGATTTCCTTAGTTTTGTTCTGATGTCCTTTTTATGTCCCAGGATCCCGTCTAGGAAATTACATTACATTTAGTTGTCCTGTCTCCTTAGGTTCCCGTTGGCTGTGACAGTTTGTTAGACTTTTTTTTTTTTTTCAGTTGGAATTTCACTCTTGTTGCCCAGGCTGGAGTGCAATGGTGCAATCTCGGCTCACTGCAACCTCTGCCTTCTGGGTTCAAGCGATTCTCCTGCCTCAGCCTCACAAGTAGCTGGGATTACAGGCGAGTACCACCACACCTGGCTAGTTTTTGTATTTTTAGTAGAGATGGGATTTCACTATGTTGGCCAGGCTGGTCTCAAACTCCTGGCCTCAAGTGATCCACCCGCCTAGACCTCCCAAAGTGCTGGGATTACAAGTGTGAGTCACCGTGCCCAGCCAGCTTTTCTTGTTTTTGATGACTTTGGCAGATTTAGTCAGGTATTTTACAAAATGTCTCTCAACTTGTCTGATGTTTTTCTCATCATTAGACAGGGGCTATGGGTTCTGGGGAGCAAGATCACAGAGATTAAGTGCCATTTTCTTGCATCATATCATGATACAGACTATCAACGTGACTCATCATGGTTGATGGCCTGGGTCATCTGGCTGACACAGTGTTTATCACGTTTCTCCTCTGTAAGGCTACTCTTTTCCCCGCTTTCTGCACCGTACTCTTTGGAAGGAAGTCACTATGAGCAGCCTGCACTTAAGGAGTGTGGGTTATGCTCCATTTTCTTGAGCATAGAGCATCTAGTCAATTATTTGGAATATTTCCATATGAGAGATTTGTCTCTTCTCCTTAATTTATTCATGTTTTCAATCTTTAGTTATTTCAACATGGACTCATGGGTACACATTTTATACTTTGGGATATAATCCAGTACTACTTTATTTATTTTGTTGCTGAAATTCTTACAGCTTTGGCCATTAAGTTTTTCAGTTGGCTTGTATGTCCTTTTGACACGTGCTAATTATGGTGGATTTTTATATTGTTTTTCTTTTTGAACACTTTCTTACTTTGGGAACTACAAGAAGTTCTATAGATAGATAGATAGATAGATAGATAGATATAGATATATATCTCCTTTGGTGAGGTGTCTGTTCAGATATTTTGCCTATTTGTTAATCAGGTTGTTTGATTTTTATTGAGTTTTAAGAGTTCTTTGTATATTCTAGATGCAAGCCTTTTATCAGAGATATGTTTTGCAAATATCTTCTCCTAGACCATGGCTGATCATTTCATTTACTTAACAATGTCTTTTTCAGAGAAGAAAATATTAAAGTCCAGTTTATCAATTTTTAATAAAATCAAATTTATCAACTTTTTTTGTGGATTGTGGTTTTTGTGTTGTATCTGACACTTATTACCAAACTTAAGGTCGCCTAGGTTTTCTCCCTTGTTTTCTTTCTCCCTTCTTTCTTTCCTTCCTTCCTTCTTTCTTTCTTTCTTCCTTCTTCTCTCTCTCTTTTTCTTTCTTTCTTTTCTCCTTTGTTCTCTTCCCTTTCTTTACAGTTAAGTCTATGATCCATTTTAAGTTAATTATTGGGAGAAGTTTGAGGTCTGTATATAGGTTCAGTTTTTGATATATGGACATCCAGTTGTTCCAACATCATGGAGGAGACGATCCTTTTCTCCACGGAATTGCCTTTGCTCCTCTGTGAAAGATCAGTTGTCTGTATTTGTGTACCTCCATTTGTAGGAGAAAAGGATAGTCTTTGCTCCTTTGTGAAAGATCAGTTGTCTGTATTTGTGTACCTCCGTTTGTAGGAGAAAGCATTCGGCCTTTCAGCATCAGGTGTGATGCTCCATAGAATTTTGCCTTATAGATGCTCGCTATCAAGTTCAGGTAATTCCCCTTTTTCCTTATTTCCTGAGTTTTTATCATAAATAAGTGTTGGATTTTGTCAAATGCTTTTTCCAATTCAATTGATAGTATCATATGATTTTCCTTCTTTTGCCTATTGATATAGTGGATTACATTGATTGATTTTCAAATGCTGAACCAGTCTTGTATACCTGGAGTAAATCCCACTTGGTTATGGTGTATAATTTTTATGTATTGTTGGATTTTATCTGCTAATATTTTGTTGAGGGTTTTTCCATCTATGTTCATGAGAGATATTGGTCTGTAGTTTTTCCTTCTTGTAACATTTTTATCTGGTTCTGTTATTTGGGTAATACTGACCTCACTGAATGACTTAGGAAGTGTTCCCTCTGCTTCTGTTTTCTGCTAGAGATTGTAGATAATTGGTATAATTTCTTCTTTAAATGTTTTGTAGAATTAACCAGAAAACCATCTGAACCTAGTGCTTTCTTTTTTGGGAGGCTATCATTATTGATACAATTTCTTTAGTAGATATAGGGTTATTCAGGTTATCTAGGTTTTCTCATGTGAATTTTGGTAGTTCATTTGGAAGCTGGACATTTTATATTATGTGATGAGAACTAGGGTAAATAGGCCTTTAGTGTGAGGATTTGTGTTAGTCTAGCTAACATTAATAATTTTAAAATAAACATATATATAATATTAAAAGCTGCAAAATGCAAACCTTCAAGGACTTCCTATTATCAATAAGATTGAGTTTGAGCTCTTTAGCCTGGTAGCCAAAAGCCTCCAGATTTTGGCTTCAACCTAACTTCCCAGCTTTCTCTTCAAATAATAGTGCTGTCATTTATTGAGCACCTACTATTTATAAGTGTATGACAATAACACTACAAGGTAGAGGTGTCTCCGTTTTTTCAGATGTGAATACTAGATGTGGAGAACTGGAGTAACTTGCCCACAATCACACAGATAACAAATGACTAAGCCAGTATTGGATCCCAGGTCTGTCTGGTTGACTGCTTTATTCCTTAGATTAATGTATATTCCCTTTATCGAGCCCTGTATTCTAGTCCAGTCAAATTTGTCTATTCATTGTCCCCCAAACATGCTATTAGCTTTTGCTGTTATCCTTGGAATGCCTGACTCACCTGCATTAGTAATGAAATAGCCAACCAGAGCAACTTAAATAATAAAGACATAGTTATTTCACATAATAGAAAATTTGGTAGTGGACAGTCGTAGGATGGACAGAATGGCTCTTCAGTGTTACCAATGGCCCACACTTATTCCTCTTTGTATTCTGTCATCTTCATAGTTTTGGTGGTATCTCGCATATGTTCACTAGACGGCTGATTCAGCTTTAAGAGTCATGTCTTGGCCAGGCGTGGTGGCTCACACCTGTAACCCCAGCACTTTAGGAGGCTGAGGCCGGTGGATCAGAAGGTCAAGAGATTGAGACCACCCTGGCCAACATGATGAAACCCCGTCTCTTCTAAAAATACAAAAATTAGCTGGGTGTGGTGGCGCGTGCCTGTAATCACAGCTACTCGGGAGATGGAGGCAGGAGAATCGCTTGAACCAGGGAGTCAGATGTTACAGTGAATTGAGATGGTGCCACTGCACTCCAGCCTGGTGATAGAGTGAGACTCCGTCTCAAAAAAAAAAGTTATGTCTTCATAGGACAGGAATCCAGGCAGAAAGAAAGGGAGTGGGAGCAAAAGGCAAGAAAATATTTCCCAGAATTCAAGTGGGCAGAAGTAGACCTTAAACCCATCCGCAGGTCCATCAATTGCAGGCATCAGGGTTGCTATAGACATGATTTACTTCCAGAAGTGGGCACAGGAATTGATCAATTTCCACAGGAATTGATGTCTAAACAAAATTGGGCATCTGAAAGCAATCGGGAATGGGGGAATGACTTTAGGGGGAAACTTCAGGGTCTGCCAGACTTTGTTTTCTGTTGCTTATAACATAATACCTAAAACTGGGTCATTTGCGTTTTTTACATTTATTTTTATTTTACTTTAAGTTCCGGGATACATGCGCAGAATGTGCAGGTTTGTTACATAGGTATACGTGTGCCGTGGTGGTTTGCTGCACCTATCAACCCATCATCTAGGTTTTAAGCCTCGAATGCATTAGCTATTTGTCCTGATGCTCTCTCTCCCCTCCCCATCCCCCGACAGACCCCAGTGTGTGTTGTTCCCCTCCCTGTGTCCATGTGTTCTCATTGTTCAACTCCCATTTAAGAGTGAGGACGTGCAGTATTTGGTTTCCTGTTCCTGTGTTAGAACTGGGTAATTTGTAAAGAAAAGGAATTTATTTCTTACATTATGAGGGCCAAGTCCAAGGTCAAGGTGCCCTATTTGGCTAGGGCCTTCTTGCTGGTGGGCACTCTCTCCAGAGTCCCAAGATGGTGCAGAGCATCACATGGTGAGGGGGCTAAGCGTGCTGGCTCAGGTCTCTCTTCCTCTTCTTTAAAGCCACCAGTCCCACTCCTGTGATAACCCATTCATTCATTAACCCATTAGTCCATGAATGGATCAATCTATTTATAAGGGCTGAGCCCTCATGACCCAATTACCTCTTAAAGGTCCCACCTCTCAGTATGGCCACATTGGGGATTAAGTTTCAACAGCAGTTTGAGAGAGGACAAGCACTCAAACCATAGCACAGACCATTCATCCTTCGATGCTCAGATCAGGCACCATCCCCTGCCCCAACTGTCTCCTCACCACACCAACTGCTGTGGTCTCTCTTTCCACAGAATTTCCACAGGAATTGCCTCTGTGTAATGATTTGTAAATTGTAAATGATTTACTAGCCTTAAATCATTTACTGTCTTATGAGTTTTCAAGCCTGTATCTTTTCATCAGAAATCTATTGCGAGTGTCTTGTGCGTAGAAGCTCTGTCTTATGCATTGCTTGTCTCTCACATCTAGTATAAGGTAGACACACACAGTGAAGGTTTACTTAAGACACAGAATGGCACCTGGTCAGCACAGTCCCCGATAGGCTATATGGTTACAGTCCTCTCTCTCTCGGATACCTAAACTCCTCATCAACCCTTTTCTCAAACACATAAAGGGGAGATTTGAAAAATTAGTAGGTTGTTTTGAAAATAATGAGTATTTAAAATTATTTTTATTTACTTATTTATTATTATTTTTTTGAGATGGAGTCTTGCACTGTCACCTGGGCTGGAGTGCAGTGGTGCCATCTCAGCTCACTGCAACCTCTGCCTCCTGGGTTCAGGCAATTCTCCTGCCTCAGCCTCCCGAGTAGCTGGGATTACACGCACCCACCACTGTGCCCAGCTAATTTTTTTGTATTTTTAGTAGAGATGGGGTTTCACTATGTTGGCCAGGCTGGTCTCAAACTCCCGACCTCATGATCTGCCCATCTCGGTCTCCCAAAGTGCTGGGATTACAGGCATGAGCCACCGCTCCCAGCCTAAAATTATTTTTGTAATACATGATATGCAACATCAGTAGACCTTGAAAACAGAGCCTGTTCTTCTGAGGTTAAGAGAAGTCTAATTCATGAGCAAAGTAGTTTAAAAGACTGTGGCTTGGTAATATGGCATCTTTCCCTCTATTGTAAAGAATTAAAAAAAGAAAAAGAAAGCATTTTCCATTCATCACTTCAGTGGTATTATTTGACACATTGAGATAATGATACCAGTTAAAAAGAAATATTGAGACTCCAACAGACCAAATCGTTGGATGAAGAGCTATGTTTTGGGTGTAAACATGCAATTATGGCTTTCAAAATAACAAGCACACATTTCAATAAGATGGGCTGAGAAAGCAGCAGGATTATAAGCTGTTCTAGAGTATAGTAAGTGGGTTGGAGAAGAGAGAAGGGAGACTGGGACATCAGGTGGGAGACAGTGTTGAGATGTTCAGCCCACTCCTAGGACCTAAGCAATCTGCTTGTTGTTCATTTCTTATAAGATCATACCACAGAGTAATGAAGTTTTACTTCAAGAAAATATATCAGAATTTTATACATCAACCTCAAGGAGAAAATTACTTATTAGTGTGATAAGTCAGATACTACACTGGGTAATTCATACACATCATTATTTTGTAATTCTTCTAGCAATCCAACAAAATAGGTATTTTTACCCCATTGTACTGATGGAAACATTGATTGTGCAGTTGGCCAAGCTTACAAAACAGTGGCAGACCTGGGATTCTTCCCCACGGCTGGAAGATTCTGAAACCTTGGTTCTTCCCTGCATTTCTCTTAATGCAGTGGTTTTTTGCCTTGACTGCAGACAAAAATCACTTGGAAGCTTTAAATACTGTTCCTACCCAGGCCACACACCAGACCAATTTAATTAGAATATCTGGGGTTCATCTTGCAATTTGCTCATTATGAAGCTTAGTTTGTTTTTGTTGCTATAAAGGAAATACCTGAGGCTGGTTAATCTACAAAGAAAAGAGGTTTATTTGGCTCATAGTTCTGCAGACTGTACAAGAAGGACGGTGCTGGCATTGGCTTCTGGGGAGGGCTTCAGGGAGCTTCCACTCTGACAAAGAAGAAAGGGAGCAGGCATCATGTGGCAAGAGAGGAAGGAAAAGAGATAGGGGAGGGCGGTGCCAGACTCTCCAACATCCAGATCTCACAGGAACTAGAGTGAGAGCTTACTCAGTGCCACAAGAATGGCACCAAGCCATTATAAGGGATCCACCTCATGACCAAAATACCCCCTACCAGGCTCCACCTGCAACATCAGGGATCAAATTTCAATATGAGGTTTGGAGGGGACAAATACCCAAACTATTAATATACCAGAGGCCTTGGGAAATTATAAATGAAAAAAACTATATAAATGGAAAATTACAGAAAACAGCATAATGAGCTTACCTCCCAGCTATATCCAATCTTAGTCCAAAGTTGTGCTATATTAGTTTGTTTTTCTTAATAATTAACTTTGTACCCCTTTCTTACCCTGTTATTCTCTCTCTTCAGAGTTGTTTATCATTCTTCTGTGCACTGCATTGCCTTACTACATATGTATTTACTAAAGTATAGGTGATTTCTAACTTTGTGTAAATGGTACATATACCACACAACTTTCTGTAACATGATTGTTTTTGTTGTTGTTTCATGTTATGTTTTTGAGATTTATCCATGTTGACACAAGTAGCTGTGTGGTATTCCATTGCATATACCACAAATGTGATTTTTCCAACCTTTCACTTCCACCAATGTTATCAAAACAGTTTCCAGGCCAGGCGTGGTGGCTCACACCTGTAATCCCAGGACTTTCAGAGGCCAAGATGGGAGGATTGCTTGAGCCCAGGAGTTTGAGACCAGTCTGGGAAATATGCCGAAATCCTGGCTCTACAAAAAATACAAAAATTAGCCAGGTGTGGTGGCTCACACCTGTAGTCCCAGCTATTCAGGGGGCTGAGGCATGAGGATGGTCTGAGCCTGGGATGTTAAGGCTGCAGTGAGCCGAGATCATCAGCCTTGGTGACAGAGTGAGATCCTGTCTCAAACAAACACCCAAAACCAGTTTCTATTTCTTCATGTTCTTGACAATCCTGGGTATTATCAAATTTTAATTTTTCACCAAACTGATGGGTGTGTGTGGAATGGTTTAAATTGCTTTAATTTGCATTTCCCCAATTATTAAGTGATTTCAGCAGTTTTTCCATATGTTTCCTGTTTTTTCATGTAATTTGCTCATTTTTCTTTTAGCTTGTTTGTCTTTTCCTCATTGGTCTTTAGGGTATTATTGTGTGAGCTGTTTGCTCATCTTTTGTCAGTTAGACACACTGCAAATATCATTTCCAGCTTGTGGCTTGTCTTTTCAATTTGTAGTGTTTATTGGTGAAATGAAGACTTCAAGTTTGATGCAGTCAAATGCATTCATCTTTTCCTTCATGGTTTATAATTTTAAAAACTTTAAAAGAAATTCTGCTATACTCTGAGGTTATCAAATTTGCCTATATCATTTCCTCAAATTTTAAACATTTCTATATGCAGGTTTTTAATCACCTGGAGTTGTTTATTTTGTATTAGGTAGGAGAGACTAGGTTATACCAAAGAAACAACCTCAAATCGCAGAGGTTTAACCCCAAGTTTTGTCTCATTTACACAAACTGCATGTCCACTGTGGGTTTGCAGGGGTCTCTGCTCATCAGAGTCCCTGAGGGATGCAGGTTGAAGGATGCTTTTCTAGACAGGGGCATCTGAAATGCCTGCAGCAAGGAGGGGGTGTGGAGAGTCATACATGGCACTTTGGTTCTGCTTGAAGGTAACACACATTTCTTCTGATCAGTTTCAGCAGCCAAAGCAAGTCACGCGGACCAGGTCTAGCTTCAGAGAGGACAAAGAGGTACAACCCCATCCTGGGCCCAGAAGGCAGATACAGTTGGTGCATTTGGTGAACAGCCCTAATAATGACTCATAACTTTGAAGTAAGAAATTAATTTTTATGGAAATAATCAGTAGTGTCAGCTATTTTTGGAATTTCCAGTACTTCTTGGTCTGTAACATCACCTGCCACTTACCAAGTTTTCAGGTTGGTGTGAGTTTTTTTCTGGCTTTCTCTTCTGTGTCATTGTTTTACTCGTTCAGTTCTGTGATGACTCCACAGTTTTAATCACAGGAGCTTCATGCAGCTATTAATCTGATATCTTGCAGTAAGAGACCCCTAACCTGACTGTCTCCTTTAAAACGATGTTACCTGGGCTTGGTGGCATGCTCCTGTAGTCCCAGCTATTCAGGAGGCTGAGATGGGAAATCGCTTGAGCCCAGAAGTTCTGAGCAACATCGCAGGACCCTGTCTCAAAAAACAAAACTACAAAGAGTAAATTTGTCTCTGCTCATCCCAATATTTTGCTTTTGCTATGAATTTCTAAATCAGTTTGTCAAGTTTTATGAAGTCCATCTTAGAAGTTTGTCTAGTGCTCCACAGCAAACACTTACCAGTGCCAGGATATGAGCCTAGGATACTGATTCCCATGGGGAAAAGAAGCAGCATTGCCTCTGAGCTGCTGCCAGCAAGCCAGGAGAGCATAATTGTCTTGTGTTCTCCCCAAGCTCCTTTAGTGCATTGGGTCTTCCTTTTGTAACTTCTACAGCTTCTAGCATGGGGCTGCCCAGAGGAAACAGCACGTGGTAAACATTTATTGCGTTTAACTAAATGTGAATGTGTGTGACAGGAAGTCTAGATGCACCCAGCAGAGAGGGTCTCAGAATATTAATAGCCCCCGTAGGTGGAAACACAGAATCTGCTTCCTCCAATGAAGTGGCCTGATCTCATCACTAAATATTGGAAGGAGGCCACGTTACAGAGCAGAGACTGAATTTCTCATCCACATCCGGAGCCAGGCATTCTGGAAATGAGGTCTGTTTGCCACCTCTCCCCAAAGCATTGATCTCTGATCATGAGTCATTAGCCCCCAAGCACCTCCTCCCAGCTGGCTCATAAGAATTAATCAGCTTCATCACTGCAGTCATTCCCCTCGGGGAAAATGGTCAGTGTATACACAACAAATCCTTGTTGAATTGGACTGAAAGGAGTCTAGCTGTCAATCTCTCCTCAAATATGGCTGGTTGGAGAAAAAGGAATGTAACGGAACATATCAAAGGAGATGCCTCTCCCGGCCGCTTGACAACTCTGGTGGGATCTTCCCACGACCAGCGCTGCTGTATGACTCACGGCTCCACTTCTTTCCCTGCCCTTTTGTGGCAGGAAGGGAAGATGCTGTGCTTCTCACTCATGAATTGTGCTTCTTATGACTCAGTCGGCCAGCCTGTTAGCATTGATTTGTTCCTGGTGGACACCGTTGGGCAGAAGGCCCTGCTAACCACAGAAGTGAGGGTGAAGCGTGTGCTCACTTTTCTATCAGCAAGGTGAGAACTCAGAGGCTGTTTATTTCCATCCAAGTGCCTCATAATTTTGCTGCCCCGGGTGAATGATGGTGCCTTGATTATGGGCCAAGAGGCAAATGCATGCATGCTTTTCCACACAGCACCCTTTTATTGAATGTAAAATAGAGCTTTAAAGAAAAAGATAAAAATGATTAAGTTTAACGTTAGTCGGTTTTACTAATAATTATATTACAAAAGCTTGGTACTCCATGCAGTGTAATAATTGGAGCTATTCAGTAACGACAGGTGTTGCCCCAAGAACAGTGAGGTCCCATCACCGGACGTGTCCCACGGAGGCTGCTGAAGGTGAGAGGTGACAGCGGGCTGGCAGCCCTCGCTCGCTCTAGGCGCCTCCTCAGCTTTGGTGCCCACTCTGGCCACGCTTGAGGAGCCCTTCACCCCGCTGCTGCACTGTGGGAGCCCCTTTCCGGGCTGGCCAAGGCCGGAGCCGGCTCCCTTAGCTTGCGGTGAGGTGTGGAGTGAGAGGGGCAGGAGGGAACTGGGGCTGTGCCGCAGCACTTTCAGGCCAGCACGAGCTCCGGGTGGGCGTGGGCGTGGGCTCCGCCGGCCCCGGGCAGCGAGGGGCTTAGCACCTGGGCCAGCAGCTGCTGTGCTCGATTTCTCGCTGGGCCTTAGCTGCCTCCCCACGGGGCAGAGTTCGGGACCTGCAGCCCGCCATGCCTGAGCCTCCCTCCCCGCCGCCGGCCGTGGGCTCCTGTGTGGCGCGAGCCTCCCGGAGGAGTGCCACCCCCTGCTCCACAGCGCCCAGTCCCATCGACTGCCCAAGGGCTGAGGAGTGCGGGTGCGTGGCGCGGGACTGGTAAGCAGCTCCACCTGCCGCCCCGGTGTGGGATCCACTGGGTGAAGACAGCTGGGCTCCTGAGTCTGGTGGGAACTTGGAGAATCTTTATGTCTAGCTAAGGGATTGTAAATAACACCAATTGGCACTCTGTATCTAGCTCAAGGTTTGTAAACACACCAATCAGCACCCTGTGTCTAGCTCAGGGTTTGTGAATGCACCAGTGGACACTCTATCTAGTTAATCTGGTGGGGACTTGGAGAACCTTTATGTCTAGTTAAGGGATTGTAAATACACTAATCAGCACTCTGTACCCTAGCTCAAGGTTTGTAAACACACCAATCAGCACTCTGTGTCTAGCTCAGGGTTTGCGAAGGCACCAATAGACACTCTGTATCTAGCTAATCTAGTGGGGAGGTGGAAAACTTTTGTGTCTAGCTCAGGGATTGAAAACGCACCAATCAGCACTCTGTCAAAACGGACCAATCAGCTCTCTGTAAAACAGACCAATCGGCTCTCTGTAAAATGGACCAATCAGCAGGATGTGGGTGGGGCCAGATACGAGAATAAAAGTAGGCTGCCCGAGCCCGCAGTGGCAACTCTTTCGGTTTTTTTTTTTTTTCCCATAGAGTGGTAGTTTTGTTTTTTAGTTCTTTGTAATCTTGCTGGTGCTTACTGTTTGTGTACACATTGTCTTTTTGAGCTGTCAATACCTATCACAAGTCTCCCATTTCACTTCTGAAATCAGTGTAGACCACAAACCTACCGGGAAAGAATGAACAACTTCAGACTCGCAGCTTTAAGAGCTGTAATTCTCACGGGGAAGGTCTGCAGGTTCACTCCTGAGCTAGTGAGACTATTGAACCCCCGCATTAGGGAAGAAACCTCGAATACATCTGAACCCCAGAAGGAGCTAACTCCGGACATATCTTAAGAACTGTAATACCGTGAGGGTCTGTGGCTTCATTTTCAAAGTCAGTGAGACAACCCGGTTGTGGACACGAAGAGAGCGTCTATCCACGTTGGGAAGGAGATCTATGTTATGGAGAAAGTTGGACCAAATAGTATCCAGGACCCCTTCTATATTTTCCTGAAGTTGCTGTAACATAACAGAAACCCAGGGCTTAAACAAGTTTATTTTCTCTCACTTCTGTAGCTTTGAGGGCTGAAATCAACCTTTCGGCAGGGACAAGCTCCCTCTGATGGCCCCAGGGAAGGCTCTGCTCCAGCCTCTTCCCAGCTTCTAGTTTGTGGCTTGTGGCGGTGTTGCTCCAGCCTTCGCCTGGCCTTCTCCCTGTATGTATGTCTGTGTCCAAATTTCTCCTTACAAGGACACAAGTCCTGTCGGGTTAGTTTTCCTCTGACATGACCTCATCTTGGACTAATTACATCTCCAACAACCCTATTTTCGAATTCAATTTCAAATAAGCCCACATTCTGAGGTAGGAGGGGCTAGGACTTGAACATGAATTTTCAGGGGACACCATTTAGCCCATAACACCTTCCAACTCGGCAATTTGGTTCACCAGATTAAAGACATACAAATATAACTTAAATAAGTACCCATTTAGACTATTCGTAGCCGTTTTCAGTTACTGCACTTCTAAACTTGGCATTCACGTGTCTGGTCTTAAAGAGAACGTGTGTTTTTTCTTATCCTGAATTCCTTTCAGAAGACCCTTCACTGTCCATGTTCCATTAGCTCCATGGAGGACTTACTTCCTGCAGCCTCTGCTTCCCTCCCACAAGAGATTCTTTGCCTTGATTGCACTTAATAGAAGTATAATCTGGCCTTCAAATCACCCGTTCACTTGATTTTCCCACTAATCCCTTTGCTCTCTGTCTCTGCATTTGCCAGCTGGGTCTAGAGCTGACTTTTTCCCATCTGAAGGGAAGATGCTTCCCCCGTCAACATTCGCTTTTTTTCCTTTGAACCGTGAGGGTGTGTGAATGATCCCTCAGGATTTAAAACAAACCCCCACAAACCTCAGCAACACCAGAACATCGCTTTTCTATCCCTCCTTAATCACAATGTAATGAAACTGAAACAAAAGCTTTTCAAATGAGATGAATGATTCCATCACAGGAGAACAAAGGCAAGACAGCTAATTAGGAAAAAATCTTGTCCACAGAGTTTCTCTGGTAATAATGGAAATATTCTTCTTATCATGTTACAAGGAATATAGAAAAATTCATATATCCAGTATAATTTCAACTATGGGGACAAAACAGAAAAAGGGGCTGTAGTGACTCCAAGGAACATGTGAACAGTGGTTATCAGCGGATCATAGAATGCGGGTGATTTTAATTTTTTTCTTTTCTACTTGCCAGTATTTTTCAGATGTCTTTCAATTGCCTGTGTTTCTTTTAGCCTTTCTCTTTCTTTTGTTGGTGAAGGCACAAGGATAGAAGTTCCTGCTCCTCCAAGGTGTCATGTAACCCATCAGGCTCAGACCTCCAATAATTGAAAACGTTCCCTCAATACTGGTTGAACAGCTGTAGAACAAAGATGGTTTGTTTGAGCTGTGGAGTTTCATTTAAGAAATAATGTAGAATGACCATTTATCTCATTTTCTCATCCAATTTACACTTCCAATGCATGTCATATGCTATAGGTCATGATGAAGTTGTGCTCAGGAGCCCAAGGTTAGATGAAAAGAGGAGTTTAGGTGAGGGTCAGAAAGCTGCTAGTGATGGAAGCCAGTTGCACAGGCTACAGTCTTCTAAATTGTCTCAATAAAAGAAACTTGTGAATTTTGGTACTGGAAACCAACAAACTGGGAGAACATGAGCGGAGGGAGATACGAGGACTGAGCCTAGTTTCCTGACCAGCTCTTTTGCTTGATTTATGTAGAGCTGTGTGATAACTAAGGCCCAGATTGGAATACATTTTATTATTTCAAATTCCAGCATGAAAACGAAAGTCAGCGCATGCTTTCAACCCATTGCAAATCTTCATAGCAACAGAAATAGGTGGGCCTCCCAGGTATGAATGATAAAGAGCCATTGAGGGCATTAAGACACTACCCAGCTGCCACGACTTTTCTCGGAAAAACCTTCTGTTCCTGCCCTCAGTGAGGAACTCCACAGTAAACTGTTCTGAACAGAAGGAAAATGGAAATTCATCTTCTCAAGAGTTTTATTTTATGACCTAAGCAGAGGACCCCAGGCTACTTCCAAGAATGCATCTAGATGGGTAGCCAAGAGCTTTCTAGTGATGAATTCTCAGAGTAGTGCTAAGAGAGACGCAGGTGTTTCCATTAATGATGATGGGCACATGGGCATGCTCCTTGTTGTACTTGAATGCATCCTTTACGCAGCATAAAAATAAGGACCACACACATCTGCTGCCCTAAATTTGAGGAAAGCATTTCCAGTAGAAAATTCGGTTTTTCTCTTTTTTTTTTTTGAGACGGAGTCTCATTCTGTCGCCCAGGCTGGAGCGCAGTGGCACAATCTTGGCTCACTGCAACCTCTGCCTCCTGGGTTCAAATGATTCTCCTGCCTCAGCCTCCTGAGTAGCTGGGACTACAGGCACGCGCCACAACACCCAGCTAATTTTTGTATTTTTAGTAGAGACGGGGTTTCACCATGTTAGCCAGGATGGTCTGGATATCCTGACCTCGTGATCCACTCACCTCGGGCTCCCAAAGTGCTGGGATTACAGGCATGAGCCACCGCGCCCAGCCGGGTTCTTTTCTTGAATCACTCCAATGAGGACTTTTCTGTGGAACACAGAATGTCACAGAATTGGCTTTTTTTGTCCCAAGTGAGGGGTGTATCCCACTTTGACTACACAGTCATGGAGTTAAAGCCTAGAGTAGAGGAGGTAATTTGCACCTTAGCGTTGAGATTTTATTGAATAATACCATTTGATTTTTCACACAGGAAAATATCCATTTCTATCTTTAAACTGATCTGAAAATTTAGAACCAGAGTGGAAGTCAACGCTGGCCTTGTGTGTAGTTTCGGAAAAGGCGCCTCCTGGACCTGCTGCACTTTGATACCCTCCTTTGCACACCCCATTTCATTTGTCCTGCTATCAACTTGACATCGGCATTTCCACACCCAAATATCCCTTATATGCTCTTCTGACAGTGAGGATGTTTGCTCCCTACTGAAACAGAGTTCAGAACTCACACCTTGTTAACAGATTGTCAAAATTCGTTTTGCTAGTCTACTGTTTTTCTTCTAATACAAAAAGATTTGCTGATTTGTTCTTTGGGATTATTACACCACATTTCCTCTGTGTCTAAGCCATGCTTGAAAGTCAGAACAGGTGCGGCAGTTACCTTGTGAAGGTCCTTCTAGCGAAATATCGAGTCTATCATTTAGTGAATTGCCATCCCACCCCTCCGCATCCGTCCCCTTTCTCTTTCCTCCCCACTCCCCCATTTCATTCGCTTTCTTCCTCTCTTCCGAGTAATAACTGCTTATCAATTCATGGTTCTCTTAGGATGGAGGGAATTAATTTCTTTTCTCTCTCTCTTTTTTTTTTCCGAGACAGGGTCCTTCTCTGTTGCCCAGACTGGAGTGCAGTGGTGTGATCATAGCTCACTGTACCCTCAGCCTCCCAGGCTCAAGTGATCCTCCCACCTCAGGCTCCCAAGTAACTAGGACTACAAGCATGTGCCACCACAACCAGCTAATTTTTAATTTTTTTGTAGAAATGGGGGGTCTCCCTATGTTGCCCAGGCTGCTCTTGAACTCCTGGGCTCAAGTGGTCCTCCTGCCTCGGCCTCCTACAGTGCTGGGGTTACAGGTATGAGCTACTGTACTCAGCCTGAATTTCTATAGACGATTTGTCCTTATCTTGTCCTGCACTCTCATTTGAACTTTCCCAATGTAAAAGTTTCATTTTGCCTGGGCGAGGTGGCTTATGCCTATAATCCCAGCACTTTGGGAGGCTGAGGCAGATCACCTGAGATCAGGAATTCAAGACCAGCCTGACCAATATAGTGAAACCCCGTCTCTACTAAAAATACAAAAATTAGCTGGGCATGGTGGCATGTGACTGTAGCTCCAGCTACTCAGGAGGCTGGGACAGGAGAATTGTTTGAACCCGGGAGGCGGATGTTGCAGTAAACCGAGATCCTGTCACTGCGCTCCAACCTGGGCAACAAAGTAAGACTCGTCTTAAAAAAAAAAAAAAAAGTTCCATTTTGAGGACTCTCCCTCTCTCTGCATCCTTTGCAGACATTTTTCAGAGCCTGTCGCTGGTAACTTTCTTCACAGAACGCTGATGCTTTGTTGGTGGCTGGAAAGCCAGTAGAAGCTTTTTCAGGGTGGCTGCCTTGATCTACTCATTGAAAATAGTATACTGCTGACTGTGATTCCTACTGTTATGGGAGAGAGATGAAGTTTTTTTTTTTTCTCTCTTTCTTTTATATTCTTTTAAAAAACCTGACAATTTTCTCCAACCCACCTGAGACCTAATTTTAACTTCATGATCCTTTATATGTTTTGACATTCTAGAAATCAAAATGTCAGCAAGATGATCTCCTGGCAGAGTTTGATCAGTTATTACACAGACTTTACCAAAATAGCGATTAGTCTTGCCTGTCTGTTTTCTGTGGAAGGGGGACTTAAAGGATGGGTTGAGCTTTAAGTCTCTACAGAGGGATAGCATGGCAGAAGAATTAGGTCTGAGATCTTATCCGGCTCTGTCACTTACTACTTCTGTGTTCAGAGGAAGCCATTGGCCTTCTCTATCTCAGTTTCCCTGCCTGTAAAATAATCATAAAGGTCCTTTTCTAATTGGATGTTTGCTCCATGCCCATTTTTTACTTAATAGCAAGCTCCTTCAGTCATCTCTCTGAGATAAAGTCAGATAAAGTTTAGGGAGTCAGAAAAGAAAATGAGGGGTGTTAAGTGTCTCAGTCTTGTGTCAGAGGGCTGATTTTCCATCATCACTCAAAAACATTTGTTAGGGACTGATTTGTGGTGGACCCTGGGCTACTGTCCCCATTTCTCTGTGCAGCATGCCTTAGGGCTTTAGGAAGTCTTTTTTGGGTTTCTCTTTCACCATTTATAAATTGCATGTTATATGTTATTATAAATTGCACATGTTATATGTTATATGTTATGCATTGCATATGTTTTATAAATCGCATGTGTTGTATGTTATAAATTGCACATTATATGTTATAAATTGCATGTTATATGTTATGCATTGCATACGTTGTATGTTATAAATCACACATGTATGTTATAAATTGCACATGTGTGTTATAAATTGCACATGTTGTATGTTATAAATTATACATGTTATATGTTATATGCATGTTATAAATTGCACGTTTTATGTTATTGCACAACTCTCTTATGAGTGCCCCTTTCACCGTTTATAAATTGCACATGTTAATTTCTACCTCCCTTGCCTCATGAATCTGTTATTAGGCTACCTGGGAGTGCTTTAAAATGCTCTGAGCTCATTAGAGAAAACAAATTTTCTGTTTTCCTATTTTACAAATTGTTGTGGGTCTGATAAGAACAAATGCATTCCCTTATGCGTCTGCACTCAATATGAATCTTACAACACTGGCATTAACAAGATCTTTGAAGTAGCCATCAGCCTAAATAGCATGCTAAAGACACTTCTGGTTTCATGGAATATACCGCATTGCAAGCTAGAGAAATAAATGCTGGAATCTATTTTTTGAGGAGAGAAAAATCTATCAGTAGCACCGAGAGATGTTCATGATGACATTACTCTTAGGACCATTGCCTCTCTACAACCTGCTAAGTGCTACAGAAGATAGCATGGGCTAGTTTTGAGTGTGACGGCCTCAGCTCTTTTCCTGCATCTGCTGGCAGGGCTGTCGTCATTCCTACTGGCTGCTTCTGGAAGACACAGCTTCCCCCCAGCAATATGTCCAATCCTAACTCCTCCCATTGCTGTTCCCCTCTCAGGGCTTGTGTGAGCTTGTTGTCTTCACCCCACAAATGCCATCAGCTGCATTTCCAAAGCCCCTGCTGGGCCTTTCTGGGTTAAGCTCCTGCACACAATGGAAACATGCAGAGACTTCAGGAACAGAGAGTCCACTCAAATACAAGCTTTGCTGTTGCCCTCTCACAAACATTGACCATCTTTGAATGTCCTCTAGAAAATGGGGCTCTGCAGGGCAAGGTTTAGAGACTACCCTGAATTTAGGACAGAAAAAAGCATTTTATGAGAATAGGTTCTGGCTAGTACACTCTGCCCTCTTTACACCAAAGCCCTTTATTCCATTTTTATTTCTTGCTACCCACAACCAATTATTAATAGTTAAAAATCTCTCCTCATGTCCTTTCACAGTGTTTTACTATTTGCTAGTGTTTGACAACCTGCAGATGTCATCAGGAATTACCACATCTTCTATTACAGATCAACCTGGCTCTGAACAAGGGGCCAGGCATCACAGTACAATTACACTGAACTATTGTGACCTGTATGAGGAATCACCATTTGTGTGTGTGTGCTTAAGACTGATGTATAGCACACAAAACACCTAAAGGGGCAGAAATACATGTCCATTGAAGTAATAAATAGGACACACAGGGTGTGTGTGTGTTGTACTTCTTTCTTCAGTGTTCTCAAGGAATAGTGATGACACTAAAAACTTATTGTGCAAAATATTTGAATTAATACTTACCTGTTAGTGTAAATGAGCAATAAGTTTCTTACCTGTATGTAGAGTTTCACAGGTTACAAAACATCCCAACACCCCTGTCAACCAAATGAGTAGAGAATATCTGATTATGCAATGATTTTTAACAATGACCTGCCACTATTTACTCAGTCTTAGATACTCAACGTTCTAAGTCATTACCACTATTGAATCTCTGTTGCTCTATTCCAGAAGCTTGTTGGGCAGACTTTCAAAGTTTCCAGTTGTCTTATGATTGTAGAGCCTGCATTTCCAATAATACTGAAATCAGTTTAGAATTAAGCCCTAGTTGGTGTGTCTCTTCTAATACAGGATGAGGAGAGCCATTTAGGCCCTGGCAGGACCTGCCCAAGTGTCAGATTTTCCACTTGCTCATTTGTTTGGGCCCTGAGTATGCTCCATGGTTGCCAGCTGGGGATGAGGTGCCCATCACTGGAGGTGTTCAAGAGTAGGTATGTAACACTTGTGTATATGTTAAGGGGAAGTGTGAAAGGTTGTACTAGGAAATTGTGGTTGAGCTTAGCTCATTGCTGTTTTCTCTTCTTCTTGGGCATCAACTAGATCACCCTTCCCAAACTCCCTTGCAGTTTTAAATTCTTATTTTGTGAAGTCACTGAGCTTTCTGTATTTACTTGTTTTAGCAGCTAGCAGTTACCTCAGCTAATACAGTAACCTTTAGTGTTCCATCCAATCAGAGTCTAGGGTCATAAATCTGTTTCTTTCTTTCTTTTTTTAAGATGGGGTTTTTCTGTGTTACCCAGGCTGGGGTGCAGTGCTCACTGCAGCCTCGACCTCCCATGCTCTAGTGATCCTCCCACCTCAGCCTCCGAAGTAGCTGGGCCTATAGGCATGCACCACCACACCCAGCTTTTTAAAAAATATATTTTGTAGAGACAGGGTCTCAGTATGTTGCCCAGGCTGGTCTCCAACTCCTGGGCTCAAGTGATCCTCCCTCCTCAGCCTCCTAAAGTATGGGAATTATAGGTGTGAGCCACTGTGCCTTAAGGTGATAAATCTTGACAGACAAGACTCAGTTATGATTCCTTTTGACTTTCTCCCCACTTATAGTTGATTCTTTTTATGTCTTTATTCTCTCCTCTCTCCACAGGGTATCTATTTACCCATTTTTATAGGGCCTCAGATTCACTCATGGACAGGGAGGTGGCTAATGGTGGGTTTAGCCTATCCAATTACCCAGCTATATTAGTCAGAGAGTCAAGGTTCTTCAGAGAAACAGAACCAATAGGACACACACACACACACACACACACACAGAGAGAGAGAGAGAGAGAGAGAGAGAGGAGATTTATCATGGGAATTGCCTCATGGGACCGTGGAAGTCAAGAAGTTCCATGATGTGCTATCTGCAAGCTGGAGAACCAGAAAAGCCAGTGGGGTACTTCAGTCTCAGTCTTTAAGTCTGAGAACCAGGGAAGCTGGTGATGTAAGTCCTTGTATTTGTCTGTTTTCATGCTGCTGATAAAGACATACCTGAGACTGGGTAAATTATAAAGAAAAAGAGGTTTAATGGACTCACAGTTCCACGTGGCTGGGGAGACCTCACAATCATGGCAGAAGGTGAAAGGCGTGTTTAACATGGCAGCAGGCAAGAGAGAGAATGAGAGCCAAGTGAAAGCAGAAATCTCTTATAAAACCACGAGATCTCATGAGATTTATTCACTACCATGAGAACAGTATGGGGGAAACCGCCCCCCATGATTCAATTATCTCCCACTGGGTCCCTCCCACAACATGTGGCAATTATGGGAGCTACAATTCAAGATGAGATTTGGGTGGGGACACAGCCCAAGCATATCAGTCCTGGTCCAAGTCCAAAGAGTTGAGAAACAGGAGTGGTGTGGGAGCCTGCTAGTGTAAATCTCAGATAGACTCTGAAGGCCTGAGAACCAGGAGTGCCAGTGTCGGAGGACAGGAGAAGATGGATGTCCCAGCTCAAAAGGAGAAAGTGAGTTAGCCTCTCCTCTGTCTTTGTGTTCTATGCAGGCCCTCAAAGGATTGGATAATGCCCTTCCACATTGAGGAGGGTGTTCATCTTTACTCAGTCTGCTGATTCAAATGCTAATCTCTGCTGGAAACCCTCACAGTCATACCTAGAAAAAAATGTTTGACCAGCTATCTGGGCATCCCTTAGCCCAATCAAGTTGACACATTAAATTAGCCATTGGACCAGTTTGAAAGCAAGCATTATTTACCGGGCATGCATTCAGCCTGCTGTGGTTTGCTGCATGAGTCCAGGGGGTAGGCTGGGTACACAGGACAAATCCCAACCTGGGAACAAGGGTGACATAGCCTTAGGACATGGTGATTACAGATGGAGTTTGACAGAGCAGACTCCAGGGCCCAAATTGGAGACTGGGCAGGGATGGTGGAATCATTGGATCATGGTGCCTGCTGGAAGAGTTGCCTACAAGAGATGCCAAGCCCTGATTTCCCAGCAACACCACTAAGCTGAGTTCCACTTCCCTACGCTGCTGTAGGGAAGTACTTCATTTACTGCTGTAGAAGCCAAGCAAGCAAGTGCTAAATGGCTCTTGCATTCCTTCTGTTGTTTCCAAGTGGGTCCCTAATACACTGCACAATCGTTAAGTAATTAATAGAAGCAGAGAGTTCAGAACGACGGAGAAGGAATTTAATGAAATTTGTTTTTAGTGGTAACGAATTATTGATAATCTAAAGGTGTTGGCTGTAGTTAGCATAAACCTCTTCCTGGGAAATTAGGTGTTCTTTTTAGAGTAAATCTGAATTGGGCTATCTCTCAAAGCGAAAATCATTCTAAAAGTGCATCTTCCCAAAAATTCTGGTTTTGCTTTTAAACCTTTGAAAAATTATTATTGTTATCATCCTCTTCCTCATTTTCATCATTGGATCTAGAATCTGAATAAAGGTCAGAATTCTGGTTCAAGAGATTAAAGTTCTTAACCAATATATTGGCCATTTTTGTTAATGTATATAATGGAGTATGATGAATGGGTCTGCTCTGCCTCCCATCAGAAGGCAGGTGGTGGTGGTGGTGGTGACGGTGTGTGTATGTGTGTTTGTGTGTGTGTGTGTGTAGCTGTGTGTGAGAGAGGTTTCATCAGACTTTTAAGATAAAACCATTTTTATCACATTATATTTGTCAGTTACTCTTGACCCAACTGATTCACAATCATTCTAATAAACAAATATGAATAATACTGGAGTGCTTTATTTAAATGGAAATTCTGCATAATTTGAATGTATTTATTTACCTGTAGCCTTTTAATAAAGTGCTTCTTATGTAGAATTAGATTACTTTAATAAGCATTGAAGGTGAGGCAATTATTCAGCCCTGACATATAGTACTTGAGGGGTTTTTCTCTTCTTTTACTCAACTCTTTGATATTGCATAAGCTATTCACAAATATCAGTTGCTGTTGACATCCGCACCAACAAATAAATTTAGCACAATACACCAGAGGCTAGAAAGTAAAGCTTTAATTAACCTTTAGAGGATTTTCTAAGATCAGAGGTTTCAAAAAATTAGAGGTGGGAAGGTCCCTGACAAAGGTAATACATGCATTTTCTCCTGACTTTTCGATGTACCCACAGAGCAAGGGGGATCCCTGATGTACCTGCATAAGGCAGATTATCCATTTAAAAATGTATTCATGGAATGTCAGTTCCAAGAAAAAAATGTACTCATACATTTTATTTTATTTATTTATTAAATGGAGTCTTGCTCTTGTCGCCCAGGCTAGAGTACAGTGGCGCCATCTTAGCTCACTGCAACATTTGCCTCCCGGGTTCAAGTGATTCTCCTGCTTCAGCCTCCCAAGTAGCTGGGATTACAGGTGGCCACCACCATACCCGGCTAATTTTTGTATTTTTAGTAGAGATGGGGTTTCACCATGTTGGCCAGGCTGGTCTTGAACTCCTGACCTCAGGTGATCCGCTTGCCTTGGCCTCCCAAAGTGCTGGGATTACAGGCATGAGCCACCATGCCCGGCCTACTCATACACTTTAAATGGCCCAATACATACCTGCCCTGCTGAAACCAGTGAGGAACATCAATAAATGTGACACAATGATTAGTTTAAAATTTGAAAGCCCCAGTTCCAGCAAAGTTATGAGAAGGTGTGATTTCCTGCTTCTTTCTTTTTGAATTCTTCTCTTCACTCAGGGAATTCTCCTGCCCTGTGTTAGGAGCCAGACACTCTCCTGCTGCTTCCTCATTTCCCAGAATGTGAGGGGCCCTGTTCATGTTGGCAGCCCCTCCCAACCTCACATGCCCCACACCGGGATCTAAGCTCACCCACCGGGACTCCCAGCCTTCGCTCTCCACTTTCCAACACGATGAGAATTTCCAAGTTCCAGATGTAGTACCAAGTGCATTCCATTTAATCCCAAGACCATCCTTTGCAGCAGGTGTTAGTATCCCTACTGTGTACGTACAGAAACTGAGATGAGAAAGGCCAGTGACTTCGCCAAGGAGTGCACACACGGGAGAGGCCAATCCTCTCCTTTCCTCTTTTCTTAAGGGAGGTTTCCAAGAAATAACTATGCTTTGGTTTGCTTGTTTGTTTCCAGAATCCTTTGTTATTTAGACCTAGCCTGTTACCAATCCCTGTCCATTCTTCCTTTGGACTGTCTGGTCCCATAGACAGTCAACCTCACTTCCGCATTTTTTCCTCCACCCTCTTTGCCACTATCTTAGTCCATTTTGTGCTGCTATAATAAACCATCACAGACTGGCTAATTTATAAAGAACAGAAATTTATGTACCCACAGTTCTTGAGGATGGTATAAATCCAAGATCAAGGTGTTGACATCTGGTGGGGACCATTTTGCTGTGTCCTCACATAGTGGAAGGTGGAAGGGTAAGAGGGGACGAATGTTGTGTCCTCACATGGTAGAAGAGTGAGAGAGTGAGCCCACTCCTCCAAGCTCTTTTTATAGCCGCATTGATCCAGTCATGAGGGTGGAGCCCTCACAACCTCCATTAGGCCCCACCTCCTGACACTGTTGCATTGCGGATTAAGTTTCCAACACATAAACTTTGGGGAACACATTCAGACCATGTCAGCCACTCACTCCATTCCATTCCCCAAGCTCCTCCCAGGCTCATCATTCTCAAACACATCACTGTGCTGGCTCTCAGGCTGGGAGTCAGCAGGATCAGAAACATCTACCAAGAGCCAGTGATGGATGGGTGGGTGGCTGGGACACTGGATGGAGGAGATCTCCACAACTATGGTTCTTGCTCTTCCTCTGCTCCTCTGCTCTCTCTCCTCCTCTCCTTTTCTCATCCCTCCCACTCTTCTTCATTTTCCTGAGATTATTAGATAGACCAGGAACAAAACAGTTCTGGCATCTGTTGCTCTCCTAGTCCAGCACCTCCGCTCCAGCCTTTAGCACACACATCCACACCTCCACTTGCCTGGCCCCTTTACCACATCATCTGGATTTCTCTACCTGGCTGTATCATTCAGGGTCCAATCAGGAAACAGAAACCACACAGTAATTTGAATGTGAGATGTTTAATATTAAGATTACTTAACTGTAACAGTGAAGTGATAAGAAGACGTAAAGAAAACTCTGAAGGTCACCCTGAGGCTGATGGAGAGCATCTGGGGAAGGACAAGTTTAAAGAAGACCCCTCTTCAAGGCTGAGATTCGGACTGCATCAGAGGTGTGGTTGTAGCCCACTGGGTGGCAGAAAGGTTCCCTGGGTTGCCCATGGTTGCCGGGCAAGGAGAAATCAACAGTCTTGGGTAGAGGCTAAGGCTGGTGCAAGAGTGCATGGAGGGCTGCAGGCATCAGGGGCCTGCTCTCCAGCAGGGTAATGAAGACTGGGGCATGCCAGGCCTGCATTAGGAACATCGTGGTGAGGTGGCCATGAGGTGGGGCTGGGCCATGAGCCTGAAGACTGCACACTCGGCACACGGCTGGGGCAGTGATAAGAGCCATGCAGCTGGAGGCAGGAGAAGACAGCAGCAAGCCAGACCCAGGAGGAGAAGCCCCTTCCTCCTGCATAGACTCACAGCATGCTACTGACAAAGCTGAATATCGTGTTTGGTGCAAAGGAGAAATGCCCAAACTGTCTTGTCATAGAGTAGGTGCAGAATGATGGATTTGGGGCTGAGAGGCAAGGGATCAATGGATTGCTAGCTGGACACAGGCCTTTCCCTGCATCCCCAGTCCGGCTCACCCCGCTTCCCGGATTCTGTTTTCCAGCACTCACCCTCTGGCCTGTCAGTCTGGCTGCTTCGGCCGGCTCCCTCCAGGCTCTGCTCATTCTATTAAGGAATTCTATTCACTTCCATTAAGGAAAGCATTCTTCCTGCTGTCTTCTTGATCAAACACTACCCATTCTGCAGGCCCAGTGCAGGGGCCGGGCAGGTATCTGTGAACCGCCTCCTATTGTCTTCTGTTGCAGTTCAGCCAGCTCTGTGACAGTGAATTCTTGTCACTTCTTGAGTGTCTCCTTAATTAGACTGTAGCTTCCTTGAGAACAGGGACTGTGTCTCTTTCCCTCTGTTTTCTTATATGCCTGGAATAATGCCTTAGTCGATATTACAGCGTGATTGATTGATGGCGTGTGAATTTCAGGGTTAGGGGAGCTAGTTGGGGAATATTTAGAGATATCTGGAAAGAAATTCAGTGGCTACTCCTTTCTCCACATATACCCTAGACCCCAGTGCTTACTGGAGACTGAGAGCCTCCCTGACACAGAGGACTGTTTATATCCTTTCTGGTGCTATAAAATAGTGTGATTGCAACAGCACTAATTAATAGTGTGGCGTTCCCTCCTGTAACTCTGTGTACTGGTGAAGGAGATGTAAAAATGTTAGGAGCAAAAGAAAATGATTTTGACCTCTCTGACCTGAGTCTAGTTAGGGGGAAAATATCTTCCTCCCTCATCACTTTTAAAAAGCAGAGTTCCTTTCATAATAGAGACTTATTTCTTGTGATGAAATACTAGAGATCATAAGGAAGTAGAGAAAGAAAATGACCCGAGTGCTTTATAAGGGACAGGTTATTGGATCAATGCCTCTTTGTCTTATTAATCTGTGTTTTCCCAAATGGCCTGTAAGTGATTCTTGAATCACTGTGATCTCAGTCTCAATAGCCAGAAGTAGGATATATTAAAAGCTTTGGCCTGGGCAACGAGTCACTTGTTTATCAAACAAGGCTCCGCTACTCTTTTTGCTGGCATTTCTGGACAATCTTTTATAAGTTATCAATTTCCTTTTTTTGTTTTTTAATCTGAGTTAGATCTTCCCTGACTACCTCCTACCATTAGACTGAGCTGATGTTCCTCTTTTGTATTTCCATAGCATTAAAGGGCAGCGGGGAGAGTATGTATCTTGTATTGTAATTGCTAGTTAACTGGGTCATTCTGGAATGTTCTTTTTTAACTATGTGTCCTCAGGATTTAAACCAGTGCCTTACACATAGTCAAGGCTCAATAAACATTGTTTGAATGAATGGATGGTTGTGAGAGGTGACAGCATGCTGGCAGCCCTCACAGCCCTCGCTCGCTCTTGGTGCCTCCTTGGCCTTGGCGCCCACTCTGGCGGCGCTTGAGGAGCCCTTCAGCCCACCGCTGCACTGTGGGAGCCCCTTTCTGGGCTGGCCAAGGCCGGAGCCGGCTCCCTCAGCTTGCAGGGAGGTGTGGAGGGAGAGGCGCGGGCGGAAACCGGGGCTGCGCAGGGCGCTTGCAGGTCAGCACGAGTTCCGGGTGGGGGTGGGCTTGGCGGGCCCCGCACTCGGAGTGGCCGGCCGGCCCACAAGACCCGGGCAGTGAGGAGCTTAGCACCTGGACCAGCAGCTACTGTGCTCGATTTCTCGCCGGGCCTTACCTGCCTCCCCGCGGGGCAGAGCTGGGGACCTGCAGCCCACCATGCCTGAGCTTTCCCCCATCCCCCCGCCGTGGGCTCCTGCCTGGCCCGAGCCTCCCCGACGAGCGCCACCCCCTGCTCCACAGCAGCCAGTCCCATTGACGGCCCAAGGGTTGAGAAGTGCGGGCGCACGGCGCGGGACTGGCAGGCAGCTCCACCTGCGGCCCCAGTGCGGGATCGACTGGGTGAAGCCAGCTGGGCTCCTGAATCTGGTGGGGACTTGCAGAATCTTTATGTCTAGGTAAGGGATTGTAAATACACCAATCGGCACTCTGTATCTAGCTCAAGGTTTGTAAACACACCAACCAGCACTCTGTGTCTAGCTCAGAGTTTGTGAATGCACCAATTGACACTCTGTTATCTAGCTAATCTAGCGGGCAGGTGGAGAACTTTTGTGTCTAGCTCAGGGATTGTAAATGCACCAATCAGCACCCTGTCAAAATGGACCAATCAGCTCTCTGTAAAACAGACCAATCGGCTCTCTTAAAATGGGCCAATCAGCTGGGTGTGGGTGGGGCCAGATAAGAGAATAAAAGCAGGCTGCCGGCGCTGGTAGTGGCAATCTGCTGCAGTATCCTTCAACGGTATGGAAGCTTTAGTTCTTTTACTCTGTAGTAAATTCTGCGGCTGCTGACACTTAGAGTCTATACTGCTTTTATGAGCCGTAACACTTAGTGGGAAGGTTTGCAGCTTCACTCTTAACATCAGCAATATCATGAACACACGGAAAAGGAAGAAACTCTAAACACATCCGAACGTTAGAAAGAACTGAATGCTGAGCATGTTGCCTTTAAAAACTGTTACACTCACTGTGAGGATCCCTGGTTTTATTCTTGAAGTCAATGAGATCAAGAACCCACCAATTCTGCACGCAGTTGGATGGTGAAATAGTTATGGGTCTGGGGCTGCTATAATAAAATAACAGACTGGGTGGCTTATGAACATAAACAAATTTTTCGCAGTTCTGGAGAGTTAGGAGTCCAAGGTCAAAGTGCTAGCAGGTTTGGCATCTAGGGAAGGCCACCTCGTTGGTTCGTGGATAACCTTCTTCACCATACCCTTATGTGGTGGAAGAGGCAAGGAACTCTCTGGAACCTCTTTTATAAGGGCATAAATTCCATTCCTGAGGGCTCCAACGTCATGACCTGATAACCTCACAAAGGGGCCTTCTAGTGCTCTAATGCCATTACTGTGGGCATTAGGATTTCAACATATGAATTTGGGGAGGATTAAACATTCAGTCCATTGCTCCAATTTAACTGGTTTTAAGCATAAGAGAAAATATATGGGCTCATGTGAAAATTGGGACATCCTAAGGGTAGTTCTAGCTTCAGGCACGACTGCAGGGATTCAAATTGTATCACGGGGGCTTGATCTTTCAGTGTGTCTTGGTTCTTCTGTCACCTAGATTTGTGTCGTTCTCATGAATGCTCTCTCCATGTGGAATAATAAAGCCACAGAAGGTCCTATGCCTTCTGCCTAGCATTGTGAATGCTAATGACATGTGGAATGGATACTTTTGTTATGTGGGGCTGTCCCATACATTGCAGGATATTTAGCATCCCTGGCTTCCAGGTATCAAATGCCAGCATTGCCCCCATACATTGTGACTAAATACGTCCACCACATTTCCAAATGCCCCTTAGGGAGGCAGTATGGCCTCTAATTGAGAGCCACAACTCTAGGCTGACTTTATACCTACGGTCGTGATCCCAGAGAAGATGGCCTGATTCTCTATCACCTGGTGTCTATATCAGTTCCTGAAAAGGATTCTGATGAGCTCTGCTGGGCTTATGTTTCCACCCCTGGGCCAATCACAGTCTTTAATGTGTAAAGGGCTTTGCCAGAGTCTGATTGGTCAATGTATAGTTATTGCTGCTGAGCAAATTATTCCAAAACTTAGCAACTTAAAATATGTATTACCTAAACCAATTTCTCTGGTCAGGAATCTGTGAGCAGCTTGGTTGGGTGGTTCTGTCTCAGGGCTTCTCATGAGGCTGCAGTCAAGCTGTTGGCCAGGGCTTCTTCTCAAGACTCAATGGGGGCTGGAGGATCTCGTCCACACTCACCCACATGGCTGCTTTCAGGCCTCAGTTCCTCACTGGCTGTTGGGCACCTTGCCATGTGGCCTCTTCACAGGCTGACTGAGTGTCCTCTTCAAATGGCAACTGGCTTTTTCCAGAATGGCATATCCAAGAGAGAAAGAGAAAAGAAAAGAAGAGACAAGGAGAACCCACTGTAGAAGCTGCAGTCTTGTAAAACCTAACCTTGAAAATGACATACCATCCTTTCTGCCATTATTGGTCACATTAGAGCAGCTGTGGTCAATTGTAGGCAGGGGCTCCACGAGGGTGTGAATGTGAGGAGGCAGGACCCCTGTGGGGCACACTCAGAAGCTGCCTCCCTTAGACAACAAGGATGCAGTCTGTGCTCACTGCTGGACATAGAGGGTAAAGTCCCAGGAACAACAGCTCCAGGAAATCACAGAGGGTGGGGAGGGGCATTTCCCAAAAAAAAAAGGTCATGCAGTGCAAACCAAAAGTGCATGTCTGCCACAAATAAATACTGCAATCCACTTCCTCACCAACTGACTCAAGGAGGGCTGCATAGGGTAAGTTCTAATAAAAATAATGCTGTGAATTATTTCTGTCCATCTGTAGATCATCATTTGTCTCTTAAGGATCTTTTTCTACTGCCAACTGACATTCCTACTCAGCGCTTATTTGTGCAAAAAGCTTTCACAAGCAATTCAACTGCAGGCTTATAGATAGGTTTTGGAAATCTTGGGAGTAGATCAATATTTGAGTGTTTGTCTCATATAAATTTATTCTGACAGCTGCTTACTTCCTTTCCAAAATTCTCCTTTCTTTGGTGCTCTTTTAATTTTTTGAATGTGTAGCAGGGAGAGAGCATCACTGTGTCCTAGTATGTTTTCACTGGAAAGAAGCAGAGGCAGTGTGCAGGACTGCAGGAGCAGCTGAGCTTACCACCAGATAAGACATGGCTGCTCAGAAGGAGGTATGTTGCTTGGTTCTGTGCATTCGGAGAGCTTTTCTGTAGTTCGTTTTCCCAGAGTCTGTGTTTTCTTATTTGGGATGAATGGCATACGGAGGCAAGGTGACTTTTTGTGGCTTTGGTTTCTTTGGTGGAAGTACAGCCAGCTACTGAGCCATCCTGACACTCCACTGCCCCCAGGAAGGAGAAGCCACTGTTTGTCTTCCCACCCACCCTGCTGAACAAAGCCTGCCAAGCACTGTATAACCAATGCCCGAGACAGTTGATGAAAGGTTTGGCGTCATTGGAGCCTTCTCTCAAAGCTTTTGGAAAGTCATACAGGAGACAGATTATAAGGAAGTCTTGCTAGAGTTTAATCACACAAATGAAGAAACCATGTTTCATTACTCCTTCAACCAATGAAAACAAAATGCTAAGTGTGAGACCTTGTGTTAGTTAGCCAGGGATGCTAAATATCCTGCAATGTATGGGACAGCCCCACATAACAAAGAAGTATCCATTCCACATGTCATTAGCATTCACAATGGGAAACCCTGGCATAGGAACTTCTGTGGCTTTATTATTATTCCACATGGAGAATTATTATTCCCCTCCCCATCCCTCCCCTCTCCTCCCCTCCCCTCCCCTCCCCTCCCCTCCCCCTCCTCTCTCCCTCCCTCCCTTCCTTCCTTCTTTTCCCACTCTGTCACCCAGGCTGGAGTACAGTGGCACAATCACAGCTCACTGCAGCCTCCACCTCCTGGGCTTCAGTGATCCTCCTATCTCAGCCCCCCAAGTAGCTGGGACCACAGGCACACACCATCACACCCAGCTAATCTTTTGTATTCTTTTTTTTTTTTTTTTTGTAAAGATAGGGTTTTGCTATGTTGCCCAGACTGGTCTTGAACTCCTAAGCTCAAGCAATCTGCCCACCTCGGCCTCCTAAACTGCTGGGATTACAGGCATGAGCCACCGTACCCAGCCATTAAGTCTAATTTCTTACATAAATCCTTTGCGTCAAATTGGGCACCCCATTAACAGTGAGTATTTTGTGCAATGTGGGAGAATGTGTTTCTCCCTCTTGGGGAAGCCCAGTAGGTCACCAAGCTGAGACCAAGCTTTGCCAGTCTCTGGGTAGAGGTTCCCAGGAATGGAGTGTGTGGTGCAGTGTAGCAAAGGCATGTAGGTCTATGCACTGGACATTGCAACTGGTTTTCAAAAATGATTAGACATTTGAAAATGCCATCCTCTTTTTTTTATTTTATTTTATTTTATTTTATTTTATTTTATTTTATTTTATTTTTTTAATTTCTGAAGTATTTATTGATCATTCTTGGGTGTTTCTCGGAGAGGGGGATATGGCAGGGTCATAGGATAATAGTGGAGAGAAGGTCAGGAGATAAACACATGAACAAAGGTCTCTGGTTTTCCTAGGCAGAGGACCCTGCGGCCTTCTGCAGTGTTTGTGCCCCTGAGTACTTGAGATTAGGGAGTGGTGATGACTCTTAAAGAGCATGCTGCCTTCAAGCATCTGTTTAACAAAGCACATCTTGCACCACCCTTAATCCATTTAACCCTGAGTTGACACAGCACATGTTTCAGAGAGCAGGGGGCTGGGGGAAAGGCCATAGATCAACAGCATCCCAAGGCAGAAGAATTTCTCCTAGTCAGAACAAAATGGAGTCTCCTATGCCCACCCCTTTCTACACAGACACAGCAACAATCTGATCTCTCCTTCCTTTCCCCACACTTCCTCCCCTTCTCTTCAACAAAACCGCCATCGTCCTCATGGCCGGCTCCCGATGGTCGCTGTCTCTTCGGAGCTGTTGGGTACACCTCCCAGACAGGGCAGCCGGGCAGAGGCGCTCCTCACCTCCCAGACAGGGCGGCTGGGCAGAGGCGCCCCTCGCTTCCCAGACGGGGCTGCCCGGGCAGAGGCGCTCCTCTCCTCCCAGACGGGGCGGCCGGGCAGAGGCGCTCCTCACTTCCCCGACGGGGCCGCCCGGGCAGAGGCGCTCCTCGCTTCCCAGACGGGGCCGCCCGGGCAGAGGCGCTCCTCAGTTCCTCCCAGACTGGGTGGCAGCCGGGCAGAGGCGCTCCTCACCTCCCAGACGGGGCGGCCGGGCAGAGGCGCTCCTCCCTTCCCCGACGGGGCGGCCGAGCAGAGGCGCTCCTCACTTCCCAGAGGGGGCGGCCGAGCAGAGGCGCTCCTCACTTCCCAGAGGGGGCGGCCGGGCAGAGGCGCTCCTCACTTCCCAGACGGGGCGGCCGGGCAGAGACGCTCCTCACTTCCTCCCAGATGGGGTGGCGGCCAGGCAGAGGCGCTCCTCACCTTCCAGACAGGGCGGCCGGGCAGAGGCGCTCCTCACCTCCTAGACGGGGCGACCAGGCAGAGGCGCTCCTCACTTCCCAGACGGTGTGGCGGCTGGGCAGAGGTGCTCCTCCCTTCCCAGATGGGGCAGCCAGGCAGAGGCGCTCCTCACTTCCCAGACGGTGTGGCGGCCGGGCAGAGGTGCTCCTCCCTTCCCAGATGGGGCAGCCAGGCAGAGGCGCTCCTCACTTCCCAGACGGTGTGGCGGCCGGGCAGAGGTGCTCCTCCCTTCCCAGATGGGGCAGCCAGGCAGAGGCGCTCCTCACTTCCTCCCAGACGGGGTGGCGGCCAGGCAGAGGCGCTCCTCACTTCCCAGAGGGGGCGGCCGGGCAGAGGTGCTCCTCACTTCCTCCCAGACGGGGTGGCAGCCGGGCAGAGGCACTCCTCACCTCCCAGACGGGGCGGCCGGGCAGAGGTGCTCCTCATCTCCCAGACGGGGCGGCCGGGCAGAGGTGCTCCTCATCTCCCAGACGGGGCAGCCGGGCAGAGGTGCTCCTCACTTCCTCCCAGACGGGGTGACGGCCGGGCAGAGGCACTCCTCACCTCCCAGACGGGGCGGCCGGGCAGAGGAAAATGCCATCCTCTTATACTTACTTTGTCCCTGACATTTCTCACTCCTTTAACCTTCCAGGTAGCTGAATACAGAATAATAGAGTAGGTGAAGAAACACACCATCATTAGTAAATATGCTTGCCTTTCCTCCTGCTCGTTCCAATACAGACCAAAAAGGAGGGAAAGGAAGAGGCCATGAAGATTAATTTGGTTGTCTTAGCTGCTATTCATGGGGCCTGATGTTTCTGTTTTATATTTGTAATAATCCAGAATATTGGGGCAAAAGCTTATCCATGGCTGGATGGCTCTATAGGATGTGGGATCATTCCTGAGAGTTCTGGGAGAGGTGGGATTTGGGTTGGGATATCTCTGGAATGGTGGGTAGGATATGGTTTGTGTCCATGCTTTCCCCCAATACTTAGGCTCTAGCTTTTGATATTCCTCCCCTTGGTCCCTCACCCTGAAGTGAGCAACTGGCAGGGCTTGAAAAAGGTCAGAGCCTCAAGCCTTGGTCTCAGACAGGCCTGACTTCAAATTCTACTAGCTGTGTGAGTTCGGATAGGTTACTTAACCTCTCTGGACTTCTGTTTTCTTATCTGAAGAAAGGAGATAATGACTGATATGGTTTGACTCTGTGTTCCCACCCAAATCTCATCTCGAATTGGAATCCCCACGTTTGGAGGGAGGGACGTGGTGGGAGGTGATTGGGTCATGGGGGCAGTTTCCCCATGCTGTTCTTGTGATAGTGAGGGAATTCTCGCGAGATCTGATGGTTTAAAAGTGGCAGCTTCCCCTATGCTGTCTGTCTCCTGCTGCCATGTAAGATGTGCCTTGCTTCCCCTTCACCTTCTGCTATGATTTTAAGTTTCCTGAGGCCTCACCAGCCATGTGGCACTGTAAGTCAATTAAACCTCTTCTGTTTAAAAATCACCTAGTCTCAGGTAGTATCTGTATAGCAGTGTGAGAACGAACTGGAGTGAGGATGGAATCGGGTATTGCAGTGAATGGCAGACCTTGGGGAGGGTCCGCTTCTCTTGTTCTAGCACCCAGGATGGGCCGTCCTCAGAGTGTGGCTCCAGAAGCTCCTGGCTTCAGAATGGCAGAGCCGGTGTGGCCTTACTGCTCACAAGGTAGGCATCCCTCTTTGGCTCTTTTTTTTTGAAGACGGAGTCTTGCTCTGTCACCCAGGCTGGAGTACAGTGGCATGATCTCGACTCACTGCAACCTCTACCTCCCAGGTTCAAACAATTCTCCTGCCTCAGCCTCCTGAGTAGCTGAGATTGCGGGCACCTGCTACCATGCTCAGCTAATTTTTGTAGTTTTAGTAGAGATGGGGTTTCACCATGTTGGCCAGGCTGGCCTCCAATTCTTGACCTCAGGTGATCCACCCACCTCGGCCTCCCAAAGTGCTGGGATTACAGGCATGAGCCACCGTCCTGGCACCTCCTTGGCTCTTAAGAGTCAAAATACAGTGTTGTTGTTGCTGTTGTTTTTTCATCAGTCTTCATGATTTTTGTTTCGATGGAGGGAGGCTGTAATGTCCCAAATGCTTTATCTTGGGCAGTGGGATCAGCATAGCCCTTGGAATTACCTGCCACCTACAGTGTTGCTGGAAGAAGCAGCACCCCGCCACATGCTCTTTTTTTGAGGTTTTGCCTCAGTAAATCCTTACGAGGCTCAGGCAGACAATTTATCCCATCATTTGACCATGATTTTTGTTAATAGAAGAAAGGTAGTAATTGTGGAATGCAGCCTGCAGGAAGTAAACAAAATACTTCCCTGCTTAATAAGCCTTTCATTCATTTTCTCAATCTCCTGCTGGGTTTGTCTTTGTCTTTTTCTTTTTTAAAATGGAAAAATCATTTTGTTGATTTTTTCCCTCATTGAAAGACTTTAATGGAAGAAATATTATGGGATATTTAGTCCTCTGCCTCCTTTCTCCTCCCTGAAGCTCTGCTTCAATCATATCAAACTGGCTGCAGCCGGGGCTTCAGAACCCAGCTGGGAATAAAACCGGGATAGAGTGGAGCACCACCCTGCCATTTTGCTACCTGGGGCTGTACACGGTGGGGCAGGCTTTGTCCTAGATCCCAAAACAGCGGTGCTGAGTGTTCTATGTGCAGAGCTTTATGCAAATGCCTGCACACTTCTGCCTGCATCTCACCCTGCTCCATAAAACTAGACCACCAGTGCCTGAAGGCCATGCTAATCAGGAGTGGGGAGCCCAGAAAACAAGCCTGCCAAGCTCCTGCCTGCAGGAGCTCTGAGTCTGATCTGCAGAGGAGGTATAGGCCTTAGACGGGAGGCCATGGCGACCACATTGCTAACAGCTGTGGTGAGTGAGGCTTGGGGAAAGTAGGGGAGCTGTTGAGTGGTGGGATGGGGATCTGCTCTTCGCTAGATGCTGCAGGCTGAGGCAAATCACTTGAAAAGGGCATTGTTTGGAGCTCTGCATTCACAATCATATTTGAGACTAAACTAAGGGAAGAAAAACAGTGAAGGGTGGGGAAGGGAAGGAGTTAGAAGAATAAAGTAGGCAGCAGCCCTATTTGCGAGCCCTCTGCCTCTCAGTGAGTGCTTTTTTTACAGGAGCCCAGGCTCTTCCTTTCCCTGAGGTTTCTGCAGACACTGACAGGAGTGATGCAGAGGCTGGAAGTGCAGGGCTGTAGGACAGACTGATCCTCAGCCTCCAGAAGAGGGGCCTTTGAAAGCTCAGCCCTCGGGTCCCTGCTAAGGTGTGCACTGCAGCCCCAGCAGCCTGAGCACAGCCTTTCTACTCACATTGAGGACTAACCTGATGACATCCTGCCCATCTTTGGGTTTGCTTGCATTTGCTGCCGAGACTAAGGCATAGCCATTGTCTTGGTCTTTCAGCTTTTGAAATGTTTTCCTCTACTTCTTCTATCAGACAGTATCTAAATGACACCAATAAGTGAAACTGAAGCAGTCAGATCTGTGTCCCCCTTTAGGGTTTGGCAATGAATGATAGTGAAGGTGGCTTCCTAGGCCCATCCCGAATGTTTAATTCATTCTTGCATCAGTGAGCTCACCCCTCACAACTGCCACATTAGCAACCTCACTCTAATAACTTTCCTGGCAAAGGCAGAAGTGACAGCCCAGCCTCAATCATTACATCACTCCCCAACCCTTTCGCACAGACTGCCTCCCATGGCTTACCACAGCATCTGAAAACACCCATGGCGCTGAGGCTGGCATTGCCACTTACAATGATCTGGCCCCTGCTGCCTTCCCAGCACCTGCTCCACCCCATCTTCACTTAGTCTCTGTTCTATGAAAACTGTATCCACTCTTTCCTGAACATTCTCTGCACCTTCCCACTTCTCTGCTTTTCCTTAAGGAGTTCTACCACAGGAATACCCTCCACATCTCTACCTGCTGAAATCTCATCATCCTCCAGGGCACAATGCAAATGTGATTTTCTTGATGAAGCCCTTCGTGATTTCTGCAGCTTCATTATGACTTTCTGAACTTGTGTCTCTTTGTTCATTCCTGTCCATGGTTCACACCCTAAGCCCTCATCTTTGATGTGGGTCATCAACTTTCTGGACCAACTTTTTAAAAACAAATATGCATTGAAGGCTTACAGTGTTCCCACTACTTTGCAGAGATTGGCAATGGAAAGATGATTAAGAGACTGAATGTGTCTTTGAGGACATCAAAAATCCAGGCAGGTAAACAGCTAATTACAATGAAATGTGCTAAGACACAGGAACAGGATTCTGGGAGTACACAGAGATGGACAAGGGCCCAAAGCTACTGAAGTTCCTGGTGTGTGCAAGGAATAGTTGCTAGTCTCTGGGTGGTTGGAGGAAGGACTTGCATAGGGGTGCATTGGGAAGTGAAGCTGGAAAACCTGTGATCCTAGATTGTAACGGAATTTGTGGGTCAAGCTATTTTGCAGGCAATAAGAAAGCATCAGAAATCATGGAGCAGGGGAGTGATGGGTCAGAGCTGAATTTCACAAAGGCTCCTTTGACCTGAGCAGGTTCTACTCCTGGCCCAATTACAGCTGAGTTCCTGAGTACCCAGCAACTGCAGGGTGCCTGGCTGTTCCCTGGCAGCAGTGGGGTTCTGTCACATCAGCCATCAGTAGGGAGTTCCTGTCTCATTGCCTCCACATGCTTTCCGAAAGCCAAGAGCAGAAAGTGAGCCTGTGGATTAGGAGGATGTCCAGGCAGAGATGCTGGCCCCAGTAGGGCCTATAATCATAATGGGGTCCACATATGTGGCCTGTTAAATCCTGCCTATCCTCGGTAGGCATTGAGAAATGAGTGGTCCCCCCATGGGGCGAGGTGGGAAGAACCAGGATATGGCTATGAACAGTAGATACTAGGACTGCCCTGCCTAGAGTGGTGGAGGAGCTAATCAGGCCCAGGTAGTAGCCTAGGTCCATGGAGTGGACCCACACTGGAAGGGCGAGGCATGCTCAGTATGAAGGCTTGTAGGTCTTGCCTCGTTGACTAGCACCCAGATATGGTTGGCAGCAGAGAAAATGCCCATGAGCAGCTGGAGCTTGCCGGAGCCCAGAAGTATATATGGGTCACTCGATCCTCATGGGGAAGGGGGTGCAGCTGAACTCCACGCCATGTGGCCGAGGATGCTGATTTATTTCCTGTTGCCGTCAAATCAGGCTTAGGTGCTAGAGGGGGGGCAGCCACGGCTGTGGCTGTGGGTGGCTGAAGAAGGCAGAGGCAGGGGAAATGAGGCAGGGCTGACAGTTGTCCTGGTATCGTGTAGACTTTCTTAAATTAGCAGTGTGGAGAGGAAGTAGGAAAGAAGAGCCAGAAAGTCAGCAGCCAGACTTTTCCATACCATCTGGGATGGGAAGCAGAAGGCTGCCAAGAAAAACCATGTGCTGGAGCTAATTGGTAGGACTTGGAAGCAGAAGTAACATAGCACCCTACTAAATCAAGAGGCTTTTTTCTTTTCTTTTTGTTTCTCCTTTCTTTTCTGCTTTTTCTTTTCTCTTTCCATTTATTTTCCTTTTCTTCTTTTTTTCTCCTCTCGCCCTTCCTTTCCCTTCTCTTCGCTTCCCTTTCCTTCACTTCCCTTTTCCTTTCATTCTTTTCTTAAACATATAAATCTATGGAGCCTCAAAGAAATGGTACTACTAAGAAATTACAGATCTAAAGATTCAGGATAATAATGTAAACCAGTGAGCCAAGATTAAGCTGAGTCACATTTGATAGTTTAATGTAAGAAGATGCTAATTTTGAGTGTAGAAGTTTAATTTTTAAAAATGTTGCTACAAATTAGATTCCTAATTTGTAATGCCATTTTAAGGGATATTATCTTTAAGAGAAAGTCATCGCAATTGGATCATTGCATGCCTTAAATTCTTAATTACAAAAAATTACTCACGATGAGGAATAGTTAACTGTGAGGTCTATGCCACTGTATCGGGTACAACCAGCCACCTGGTGTAGCGAACACTCCATGTCTTGGAGGAATTAAGGAGTTTTTAGATAGATACATTCTTTTTAACCTTATTCAGCTACCTCAAAGGTCTCATAGAGAATTTGCACTTCTCAGGGATGAGGTTTTTCTTTTTTTCTAATCTGTCCCCAAGAAGATGAGGGGACCGGGGCTTTTCTAATCTGTCCCCAAGAAGATGAGGGGACAGCTAATGGTTTGAAAAGCCAGCATCTAATGAGGCTTTCTCCCTCCCCCTCTTATTTCCTTCTCCCTCCCTCCATTCTTCTTTCTTTCCATTTATTTACTCTTTGCTTATGGCTCTAGTTCTTTTAATTTTTTTTCCTAAAAAAATATCAACATAGGAAGGAACTACTCTTTCCAAACCTGCCTATTATGTTTCTGTTTCTTTAGAGATAGAGGACAGGCATCATTAATTGCAGAATAACACTTTAATAAACCTTTGGGTTATGAAACGCGTATACCCCAGACTATCTTCTGGAATAGAGTGGTTTAAGACAACAAGGATATACAAATTTTGTGAAATTAATATGTCTTCATTGAGGGCAGAATTGCACATCTCAGGTGATTTTTGTCCTAGAAACAACTTTTTTTCTTCTTCTATGGGAGTCTCAGAAAATATCTGTCTGGACTCAAAGTTGAAGAGACATGGTTCTTTGGGAGCCGAGTTGGCCTCTTCACTGTGACCACAGAGAATGGTGTCTAGTGGGGACCTTGAAGAAGTCTTGACCCCTGGGCTCCAAAAGTAGCCAAACCTCCTGTTATCCCCATCAAAACGTATTTATGTCATCAAAACTTAATCATTACAATCTATGATTAGAACTAACAAGTAGTGCAGGGTTCAAGCTTGGGCAGAGAGCCAGATGGCTAATGAGGTGACCCTCACGGTGAGGACAGCATTCCTGGGGGAGTCCCAGGAGTACCAGGCTTGGACCGCTGTTTTCAGGCTATTATTGAGCATGTGAGCCTTGAAGGGTGGAGGAGTCTGGGACACCTCGGTGTCAGGCAGATCCATGGAGCCACTCTTCATGCTTCCGTGTGCTCACGGTACCACCCTACAGTCACTGGCTCAGATTCTTGGCAAAAGGAGACAGGACGTCATTCCTGCCTCCTGCCATTAGAAAGGGGGCCAGCCGCAGGCCTGAAGTCAGTTTCACGGAGGTGGGTGGACTGGAGCTATGACTTGAACAAAGCACATCCTTACATCCTTCCGATTGTCCACTTCCCTGGCACCCTGTTACTTACAGTTTGCTCTCCTACTAACACTCAATTTTACATTCTTCTGATAATGCTCAGATTTCTCTCTCCCCAAGCCAAGTTGAACCTCCATGAAGGCATCCTTCCCCTACCAGGGTTTCCATAAATACCTGCAGAAGAGCAGCCTCATGCCATAGTCCTGCGGTTTTCCACAAGATCTATTTGAGGTACAGCAGAACCATAGCTTACAGACTTGGGATCAGAAAGTCAGAAAATGCCCAGTTCCTTAGCCCAGAATAGGCCACTCCACACCAAGTCTAACCCCCTGAGGATCCACCTGTCCCTCATTTTTCTAAAAGGCGCTTGCAAGTCTGCACAGGTGAAAGAAGGAGAAGATAATTCCCAAGAGTGCCAAAAAGCCCGCCCCCCATCCCTGGCCCCTGTGGCAGAAACTACCCCTTTTAAAAAGTCACACAAATGGGAAACAAACACTGGATTTCAGCTCAGCAGTTTTGGAATCAGAAAAATCTGGATTTGGTTCCCCAGTGTATCATTCTCTGGTTGTATGACCTTGGGTAAGCTGTTTTACTTATGTGATTTTCAGAATAACTGGAGAAGGAGGTGTTTTCATTTCCATTTAAAAAATAAGGAAAATGAGGCTGGGTACAGTGGCTCATGCCTGTAATCCCAGCATTTTGGTAGGCAGAGGTAGGAGAATCGATTGAGCCCAGGAGTTTGAGACTAGCCTGGGCAACATGACAAAACCTCTACAAAAAACAAAAAGCAAAAAATTAGCTGAGTGTGGTGGTGCATGCCTGTAGTCTCAACTACAGGCTGAGGTGGGAGAATCGCCTGAGCCCGAGAGGTCATGGCTGCAGTGAGGCATGATTTTACCACTGCACTCCAGCCTAGATGACAGAGTGAGACCCTGTCAAAAAAAAAAAAAAGAAGAAAATGAGACATGAGACTAACTGAGGCTATGGGAGTAAAATGTGGAGCGTGATGCATGTCCACGTGCAGTATATGGAATGTGTTCAATATACAGAAGGTACTTGCTGTCATTAGAGTTTATTTCCTTGGAATAATGATGATGATGATATGAAGAAGTCTTATGTTTATATAGCTCTTCAAGATTTACAAAGGACTTTTAATTATCCTCAAGAGAGTGGTATGCATTTAAAGAGCTGGTCCTGGAGAAACAGGCCTTGGCTTCCTTACAGGCAATTGATTTTTTTATTTCAAGAAAGATAAGTCATTTCTTACTCCTTACTAACACTGATGCTTCCGTCGTGTGCCACTAAACAGAGGCATGGTCTTGGTACAAAGCCCTGGGGAGAGCACAGGTATCTCCTCTTGATCCCAATGCCCCCACCTGACCCAGACCAGAGATTCCAAGAGAGGCAATGGTATGGAGGCCCCCCTGGGATGTGCTGTGTGGAGATAAGGAGGGGCTGGATACGTATCCCTAAAATGGAAGAGCTTTCCCGTGAACCCCAGTTCCTTATTCCTGGACCTTAAACAGTTTATAATTTCATTGCTGTCTTTTGGTCTTCTGCAGTGGGTTGAATGGTGTCCTCCTCCCCAACAAAAAGCACATCCGCTAGGAACCTGTGACTGTAATTTTATTTGGACAAAGAGTCTTTTCAGATATAATTAAGAATCTCAAGATGAGATCATCCTGGATTATTCAAGCTGACCCTAAATCCAATGACAAGTGTTGGTATAAGAGATAAAAGAAGAGAAGATAGGGGCACACAGAGGAGAGGGCCATGTGAAGACGAAGGCAGAGATTGGAGTGAGGCTGCCACAAGCCAAGGGGTGCCTGGAGCCACCAGAACTAGACAAGCAACAATGAAATTTTCCCTAGAACCTTCGGAGAGAGAACGTGACTCTGCTGAAACTTTGATTTTTGGAGTTCTAGCTTCTAGAACTTCAAGAATAAATTTCTGTTGTTTTAGCCACATCATTTGTAGCAATTTGTTACAGCAGCCCTAGAAAACTAATATACCTTTTCCCTCTCTCTCTCTCTAACACACACACACACACTTCCACCTTTAAAAAAAGGAAGAAGATGAAAACAACGTTAAGGGGGAGAAATATTGAAGTATTCATATGGCCAGAAAAGTAACGTCTCCCCTACTCGAGGGTGAGACCCCTGGAAGGAGTTTCTCCCTCCCTACTCTCTTTCTCTGCTCCCTCTAAAAGGTTGGAGAAAGGCTGGCAGGTTTATTCAGCTGTTTTACTTGCTTCCCCCTTTGTATTCCCTTCAAACTCATCCATTTCTCTCAATCACAGAAGGGACTTGCCGAGCAAAGCCTGACATTTTCCAGTTCTTGGGTCTGTGCCTGGAATTAACAGCCCTCCCCAGGAAGGCAGAATGAATTCCCAGGATGTCAGCGCAGAAGCCCTTGGGCTGCCTGGCTGTGGCTTCCCTTCCCGCCCCTGGAACCAGTGCAGGGTGATGCCAGGCTCCACGTGAACAGATGAGTACTCACTGAGCAGGATCATAAATCCTGCCTAAGCAGCCCTGGTGGCTTCAGGAGAGTCAACACCATAGTGGTCCCCTTCACTCAGGATGGCCAACCTTTAAGAAAGGTTAGATGGATTTAAGGTGCAGCTTTGTGTCTGTTTGCCAGCCAAAATTTTAGTTTACCCAAAGCCCACAAGACTTCTGAAAGCTCCCTTATCCATGTGTGGGCCCAAGGTTTTCGTGATGGAGAATGTGGTCCCAGTGTAGCTGACATCACTGGTTCATCAAATGAGCTAGACTTGGTGCAGAGTAAGCAAAAAAAAAAAAAAAAAAAAAAAATTGATGCTCCTCATCATTACCTCAACTCACCGACATATATATCTATCCAATTAACAGCTTTCCTGACCAGGTTTAGGTCCTAATAAGCAGTCTCATTTTTTTAGGTTAAAAAAAGTCTACTTTAATCTAATATGAAAGCTCTAGGGTCTCCCATTTAAAGCTTCTTGCCCTCGGTCCAGCGTTGACCTGCATTAGTCTTGGAAACCCTCATTGGAGGAGATAGCAGAGTGGTCTGCTTCTTCAGGATTTGTCTTCCACCCTACACTCATCTCCCACCCCCCAGGCTGACTTGGTCTCCATGGGGAGACCTGCTCTACCTAGAGGAAGAACAGGGAGACAAAGTGCAAAGGGCCCAAATGTTAGCTCTGATTATGGTGAGTTCTGTGAAAATGTCCCTCTGGGGAACCCCCTTGGAGTCCCCTGCCCACTGCATGACTCACAGGTGCAATGGTGCAGGTGACGCCCACTGCATGGCTCATGGGTACAGAGGTGCAGATGATGCCCACTGCATGGTTCATGGGTGCAATCATGCAGGTGATGCCCCATGGGCCTGCCATTTTGATTGTTCCTGCCAGCTTCTACTTTTGGAGATCCACCCTTCACAGACTCTTCATTTGTGGTCACTTCCAGCTGCAGGTGGACCTGTTGGGAGAGACCCTTTCAGGACAGCTCAAGCTTCATGACCTTCTGCAGCAACCGCTCTGGTTCATAGGGAGCACACATTCACCCCTCTGAACTCTGGAAAAGCAGGCTGCTCACACTTTGTTCTCCCACCCTACACCCAAGGGGGCCTCAGGTCAGACTTTTGTTTTCGGAATGCTGCAGACAGACTGAAATCAGGCACCCTCTCCCTCTGGGTCCTCTAGATTCCAGGGGCCACATTATGTTCTGCAAGTATTTCTCTAAAAGCCTCCTCACCTGACTTCAGGAACCCCCGTCCTTTTCGTAACAGGGATGAGGGAACACCCAGCCCTCCAGACCATCAGGAATCCTGCCTTGCACCTGCTCCCTGATCACTCTCACCCCAGGCGCACAGCCTGCAGGCAGCCCTGGGCCTGAGGTCATACACTTGGTTTAGGGGACCCATAGGCAGTCCTCTGTAGATGGTACAGCACCTTTTGTACAGTGCAGATGCATTTGTCGCCTCTGAATCTCCTCTTTGGGGCATCAGCAGAGGACTCACTGACTACACCTTCGGAGTACTCTCATTCCCCTAGTCCTCCCTGTGGCCATTCTACAGCCCCTTTAACCCTTGCTACCTGGTGTCCATGCATTATCCGTCACCTCACAAGCTCCCCCATGGAATAACTGATGAGCTCCAGTCCTAAGGCTGTCTCGAGAAGCTACAAATTCTGCCAGTCAATGTCACTAGTGTCTCTGTCCCTCTGGGCATGGTGACTCTCACCTGTAAGCTACTTGGGAGGCTGGAGCAGGAGGATTGTTTGAGCCTGAGAGTTTGAAACCAGCCTGGGCAACATGGCGAGACTCCATATTGTTTCTGTCTGCCCTGGCTCCTGATGACTTCTCCGGAGAGACAGCTGAGATGGGGTCAGAGAGAGGAACGAGAGCAAGGTGCCTGTGGGCACCTCCATTTCAGGGAGGTTCCTCTCCACCTGCAATGTGGGGCCATGGGTGCTTTTCAAGTGCATACAAGAAGACTTGGAGGCCACCCTGGAGAGTGCTTCTCTGGCTGAACTCCCAGTCTAGTCTTCATGAAGGAAGGCAGATTTCTCCTGATAACGATACTTTGACCCAAATCTCTGCCAAACAATGACCTGGGGCTATGATGCTACGTCTAGTCAGATTCTCTCTTCAATACGAATGGTACCATGTTCCAATCATTCCTTCTGGAGTTGGAACAGAGGAACATTTTGTTCGTTGTCCTGTTGGAGACAAGTGGGAAGTCACCTGGGGAGGAGGGAGAAGGTGTGAGAGGGCGAGAGTATGAGGCAGAGAAAGGGGCAGGAGCCCATATTGGGAACTGCAAGTGGTAACACTTGGCTGGTTGTAGCATGCCTGGGGGCATTCGGGAGAAGGGGCAATGGAGAAAGCCGAGGCTGGGTGAACAAGCAAGAAACCAATTATGTGGGGTTTTGATGGTCATGCCAGGGATTCTGAGTTTTGTTCTAAAGGCAATGGGAACTTCAGCTATATTAGGGATTTTAAACAGGGATGACATGAGCAGCTTTATGTTTTAGAACAAGTACTCTGCCCCCTGAAGCGTTGGTGCCTCTCTGGAGGCAGGGAGGCCAGGTAGGAGGCTGCGGCAGAAGACCAGGAAGCGGTCATGAGGCAGTGAGATAAAGTGGGATGCCTTGGAGAGAGAGCCAGGAGGTGAGGTCGACAGGGTGGCAATGTTGTGTAGTAGGAGGTAGGAGAGAGAGGAGCCTGGCTTGGGGAAATGGGTGGATGGTGGTGGCATTCCCTGGGGTAGGGAACACAGCACGGGCACATGGTGTATGTGGAGGTGCACAGTATGATCTGGTTCCTGTTGGGGTCCCCCACCCTGCTAAGAATGGTCCTGGACCCCCACTTCACTGGATAGCCCTCTGTCCCTCGCTTGTCCTCATTTCACTAGGGAATAGCACAGTTGTAGAATAATTCTCAGGAGTGGCTTGTCCCTCCTTCCTCAGCTAGGGCCCAATGGAAACACCCACCTCGAGGCCAGATCGTCGTAGTGTTGCAACGGGACTCCCTATCTTGGGATGCCCTTTGGGTAAGACAGCTCCTACAAGGTGTGGTGTCTATACACGTTGGAATAAAAAGTAACTTTGAGGTCTATATATTGGATGTTCTACCCTGGTTTAGCTCCATTTGGTCTGCCACTTGGGGAAATTGGGTCCAATCAAAGGTCTAATTTTATCAGACGTACAAAGCTCTTATTTAGCTTTTTCTTTGTTACCTTTGCTTATTTAGCACACTCAAAGTTTAAAAACTTAATAGACTGAAGAAAAATCACCTATGGCAGGGGTTGGCTAAATATCAATCCTGTTTTCTCTTCCAGGCACCCTGGGAGATTGCATTTCCCAAATTCCATTCTACTTAGGCTGGGGCCAGATGACTGGGTTTTCGCCAGTGGAATGTGGCTGGGAGAGATTCAAGCTGCTTCTGGGCCTGGCATGAAAGCCCGAACATGCTCCCTCTTCCCCTTCTGTGACAACGTGGAAGTCCACGTGTTTAAGATGGTGGCAGCATAAGATGGAAGGAACTTAGATTCCTGAGTCACCTCCTGGAAGAGAGCTACCAAGCTGCTTTCCATGTGATTTGAGTAAGGAATAGGCCTATATTGTTCCAAGCCACTGAGATTTGGGGGTTGTTTTTGCAGTTATTTATCCTAACGTACTAATACAGCAGTAGATCAAGGTGTTCTTCTATGGCAGTAAGACCTCTCTTCTGCTGATTTTCTGGATTAAAACTTGCCTGCTGGGTCATGGGCTCATGGGAGGACAGACAGGACATTGTACAACTTCTCTAGCTAAGCTCATCAGCCTCTCATTGTACTACGTTGAAACAGAATGCACATATTTTAATGTGTATATGCACACAGACATATTTCTAAAGCTAATTCTTGAAGTATGCACTGGCTGACAAGCACATGCTTCGAAGGAATTCGTAGATACTAGCCCACAGTCAAGAAAAACAGAGTTCAAAATATCTGTGTGTTTCCAGACAGGATTTTTTTTCAGAATTGGAAGTATAATGACAACCCCTCATGGGGCATACCCTCAAACCAACCCTCATCCCAGTACTTCTCTTATGGACGCAGCGACTTCTGTTGTACCTTAAATATTCACCCCTGTCACCATCATCACAGAGACAGCTCGGCATATCTTTCCCTCCCTGCTCAAGGGTCAGCATGTAAGCAGTGGGGACTCAAGGTTAAGATGACCAGAGACAAAAGCGAGGAATCAGAACCATTGTGTATGTAAACAGAAGACTGAAGTTACAATACTTGACAATTTTTCTCTTCTCTAAGGGAGGGAAGTTAATTTTGTCCCCACTGAAGGGTTTTTTCATGATGTATCCTCAGCAGAGTGAAGGGTGGGGAACCTGTTTCTATGAAGGGCCACTGAAACCACAGGCAGAAAAAAAATCACCATGTAAGATTTCTTTTTCGAGGCAGAATCTCACTGTGTTGCCCAGGCTGAAATGCAGTAGTGTGATCTCGGCTCACTGCAGCTTCCACTTCCTGGGTTCAAGCGATTCTCGTGCCTCAGCCTCCCGAGTAGCTGGGATTACAGGTGTGCACCACCATGTCCAGCTAATTTTTTTGTATTTTTAATGGAAATGGGGTTTTGCCATGTTGGCCAGACTGGTCTCGAGCTCCTGATCTCACGTGATCCACCTGCCTTAGGCTCCCAAAGTGTTGGGATTACAGGTGTGAGCTACTACACCCGACCACAGTATAAGATTTTTTGAAAAATTATTCACATCCCAAAATAAATTATAAAAGCTCATTATTTCTAGTTCATAGCCACGTAAGAGAAATAGATGTGGCCCTGTTGGTATAGAGGTAAGGAGTTGTAGCTGGCCCGGTCGAGACAGAGATGGAAAAGAATTGGGAAATGATGGCAAGAAAAAGCCCCTCTCGCTGTCTGCCTCCCTCTTTCTCTCTCAATTTCTTTGTTTCAATCTCTCTTCCTCTCTCTCTCTCTCTCTATGCACATGCCCTAAAGCTATAACCCATATTTTAAAATGAGAAAATATTATCTGAAGCGTCTCTAAAATGCTTTACCTTCTCCCCAAGATCTGGAAAACACAGGTGCTTTGGAAAGTTTCTTTTTTTTTCTCATTTTCTGATAAAAAATTCAGGTTAAAAACACCCAGCTCCAGGTTTTTAGTCGACCCGTGTGTCTATAAATCAGCTGTGGTACTCCTCATTTCTAAGTATAAAGTCGTTCTCTTTTTCTGGTTTTAAAAAACTTTTCAGGCTAAAATCATAGATTTGAGATTTAAATTTTGTGTGTTGTTACTAGAAAAGCCTCTGAAACATGTGGATTTATGCTCTGTATGCCAGATGGGCGGTAGTTGGAGCCAGAGCTGACTCATGGTTTGGAAGCTACATATTTCCAGTTTGGGGTTGTGTTGTTTTGCTTTTGTTTTTAAACCAGCATCTTTCAATAGAGCTTGGGAGAGGAATTAGCAGAAGAGGATTCCAATCCATTAACCATTTGGGTGATCTGGATCCCTGAATTTTGCAGCTCTGGACTGAATCTCCAAGTGATCACTTAGTTCTTGTATTCAAAGCTTCTTAGACACTGACTGACCCTCACTGGGGCAGAGCCGCCCTAATTTGTAGGGTATATTTGTCGGCTTGCTGTTGCTCACTGTCCTTTTTAGGCAATGGCCCCTCTGTCGCTTGACAGCTTGTGATCACCTGCAGAGGATGAGAAGTGACAGCTAAGCCTTGCGTTGAAGACATAAGCTTCTGTAAAAGGTTTGGGGAAGCAAATTAAATGCCGCCTGAATTTAGATGACTTATGGATTCAAACCCTACTTTTATTAGATTATTTGTGGGTTGAAATTCTAGTTAATTCAATCAAACATCTAGTAAAAATATTACAAAATCAGCTACACGAGTCTGACATCATTGAAATGAGACCCCGTCACATAATTTGGTTTTCTTTTCTCCTTATGGTCGACACTGTAGAAATTTTTGCCCTACATAGTGGGGAAGCTGGGGCCATGTGCCGTCCAACATAACAACTGAGCTTAAACCAGAATCCCTCACGAGCTTCAGTTTTAATATACTCAAAATATTATGCGTTACATGGAAATAATACATACTTGGTATTTAGAGACAGAGTCTCACTCTGTAGCCCAGGCTGGAGAATAGTGGTGCAATCGTAGCTCACTGCAGCTTCGAACTCCTGGACTGAAGTGATTCTCCTGCCTCAGCCTACCAAAGTGCTGTGATTACAGATGTGAGCCACTACACCCCACCACACTTGGTATATTTATGCTTGTAAAATATTAGAATAAACAAGTATCCTTGTAAATAAGAAGTTGACTTCTTGAGTTGGTTTTATTATGAAAATGCATATTACACATTTCCTCTACCATCATTTAAAAAAACTGAATATTCATAATTGTCCTGTTTGTTGCCTCTGACTAATATGAATTACAACAGGATGCAGGGTCAGGACAAAATGAGAACTAGAGCTGGTTCGTGTGTATTCTGGGGTATTTATACTCTGCAAAAAATGATACTCCTGTACTTGCAGTGTGTATCCACAGATCATAGTTGAAATTCTACACCGAATGAACTTATCAGCTGCCTTTTTTCATCACGTTCATTGCCTCTGACAGATCTATCCCCAGCTGGTGTTGACTTCTCCCTACGGTGCAGGAAGATCATTAATCTTGTATGTTCTCTTACTCCAAGGCCTTTTTTTCTTCTTTGCTGAGGTTTTAAAACAGATTGTGCCTGTTTCCACGGGCCTTTGAGAGATCTGTCATGTGTCCTCTTTTAAGCAGGTTGTGTAAAAACCAATTACTTGAGTATAGCTGGGGTCATGGGCAGTGATTCTGTTACCAGGGTGGGAGCCTTGATTTTCTCATCCTTCCCTATGTCAAAATCAGAGTGAGGGCACTACCAACAGAAGCACTTATTACTTAGCAACTGAGAGATGCTTTCAAGCCATTCTGATTGGTGATTCTTCTCCAGGGCTGGGGGAGTATCTCCATCTTGCCTCCTGGGCTGCATTGATAAGGAGCTGGACACCTCACCAGATCGTGAGTGAGACCTGCCCATAGTGAGTGAGAATGCAATTCCAAGGGCCTCAGTCACCAGCGTCGACCTCCTTGTAGCTGAACTTGGCAATGGGCAAGTCTCTTGGCTGTGGAGAGAGAAAGGATTGTGTCTGCACAAGCAGAATAGAGAAGTGCAATAGGATTATCTAGTGGAGGCAGGTGTTTAGAGAACTGTCAATACTTGTTGAATGAAAGGACAGGTGTACAAAACTGGACGATACACCTTAGACTTAACAAGCACTTCCTTCCCAGTAGCTGGTTATTTGTTTCTTCCCAAATTATTTAGGGAATCATCTCAACTGCCCATTTTATATCATCTCCATTTTCCGTAGCAAGCAGCTTATTGCTTTAGTATCATTATTTAAAAGTGACAAAGACACACCACTTATTGAATGTTTACACTGCTTTCACCCCACATTAAAGCTCTTCATGAGATTAAAAGCAAATGATGACAGAGCTGCAGAGACCAAGGCTACATGCTCCCATCAGACTTAATCCTCCATCAAAACATATCTCTTCCATGTTCCTTTAACCTGGAGCCTGAGAAGTGGAAAGTGACCCACAGGGGCCCACTCCATAATCTCCTTTAAGCTCTCATTCTGAGACTTTTGGTATAGGCACCAAACAGATTACTTTACTACATTGACAAATCCATGCTGAACCCTTTTCCGTGCTCAGTTGTGACATTTTATTTGGACCCTCTCAGTCACCAACAATGCTGTTCATTCTCTGACATCCTTTCTTCTTTGGGATTTGATGCAAAGCACTGCAAGCTCCTGGCTGTGACCTTGGAATAGCAATCTTGGCTGTCTCCTGGCTGTGCCTTCAAGTCACCTGAGTGTACATCATTCGGTTATATTTGGTCCCAAGACCCTTCTAAACTAATTCTGCCCCCTCTGGTGGAGAGTTTTACCGAGTTCAGCCCAACTCTTTGAAATGGAATAAGACAAAAGGCCCAACCAATAGGGTGGTTAACAGGAGAGTGTTCATGATTTAAAAAGAGTTTGGTGATACATTGGAAAGAGTCCAATAACACATATGAAAACACTGGCTTATTGTTGATCTCCATGCACTTTTTTTTTTTTTTGACTGAGTATCACTCTGTTGCCAAGGCTGTAGTACAGTGGTATGATCTCAGCTCACTGCAACCTCTGCTTTTTGGGTTCAAGTGATTCTCCTGCCTCAGCCTCCCAAGTAACTGGGATTAGAGGTGCCCACCACCATGCCTGGCTAATCTTTGTATTTTTAGTAGAGACAGCGTTTCATCATGTTGGCCAGGCTGGTCTCGAACTCCTGACCTCAAGTGATCTGCCAGCCTCAGCCTCCCAAAGTGCTGGTATAAGCTACCACACTCGACCTCCATACACTTTTAAAATACTACTATTGTTACTGATAAAAGCCATAATAAAAATAAGTAGCTGCTGTTTAAAAGTGTTTGTGATTTGACTGTCGTGGGGATTTTTGTCTGGGTTGGAGGCACTGAGGCTCCCAGGCAGGGAGAGATGGGGTTTTCATCATGATCTCTGAGGGAGCAGTTGAGTCTGTGCAGGTGGTGAGCACTTCTTCTGGGTTTACTGGGCACCTGCTCAATGCAGGGAAAAGTTTTATTATTATTATTATTATTATTATTATTTTTTTTACTTTAAGTTCTGGGATACATGTGCAGAATGTGCAGGTTTGTTACATAGGTATACATGTGTCATGGTGGTTTGCTGCATCTGTCAACCCGTCATCTAGGTTTTAAGCCCCACATGCATTAGGTATTTGTCCTAATGCTCTCCCTCCCCTTTCCCCCAACCCCCGACAGGCCCTGGTGTGTGATGTTCCCCTCCCTGTGTCCACGTGTTCTCAATGTTCAACTCCCACTTATGAGTGAGAATATGCAGTGTTTGGTTTTCTGTTCCTATGTTAGTTTGCTGAGGATGATGGTTTCCAGCTTCATCCATGTCCCTGCAAAGGACATGAGCTCATTCTTTTTATGGCTGATTGTGTGCTATTGTATTACATGGTGTATATGTGCCACATTTTCTTTATCCAGTCTATTATTGATGGGCATTTGGGTTGTTTCCAAGTCTGCTATTGTAAATAGTGCTGCAATAAACATATGAGTGCATGTGTCTTTATAGTAGAATGATTTATAATCCTTTGGGTATATACCCCGTGATGGGATTGCTGGGTCAAATGGTATTTCTGGTTCTAGATCCTTGAGGAATTGCCACACTGTGTTCCACAATGATTGAACTAATTTACATTCCCACCAACAGTGTAAAAGTGTTCCTATTTCTCCACATCCTCTCCAGCATCTGTTGTTTCCAGACTTTAATGATCGCCATTCTAACTGACGTGAGATAGTATCTCATTATGGTTTTGATTTGCATTTCTCTAATGACCAGTGATGATGAGCTTTTTTTTCATGTTTGTTGGAGTGTGGGGAAAGTTTTAAGGACTAGGGCTATAGAGGAGAACCAGATACACAAGAAGCTTGATAGAGCTCACACAGCTTATATCTTAGTAGGTGAAGAAAAAAAGAAAGAAACAGTACATAAATAAGATGTGTTTGGGTAGTCCACTGCTAGGAACCTACCTGGGGAGGGAGTGCTGATTGGACCCCCTTCATCTCCTGCCTCTCCCTCTTCTAGAAGCCCTCCACCCTATGCAGTCTCCCTCTACTTTTCTACTTTTTTGTTTTTGTTTTTTTGAGGCAGAGCCTTGCTCTGTTGCCCAGGCTGGAGTGTGGTGGCACAATCTCAGCTCACTGCAACCTCTGCCTCCTGGGTTCAAACTATTCTCCTGCCTCAGTCTCCCGAGTAACTGAGATTACAGGCGCGTACCACCATGCCCGGTAGCCTCTACTCTTAAGCATTCCTCACCACTATGCCCAAAAGAAATAGTCAGGCCCCTATCCACAGACTTCTACCAAGGATGCGATCACTTCTGCTCTCAGGGCCTCATCTTCCTCATCTATAACATGGATGGGTGGGATTTGATCTTAAGATCTTTCCTTCCTCTACGATTTTGAGGCTATGAGAAACTGAAGTGGGTGGTACGGGGACAAAGGTAGCTCTCCCCCATTCTGTGCCTAGAAAGCTGTGTTACAAGTATTGGGGCAGGGGCAGTATTTTTAAGTTTTTAAGTCAAAGGTCATAGTTTCCCCACCATTTTTTGACAGTGCCTAATATGGGGCTGAGAGCCCAGAATATGTCTAATAAGTACCTGCTTATTATTGGTCTTACCGTCATCTGCACCATCACTGTTGTCACGGCTGCCACACATCAGCACTCCTGTGTGCCAGACACTGTGCACACAGGGCACATCATCTCACCTAATCTGTACCATAACCCTGCAAAAGAGGCCAAGTTCCCATTTCAAGTTAAGAAAATGGAGACTGAAGAAGTAAGGGAACTACCAGTAAGTGGCAGAACTGAAATCAAATCCAGGTACAGATGTCCAAGGCACTTTTATGTGAGTATTTTGGATTTTGGTTTTGTGCAAAGCCTTAGCCAAAAGGTGTTTATGAATCAGACACCAAGCAAAATCTCCCCTGGTTGAGAGCCATTGGCCTATCTCAAATCTCCCCTTCCCATCTCTTCTTTCCTATTTCTGTCTTATTTCTCTTTGCACCCCTGTTCACTCTCTAGTAGCAGTGCGTTGTGTATCTGTTTGCTGTCCGTCTCTCTGGGTAGAGCATAAAGTACATAAGGGTGGGGGCTTTGCTTTGTTCCCTGCTGTAATTCCAGCCCCTGGAGCAGCGTCTGCTACATCGCAGCTGCTCAATAAATATGAGTGAACGAATAAGTGTGAGGAGACAAAGTTGGAGAAAGCAGGAAAAAGCTGCAAGGCCCGGAAAAGGAAAGGATGGGATGTAGAGAGAGCCAGAAGGAAGGATATGGGAGGCCAGAGGCCAGGAGTCCCTGCATGAGGATGGGTGGTGGGCCAGGAGGCAGCTGGTGCCCAAAGGGCATACAGACCAGGGAGAAGCCCATCGGCACCTTGGTGTGGTCGGCAACAGAGCCTCTTTACCAAATCTCTCAAACATATCTTTCCATATACCATGTAACAGGTTTTTTTGTTTGTTTGTTTGTTTGTTTTCTCAGGGAGTTCTATGTCCTACCCTACTGCTGATTGCTGAAGACAGAACCCCCAGCAAGAGCATTTGACGAAATCTGGGTGACCCAGAGAAACACGTGTATCCACCAGGCATTGAGTCACATCAATGAGGTGACACTAAGCTGGGCTTGATTCCCCAACCTGGTTTTCTTTACAGTTCACTTTCTCCCTAGGGAAGCATTGAGGACCACAAGAGGCTGGTAACGGAGATGACGTTAATTATGAACGGTGCAGTGTCCTGGCAAACATAAACCACTGGCTCATTCATAGTTATTTCTGAGAAAAGAAATATTTTGCTTTTGCTCTACTCGTTCTTTCACTGAAATCTAATGAGATGATAATGAGTGTGACAGTGTTTGTTAAAGTGCAGAGTTCCATTAAAACGTGGGGAATTGATATTATTGCTGTGAGAGGAAATGGCTGCTTTCTTTTGGCCAGGCTTTGGACATCAAAGTGTTTTTTGGCTGTGAAAGTGAAAAGGGCTTTGTGCGCACCCTGGGGAATAGATTCTGCCCTAGTTACTAATGAATCTTTTTTCTTTTTCTTTTTTTTTTTTGAGATGGAGTCTCACTCTTTTGCCCAGGCTGGAGTGCAGTGGCGCGATCTCGGCTCACTGCAAGCTCCGCCTCCTGGGTTCACACCATTCTCTTGCCTCAGTCTCCCGAGTAGCTGGGACTACAGGCGCCTGCCACCACGCCCGGCTAATTTTTTTGTATTTGTAGTAGAGACGGGGTTTCACCGTGTTTGCCAGGATGGTCTCGATCTCCTGACCTCGTGATCCGCCCGCCTCGGCCTCCCAAAGTGCTGGGATTACAGGCGTGAGCCACTGCCCCTGGCCTAACGAATCCTTTTAAGGAAGGAAGCCAGGACAGTCAGCCAGCGCTTCTCTTGGTCTCCTGATGGGGGTGCCACTGAGCCAGACACAGATTCCTCCCAGCTTCTCCCTGGACAGTTCCCTGGGGCCAAGGAAGCTTCTGTCTACTGCAACTTGCCCCAAATAGCCTTCTCAAGTGTTGCAGGACGTTGGGAAGATGAGATGGGGTAATGCTGATGTTATATATGTCTTATCAATACGTGCTTCCTAGTTCACGAGGTGCTCACATGGTCTAGTGGCCTTCGATGCCATTTGCCTGTACAGTGTGAGAAATATAAAGTCTTGGGAACAGATATAGGTCATCAATGGTTGTTTTATGTTCAGAAAGGAAAAGAAAAAATGAGACAAAATACCATTAAGTGGATTGCCAGTTTCTTTTGTGAAGTATGGTTTTAGTAATGAGTACATTATGTAGATAAAAGCAAGCATTTTTAAAAAGCCCCAAATCATAAAAACAAAAACTCTCTTCAAATTATAATGACCGTCATTTTCCACAGAAGCTATGTATTTCAAAACATTCCTGCTATGAAAATTCTGCCAAATAAGAATTAGGAAGTGATTAAAGTCTACGGCTTACAACTTTTTACGTACAGCCTGAATTCTCTGCTCTGCCACCTCTCCAACCACTTGCTGAAACTTTCTGAACCTCTATCATATTAAGATGGGTCTGAACGTCCACGTGATTAACTGGGAGGCAGGGAGCGAGGGGAACTAGATAGTACAATGTGTGAATAATGTAAAATAGTACATAGAGAGTGCTCAATACATGGCTCTGAAGTTATCATTGTGCTTTAATGTGGGATGTGCAGGTGGTATTGTTTTTGTTTTTGTTTGACAGAGTCTTGCTCTGTCGCCCAGGTTGGAGTGCAATGGCGCAATCTCTGCTCACTGCAACCTCTGCCTCCAGGGTTCAAGCAGTTCTCCTGCTTCAGCTTCCCAAATAGCTGGGATTACAGGCACTCGCTACCACGCCCAGCTAATTTTTTGTATTACTAGTAGATACAGGGTTTCGCCATGTTGGCCAGGCTGGTCTCGAACTCTTGACCTCCAGTGATCCACCAGCCTTGGCCTTCCAAAGTGCTGGGATTACAGGCGTGAGCCACTGCGCCCAACCAGAGGTGCGGGTTTTCTATCCAGCACCTGCGGTGAGGTAAAGCCAGTAGGCAACAGTAATGACTCTGGGTGAGGGTTGTGGATGGCAAACTGTTGAGATGTTGATTCTGTCTACCCCAGGAAAAGGGCAAGCCTGTTAAGAGAATGCCTATCGGATGCCCACCCTACATTTCTGCCAGCAGAAAATAGGTTTTGAGCTTTCCCAATGTGTATTAGACATTATGGGGGCCATATGGGGGTATGAGACACTTGTGTAAATAGTGGTTTTCTGGTTCTTGAGTTTTACTGAAGCCTCATTTATGCTGGTTGAACCAGATAGGGCTAGATATTTACTCTGAATTTTAGAGTTTTTTTTTTTTAAACAAGAGGGTCACTGCTGTAGGTTGCGGGTGTTAAAAAATATTATTTTTATTATTATTTGAGACGCAGTTTTGCTCCTGTTGCCCAGGCTGGAGTGCAATGGCATGATCTCGGCTCACCATAACCTCCACCTCCCGGATTCAAGCAATTCTCCTGCCTCAGCCTCCCGAATAGCTGGAATTACAGGCATGCGCCACCACGCCCGGCTAATTTGTATTTATAGTAGAGACAGGGTTTCCCCATGTTGGTCAGGCTGGTCTCGAATTCCCGATCTCAGGTGATCTGCCTGCCTCAGCCTCCCAAAGTGCTGGATTACAGGTGTGAGCCACCGCACCCGGACAAAAAAAATATTATTTTTATTATTTTATTACCTATTATTTCCTCCCTGCCCCTGAGCAACAAACTATCTTTTCTTAGACCCCGTTTTCTCAACAACTACTGTGTCTGGACGTACATTATGTTAAAGCAGTGGACTACTTCATAAACCAAATCGCTGGTTAATTCAGTGTGAGAGGATCGTCATGCAAACATTCCAAATAAATGCTCTTTATGCTGTGAGAAGTCACAGAGTTCTTATTTCTGTATGGCTAGCTCATTGATTCAGCCTCACTGATAAGTCCTGGGGAAAAAAAATACATGTTTGTGCCCCAACTGAACTCTGCCCATCACGCAAGAGTACTGTTTCTGCACGAGCAAGGAAAGAAAATCCTCAACAGAAAAAGTATTCTATGGCCTGGCGATAATTAATAATAAAAAATCCTATTAAGAAGTTTTTCCTGGCTGAGAGTTACTGGGTGATTTACTCACTTGGCAATTGTGGGGGATGACTCTACGTTGCCCTGTCAGGTGTTTGCTTAGGAGCTCGGCACCACGGAGCTGTGTCTTGCTCTCAGTCTCCCTCTGTTGGCTGGAACATGGATCGTTCTCTCCCCGAGTACTGAAGAATAATGACCTGCATGCACAAATATTCAACAGGCACATTATGCTCATCTGGACCCGCCACCAATGAAAGCTTATTTGGATTTCAAATTAGCAAATTTTTAATGAATGCACTCTTCACTCTTTACATGCCTAATTTCTCTTCCTAGCACCCATCTGACGTATATCCACCCATGCTCCTCGACTTAACCCATCATAAGTTGAAAATATCATGTCAAAAATGCATTTAATACACCTAGCCTACCAAACATTATAGCTTAGCCTAGCCCACCTTCACGTGCTCAGAACACTTACACAAGCCTGTAGTTGGGCAAAATTATCTCATACAAAGCCTATTTCATAATGTGTTGAATATCAAATGTAATTAATTGAATATTGTACTGAAAGTGAAAAACAATGGTTGTATGGGTACTCAAAGTAAAGTTTCTACTGAATGGGTATGGCTTTTGCAACACTTTATTTTATTTTTTTATTTTTTATTTTTTAAAATTTTAAATGCATGAATTCTTTTTTAATTTTATTTATTATTATTATTATACTTTAGGTTTTATGGTACATGTGTGCAATGTGCAGGTAAGTTACAGATGTATACATGTGCCATGCTGGTGCGCTGCACCCACTAACTCGTCATCTAGCATTAGGTGTATCTCCCAATGCTGTCCCTCCCCCCTCCCCCCACCCCAAAACAGTCCCCGAAGTGTGATGTTCCCCTTCCTGTGTCCATGTGTTCTCATTGTTCAATTCCCATCTATGAGTGAGAATATGCGGTGTTTGGTTTTTTGTTCTTGCGATAGTTTACTGAGAATGATGATTTCCAATTTCATCCATGTCCCTACAAAGGACATGAACTCATCATTTTTTATGGCTGCATAGTATTCCATGGTGTATATGTGCCACATTTTCTTAATCCAGTCTATCATTGTTGGACATTTGGGTTGGTTCCAAGTCTTTGCTATTGTGAATAATGCCGCAATAAACATACGTGTGCATGTGTCTTTATAGCAGCATGATTTATAGTCCTTTGGGTGTATACCCAGTAATGGGATGGCTGGGTCGAATGGAATTTCTAGTTCTAGATCCCTGAGGAATCGCCACACTGACTTCCACAAGGGTTGAACTAGTTTACAGTCCCACCAACAGTGTAAAAGTGTTCCTATTTCTCCACATCCTCTCCAGCACCTGTTGTTTCCTGACTTTTTAATGATTGCCATTCTAACTGGTGTGAGATGGTATCTCATTGTGGTTTTGATTTGCATTTCTCTGATGGCCAGTGATGGTGAGCATTTTTTCATGTGTTTTTTGGCTGCATAAATGTCTTCTTTTGAGAAGTGTCTGTTCATGTCCTTTGCCTACTTTTTGATGGGGTTGTTTGTCTTTTTCTTGTAAATTTGTTGGAGTTCATTGTAGATTCTGGATATTAGCCCTTTGTCAGATGAGTAGGTTGCGAAAATTTTCTCCCATTTTGTAGGTTGCCTGTTCACTCTGATGGTAGTTTCCTTTGCTGTGCAGAAGCTCTTGAGTTTAATTAGATCCCATTTGTCAATTTTGGCTTTTGTTGCTATTGCTTTTGGTGTTTTAGACATGAAGTCCTTGCCCATGCCTATGTCCTGAATGGTAATGCCTAGGTTTTCTTCTAGGGTTTTTATGGTTTTAGGTCTAACATTTAAGTCTTTAATCCATCTTGAATTGATTTTTGTATAAGGTGTAAGGAAGGGATCCAGTTTCAGCTTTCTCCATATGGCTAGCCAGTTTTCCCAGCACCATTTATTAAATAGGGAATCCTTTCCCCATTTCTTGTTTTTCTCAGGTTTGTCAAAGATCAGGTAGTTGTAGATATGTGGCATTATTTCTGATGGCTCTGTTCTGTTCCACTGATCTATATCTCTGTTTTGGTACCAGTACCATGCTGTTTTGGTTACTGTAGCCTTGTAGTATAGTTTGAAGTTAGGTAGTGTGATGCCTCCAGCTTTGTTCTTTTGGCTTAGGATTGACTTGGCGATGCAGGCTCTTTTTTGGTTCCATATGAACTTTAAAGTAGTTTTTTCCAATTCTGTGAAGAAAGTCATTGGTAGCTTGATGGGGATGGCATTGAATCTGTAAATTACCTTGGGAAGGATGGCCATTTTCACGATATTGATTCTTCCTACCCATGAGCATGGAATGTTCTTCCATTTGTTTGTATCCTCTTTTATTTCCTTGAGCAGTGGTTTGTAGTTCTCCTTGAAGAGGTCCTTCACATCCCTTGTAAGTTGGATTCCTAGGTATTTTATTCTCTTTGAAGCAATTGTGAATGGGAGTTCACTCATGATTTGGCTCTCTGTTTGTCTGTTATTGATGTATAAGAATGCTTGTGATTTTTGTACATTGATTTTGTATCCTGAGACTTTGCTGAAATTGCTTATCAGCTTAAGGAGATTTTGGGCTGAGACAATGGGGTTTTCTAGATATACAATCATGTCATCTGCAAACAGGGACAATTTGACTTCCTCTTTTCCTAATTGAATACCCTTGATTTCCTTCTCCTGCCTAATTGCCCTGGCCAGAACTTCCAACACTATGTTGAATAGAAGTGGTGAGAGAGGGCATCCCTGTCTTGTGCCAGTTTTCAAAGGGAATGCTTCCAGTTTTTGCCCATTCAGTATGATATTGGCTGTGGGTTTGTCATAGATAGCTCTTATTATTTTGAGATACGTCCCATCAATACCTAATTTATTGAGAGTTTTTAGCATGAAGGGTTGTTGAATTTTGTCAAAGGCCTTTTCTGCATCTGTTGAGATAATCATGTGGTTTTTGTCTTTGGTTCTGTTTATATGCTGGATTACATTTATTGATTTGCGTATATTGAACCAGCCTTGCATCCCAGGGATGAAGCCCACTTGATCATGGTGGATAAGCTTTTTGATGTGCTGCTGGATTCTGTTTGCCAGTATTTTATTGAGGATTTTTGCATCAATGTTCATCAAGGATATTGGTCTAAAGTTCTCTTTTTTTGTTGTGTCTCTGCCAGGCTTTGGTATCAGGATGATGCTGGCCTCATAAAATGAGTTAGGGAGGATTCCCTCTTTTTCTATTGATTGGAATAGTTTCAGAAGGAATGGTACCAGCTCCTCCTTGTACCTCTGGTAGAATTCGGCTGTGAACCCATCTGGTCCTGGACTTTTTTTGGTTGGTAAGCTATTGATTATTGCCACAATTTCAGCTCCTGTTATTGGTCTATTCAGAGATTCAACTTCTTGGTTTAGTCTTGGGAGGGTGTATGTGTTGAGGAATTTATCCATTTCTTCTAGATTTTCTAGTTTATTTGCGTAGAGGTGTTTGTAATATTCTCTGATGGTAGTTTGTATTTCTGTGGGATCGGTGATGATATCCCCTTTATCATTTTTTATTGCATCTATTTGATTCTTCTCTCTTTTTTTCTTTATTAATCTTGCTAGCGGTCTATCAATTTTGTTGATCCTTTCAAAAAACCAGCTCCTGGATTCATTAATTTTTTGAAGGGTTTTTTGTGTCTCTATTTCCTTCAGTTCTGCTCTGATTTTAGTTATTTCTTGCCTTCTGCTAGCTTTTGAATGTGTTTGCTCTTGCTTTTCTAGTTCTTTTAATTGTGATGTTAGGGTGTCAATTTTGGATCTTTCCTGCTTTCTCTTGTGGGTATTTAGTGCTATAAATTTCCCTCTACACACTGCTTTGAATGCATCCCAGAGATTCTGGTATGTTGTGTCTTGGTTCTCGTTGGTTTCAAAGAACATCTTTATTTCTGCCTTCATTTTGTTATGTACCCAGTAGTCATTCAGGAGCAGGTTGTTCAGTTTCCATGTAGTTGAGCAGTTTTGAGTGAGATTCTTAATCCTGAGTTCTAGCTTGATTGCACTGTGATCTGAGAGATAGTTTGTTATAATTTCTGTTCTTTTACATTTATTGAGGAGAGCTTTACTTCCAAGTATGTGGTCAATTTTGGAATAGGTGTGGTGTGGTGCTGAAAAAAATGTATATTCTGTTGATTTGGGGTGGAGAGTTCTGTAGATGTCTATTAGGTCCGCTTGGTGCAGAGCTGAGTTCAATTCCTGGGTATCCTTGTTGACTTTCTGTCTCGTTGATCTATCTAATGTTGACAGTGGGGTGTTAAAGTCTCCCATTATTAATGTGTGGGAATCTAAGTCTCTTTGTAGGTCACTCAGGACTTGCTTCATGAATCTGGGTGCTCCTGTATTGGGTGCATATATATTTAGGATAGTTAGCTCTTCTTGTTGAATTAATCCCTTTACCATTATGTAATGGCCTTCTTTGTCTCTTTTGATCTTTGTTGGTTTAAAGTCTGTTTTATCAGAGACTAGGATTGCAACCCCTGCCTTTTTTTGTTTTCCATTTGCTTGGTAGATCTTCCTCCATCCTTTTATTTTGAGCCTATGTGTGTCTCTGCATGTGAGATGGGTTTCCTGAATACAGCACACTGATGGGTCTTGAGTCTTTATCCAATTTACCAGTCTGTGTCTTTTAATTGGAGCATTTAGTCCATTTACATTTAAAGTTAATATTGTTATGTGTGAATTTGATTCTGTCATTATGATGTTAGCTGGTTATTTTGCTTGTTAGTTGATGCAGTCTCTTCCTAGTCTCGATGGTCTTTACATTTTGGCATGATTTTGCAGTGGCTGGTACCGGTTGTGCCTTTCCATGATTAGCGCTTCCTTCAGGAGCTCTTTTAGGGCAGGCCTGGTGGTGACAAAATCTCTCAGCATTTGCTTGTCTGTAAAGTATTTTATTTCTCCTTCACTTATGAAGCTTAGTTTGGCTGGATATGAAACTCTGGGTTGAAAATTCTTTTCTTTAAGAATGTTGAATATTGGCCCCCACTCTCTTCTGGCTTGTAGGGTTTCTGCCGAGAGATCCGCTGTTAGTCTGATGGGCTTCCCTTTGATGGTAACCCGACCTTTCTCTCTGGCTGCCCTTAACATTTTTTCCTTCATTTCAACTTTGGTGAATCTGACAATTATGTGTCTTGGAGTTGCTCTTCTCAAGGAGTATCTTTGTGGTGTTCTCTGTATTTCCTGAATCTGAATGTTGGCCTGCCTTGCTAGATTGGGGAAGTTCTCCTGGATAATATCCTGCAGAGTGTTTTCCAACTTGTTTCCATTCTGCCCGTCACTTTCAGGTACACCAATCAGACGTAGATTTGGTCTTTTCACATAGTCCCACATTTCTTGGAGGCTTTGCTCGTTTCTTTTTATTCTTTTTTCTCTAAACTTCCCTTCTCGCTTCATTTCATTCATTTCATCTTCCAAGGCTGACACCCTTTCTTCCATTTGATCGCATTGGCTCCTGAGGCTTCTGCATTCTTCACGTAGTTCTCGAGCCTTGGTTTTCAGCTCCATCAGCTCCTTTAAGCACTTCTCTGTATTGGTTATTCTAGTTATACATTCTTCTAAATTTTTTTCAAAGTTTTCAACTTCTTTGCCTTTGGTTTGAATATCCTCCCGTAGCTCGGAGTAATTTGATCGTCTGAAGCCTTCTTCTCTCAGCTCGTCAAAGTCATTCTCCGTCCAGCTTTGTTCTGTTGCTGGTGAGGAACTGCATTCCTTTGGAGGAGGAGAGGTACTCTGCTTTCTAGAGTTTCTAGTTTTTCTGCTCTGTTTTTTCCCCATCTTTGTGGTTTTATCTACTTTTGGTCTTTGATGATGGTGATGTACAGATGAGTTTTTGGTGTGGATGTCCTTTCTGTTAGTTTTCCTTCTAACAGACAGGACCTTCAGCTGCAGGTCTGTTGGAGTACCTGGCCGGCTGTGTGAGGTGTCAGTCTGCCCCTGCTGGGGGGTGCCTCCCAGTTAGGCTGCTCGGGAGTCAGGGGTCAGGGACCCACTTGAGGAGGCAGTCTGTCCGTTCTCAGATCTCCAGCTGCGTGCTGGGAGAACCACTGCTCTCCTCAAAGCTGTCAGACAGGGACACTGAAGTCTGCAGAGGTTACTGCTGTCTTTTAGTTTGTCTGTGCCCTGCCCCCAGAGGTGGAGCCTACAGAGGCAGGCAGGCCTCCTTGAGCTGTGGTGGGCTCCACCCAGTTTAAGCTTCCCGGCTGCTTTGTTTACCTAAGCGAGCCTGGGCAATGGCGGGCGCCCCTCCCCCAGCCTCGCTGCCGACTTGCTGTTTGATCTCAGACTGCTGTGCTAGCAATCAGCGAGACTCCGTGGGCATAGGACCCTCTGAGCCAGGTGCAGGCTATAATCTCCTGGGGCACCGTTTCCTAAGCCCGTCGGAAAAGCACAGTATTCGGGTGGGAGTGGCCCGATTTTCCAGGTGCTGTCTGTCACCCCTGGAAAGGGAACTCCCTGACCCCTTGCGCTTCCCGAGTGAGGCAATGCCTCACCCCTGCTTCGGCTGGCGCACGGTGCACTCACCCACTGACCTGCGCCCACTGTCTGGCACTCCCTAGTGAGATGAACACGGTACCTCAGATGGAAATGCAGAAATCACCCATCTTCTGCATTGCTCATGCTGGGAGCTGTAGACCGGAGCTGTTCCTATTCGGTCATCTTGGCTCCTCCTGCAACACTTTAAAGTAAAAAAAAAAAAATTGTAAATGGAACCATCATGAGTTGGGTACCATCCGTATTTATTTATTTGCCTTTTGTCTGTGACCCTGATGAGACGGTGAGCTTCATGAGATCAGGAATTTTTGTTTGGTTCACTGCTGTATTTTCGGGGCCTAGAAGAATGCCTGGCACACAGTAGGTGGTTTATGAATGTTAGTTGAATAAATGAATGGGCATCAAGCATATCTAAGAGTTAGGTACTGTGATAAAAGATTAATAAGACATTGTTCTGGCTTTTTAGAAGTTCATAATCTAGATTTGTACCAAAAAGCACTATGATTGAAGGAAGAACTGTTGACACTAGCCCTTTATAATCTAGAGGACACTGGCCCTAGGAAATCATTCACACTTATCTTCAATATTTGAAGAGCTGTCTGTGGAAGAAAGATTAGACTAGTTCAGTTTATTTCCAAAGAACTTTCCAATTGGTAGAAGGTACGAGGCAAAAATTTCAGCTTGACAAAAATCTCAGAATTGTCTGAAGTAGTTTTGGATTGCTTTGCACATCATGGAAGTCATTTAATCATAAAAACTAATTTTCCTTAGTCCTTTCTCAGACATACTGAACCAGAGTCTCCAGGAGGAGGTCCCAGGAATCTCTATTTGATAATAAGCTCCTTGGTGATTCAGAGGCAGCTGTCTGCAGACAGTTGTTAGAGAATCAGGGATTGGACTGGGAGACTCAGGTATCAGAGGAGTAGTGGAACTAAATGATCTGAAACCATAAGATTTTATGGTTCCAGCCGAGCACGGTGGCTCACGCCTGTAATCTTAGCACTTTGGGAGGCTGAAGCGGATGGATCACCTGAGGTCAGGAGTTCGAGACCAGCTTGACAAAAATGGTGAAACCCCATCTCTACTAAAAATATAAAAAATTAGCTGGGCGTGGTGGTACATGCGTGTAGCCCCAGCTATTCAGGAGGCTGAGGCAGGAGAATCCCTTGAACCTGGGAGGCGCACGTTGCAGTGAGCCGAGGTTGCGCCATTGCACTCCAGCCTGGGCAAAAAGAGCAAAACTCTGTCTCAAAAAAAAAAAAAAAAAAAAAAAAAAGATTTTATGGTTCCAGAAGATCATGGAACTCTCTTCTTAATAATGGTAATATTAGTCATTGTGGTCTTTGCTGGGACTGCTACCAAACTAGAAAACCAAATCAAGAAGCTGGGCATGGGAGTCTGGCAGATGTTTTAGGCAACATAGGGTAAAACTCCATGTATTCTACACCCTGCAGAGGGTAGAAATGATTGACCTTCAAATATCCACGCCCAAATACCCCACCTTACAAATTGCTGTATTGTAGTCAAATTTGTAGTGATGATTTCTACATATCTCATTTCTAATTTGGAGCACTTGGAGAGGAAACTGAAATAATTGGTCAACTTCTTTTAAGGAGAATTATCAAAGAATGAAATGTTTGTTGAACTGATATGGTTTGACTGTGTCCCCACCTAAATCTCGTCTTGAATTATAAGCCCCATAATCCCCACATTTTGTGGGAGGTAATTTAATAATGGGGGCTGTCTCCCATATGCTGTTCTCAAGATAGTGAGTGAGTTCTCACAAGCTCTGATGGTTTTATACACTGTTTTTGTTTGCGGGAGGTTTGACAATTTATACCAGGAGTAGGGAAAGGAGTTGAAGGTTAATTGCTCACCCTTCTAAGCTTTTAAAGCTAAAAACATTTATTTAGGAACTCAGACAAGGAGGAATGGGGAGCTCTTATTATAGAAGTCCTAGCCTGCACTGACTCATCCATTTTAAGTACTCATTAAATATTAGACGTGATGATTGTTTATTGAGTGCAGAATTGGAGAGTGGCACAAAGATGAATAGTCTATGGTCTCTGCTTTCAAAGATCTCGGAGTCTAGCCTTGATGATGTAATCACAGTGAATGTGACAAGTGTTATATTAGAGGTTCTTAGGGCATGTGGCAGCGGAATGTACAAAGGTGTGTGTCTCCAACCCCGTCTGACCAGAGATTGTATGAATGGGGCTAGTTACCTTTCCCTGACCAGGTCATTAATTTACAGAGGTTGGGGCATTGTTGCTTTTGTTGGTTTGTTTCAGACTGGAAGAAGGAGGAAAGGCTTATGTATGGTTCCCTGGATGCTGAAGAGAAAGACAGGAGTGTGGAGGGGAAGTCATGGCTCCCTTCGCTGCCTGGTCTGAGAGGCTGGAACTACAGTGAGAGGAAATACAACCAAAGGTAAAGGAGGGTCAATAAGACTTGGAATACAGATAGTGGAGTGTTTCAAGGCTCTTGCAACCTAATAAGGCACAGAGCGGAAGGAGAGCCATTTTCCCATGGTCTGCCATAGGCCAGAGCAGCCCAGGGAAGCAATTTGGACCAGGAAGTGTTGAATTTTCACAAGGGCATCTGCCACTGGGCAGATAAGGGCACCTCCTCAAGGAGATATGGGTATCAAAAACTGAAGTTCACCCATGGAGGTGTTGCTGAGCTCCTTTATGAGAGCCCTTGGGGACCCACAAAAATAACTAGGGGATAATTTGAGGGTGGACTTAGTTCTAGGGTCAGCGTTTAAGAAATTGGTAAAATTCAGGTAATCAAGATCCAGTCATGCATCACTTGGTGATGGGGATATGTTCTGAGAAATGCATCATCGGGTAATTTTGTCATTACATGAACATCATAAAGTGTACCTACACAAACCCAGATGGTATGGCCTACTACACACCTAGGCTATATGGTATAGGCTATTGTTTCCAGGATACAAACCTGTACAGCATGCTACTGTACTGAATACTGTAGGCAATTGGAACACAATGGTACTTATTTGTGTATCTATATACAGAAAAGATACAATAAAAATATGCTGTTACAAGCTTATGGGGCCACCTTGGTATATGTGATCTGTTGTTGACTGAGACATCATGGCTGTTTCTGTTCTAGGAACACGGAGAAAGTAAAAATCTGTGAGAAGGTCCTGGTAGATGGGGCTACGGAAATGTGTAGAAAGGACATTATGAACTGGGCTTCAAAGATTAAGTAGGAGTTTGTTAGGCTGACATGGGTTGGTGAGTATCTCAGACAGAGAGTCAGTATCCTTTCTAGAGTATCTCCCTTGCATCCTCATACCTTTTCCCCAACACCCAGTATTAACTCAGTGCTTCCTTGTGCCATCTAGTTATGTTGCGGGGAGCAGCATTGTCTTTGGGGTCTCTCTCCTGCTCAGTCTTCTCATAGTCATGCCCATGACGTCCATTGTAGACTGCTGGCCCTGTGCTTCTCCACTTTACCATGGGTGGGGCTTGGAGGTGGCCTCAAATGCTAGAAAAGGGAGAAGGAGACATCTCTGTCCATCTATGTCCATATTACAGATTCATATATACATATCTAAGGGAGAGTGATTCTTATTTAACAGTAATACAAGTTCTACTTGAAAGCCCCTGTTCTCTCTTTTCCTTACCACCAGCGTCATGGTTAGACTGCTGGGCTGGGTGGATAGGCATGGAGAATGAGTGGCAGAGAATGCTGGATTACCAAACGGTGCAGGGCAGAGCAGGTGAATGAGGGGAGCTGAGATGGACCAACCAGCAGCTTGTGGGGTGGCACAGAAACACTTTCAGGATTCTGTGCTCAAGCCAGGCTTGAGCTGCTTCTCCTGGGGAGCCTCCAAATCCAGAGGCATGATGGCTGCATGTCACATTGATCTGTCTGGTGCTATCAGGAGGGGCATGATCATTTTTGTCCAAAGCTGTCAAGAAGCACATGAATCTAATAGGCTGCCCAGAGTGAAGCAGCAGACTTGGGAACTTGAGTCCCACCTTTGATTCACCATTGCTCATGCAGATGGGACTCAATCTGTTCCCTAGAAGGGCTCTCAGGGGAGCCTGGCTTTCCTTTTCTACCATAAACCCTAGCTTTCTTCACACTTAGACCTGGGGATTTGGTGAACATCTGCAAAGATAAGAAGATGGCCTCTTTTCTGTCAAACCTCTGATATCCTAGGTTTTGCAGGGAAGCAGAGTTAAGAAAGCATTAAGAAAGTTAAGAAAACTTTCTTAAGAAAGTTAAGAAAACTTTCTTAAGAAAGTTAAGAAAGAGGTCACCTGGGTGATCTCTTGCACAGGACTATACACACACACACACACACACAAACAAATGGTAGGAAGTGAAAGGGCTCCATTTTGCTAAAGCAAACAACAACTATCTCTGTGCAGTTGCTCTGCTGGTCAGGCAGCGAATGGCTCTGCCACACAATTAGAACGATATAATCATTTTCTTTCAGTTTGCATGCCTCCTGCTATTGCAGCACCTGTTCAGGAGACCCTGGGGGCTTTCCATCCTTGTACTCATAATCCTGCAGATTTGAGCTATGGACTATGCTCATTTCCCCCACTTTGGCTTCATGTAGTTTTTATTTGATGTGTGGAGGAATTAGAGAGTGCCATGTAGCTGTGCAGGGTGAACATCAGCTCATTAAACTTGCCAAGAATTGGACAGTCCATGAAGATTAATTATTGGCTCTGCCTTTTATGTGCTCTGTCATTAGGCAGACATCTCTGTTGCTCTGAGAAGTTAATACAAATACTTAATTAAAGCCAACCTTTCCTCTCTTTGGAGGCTATTCCAATAGCTCCCTCCTTCTCAAAACACAGAAGATGCTTCACTGAGTGAGCTCAGGAAGGTCCCAGCAAAGCACTATGGAGGAAATCGAGGGTGGGGTCAGGGAGCTGGGAATCTGCCTGGGGAAAGGGTGATCCTGTCCATCTCAGCTGGGGCTCTTATAACTCCCCTGCAGTGTTCCTGCCCAAAAATATCAGAAGAGCCTAGAACCTGTGCTTGTTAACAGGCATGTTGATTTCAATGGAAGAAAATAATCCCCAGAAAACCTATTGCATTGAATTCAAATGGATTTCTTTCTGCTGTGCTATTATTTAGTTAACTAAACACAGACTTCTGCACACCAGGAAGTGAAAATGCACATTTTTGAAACACTCAGATTTGAACCACTCAAAGCCAACCAATATCTGTATTTGGACCTGGTTGATTGGGTGGGGTAGCAAGTTTTTTTGTTTTTGCTTTTTAGTAGAACAGGCAGTGTCTTTCACATGAGTTATTTGTACAATGCCCAAAAAAAGCTGTTTAAAGTGGTATTTAGGTTCCTAGCCTAGTCCATAATGCTTATTTAACCCACGCAGTGCTGAGCCGCACAGCTGCTGCTTCGTTGGTCTACTGGAAACACATCCTATATCCTTTGTTTTGTAGCAGTGGCAGCCTCTGAACTCTGGAAAGGGTTATCCCCATCCCACTTATCCCTACTGGTCTGGCACACATTCTAGGTCCAAATGAATGGGCTGAATCAAGCACAGTCCACATGTCTTTCGCTCACTCTTTGAGCATACAGCCTTTTCCAGCCACTGTGCTAGGAGGTAAGGATACTGAGATGAATAAACTGGATTGCTGCCTTGAAGGAGCCCATTGGTTCATGAAAAAGGTAGATGAGTCAATCGGCTGTTTCATTGCAGTGTGAGGCGCAAGCTGCTTTGGGAGCACAGAAGGGATCATGTCCACAAAGATGCTCCCGGTTAGAAAGAAGAAATCAAAGTAGGGAGTGAGGCAGCAATACCCAAACAGCAGTTCTTTCGTGGGTGTAAGTCATCAAATAATTTAAAGAACTGAGTTTGCAGAACACTTTACATGCATTCAAATGGATTTGATCCTCACACCAGCCATGAAAGGTAGCATTTGTAATTATATTACCCAATTTGTTTAGCATTCACTAATTGAGTGCCCACTGTGTGCTGGCACTGTGCTAGGCTCTGGGAGAGCAGTGAACAGAGCCAGGTCCCTGCCCATATGCACCTTGCCGTCTAGTAGGAGGCCAAGCTATCCTCCATTGGTGTGACTTCTTTGTGATCATACAGCTAGTTAGGGAGGCAACAGTTGGTACTGGGCCTTCTGTGCAATCGGCTTTTCCACCCTATAACTCACCCACTACAGTGAGAACACATTTTTCTAACACTTTTTCCAGCATCCCCAGATAACTCTGCTTGTTTTATTGGCAACAGTGACCAACCCAACAAGCAGAGGTTGTCACTAGGCGTACAATAATGTGAGATTTCAGCAGTGCTTAAACTAGAAAACATTTTGGATTCCAGAACAATGGTGTACAGGAATGAAGAGGTGGAGGAAATATACCCTGTGAAGGAAGGGGAATGTTTCCCCTTATACCCAGCTAATATTGAAAGCTTGGAAGTGACTGAGTTAAGCCAGCCTACCATGTGCCTTATTATAGCTTGTTCCATCTATGGCTGTTTTCTGGCATTTTTTAAACAATCACAGACATTTTCAGGACATATCAAGTCATTTTTATTTTGGTGGTTGATATGTAGCTGAAGTTGGCAGGATTGGCTTACTTCGCCTTTATTGGAGCTCCACACAAAATGGTGCACTGGTAAATGTTTGTTCAACAACTAGCTTTCTAGGAAAGATATATATGCAGATATATAAGCACATATATTTATCATAAATTTTACTGATGTAAAGTGTGTAGCACACAATTCACAAATAAGTATAAACTAGGCAATACTCTTGATTATAAATTTCAATAGCCAATTGATTCTTACAAAAGGCTTTTGTTGATTTCTGCTGAACTATTGTATCCACAGTCAACCTGGGGTTCTAATTCAACCATGATTTGACAAAAATCAAACTATGAACTAATGTTTGATTACTATCCCATTTAGCAAAGTCACTCAAGGCATTAACAAATGAGTGTAGTTCTAACATGAATGTTGGTGGATGTTTTTGTTTATTCTGAATGAACAGAAAGAAAACCATGAAGATGTGGAAATTTCATTCATTAGTCAGTATGAGTGACAGCACTGAATTAGATCATCAGTATTTTTGAATTGGCTCTCCCAGTATTTTTGCATACTGGAAGAATATTTCCTCAATTTTTGGTGCTACTCACAGTCTAGCAGCTATAGATCTGCTTTTAAGTTTTATGACACACTTTTACATTGAATCTGCATCATTAACATTTCCTGTCACCTTTTAAAGTATAGACAAGCAACAAAAAAAGAAGTCCTGACTTTTAGTGTTTGCCAATTTTTGTGGTGTAAATACTCCTCGTATGGCTGATTTCCAACATGGCATTACTGAGCACATTGACCGGAAGAGATGTGCATACATATCATTATGTAGTACTTTGACAATACAGGTCCAATAGAAGAAAATAACTCCCAGAGCATAGGTAATAACAAAATGTAGTAAAATTATTAGAAAGATGTTTTGAGTATTTATCACCTTTGTTTTTAATACAATTTAATTGCAATTTTATACAATTTAGGGTTTTGTTTGTTTGTTTATTTTGAGACGGAGTCTTGCTCTGTCACCCAGGCTGGAGGTGCAGTGGTGCGATCTCGGCTCACTGTAACCTCTGCCTCCCGGGTTCAAGCCATTCCCCTGTCTCAGCCTCCTGAGTAGCTGGGATTACAGGTGACCGCCACCATGCTGGGCTAATTTTTGTATTTTTAGTAGAGACGGGGGTTTCACCATGTTGGTTAGGTTGGTCTCGAACTTTTGACCTCATGGTCCACCCGCCTCGACCTCCCAAAGTGCTGGAATTACAGGCATGAGCCACCACGCCCAGCATTTTAGTTTTTAATAATAGCTGTATTTAACAACCAGCTTGCAAAATCCTGAAAATTTAACAATCAGCTCCCATGGGCTAGTACAAACTGGCTCCAGCACCCCACCACTGTCTGCATATCACTCCCATTTAAGTGGAAAAGATTAGTTTCTTCTCATAAAGTGCTGTGACACTTGCCTTCTAAAATGAAACTTATGGCCGGGCACAGTGGCTGATGCCTGTAATCCCAACATTTTGGGAGGCTGAGGTGGGTGAATCACAAGGTCAGGAGTTCGAGACCAGCCTGGCCAACATGGTGAAATCCTGTCTCTACTAAAAATACAAAAATTAGCCTGGTGTGGTGTCACGCACCTGTAATCCCAGCTACTCGGGAGGTTGAGGCAGGAGAATTGCTTGAACCCAGGAGGCAGAGGTTGCAGTGAGCTGAGATCATGCCACTGCACTCCAGCCTGGGCGACACAGCAAGACTGTCTCGAAAAAATAATAATAAAATAAAATAAAATGAAACATATAAACAGGTGCCCAATATATGTATGTCAGATGAATGAATTTAGAAGAATATTTACTCTAATCAAAGCATGCTCTTGATTTTTACAAAATCATACAACTGAAAGTAGAATAACTACATCTGAACTAGCAAATACTGTACTTACTGTAATTAGTCCCTGTTCTCTGCTACAGTGTGATTTTCCACCCTTCTTCTACAGGTACAGCTTGAATTTTGAAACTAGGTCCCTACAGTTTGATCCTATCTTGTTTGACTTGGAAGAATAACTCATAACAAAGCTGATCTTTAAAATACTGGTAGGTTCCTTAAGACCCTGAGTGTGATGTCTGCTCAGGTGAGCATCTGCTAATTAGCTAGCTGGGATCTGGTCCTTGGGGGACTTGTTTTACCAGCTGCTTCAGGTTGTTTACACTATGAGACACTCACCTTTATCCCTGCAATTAATTAGGGGTGGGGCCTTCACAGTCTTGCTTTTGATTCACAAATGACAAACAACTTCCCCCGCTCAGCACACACCTCTCCGCAGTGTTATTCTTCTGTGAGTGATCTGTTTGTGGGTTACAGAAGGCAAGCCTAGAGCTGTATTGAAGTCACTGCTTTGCAGGCACAGAATAATGTAGCCATCCATCAGATGAGCAGGGACCTATGGCACGACTGTTCTTTTGTCTTTCATTTATTCTCATTCATTCTCACTCACTCAAATAATAAGTACCCAGTGCCCACCTGGAATCTGAGCAGTGTGATTATTATTATTATTATTATTTTTTGGAAACAGAGTCTTGCTTTGTCACCCAGGCTGGAGTGCAGTGGCATGATCGCAGCTCCCTGAAGCCTCAACCTCCTAGGCTCAAGCAATCCTCCTGCCTCAGCCTCCCGAGTAGCTGGGACTACAGGCGTGCACCACCACACTTGGCTAATTTTTCGTATTTTTTCATAGAGACAAGGTTTCACCATGTTGCCTAGGCTGGTCTTGAATTCCTGGCTCAAGTGATCCACCCACCTCAGCCTCCCAAAATACTGGGATTACAGGCATGAGTCACTGTGCCTGGCCGTGAATTCTTAATACTTAAAAAACTTCATTGACTTTTTCTTACAGAGGCAAAGCATAATCATCATTGACTGTAGAAGACAGTAATGAAATACAGATAAGCAAAGACAAAAGAAAAACATCCATAATTCACTCTCTCAAAGATGTTCACTAAGTCTTCCAGACTTTTTAGTGCCTATATAACATAAGATTGCAAAATTGGGACCATACTTAATCTAAGGTTGTGAGTTTTTTAACTTAAAAATATATAATGAAAAAAAGTTACATAAAAACTTTTTAAAAATGTATTTTAGTGATAAAGTTTTGCTCTGTCTCCCAAGCTGGAGTGCAGTGGCACTATCATTGCTCACTGTAACCTCTTACTCCCGGGTTCAAGCTTTCCTGCCTCAGCCTCCCAAGTACCTGGGACTGCAGGTGTGAGCCACCGAGACCTGCTAAGATTTACTTTTAGTAAGGCTTTAACACTAGTTAGTCCAAGGAGCAGACAAGATGTTCCTTTAGACTCATTGTCTTGAAGGGAAATGAAGTGACCCTTTTTGTAGTCCTGTCCACTCTGGAAGGGCAGCACTGGTGCATAAGAAACCGAGTGGCTGCCGCGAGCCCTTCTGCATAGAATAAGCTGTTCATGGAATGAGGCAATTGGAGGCCTTGGAATCTTGTCGTTGTTTTCTTGTGGTGTCAATTGGATTAGAATCTGTAATTTTGGAAGTTAGACTGTTGTTAATTAATGCATATTTCTGTAGTTGCTTCCTTTAGCTTAGTGGTAAAAAAAAAAAAAAAAAATATTGGCCAGGCGCAGTGGCTCACGTCTATAATCCCAGCACTTTGGGAGGCTGAGGCGGGTGGATCACGAGGTCAGGAGTTCGAGACCAGCCTGGACAATATGGTGAAACCCCATCTCTACTAAAAATACAAAAATTAGCCGGGCATGGTGGTGTGCACCTTTAATCCCAGCTACTTGGGAGGCTGAGGCAGAAGAATCGCTTGAACCCAGGAGGCAGAGGTTGCAGTGAGCTGAGATCGCACCATTGCACTCCAGCCTGGGCGACAGAGTGAGACTCCGTCTCAAAACAAACAGACCAAAACAACAACAACAACAAAACAAACAAAAAATGCATGGTTATGGTATTACCCTGTGCTAAGAAGAAACAGAAAAGAGCTTTAGCGGCATCTTTGCCTTTAAAATAGAGGGAGCAATGATCTCCTGGGACCCAGCCAGGGGAAGAGGTGGCCAAGGTCAGAATCCTCCTCTGAAAAACTCTGCATCTAATGTTGGAGACCTGTAGGCATCGCCGCCTCCTTTTGTCTCAGAGCAAATTGTGGCGATGCTAAGATTAGGCTCTGAGCTCAACTGTTGATAAAAAATAAATAGAGGCAGGCAGGCAGCCTGGGGTGGGGTGGGGTGGGCTCCTTCACGGAAGCTGGAGAGCAGCAAGGAGGAGGCACGCTCTCCCCCACTCTGTCCTTCCCTCCACTGCCCTTCCCCCAGGGGTCATAGCCCACACTCACTATCACCTGTAGCTTAGGCCTCTCTCTCCTCTGAGCCGCTGACATTGTGGCCAGCTCATTCTGCAGCAGTTCTACCTGATGTCCCGCCACCCTCTTCACACTGAACGATGAAAAGGGAGCTCGTTGCTACCCCACATCATTAACTCCCCTCCTGCTGTGGGTCCCCCTTTTTTTCTTTTTAACTGTCTCTACAGTCTGTCTCCACTGTCTGTCCCACTGCTACCAGCTTGGCTCAGGACCTCATGATTTGTCACCTGTATTAGCACAATCCCCTGCTTTGAAGACACGGTTGGTCGCTGCCTGCAGCCCAGCCCCTCAGAATGATCCATGTTCTGGTGAGCTGGTTACAGCCTTGCTACTGCACGTGGGGTCCCCAGACCGGCTGCTTCAGCATCGCCTGGAAATGTGTCAGAAATGAAGAATCACCTCCCCCATGTTCTCGATCAGTGAGGGTCCTGTCTGAAGATGGAAAGCTCCATTAATGTGAATAATGAAAATTTGATATAACAAATGGGCAAATGGATAAATAAATTGTATCCATTCATGCAATGGAAACTTATTCGGGAAACAATATGAATGACTCCCAAGGGCATTATGCCAAATGAAACACTCAAGTCTCAAAAGGTTATAGGCAGCATCATTCTATTTATAGGACATTCTAGAAAAGGCAAAACTTTAGGACCAAGTTCAGTGACTTCCAGTGGCTAGGAGGAGGGGGAGGATTTTATTACAAGGGACAACATGAAGGAATTTTGGGGGGTGTGGAAGTGCTGTGTGCCCTCACTTTTAGGTTGGGTACACTTGTCTACACTTACATTAAAACTCATGGAACTGTTCACCAAAGAAAGCCAAGTGGACTGCAGGAAGATTAAAAATAAATAAAGTAATGCATTATAAACCATTGAATAAAATCAGAAACCATAAGTTCATATTGATAGAACTAAGTAAATATAAAATATCTTCCCCCAAATACTACAAAGCAGGGAAATATTAACTTTATAGTGGAGAAGCCTGGTCAGCCCACTTTAAGAGAGTGATTAAAGGTAACATCATCAGTAATGTACTAAGGAGAATCATTCACCATCTGGTGACATGTAACGTGAAGATCACAGTCAGGGCCAGCTTCATGGACTTCTGCGATAGCACAGGGCCCAGTGCTCAGGAGGGACATACGTTCGGTTTAATGCTCTGTTGTCATTTTCTTGAAAGTCTTAGTAATTGTTTAATGAGGGGTCCGTCTACATTTTCATTTTGCAGTGATCCCTGCGTGTAATGTAGCTGGTTCTGAACACAGTATCCTTTCTGTGATTTTTCTGCCACAGATGTATAACCTGAATTTGATCATGGTGAAACATCAGTCAAAGCCAAATGAATGGGCATTTTACAAAACCAGTTGCTTGGTCCCTTCACAAGTGTCAAAGTCACAAAAGTCAATGCAAGATGGAGGAGCTGTTTCATGTTGGAGGATGCTAAAGTAACATGACAAGTAACTGCAATGCAGGTTTCTGTATTGGGTCCTTTGGCAACAAAAAGTGTTGTTGGGACAACTCATGAAACTTGACTGAGATCTGAAGATAAGATAGCAGGAATGTACCAGAGTCAGCTTTCCTATCCTGATGGTTGAATTGTGATTGTGTAAGAGAATGTCTTTGTTTGTAAAACTTCCAAACTTAAATATTTAAGGGTGATGGGGCATCATGTGGGTGTCTAACACCGAAATGGTTCATGGCAGAAATTCTTTATGTTCTCTTTGTAAGTTCTCATGAAGTTTGAGGTTGTTTCAAACAAGAAAGAGTGATGGGGAGGAGACAGAGTGATGGGGGAGAGGGAACGCTTCTCTAATGAGGTGACATTTGACCAAGACCTGAATGAAGTGAAAGAGCAAGTCACTGAGTATCTGGAGGAAGAACATTCCAGGCAGAGGGAACAGAATGCACCAGGGGTGTGAGGAGGGCACATGCCTGAAATGTTCTGAGAAACAGCCAGGAGGTTCATGCAGAGACAGGGAATGAGAAGGTGGTAGCAGGTGAGGTCAGGGAGGTAATGGGGACTGAATCAAGTCCCAGCAAGGATGTTTGGTTTGGTTCTCTGTGCTGGGAGACATTGGAGGGTTAGCCAGAGGAGCGACATGACACGACTTGCGTTTTACAAGGATGTCTCTGGCTGCTGTGTGGAAAATAGACGACAGAGAGGCAGGGGGGGAAGCAAGGACACCAGTTGGGAGACTGTGGGAACAATTCACTCTCTGGTGGATAACAGGGCTGCAGGAACCCCCAGGAAGACTACGAAGAGCCACTGCCGGCCCACAGCACAGAGCACTGGGCTGGCTCTGCCCTAGCAGCAGTGATGCCATCTGACTGCTCCTGCATCTCATGCCCGTCCTCCCTTGGAGGCCTGCCAAGAGGTGTCTGGCACAGAAGCTGCTCATCAAAGGGCAGTTCTGATCATGACTCATTAGAAAGGTTGAAAAGCCAGCTGGTTGCATTTTTAATAGAATATTTCATTATTTGGCACAATTGCTAAAGTGTCTTTTTAAATTAATTATTATAGAACCAAAGACAAGCTCAGGGAGAAATATTGTAACGGTCAGATTTTGTCTTACTGCCTGGAGCTGCCTGACGACTCTAAGCACTTTTGTCCTGTGCAGAGTTTGCATCCTCAATGCCCTTGAATGAAAGGGTCTTGAGGTTTTATCTGGTCCTACCCAACAACAACAAAAAAATTTGAGCATTGACCTATGATTTTTGGACCCAAAGCAACCTTGGTGGAAAATGATTCCAGTCCCCTCTTTTTCTGGATCCATCAGATGAGTGATAATTTAGAATTCAGTTGGTTTTGTTTTGCTCCAAACTCATCCTCATAAAGTTCCAATGATGAAAAGATATGGACTTAGGTGCTAGGAGTTGTGTTCAGCTTTCTTCTTGGAACACCCAGTAGTCTTAAGGACATATCTAAAAGATAATTTCATATCTTTTTTTTTTGTTTGGGCAAGAACGATGCTTTAATATTATTATATGATTCTTTTCGAACATAAATATACACTTATGGCATTATGTGTAAAACACACATTTTTAAAATCCAAGAGCAGGCTTACACTTGAAGAGCAACATTTTAAAAATGTTTCTTCCCTACCTTTAATAAATGCATATCTATTGTAAAGTGCATTTCCAATGTGATCCTAAGCCTCTGAGACAGTTAATCCCCAGTTTACAAAGCAGAGACCCAGCTTGGTTAGAGGATGATTTGCTCTAGGTCGGAGACAAAGCCAGTGACCTTGGCAATGAAGCAGCTAGTTAGAGTTGAGTGATTTCCAGGTCAGCACAAAAGATGAAGCACTGCCAAACAGAGCTCTGGTCACTGATTTTGTTGGCTTGATAGTGACTGAACTGGTTTTTATTCATCCCATAGTGCCTGTTCTTATATTCACTGAGAAGGATGATTTATGTTCAAATTTTGAAGAGATTTATAGCATTCGGAGGGTAGAGATGAAAATATGATCTTCTCCTTAACTTTTAGGATTATAATTCTGGGGAAGATGAATGATCTTTTAATTCTAAAAACACAACAAAAAATATTTAAGCTTTAATTTAATAGCATTGCCATGAATTTAATCTTTCAAACAATTCTCACAAAATGTTAGGCATTGCTATGGTCTATATGTGACCCTCAAAATTCATATGTTGAAACTTAATCACCAATGGGATAGTATTAAGAGATGGGGCCTTTAGGAAGTGATTAAGTCATGAATGGATTAATGCTCTGATAAAAAGAGGTTGAAGGGAGCATTCTAGTATGCCTTTTTGCCGTTTTCACCCCTTCCACCATGAGGATACAGCAAGAGGTCCCACACCAGACACCAGTTGTAAGTGTCTTGATCTTGGATCTCCCAGTCTTCAGAACTGTAAGAAATAAATTTCTCTTCTTATAAATGATCCAGTTTCAGATGTTTTGTTATGTCAGCACAAATAGATCAAGACAGGCATGCTGTAATGTTGTGATATGTCAAATTTGGAGTAGCTATGTCAAAAATCATGGGTATTTCCTGTGGCTATAACTTGTGTTTGTATCTTATTTCCTGAAACCATTCATAGATCTACTTACTTGGATCACATACTTCCAATACATTTTGTCACCTTAATAGACTGAATAAGAAAAATCAAAATGTCTGGGTCTTGAGTATACTAGCCATTTGACTTTAAGTTTCTATGCATGTGAATATTCTCATTGGTGGGTCTAATTCTCATCTGCAGGTTACTGCCTTTTATGGTCTGAATAGTGTCCCCCCAAATTCGTATGTTAAAGTCCTAACCCCAGAACCTCAGAATGATGTGGAGATAAGGTCTTTAAATAGGTAATTAAGTTACAAGAAGATCTTTAGGGTGGTTCCTAATCCAATATGACCAGTGTCCTTATAAGAAGAGGGAATTGTGACACAGATATGTACATGCATAGAGGAAATACCATGTGAAGATACTGGAAGAAGCTGGCCATCTACAAGCCAAGGAGAGAATCCTCGGAATGAAACAAGCTGACGTTGATCTTGGACCTCAAGCCACCAAAACAGTTAGGAAATAAGTTTCTGTTGTTTAAGCCAACTAGTGTGTGTTTCTTTGTTATGGAAGCCCTAGTAGATGAATACAGATTTTGGTACTGGGAGTGGGGTGCTGATATAACAAATACCAAAAAATTCAAAGTGGCTTTGGAACTGGGTAAGGCTAGAAGAGTTTTGAGGCCATATTAGAAAAACCTAGTTCCTCGAAGAGCCTGTTAGTAGAAATATGGACATTAAATATGCTTCTGGTGAGGTCTCACATGGAAATGAGGAGCATGTTTTGGGCACTGGAGGAAAGATTATCCTTGTTACAAAGTGGCAAAGATCTTGGCTGAATAGTGTTCTAGTGTTTTGCAGAAGGTAAAACTCAAAAGTGACAAACTTGGGTATTTAGCTGAGGAAATCCCTAAGCAAAGTGTTGAAGGTTTCTCTCTACCACTTACAGCAAAATGTGAGAGCACAGAGTTAAGTTGAAGAAGAAATTGTTAAGCAAAAAGGAACCAGAATTTGAAGACTTGGAAAATTCTCAGCTATGTATATTGCAATGCATGAAGAGTTAGCTTAAAAGAATATCTTTAGAGTGGTCTCTAATCCAATATGACCAGTGTTACACAGTATTGAATAACAATACTGTCTTTTATGTTACAGGGTAGCTATGATGATCAAATGTAATAGGTTGTATATGTACTCTAAGATCTTGGTAAACTATAAATTGTTCTACAAAAATAAGGTGCAACAAAGATAAGATGAGGCTTGGATCTTTAAAGTCTCAATCCAGCCCTCTTTCTAATATATTATCTCATGCCAAAGACTTCTAGACTTCCAGCAAATCAGATCAACAAGCATTTAATTAAATACTCTGAACAGCACACGAATAGATACAGTAAGGTGGCCAGCACAGTGGCTAATGCCTGTAATCTCAGCACTTTGGGAGGCCAAGGCAGGAGGACTGCTTGAGGCCAGGAGTTTGAGACCAGCCTGGGCAATATAGAGAGACCCCATCTCTATAAAACATAACAAAATAAAAAAATTAGCTAGGTGTGGTAGTGTGCACCTGTAGTCCCAGCTACTTGGGAGCCTGAAGTGGGAAGATCACTTAAACCTCTGAGTTTGAGGCTGCAGTGAGCTATGATCATCACTGCACTCCAGCCTGGGCAATGGGGTCTCAAAATAAGCAATAGAAAATAAGAAGAAGGCACAGTCTTTCCTCTACAGTATCTAGAAAGCAAAAAATAAACATATGTCTCAGCTAATAAACTACACAGCAATCTTGAGATAATATATTTTCAGCTTTCCACATTAATTAATTGGTTAACCTAAAGCAAGTTGGTATTCTTCCTAACATCTTTTGGGAAAATGACAAAAGCAAATTCAATTTAGAATCTTATAAACTTTTATTCTTTTTTGTTGGTTTGGCACAGACACATTTCTTTTTTCTTTATAACTTCTATTATTCTCTTGGAAGGGCCAGGTTTTCAAATCAGAGGCTGACATCACAGTCTGCAGCTCCTGCCAAACAAAAGTTTCCGATGGAGAATATTTGCAAATTTGGCCACTGATTTAATTAAAAATGTTCCCAAGAAGTGTAAAAGAACAAGTTTCCAGATCTTTATTTGCAATTGTGAAGCAGTCTGGAAGCTTGAGCAGTGATGTCTACCTTTAGTACAACTTCTTAGGAAGCTCAAAGCATGCAGCCTCCTGAGAGTGGAAAGCTTTCGTCCTTTCGTTCCTCATTCAACCTCACCATTGCTTTTGGAAAGCCACATCTGCTGGAATATAGGGGCTAAAATTCTGTCTTCCCCTAGTCACAGGGGTAAAAATTTTTGCAAAATTAATAATAATAAATAATGGGGGGCTGGGCATGGTGGCTCACGCCTGTAATCCCAGCACTTTGGGAGGCTGAGGCAGGAGGATCACCTGATGTCAGGAGTTCAAGACCAGCCTGGCCAACATGATGAAACCCTGTCTCTACTAAAAATACAAAATTAGCCGAGCGTGGTGGCACATGCCTGTAATCCCAGCTACTGGGGAGGTTGAGGCAGGAGAATTGCTTGAACCCAGGAAGCAGAAGTTGCAGTGAGCCAAGATCATGCCACTGCACTCCAGCCTGGACAACAGAGGAATACTCATTCTCAAAAATAAATAAATAAATAAAGAATGGGAAGAGAAGAGAGAAGATAATTGAAGGACACCCAGAAACCTTTCCCATCATGTCAGAAATTTACCAGCTACACGAACATTTGCTTCCTGAGACAGTATCTGCATGGATCATATCAACTGACTAATCTTCATGGGAATAATTCTTTTTATAAACCTTTTTGCTTTCTATGGAATCCACTTTAAAGATCCTTGGATACAATGGCCCCTTACTACAGTTCTGTGAGGTGTTATGGAAACGTAATCATACTCGCCATCAGTGATTTAAGGGAGTCCAATGGTGAATTATTTTGTAAAGTGTAGAATTTTCTTCCCATTTGAAGGGTCTCCCACTCACTTTTGATTTTTAAGTTTTGGATTTTCATGTATTTGTCTCAAAGTCAGAGACATAAATCAACACATGACCCCAAAGGAATATTGGAGGACTACACAGGGGTCTCTGGCAGAGCAAATCTGTTCTGATTCCACACCACCCATCTTCACTCATGACAGAGCCGCAGCGTGGGACAGTGCCTCCGTTCCTATAAAGAAAGGCCACTCTCAGTGTGTTTGGCTGTGCTGTCATGCACTACTACACATATCCTAAGAACCCCAGATACTGAAAAAAGAGAAGTTGCTTTCCCAAAACAGGGTTTTTTCCTATGATCAGCTCATGATCGTCTCTCTCCCTTTATCTTTCTTAACCCTAAAAAACCAGTTTTACTATTCATCCATCCTAACAAGGTAAATTAGCCAAGACCTTACCACACCGCCTTTACACTTTCATCTTCCCCCTTTTAGCTGCCTTTAGCAGCCTTATGGATGGGGTTTCACATCTCCCTATATTCTGTACAGGCTGTGTGTGTGCATGCATGTGTGTCCCTGTGTGTGTGTGTATCTGTATCTGTCTCTGTGTTCCTCTGTGTGCATATCTGTGTGTTTCTGTGTCCCTGTGTGTATGTATCTATGTCTGTCTCTGTGTGTGTGTATTTGTGTGTGTGTGTGTGTAGGGGGGTGGGTATGTGTGGTGTGTTTCTCTGTATTCCTTTTCATTTCTCCCTAGGTGGCTGTGCCCAGATCGCCTCTCTACTCCTTCAGATAAAAAGCAAAGGGCTTTGGGGAGGCTGAGGCAGGAGGTTCACTTGAGCTCAGGAGTTAGAGACTAGCCTGGGCAACATAGTGAGACCTCGTCTCTCCAAAAAACTTTAAACAAAAACTTGAAAAAGCAAAGAACCTTGGGTAATACTGACAGTAGTCACAGCTAGTGTCCACATGCAGCTTCCTGTGTATGCGTCAGGCAGCTCATCACCTGTGTATCTGTGGACCACTTTAATCCTCATCACAACCATACGAAGGTGGAACTATTAGCCTCATTTTACAAATGAGGAAATTGATACGTAAACTCTTGTAAAGAAATCCAGACAAGGCCGGGTGCGGTGGCTCACATTAGTAATCCCAGCACTTTGGGAGGTCGAGGCGGGTGGATCACCTGAGGTCAGGAGTTCAAGACCAGCCTGGCCAAAATAGTGAAACCCCATCTCTACTAAAAATACAAAAGTTAGGCAGGCATGGTGGTGCGTGCCTGTAATCCCAGCTACTCGGGAGGCTGAGGCAGGAGAATAGCTTGAACCCGGGAGGTGGAGGTTGCAGTGAGCCAAGATTGCACCACTGCACTCCAGCCTGGGCAACACAGAGAGACTCAGCCTCAAAAAAGAAAAAACCAAACCAAACCAAAACAAAACAAAAAAGAAATCCAAAGGAATGAATAATGAACAATACACTGTCCCTCAAATGTGCTCTCCCCTCAGGCTCACGTTCTTCAGTATATACACATATGCTTACTATATGCGACTACTCTAGTACTATACATTACTACTGTGTCTTAGCTCATTCACCTTAGAGACAAATGGATAGTAAAATTGTTTTTTTTTAGAGTTAGGAAAGGAAAAAAGAAGAGGAGAGGGGTCATGAGTTGATTATATAAACAAACCTTGTTTTGAAGAAGTGGCTTTTCTTATCCTAGTGTGTGTGTGTGTGTGTGTGTGAGAGAGAGAGAGAGAGAGAGAGAGAGAGAGAGACAGAGTATATATAGAGCACAGGTTTGGAAAAATCCCTATACCATAAAATATTTCATTGCATCCTTTATGTAATGTATTCATGAGCCTACAGCTTTCCTTCCTTCCTCCAAGGTAGTCACGGGGACAACAGTCGTGAGTTGACCTGCTCACAGAGTGTCTAGATAGCGCTGGCACCCAGTAATCACGTTAAAATTTTCCTTAAGGTTCTCTTCTGCCTCAAGCCTCAAGACTTGAAACTTGGCAGCCTGCTACCTGGTAAAGCACACATCTTCATGGTACATTACTGCCACCTAGAGCTGATATATTGAATCACAGATTCTAGATAAAGCAAAACAGAACAAAGCAAAATAAAAAGTCACGCCCAGCCCTGTCCTAAAGCAAGCTGTTTTAGTCCAAGCAGTTTAGATTAAAAATATAATAGACTTTAAGATGAAATTCCTTTCTTCAAGATGTCCAACTTCCCATCTCTGAAAGCGGGTTACCATCCAATAATATTCAAATTAAAAAGCTCAAATTTAGTAGTTCTCAAAATAAGGAAGAAGGAATTTGAGAGAGAGAGACAGGGAGAAAACATGTTTTGAAAAATAAACCTTTGCAGTTGTAGCCATCATCTGAAAGATGAGGAAACTGAAGCTCAAAGCTGTAATGGATTTCTTTTTTTTTCTTTTTTTTTTTTGAGACAGAGTCTTGCTCTGTCTCCCAGGCTGGAATGCAATGGCGTGATCTCGGCTCACTGCAACCTCTGCTTCCCAGGTTCAAGCGATTCTCCTGCCTCAGCCTCCCAAGTAGCTGGGATGACAGGCGCCTGCCACCATGCCAGGCTAATTGTTTGTATTTTTAGTAGAGACAGGGTTTCGCCGTGATGGCCAGGCTGGTCTTGAACTCCTGACCTCAGGTGATCCACCTGCCTTGGCCTCCCAAAGTGCTGGGATTACAGGTGTGAGCCACCACACCCTGCCTGTACCAGATTTCTTGAGTTCAAATCGTTAGCAAGCAGTTCTGGCAAGATGGAATACAGGGCTCTGGTTTTTTATTCCAAAATGAAATCATAACATAGAATCAGTGTAAGCCTTAACATAACTCCACAATTAGTGGTGGCCTTCCAACTGCTCCACCCACAGTCCTGGGGGTGTGTGTCCATGTGCTGTTCTGTGTGAAGGTCACCCTTGGTAAGATCTGGTGGCTTTGGAATTCTTTCCTGGGAGCAGCGTTGGGTATACACCCATCTGTGCACATCCTCTCCCCCAACCAGCAGATACTTGTCAGATAGTGGCTGAGGTTAGAGGGCAAAGTCTGTGATAGCAGAAGTGAGTGGAGTCCCTGATCTACAAGGGCAAAGATCATAAAACAAGCTTTATTAGACCGTGTTCTCACCCACCATTCCTCAATCTGGGAGGTGTAAGGAAGCTGTTCTTGTTAAGTGAAGATGCGGCCCAGATGGAGGAAAGGAAGGAGAGTCTGTTTTGTGATCTTTCTTGTGCTTGGACGTCACTGGAGAAGTCTATAGACCTATTCTTAAAATAATGGTTTCAAATGCATAAAAGGAAATACATAGGATTGTAAAGGAAACCAATTATGGGCAAGTGAAGTAACCACATTCTTTAAAAATATGTGATATTATGTGTCTTAGTCATCTTGGCTACTATAACAAACAAGCTGCCCACAGACTGGGCGGCTTAAGCAACAGACAATGATTTCTTATAGATCTAGAGGCTAGAAGTCCAAGATTACGATGCTGGTGAGAGACAGGACTAGCTGGATTTCCTAGGCTAAGAATCCCTAAGCCTAGCTGGGAAGGTGACCGCATCCACCTTTAAACACAGGGCTTGCAACTTAGCTCACAGCCGACCAATCAGGTAGTAAAGAGAGTTCACTAAAATGCTAGTTAGGCAAAAACAGGAGGTAAAGAAATAGCCAATCATCTATCGTCTGAGAGCACAGCGGGAGGGACAATGATCAAGATATAAACCCAGGCATTGGAGCCGGCAAAGGCAACTCCCTTCGGGTCCCCTCCCTTTGTATGGGAGCTCTGTTTTCACTGTATTAAATCTTGCAACTGCACACTCTTCTGGACCGTGTTTGTTATGGCTGGAGCTGAGCTTTCGCTCGCTGTCCACCACTGCTGTTGGCCACTGCCGCAGACCCGCGGCTGACTTCCATCCCTCCAGATCTGGCAGGGTGTCTGCTGTGCTCCTGATCCAACGAGGCGCCCATTGCCGCTCCTGATTGGGCTAAAAGTTTGCCATTGTTCCTGCACAGCTAAGTGCCCGGGTTCCTCCTAATGGAGCTGAACACTAGTCGCTGGGTTCCACGGTTCTCTTCCGTGACCCACAGCTTCTAATAGAGCTATAACACTCACCGCATGGCCCAAGGTTCCATTCCTTGGAATCCGTGAGGCCAAGAACCCCAGGTCAGAGAATAAGAGGCTTGCTGCCATCTTGGGAGCGGCCCGCCCCCATCTTGGGAGCTCTAAGAACAAAGACCCCTGGTAACTCTGGCAGATTTGGGTTTTGGTGAGGGCCCTCTATCTGGCTTCACAGTGCCACCTTCTCCCTGGATCTCCACATGGCAGGGGGAGAGAGAGAGAGAGAGGGAGAGAGGGAGAGGAGAGGGGAGAGGGAGAGTGCACTGGTATCTCCTCCTGTTCTGAGGGCACTGATTCCATCATAGGGACTCCAACCTGGTGATGCCATCTAAACCTAATCACCTCCCAAAGATCCCACCTCCTAAATACCTTCACAGTGGGCGTTAGTACTTCAACATATGACTTTGGAAAGGGGGGACACAAACTTTCAGACCTAATAACCACCATACTTGTGAAGGGGTGATGAGCATAGCTGGTATTTTGAGGTATCTGCCACAAGGAAAGAGAACATGAAAATATTGACAATTTCCTTTGGTGACAAAGTCTCAGGAACTTGGTATGCTATTGTTGTTTGTTGCTTATGTACATAATTGAGGAAATGCTAAACTTCAGTAAGAAGTTAGTAAAAATAAGTATGTAATTTTCTCTCACCCATATTTGCAGACCCTGATTGTGATGGTTAATACTCAGTGTCAACTTGATTGGATTGAAGGATACAGAGTATCTCCCATAGACTTCTCCAGTGAGGTCTAAGCACAAGAAAGATGGCAAAACAGACTCTCCCTCTTTTCCTCAAAGATACAAAGATACAAAGCATCCTGGGTTTGTCTGTGAGGGCGTTGCTAACATTTGAGTCAGTGGGCTGGGAAAGGTAGACCCACCCGTAATCTGTGGCGGCACAATCTAATCAGCTGCCAGCTCAATTAGAATATAAGCAGGCAGAAAAACGTGAAAAGAGAGGCTGGCCTAGCCTCCCAGCGTACATCTTTCTCCCTTGCTGGATGCTTCCTGCCCTCGAACATCGGACTGCAAGTTCTTCAGTTTTGGAACTCGGCCTGTTATGGGACCTTGTGATTGTGTGAGTTAATACTTAATAAACTCATATATATATATATGTATTAGTTCTGTCCCTCTAGACAACCCTGACTAAAAACTGATATTCTGCCCATGGGCCTTAGTTTATGAACCTCTGCCTTAGAGAATTCAGCAAATTTATTGGTTTGTAGTCAGCGGGATATAAGAGTTTCAGAGCACGCTGCAATGGACTGTTTTAAATAGCCGTGACAGGGTGCTGGGAGAGACAACTGTGATTGTGTGGGCAGGGATTGTCACAGAAGCCGCCCCTGGCCGCAATATTCATTTTTCCCCCAGCCATTTCTGGAATGGAGGACATGGATCAATTGTAAGGTCTGTCCTAAATCCAGCGTCCTTTTCTCACTGTATGGCCTTGGGTGAAAGGGTGAAAGAGAATGTTAGCAGATTGAGTCAGCCTCCTGGCCAGACACTTCTGACTCCAATAGCGAGCTCTGCTTTTTTTTTTTTTGTTATCTTCCTGGATATATCAGGAAATCCACAGATTTGTGTTCCTTAGGGAAACAGTTAATTTCTAGTGTTCAAGGCCAAATGAATCCTTTCGTAAGTAGAGTAAAAGTTAAAATTCAAAAGGGGAGAGGTAGAAATAGTTGGGAGGGTGTCAAATCTCAGTAGAAACATCTTTCTAAACTAGAAGCATTTTTTTCTTGAACATTTTCAGTATCTAAACTAGTAAAAGATGGCTCAAAATATCTTTTCAACCTTGTTAAGGAAAACCATTGACCAATTCTAGAGGGACTATTTTAAAGCCATTTCTTTGAGTCCATCCTGAAATTAAAACACTCAGGGAGATGTTCTAATTAAACTTTCTAATAAAAAGGAAAAATGCCCCATATCGCTTAATTCAGATGCTTCTCCTGCCTCCAAGTTAATAGTGTCATTGGTACCTTTTCAACATATGAGAGCTTAGCTCATGGAAGGCCTCTAGTGCATGTACACCTGATGTTCACTGTGGTCAGATGTCCACAATGTGACTCTTCTGCAACAGGCATGCTTATGTGCCAGGGGGTGGGGAGGGAGGATGATGACTATGCTGGGGAGGAAGGTGGGCTCCTGGCTGCAGGCACATTCAGAAAACTGTCCCCCTCCATCACCTTTCCAAAAGCCAGGACTACTTTAATAGGTGGGAGCAGGAGGGAAGTGAAGACTTATCACAAGGGAAGCAGATGGGGGACAGAAGAAGGCAGAGAAGGGCAGTTATAGAATGCATTTGGAGTTATAAAAAAGTTAGTTGTCGCTGGGCGTGGTGGCTCATACCTGCAATCGCTGCACTTTGGGAGGCCAAGGTGGGCAGTTTGCTTGAGCTCAGGAGTTCAAAGCCAGCCTGGGCAACATGGTAAAACCCCATCTGTACAAAAAAATACAAAAATTTAGCCAGGTCTAGTGGCCCAAGCCTGTAGTCCCAGCTACTTGGGAGGCTGAAGTGGGTGGATCACCTGAGCCTGGGGAGTTGGCTGCAGTGAGCTGTGATGTCACTCACTGCACTCCAGCCTGGGCGACAGAGCAAGACTGTCTCAGAAAAAACAAAAACAAAAAACAAGTTGTGGCCTGTAATCTCAGCACTTTGGGAGGCCGACGAGGCGGGCAAATCGCCTGAGGTCAGCAGTGCGAGACTAGCCTGGCCAACATGGTGAAACCCCATCTCTACTAAAACCACAAAAATTAGCTGGGCGTGGTGGCACATGCCTGTAATCCCAGCTACTTGGGAGGCTGAGGCAGGAGAATCACTTGAACCTGGGAGGCGAGGTTGTAGTGAGCTGAAATTGCACCATTGCACTCCAGCCTGGGTGACAAAGTGAGACTCCGTCTCAAAAAAAAAAAAAAAGTGGTCCCAGTGCTTTTTTGTGAAAAGGGAAATTCTCAATATGATGCAGACACACCCACTGATTCTCGTAATTTCAGGCTGTTAGCAAGAAAAGCCAAGGGGATTTTTAAAAGCACATGAGCCACATTCGGTGAATACACTGGGCATATGCTCCACTCTCCCCAGCGTCTGACTCATCTTAACACACAAACCAACAAATTCACCACCCGAAGCAAGAGTGCAGCCTGACCAACATGGCTCTTGGTTTTTAAGGGCCTTTATCTTTTGAGAGGATAGACGCTAAAATAATTTGTACTGGCCGGGCATGGTGGCTCACACCTGTAGTCCCAGCACTTTGGGAGGCCAAAGCAGGTGGATCACCTGAGGTCAGGAGTTCAAGACCAGCCAGGCCAACATGGTGAAACCCCATCTCTACTAAAAATCAAAAACTAGCTGGACTTGGTGGTGCATGCCTGTAATCCCAGCTACTTGAGAGGCTGAGGCAGGAGAGTCGTTTGAACCCAGGAGGCAGAGGTTTCAGTGAGCCAAGATCATGCCACTGCACTCCAGCCTGGGTAACAGAGCAAGATTCCATCTGTAAATAAATAAATAAGATAAAATAATTTGTACTGAATAAATGAAGACTAGCTCAGAGGATACAAAAGCATAAACATTTTATTTTGGTAAGCTCTCTTTTAGTTTTTGTTTATATATCAATATTTAAATGCAAATATAAACAGAATATACCTTTTTATATAATTTATATTGTTTCAATATAATACGTACATTTTCTCATGATGGCCTACAGCCTTTGTAATTATCAAGTAGCTGTATACAGGGAGATAATATACCATAATTTATTAATTATGCTGCCATTTTTGCATATGCATTTCTTTTCCAATTTTTTGCTATTTTGATGTTTTTCCTTCATAGAGCTTTTTCCTTCACTTGAATTAAGGAGACATTTTTGGGATAAATTCTCAAGAATTGCATAACTGGAGCATGGAATATGAACATCTTGTTTAAATGAATATATATTATCAGTTTGCTTTGCCAAAGAGTCGTATAAATTGACAATATCAACAGCATTGAAGGGTGTTCTAATTTTGTCATAAATTCACCAGCACAAGGTCCTGTCTTTAAAAACCCTTTGTTAATTTAGAAGAGATATGATGATTATTTTAAAAATTTACATCAGCTTACTGATGAGATTGGACATTTCCCCATATATCTGTTTCCTATTTGTATTTTTACAAATAGGAAAACTGGGGGATTTGGGGAGATTATTGCCTGTATCTTTCCCAATTTATCTACTGGGTAATTCATGTTTTCCCACTACTTTAGAAGGACTTCTTAGTATATAGATACTAACCCTTTGCTATTCATATTTGAGGTAAATAATTTTATTTTTTATTATAAAGAAGTATATTTTGCATGTTTGAATGTGTTAATTTTTTAATTAAATTGTTACTTTGTTACCGGAAAGGGGTCCCAATCCAGACCCCAAGAAAGTGTGTATTAGTCCGTTCTCACACTGCTATAAAGAACTACCTGAGACTGGGTAATTTATGAAGAAAAGAGGTTTAATTGACTCACAGTTCCACAGGTGGTACTGGAAGTATGGCTGGGAGGCCTCAGGAAACTGACAATTATGGCAGAAAGCAAAGGGGAAGCAAGTATGTCTTATCATGATGAAGCAGGAGAGAGAGCTAATGGGGAAGTGCCACACACTTTTTTTTTTTTTTTTTTTTTGGAGACAAGAGTCTTGCTCAGTTGCCCAGGCTGGAGAGAGTGGCATGATCTCAGCTCACTGCAACCTCTGTCTCCAGGGTTCAAGTGATTCTTGTGCCTCAGCCTCGTGAGTAGCTAGGACTACAGGCACCTGCTACCATGGCCTGCTAATTTTTGTATTTTTAGTAGAGACAGGGTTTCGTCATGTTGCCCTGGCTACTCTCAAACTCCCAAGCTCAGGTGATCTACCCATCTTGGCCTCCCAAAGTGCTTGGCTTACAGATGTGAGCCACAGCACCCAGCCGCTACGTACTTTGAAACCATCAGGTCTCATGAGAACTCACTCACTATCATGAAAACAGCAAGGGGAAATCCACCTCCATGAACCAATCACTTCCCACCAGCTCTCCCCCAACACTGGGGATTACAATTCAACATAAGATTTGTGTGGAAACAGTCAAACCATATCCGAGGGTTTTTGTACCTCTCACAATCTGTCTCTCCTGGGATTCTAATGTGCAGGTGAGTTTGATAACCACTAGGCTAGAGGAAATGTACTAGAAGACACACACACACACACACACACACACACACACAGAGATTTAATGTCTCAAAATGTGTCTTCTCAAAAGTATCATTCAATAATTTCATGTCTTTTTGTATAAAAGGTCACAGGGATAATATTTACTTCTGAAGAAAATGTCTTTTGATCATGGGAATGATCCAGTTAAAGGGAACAGCTCAACTAAAAGTCAAGGTCTAATTTATAAATGAGGTTTGTACTCCCCTTTTCCCAATGGTTCCTTCTTGCAATTTAAATCACATAATGGATTGTCATAAATGGGATCATAGTTTCCTCCAGGGACCCTGCTCTAATTATTGGTTGACTCTTGATTAAGAACCAAGCATGACATAAATTAATCAGAGATACAAGTAGCAGTCTGTCAGAAGAACAGCTATCCTGTGGTTAAAATCTCTTTATTTCATATAATAAAACCACAGTTGAAGTCCAGAACCGGGGCCTAATGTGTCGTGTATTCAGATTATACAAGAGATACCTAAACCTACATTAAACGAAGAGGCAGCACACCAGGACAAAGCCCCACTGTGTCATAAACTTCACCGAAAACTAAACTGTGCCAGCTATGATAGTTACCTCAAAAGATTGTCCTGAGAATTATGATGGGATTTGTATGTGAAAGAACTTATTGAAAATCACAATTATAACCACCACATTTTGAATTCCATTATCTGCCAGACCCTGTGCCTGGCACTGAACAGACCTCATTTCACTTCGTTCTCATGGTAACACTTTGAGTGAGGAATTAAGTAATCCCTCGTTCAAGGCTACACTGCCAGGGAGCCGGGATACCAGGACTGAGCCCGGCCATTCCTCCCACACATGTCCTTCCCATAAACCCTGCTCTGTCTTTTACGAGTGCCATGCAGCTAATCACAAGCATTGTGATTAATGTTCTCTTAGAATACAGAAAGTTATTCACAGGATTATTTGGGAGGCCCAGACAGCTTTAACAAGCTGCCTAAAGAAGTTCAAGCTGATGGTTTCATTTTCACTTAGGAAGAACTTCTGACACTGATTGGGGCATTCCGTCTTTCTGTTACCCTTGCAGTCGTTGTGATAGGAAAAGGTTTTTGTGTTTGATGATGAAGGTTGTTACTGAAAGAACTCAGATTTCAACTCTGTCTAGATCTCCAGGATATAAGTGAAAAAAGCAAGGTTTCAGAAACAATAAAATGCCAAGCTATATATAAGAAAGAGGGAAAACACAGAGTCCTATTTGCTTAATTTTTTTATATTATAGGATAAAGCAAAAACTAATAAAAACAGTTACTTATCAGAAAGACGGGACAGGTCGGAGAGGTGAGAATGGAAGCCAGACTCTCTGAGTTCACATTTTGTTGATTTGACTTTGGACTTATGTAAATGTTTTATATAATTACAAAATAAAAGTAAAAAAAATAGAAAACAATCTTTCAAAATCGAAAGCAAAGTGGAAAAAAATTAATCTTGTTAATTTCTTAACTTCTAATCAATTTTGTTGAGCAAATGGGTCAACCACATATAAAGGAACTATTTCATGTGACTTTAAAGTACTGTAATATAAATACATCCCCAGTGGATTATATCTTAATGGACCAAACAACTATAAATAAATTTTAAATTGTGTTCAATAATAATACTTATTAATTACATCTTTATTTGGTAGTAATATTGGTATTATTCATTTGAAACATATGTCTGTGTATATATATATGTGCAAATATATATACATCATAATTATGTTAAAGTTATTAGGAACCAAGGTTTTCAGTTTAAAAAGGTTGCAAGCATAAAATTAAACAATTTACATACAAACCCTATAACTCTAAATTTAAGTTGACAATATTGATATGAACTCATGATATATCTTCTCTTATAAAAGTATTTCTTCTACAAGCTCATGCTTGTAATCCTAGTACTTTGGGAGGCTGAGGCAGGAGGATTGCTTGAGGCCAGTTCAAGACCAACCTGGCCAACATAGAAAGACCCCATCTCTAAAATAAAATAAAATTTAAAAAAAGTATTTCTAACCACCGTTCACTAAAAAGTCTATAAATAATCTGGCAATGAGCATTCTTAGCACTCAGATACTTGACTCTAAATGCCAATTTCCAATAAAAGAAACCAATATTCTTTGGACAAATAGCTGATTCTAGGTTTGGGACAAGAAGTGAACAAGATGAACCCAGAGCACATTGATTTACTAGAAAGCAAGGAGATTATCAAAGCCTTTGGAGTTGCATCATAAGAATTTTGGATTGGGAGGCTGAGGCAGGTGGAGCACCTGAGGTCAGGAGTTCAAGACCAGCCTGGCCAACATGGTGAAACCCCATCTCTACTAAAAATACAAAAATTAGCTGGGTGTGGTGGTATGTGTCTGTAATCCCAGCTACTTGGGAGGCTGAGGCAGGAGAATTGCTTGAACCCGGGAGGCAGAGGTTGCAGTGAGCCGAGATTGCACCACTGCACTGCAGCGTGGGTGATAGAGTGAGACTCCAACTCAAAAAAAAAAAAGAGAATTCTGGAACCAACTTGAAGGGACTCTCACTGGGCAAAGATGGAACATTTTGAGCTTCAAAAAGAATAATAACTACAGCAAATAGAATAACTGCAAGGAATCATGTATGTTAAAATCCACAAGTTAATTATAATACTCAAAAATCATCCTCATTGTTCCCTTTTGGAAGATGCTCAGAAACCAAGTCATTATTTTAAAAGCCAATGAAGAAAATGAGTGAATGATTTATCCTGTCTTGCCTGTGTGAATTGTACTTCAGGGTTAGCAAGTAGTTGTTACAAGAAAGTTCTTTATGCAAGAATTTCAGATAATAAATGCCAGAGAACTAAGAATTTTAAATTACATTTTTCAACCTCTAATGAAATAATGGAATCAGGCACTGATCAGCAATGGCTATCCATTATATGAAAAGCTGATGGAAAGCTTTATATGGTTGTGTCAGAAGCATTGGAACCAGAGCGACTCCATCTTGAATAGGGGCTGGGTAAAATGAGGCTCAGACCTGCTGGGCTGCATTCCCAGGTTAGGCCTTCTTAGTCATAAGATGAGATAGGAGGTTACAAGATATGGGTCAGAAAGACCCTGCTGATAAAAACAGGATGTGGTAAAGAAGCTGGTCCAAACCTGCCAAAACTAAAATGGCGATGAAAGTGACCTCTGGTTGTCCTCACTGGTCATTATACACTAATTATAATGCATTAGCATGCTAAAAGACACTCCCACCAGTGCCATGACAGTTTGCAAATTGCCATGGCATGGTCTGGAAGCTTTGCTATATGGTCTAAAAGGGGGCGCAACCCTCAGCTCCAGGAACTCCCCACCCCTTTCCCAGAAAACTGATGAATAATCCAACTCTCGTTTAGCATATAATCGAGAAAAAAAGCCATAAGTTTACTCAGTCAAGCAGCCCATGCTGCTGCTCTGCCTATGGAGTAGCCATTCTTTTGTTTCTTTACTTTCTTAATAAACTTGCTTTCACCTTACTCTATGGACTCACCCCGAATTCTTTCTTGTGCAAGATTCAAGAAACCTGTCTTGGGGTCTGGATCGGGACCCTTTTCCAGTAACAGTTGGATGAGGGCGACAGTTCTTGAGCCTGAGACCAGTCATAACATCACAAAAAGGGAGATACTCCTTCCCATGCTGGCTAGCTTTGGTGTTCCTTGGCTTACCAAGGAACATCACCCCTAGCTATACCATAATCTCCACATGGCATTCTCATTAAAGTCCTTCTGGTGTATTCTTGCTGAAATGGCCAAACCTGAATCTGGCCATGGGATTAGGTCTACCACCTGGTTTATGGGAAACACAAGAGGACAGAGAAGCACGTTACAAATGGGATCATATGGAAGAAATCAGCAAAATCCAGAAGAAACTGGACGATGTCCTGGATTCTTCGACAACTAAATTCCAAGTAGATAAAAAGAGAAAGAAGGAAACTATTATGGGTTTAACTGGGTCTTCCCAAAGTCTGTATGTTGAAGTCCTAACCTCCTTTAATTCAGAATGTGACATTATTTGGAGATAGGGTCTTTGCAGAGGTAATAAAGTTGAAATGAGTTCACTAGGGTGGGCCCTAACCCAATATGAGTGGGGTCCCTATAAGAAAAGTTTGGAGTCAGATACAGATGGGGAGAATGCCATGTGGAGATTAGGGTATAGCTAGGGGTGATGCATCTGTAAGCCAAGGAACACCAAAGATTGCCAGCATGGAACGGAGTGTCCCTCCCAGCCCTGAGAAGGAGCCAGCTCCACCGGCCCTCTGTCGCAGACTTCTGGCCTCCAGAACTGTGAGATAATCCATCGTTGCCATTTAAACCGCCTGGTTTGTGGTACTTTTTTTTGTACTTTTTGTTGTTGTTGTTGTTCTTGAGACAGGGTCTCACTCTGTCACCCAGGCTGGAGTGCAGTGAGGTGATCTCAGCTCACTGCAACCTCCACCTCCTAGGTTCAACTGATTCTTGTGCCTCAGCCTCCCGAGTAGCTGGGATTACAGGTGCACGCCACCACACCCGGCTCATTTTTTTGTATTTTTAGTAGAGACAGGGTTTCCTATGTTGGCCAGGTTGGTCTCGAACTCCTGGCCTCATGTGATCTGCCCGCCTTGGCCTCCCAAAGTGCTGGGATTACAGGTGTGAGCTGCCGCGCCCAGCCAGATTTGTGGTACTTTGTTACAGCAACCCTGAAACTGCCTTTGCAAAATTGTGACTGAGACAGTGAAAGAGCTCTAACTTAACCAACTCCATCTTGCTTCTAACCTCCAAGCTGTCCTTGTTCCTTCCTGGGTGTAGGCTGAACTAACTTGGAGAGAAACTTAGTTTATAGTTTAAACAAAGACTTTAACAGCCCTTTGCCAAAGCAGTCCTCCTTCTTGCCTGGGGACTAGATTGCCTTTGTAATACTAACATTAGCCATAAGATTAGAAATTATGGTTTAGGAGTCACGCAGCTGGAGGCTACAAGATCCTGACCCTCCCTAAACTGCTCGGAAAATCAGTGCTTGAGATATTTTGCAGACCCTGCACTTGATGGATCAGCCAGCTCCACCCAGATGGATAAACTGGCTCACCTGATCTTGTGGCCCCCACCAAGGAACGGACTCAGTGCAAGAGGACAGCTTTGACTCCCTATGGTTTCATCCCTGATCAATCAGCACTCTTGGCTCACTGGCTCCCCTGTCATCCACCAAGTTATCCTTAAAAACTCTGCTCCCCAAATGCTGGGGGAGACTGATTTGAGTAATTATAAAACTCTGGTCTCCCGCCCGGCCGGCTCTGCGTGAATTACTCTTTGTCTATGGCAATTCCCCTGTCTTGATGAATCAGCCCTGTCTAGGCAGCAGGCAACCCCCTTGGGCAGTTACAACCCCAGTGAACTAAAATAGAAACCTATTGAATTAAAAGAGACTCAAGACATATTAACAAAAAGTGCTGTGTGACCCTAGTTTGGATCCTGAGTTGAACAAATAATTGTATTAATATATTCTATTGGGTATTTGATGATATTAAGAAAGTGCAGAGTCGTTTAGGCATGGTAATGGCATTTTAGATATGTTAGAAAAAGAGTCCTCATCATTTAGAAATAAGTATTGAAGTACGTCTGGATAAAATGATAAGATGTCTGGGATTTGCAGCAAAATAAGCCATCAGGGACAAGAGCAATAAATTAACATTGGCTAATTGATAATGATTCTTGAAGCTGGGTGACCGGAACAGGCAGTGATGGACCGGGAAAAAGGCTGGGGAGTGGCGAGTTCACTTTTGAACCGTTTGCCAACTTCTGTGGGTTCCCACCATGGCTAATTTCAAGCTGGCCATGACTTAACAGGCATCTTGCAACATTCCTGAATATTTAATACTTAGGTCTCAGGAGCTGGTGGTAAGAGCTGGTTCTAACACAATGCTGTTCTATTCTTTCTATTTTGTGTATTGGAAATAGTCCATTTAATCAGAAAAAAAAAAAAAACAGAAAAAACAGAATCTGGCCAACATTTCTGCTTTTATTTTATTTATTTATTTTTTTTTGAGATGGAGTTTTGCTCTTGTTGCCCAGGCTGGAGTGCAATGGCACCATCTCAGCTCACCGCAACCTCCGCCTCCAGGGTTCAAGCGATTCTCCTGCCTCAGCCTCCGGAGTAGCTGAGATTACAGGCAGGCACACGTCACCATGCCCAGCTAATTTGGTATTTTTTTTTTTTTTTTTTTTTTTTGAGACGGAGTCTCGCTCTGTCACCAGGCTGGAGTGCAGTGGCGCAATCTCGGCTCACTGCAACCTCTGCCTCCCAGGTTCAAGCAATTCTCCTGCCTCAGCCTCCCGAGTAGCTGGGACTACAGGCACGTGCCACCACGCCCAGCTAATTTGTGTACTTTTAGTAGAGACGGGTTTCACCATGTTGTCCAGGATGGTCTCAATCTCTTGACCTCGTGATCCACCTGCCTCGGCCTCCCAAAGTACTGGGATTACAGGCATGAACCACTGCTCCCGGCCTAATTTTTTATTTTTAATAGAGACAGAGTTTCACCATGTTGGTCAGGCTGGTCTTGAACTCCTGACCTCAGGTGAGCTGCCCGCCTCGGCCTCCCAAAATGCTGGGATTATAGGCGTGAGCCACCGTGCCCGGCCTCATTTCTACTTTTTACCCTGGAGGTTGCTGTTGGAAAAGGGGACATCAGGCCTTGGAAGTGTAAGGGCCAAGGGAAAGCTTCTCCTCTGCCCTCTAAAGGTTTGCTGCAAATGAGCTGACAATAGGCAGGTTCATAAGAGAGAAAAGCATTCAAAATGTATTATCGTGCATATGGACATGCGAGCCATACCAAGGCATGAGACATGAAAAGGGGCCAGATGGATGAGGCTTGAATAGTCTGTATAAACCCCGGAGGCAGACATTATTTTGCAAATGATTATTTTTGGAAGCTGGATAGGAGTGACAAATTTCAGAAGGTGAGAGGCAAAACTGCACAGGAACAAAGGTTGTCTTATTATGCAGATAACATCCTCCAGATAGTCTAGGCGCTTCCCTCGGAAGAACAGATGAAAGGATGTCTGGGTGTGGGGCTGACCCCCAGTCCTTTCTCTTCCTGGTGATTAATCATTCCTGATTATTTGATGAGATTCCTAGGGAGGGATTCTTAAGACAATTGCATTTCTTTTGGAAAGTTTTTTTGGTCAGATAAGAAAATTCTGGGCTGGGTGGTGTGGCTCATGCCTGTAATCCCAGCACTTTGGGAGCCCAAGGCAGGAGGATCGGTTGAGCCCAGGAGTTCAAGACCAGCCTGGGCAACATAGGGAGACCTCGTTTCTACAACAACAACAAAAAATTTAGCCTGTCATGTTGGTGCTTACTTGTAGTCCCAGATACTCGGGAGGCTGAGGTGGGAGGATCACTTGAGTCCAGGACATTGAGGCTGCAGTGAGCCATAATTGCACTACTGCACTCCAACCTGGGCAACAGAGTGAGATCCTGTCTCAAAATAAAATATAAATAGATAAATAAAATAAAATTCTAGACAGAGTGCTTCAGGAAAGAGGATCAGAGAGGCAGGAAGTAGGCGATATGTCAGAGAGAGACCCTGAGGCTGCTGCTTTAGTTCAGTATGTCAAAGTGCCACATTATAGAGTATTGTTTTCTGAGCCCCAACAGAGGACGCAGTCTCAGCTGAGTCCCAATTCTGCAACTTACTTGCTATGTGACCTTAGGTAAGTCACTTAACTTCTCTAAGCCTTGTTTCTCAGTGGTAAAATGAGGAAAATACTACTTCATAAGGTTGTTGTGAGGATTAATTAAAGTAACATAATGTCTTTTTAAAGTGTCAAATATTGTTAACATGGTAATTATAGTTGTTGATTATCAGACCAAAGACTAAAAGGAAATGAAATTAAGAACTGACAGTAGACAGCTATTAGAATATTCTATAATCCTGTGAAGGCCAAAAAAAATCATTACTAAGTCATTAGCAAGAACTTTGAAAAGGGATCTTCCAACCACCTTGGGAAATCACTAAGAGAGGCATTGGCAGCTCAGTAAGGACATTCAAGGGACTCTGAGTCCTTTGACAATGGCAGCAGGAATGCTGTCCACTAAGGAGCCTTGAATAAATGGAGTGTGAAAGAGAAAAACATGAGGGAAACCTGAACTGAAAAGTGTCATCCCACATCACGAGGCTGGGGTGGGAAACAGGGGGGTTTGGTGAATCCTTTTTGCAATGCAACTGACAATAATTCCAGTGCACATGTATGAACTCAGGTTAGAGTAAGCAGTGGGCAGCCCTGGTGAGTAGAGACGTCAATCAGAAGCTGCAGGTGAATGGAACATGGGCCTTGAGGCATCCATTCTGCCATGGACATTGACTGACACCTCTGGGAAAAGTTTGGAGTTGACGTTTCTCCTGTCTGGGCCCCAATCCTAAGAAATGCCATATATGTATTTTTTTCTGTAAGTAAAAGACACAATTACCAGATCTTCAAAGTGGATACTGGATGGAGACTTCCCTGGGAGGAGGTGAACAAGAGCCTGAGACTTTGCTTCTCCCTCACGTTCACCTTTTCTGCATTGCTGCAGTCCTTAAGGGAGCTGTCTGGAGGGCCCTAGCTGCTACATTCATGCTGACCTCAAGGGGTGCCATTTGCCTTATAATACTCTTGGCCAAGGTGGGGTCGATGGGATGAATGAATCAGTCCTCAACTTTCAGCCGCACTGTAAACCCTCCCCTCATTTTAACAGGTGGTTCCTAAAGAAGAAAAAGCCTCCAGGACAAATAAAAACAAAACCAAAAATCCCTGGACATAATGGCAGAGGTGCAGGTGATGCACCATGAAGTTTTAGGGTCAAGATCTTGTCACTACCATCTTAAATTACAACTGTGTGTAATGCTGACTAAAGGCCACCCAGAGGGTGTGGATGCCTTAGCAAATGAGGTTCCACTCATTCGTTCATTCATTCAATAAAAGGATACTGAACACTTCCTCTGACACAGACACTAGGGATGCTGAGATAAATAGAACATGGCTCCAAGCTCTGAAGACGACAGCAGAGTGTTTAAATGTGTGGGTTCTAGGACCAGGATGCTGTGTGACCTTGGTCATGTCATTTGATGTCTCTGTGCACGGGTTTTTGTACTGATGACATGAAGAATTTAATAGACTCTCCTGCCCAGAGAGATGTGGTGAGGAAAAATGAGCAAATACATGAAAATCACTTAGATTGGTGTCAGGTACCTGGCATACATGCTTATGCTATTATTATTTATATTATTACTTATGCGCCAGCAGCAATTCTTTCAGATTTCTGGATATCAGAGTAAATAAATAAATGAAACCTCCATCCCAGGCAAGTAGTTAAAAAAACAAAAAATCCACGCACTGTCCCATTGCAGTGCCTGGAATGTGTCCCCTGAAATGATTTCAGAACCTGCTGCCTCTGTAGCTAGAAGATGATTTGATACCAGATTGGGTATTTTCCATTCAAATAGCTCACTTTCCCCACCAGCACTCTCCCCCAGCCCACTCTGCTTCCACTGACACACAGAAGCAGTGCTGCTGGATCAGTTTCTCTCTCAGTTCAGCCAACACAGCCAGCACGGCACATCTCGGCTTAGCCTTCAGCTCAGTATAGAACATGTTTGTCTCCTCACTCATTCGGAGCCCATATCCTTGTTTTGGTTTCCTGACAATGAGACCGAGCAACTCATCTTATCTTCTGCACACAATACCTATGATTCCTATGCATCCCTGTTGCTAAAATCCTTGAAGCTCCTGCCTGGGAGGATTTCCACTGAGAAGAGAAGAACTCATGCCCTACCATTATGTAGTGGTCCAAGCTCTCTCTCTCTCTCTCTCTCTCTCTCTGTAATATATATATAAATATATATGTAATATATATATGAATATATAAATATATATAAATATATAAATATATATGAATATATATAAATATATAAATATATAAAAATATATAAATATATAAATATATAAAAATATATAAAAATATATAAATATATAAATATATATAAATATATATAAATATATCAATATATATAAATATATATAAATATATATAAATATATAAATATATATAAATATATATAAATATATAAATATATATAAAAATATATATAAATATATAAAGATATATATATAATATATAAATGTATAAATATATATACATATAAAATATATATATTTTTTGAGATGGAGTTTTGCTCTTATTGCCCAGGCTGGAGTACAATGGCATGATCTTGGCTCACCGCAACCTCTGCCTCCCGGTTCAAGCGATTCTCCTGCCTCAGCCTCCTGAGTAGCTGGGATTACAGGCATGCGCCACTACACCCAGCTAATTTTGTATTTTTAGTAGAGACAGGGTCTCTCCATGTTGGTCAGGATGGTCTCGAACTCCTGACCTCAGGTGATGTGCCCATCTCGGCCTCCCAAAATGCGGGGATTACAGGCATGAGCCACTGCATCCGCCTGCGGTCCAAGCTTTCTAACAGTGGCATGCGTGGGGTTTGAACAAAGAGAATCTCATGAACTGGGTTTGCTGAGGAAGCGGCTCTGAGTTGGGAGCCTTTGGATTTCACCAGATGAATGAGGCAAGGGAGGTGGGAAGGGGTCGTCCTGTCCAAATGGAAATTGTTAACACTCTCCCCTGCAGCACCTGCTCCTCCCTTTGTGTTCTTCGATATAATAGACAATTTTATTTGTTTTAACCACCTCTTCTCCGCCCCATTGCTGAAGGAGGGATCCTGCCCTAGGATTACAGGGGTGGCCAAACACGCACACTGGGCAGATGAGACCTGCAGCAGTGTGTTAGTCCCATACACTCACAGCACGGACGAGGAGGACACTGTGTGCCACACAGGGCCACAGGGAGGTTGCGCTCCAAGCAGAGTGAACAACCAGGGACTATGGATGAAGGCAGGCTTTTGTAGCAGCAAGAAGGTGGAGTGTCCCTTGTTCCCCCAGGAGGATGTGACTGGCTTGTTTGAATAACTCCATGGACTGGCAGGGAACTGAAGCCCACTACTCACAGATAAGCAGAAATGCATCTGTTCCCCTTGAAAAGGAAGGCTGTTTGGCTTGGGGATCTTACCTTCAGGAGAACAATGAGGGGATTTTGCAGTCAGGCCATTTAAGGCCCTCTCAATTTGGACAGATGTCAAGGCAGCACATGTGTGAATTTTAGGCCCTATACCACATCATCATCCACTCGGTTGCACAAACCAGAGTGTGGGTCTAACATTTGACCCCTTCCTCTTTCTCATTGCCCACAGCCAATCAACCACTACATTCTATTGTTTGTATCTTTTTAGTATATGCAATCCATCCATTTCTTGCTGTCTCCATAGTTCCAGTCACTTTCATTTCTCATGTGATTTTTGCAAAATAACCTTCAGCTCTTTCTGAGGATCTATAGCTGCTGGCCCCTACAGATTTCTTCCTCCCCAGAGCACCCAGCTTGGCAAACACAGCACACGTGCTGTTTCCATCTTACTTGCCATCTGGGTCAGGTGCTATTGTGCAGTGCACACCTTGCACACCTGTGTGGCAGTCTTTGGTTTTATCTCTAATCCTGTTTCCCCTCTATAGCTAGAGAGCTTTGGGAGAAGGAAATATGACTGTACCATTCCCTATTTGCTTCAGGACAAATCTACTCGCTGCTTTTGGTGTGAAAGGCCTCTTCCTTCCTGCTTCACCTCTCTGCCTTTCTCCTCTTGCACATTTTGCCTGCATTGGCCCCGGTCAGCTGGTCCCAGTTTCTGAATAGTCACTGTCTACCTCTGAGCCTTTTCATTTTCTGGTCCCTTTGCTGGGCTACTTATTTTCCCCACACAAACGCACTCTCCCAGTCTCAGGAGAGCCCTCACTTCTCCCATAAGCTTCCTGGGCCCTGGCTGAGCTTGGTTTGGGCACCTCCATTGCACGCTTGAGCTTAATCTTGTCATACCTTTCCTATGTGTTAGTATTTGCTCCTCTCCCTACTGAACCCATAAGACTCTGAAAGTCGGGAACTATATCTTTTCACTACCACACTGCCAACATCAGGCACGGTGCATGGCACAAGGGAAACATACAGTAAATCTGTCAACCAAAAGAGGGCCGTTCCGCTCAGAGGAAAAGTGTTGGTTGTTATCAGTGATTGAAGGCTTACTATGGGCCAGCTTTAGTTCCAAGGAGAGAGAGAAAGAGAGAAAATGATTTCAACTATATATATATGTGTGTGTGTATATATATATATATGAAAATAATGTCCCAAGTGGGTTTGAATGGGAGATAGGAGTTTTCACTTTTCTCACCTGATTTCAGATCACCAGCCTCTCAGTGTAAGCACGTTGCTTCTTTGAGGGCAATTTTAGTGTTTGGAGGTATGCATTTTTCATATGCAATGCCAGCCAACTGCTCTTAGCCGAAGAAAGAGTGATCTGTCCCAGTACTGGCTGAAAGAGTGGGCCCAGTGGCAAGTTTTGGAGAGATCACAGATTGGTCTCCAATAGGGTGCCTGCCTACATGATTTTTCAAGGGTAACTTTGAGTCACTGCTTTCATTAAATGTGCTGACTTTAGACCTCTCCACTGCCTCAGACATGATCCCATAGCAGTGCGCTCTGGCTTTGCCATTTTGAGTTTGGCTATTTTCAAGACAATTTATCAGGTAAACTCCAATTCTAAGTCCTTTTGGTTTCAGACACTTCCTTGCCTGAAGTGTATGACTCATTCTCTCTTTGCTGGTGACTATTTTATCAGTGATGGCGAGGAATAAGGGAACCAGAAATACTGAGTTATAAAATTGAGAGCTAAAAGTAACTTAAGGATTAAGAGATCCAAATCCCCCATTTTTCAATGAGAGAACTGAAGCCCATGGAAATGTACAAATGTGTGAAAACCACAGGATCGAAAAAAAGAAATCCAGGTCTATTCCTTTATTCAGTGATTTTTGAAAGGAGTTTCAGATCAGAAAAAGCCCAGTGGATGCAGATATCTTTGTGTTTGCTTTTCAGCGGGTCATGAATAATGCTGCTCACTTATTGCCTGCATTAAATACCAGCCTTGGAATCCGGGCTTTGATAGAATGATTAAATGTGTACCTTAATGAGTTTCAGATTAAAGTTTGTGAATAACTGAATGAACCATCTTGCTTCTGGGGTAACGATGAGATGGAAATCCTCCTTAAGGTAGATTTGGTGTCACAGGAGTACAGATTCCAGAAGTTTCTAGTGGAGATCTTGGGATTCACATCTCAATGGGCTTCAGAACTTTTTTTTTTTTTTTTTTTTTTGAGACAGTTTCCCTCTTGTTGCCCAGGCTGGAGTGCAGTGGCACGATCTTGGCTCACCACAACCTCCACCTCCTGGATTCACGCGATTCTCCTGCTTCAGTCTCCTGAGTAGCTGGGATTGTAGGCATATGCCACCACCCCTGGCTAATTTTTTATTTTTAGTAGAGACGGAGTTTCTGTATGTTGGTCAGGCTGGTCTCAAACTCCTGACCTCAGGTGATCCACCCGCCTCAGCCTCCCAAAGTGCTGCGATTACAAGCGTGAGCCACCGCGCCCGGTGGGATTCAGAACTTTAATTGTGAGGTTTTGAAGCACAGCCCCCAAAAAGAAACTGTTACTTGAAGCCTATGTTTTAGGAAACACAAATGTAATATTGATGCTCACAGCCACTGAAGAAGTAACTCCGCGCAGGTCTCCCAAGCGATTTATTGGACAGGCCTAGAGGTTTGCAAAATGGATTTTATTCCATTTATATTTTGGTTCTTAATCCTCTTTTATGCCAAATACTTCACATTTCAATTTGGTATTTCAGAATCTACTTAAATAAATCACTAGAGCTTAATGGAAAATCAAAATCAAATTAAATAAATGGGATAACTATTCAGCTGCTAAGTTTTACTTCGGCCATTACAAGGTTAGGAAAAACCACGGAGCAATTTATAACTAACCTGACTGCTCAGTGAGAGACCTCTATATCAGCTGTCCCCTCCTGAGCATACTCAACCCATCTCAAATGACACATGGAGAAAACATCTGTTCTTTGACAAATACCTACACAAGAACAATTTAAATTGCAAACCCAAATCAATATCAGACACACATCCTGCTGCATTTTAAGTAGAAATAGGGGAGATAGCAATGTAGAATTCATTGCAAATCATAAAAGTTTATTTACCAAGCTTAATGCTCAGAAGGGAGTTAAACTACTTAAAACTGAGAGAGTGTTACATAATGCTGAGAATTAAAGGAGAAGCAGCAAATCTGAGTGAAGAAACCATATTTTCCTGAACCCATCTTAACCTTCAGGGTCTCTAAGGTTCACAAGCATCTCTAGAACTCTCTGTTTACTCTCCCACTTTCTTCTTTATTAGCAATGTTGCTATTCCATCTTTAGGACCACTGCCAGACCAAAACTTCCTGAAAAGGTAATTTCCCTTTATCTCTTAAAGCTTTCTTGTCCTTGTTTTCCCAATCCATCTTCCTTTTCTTCTCTTCCTTTACTTCAATGTGCTGAAGGCACTTTTAGCTGGTGGTATATTAGGCAAATTTTGTTGCAGTAACAACCCCAAATTTTAATGATTTATGAAAATGAATAATTTCTCAGTCCTGGGACTGTAGGTCAGCTGCACCTCACCTGTGTCTCACCTAAACTTTTTGGCTTCCTCTAGACTTCATGGGGTTTGGTTGTAAGCTTCAGGTCAGGTTCAAGTCTGCTTTGTGTGTTTTTCATTCTGAGACCCAGGCTGAAGAAGCAGTGGCCACCTGGGGCATCTTTTTCTTATGGAGAGTAGCAGGAGTGCCAGACAGGAAGTGAAAAGACACAATGCCTCTGAGTCTCTCTTTGTGCTGGCATGCCACCATTGTGCCACATCCCATTCTTTGGTCTACGCACATCCGATGGCCCAGCCCAAAGTCAAGGGATGGGGAGATGTACTCCCTTCAGGAGTGTGGACCAGGAGCATGAAGACTGACTGAAGAATAATATAATCTACAATAGATGGGAGAAGGTGGAGTACAGTGATCCCTCAATCACTCATATAGAGAAACACAAAATAGTTCTCCAACATTTATTATGCTAGGGATGCTCTGCCCTTATTTCAGCACTCAAGGTTGCCTCAACTTCTCTGGAAAGAGAAGGCGGACAGAAATATAACTGGTCAATAGTCATCATAATAATGCTTGGAATTCATTGTGCAACTGCCATGTGCACAGTTACTTTACATATATTCATGTAATGAGTACCCGTATTGGACTGCAACAAATGTAACTTTCTATGACTAAACTTACTTTCTATTTCAGTTTCTGTTTAGTGCTCTCATTCCAAAGCGTTTCAGAAATCTGATCTTTTTTTTTTTTTTTTTTTGAGACGGAGTCTCGCTCTGTCACCCAGGCTAGAGTGCAGTGGCGCGGTCTCGGCTCACTGCAAGCTCCGCCTCCCGGGTTCATGCCATTCTCCTTCCTCAGCCTTCCAAATGACTGGAACTACAGGCGCCCGCCACCACGCCCGGTTAATTTTTTTGTATTTTTAGTAGAGACGGGGTTTCACTGTGTTAGCCAGGATGGTCTCGATATCCTGACCTCGTGATCTGCCCGCCTCGGCCTCCCAAAGTGCTGGGATTACAAGCGTGAGCCACCGCACACGACCCAGAAATCTAATCTTTTTCCCTGCAGGGGTGGAGGTGGTGGGGCGGGGTATGGCGTGGTTATCACCTGTTGGTGCCGGCGTGGTCCTGTGTGTCCTCGCTCCTGCCTGGCCTCCAGTCATCCATGTGTGTAGTACTGCCACTGCCCCCACCTCATCCTGATAAGGCCCTGTGGATCTGGCTCTCTTCGTCACTCCTTTGCCCTTCTGGGGAGCAGGGACAATATCTGGCTGTGTTGGCCCAGTCCCTTTCTGCCTTGCTACGCCACCTAGCAATTTCTGCTCTATTGCTTCCCACCATGCTGGGCTCAAGGGACTTTGAGGTCTTATGGTCTTCGAAGGTTTCACACATGTTCTTGGGTCTTTAAAGCTATTGGGGTTCCTATCAGTCATCCTTTTCTCAGTTGGCTTGGCCCAAGATGGGGTGGAGAGGGGCAGGAGGCAGGACTTTTTCTGGAACGATATTGCAATGATTAACTCTCTTCATTCTTATCAGTCTCTTCTCTCAATCTGTGGAACTGTTTCTGGGTTCAATTGTGGTGATTTGGATTTATGGAATGTTCCCAAATGTGTGGTTTATGAGATAATTTTATGTCCTAATACCTTCATATTTATCACAGGTGAGGAAGTTCATTTTGAGGTAGATGAAGTCACTCTCCAACTTTGACTTAGTGAAGAAGTGGAAAAAGGAGAATTTGTAGGATTCAGAAGCTGAAACTTTCTCCTCTAGGCTAAACTGGCTCTATAAAAAAAGCAGATTTTAAGCAGAAAAGGGCAAAAAGGGGGATAGTTTTAGTTTGTTTGAGCTGCTATAACAGAAATACTAGAGACTGGGTGGCTTATAGATGACATCTATTGCTCACGGTTCTGGAGGCTGGGAAGTCCAATATCAAGGTGCTGGCAAATTCAGTACCTGGTGAGGACCTTCTTCCAGGTTTATAGATGGCATCCTCTCACTATGTCCTCACATGGTAGAAGCAGCAAGAGTGTGCTCTCTGGCCTCTTTTATAAGGGTACTGATCTCATTCATGAGGCCTCCCCCTTCATGACCTAATTGCTTCCCAAAGGCCCCACCTCCTAATACATATTGATACATGAATTTAGTGGCAAGGGGAGAGACACAAAATTTCAGTCCCTAACAGGGATCTTCTGGCATCTCAACTCTACTAGGAAAATTGCAGTAACTTGTGTGGGACCAAATTGAGAATTTCTAACAGGATCTTCTGTTGGGTGTTGGGGAGATGGCCTCAGTTTGGGGGGCAAAGTGGAGATTGAGCATATTCAGCTCTTGTTTTTAAGTCTACAGAACACATTCCAGATGGAGAGAGTTTGAGACAAAATCCACACCCCCCCACTCCCAAAACTGGATCCACAGAGGTCCAAGACAGTGGTGAGAGGCTATGCTGAACTCACTGACTGTGCAGCCTTGGAGTTTGGGAAACAGACTTAGGTTTCTGTGTGCCTAGAAAGCATGCATAAACAGTGCGATCCCTCTCAGTTTCTGAAAAGATCTGATACATGTCAAACACCCATTCCATCATCTCTGGTCCTGCCTTAAGTAGTGCTTCTTCGATTTCAAGAGATGTTACTCCATAGCTGAGCATTGGGGAATAAACTTTTGTGACTTGTAGTAAAAGGTGTGTTCACTCACACACACACACACATGCAGGCGCACACACACGTTGTCTACATAAATGATTGACTTGGGCAAGACATCTCATTCTCTTTATTCTCTGTTGGAACCACAAAATTTTCTTTTCTCTCACTCTTGGTTTCTCTCTCATTTGTTATGCATTGTGATGTTATAACTAAGTAGTATTCTTGCTATTATCACCAAGGAATAGGGAATAGAAAATCAGGCTTTTTTTTTTTTTTTTTTGGTATAACTGTTCTCCCTTTTTCAGCCTCAATGCATTTTGAAAGAAGTTGGAAGTTAGAACACTTCCTGAAGTACGACTGTTTGCTTGTTACTTAGCTTGTCTGATCCTTGTAAAATAGGAATAGTGGGAATATTGACTGGGGAGAAAAAGAGGAGATGCAAATCTGCACACGTGACATCATCCTATTTATGTTAAAATATATACATAGACACTTACCAGAAGAAAATATGCCAAGATATTCATGGTGGTTGTCTCTGGGCTGCGAGATGATGGACAAATCTGAATTTCTTCCTTATATCACCCAGTTTGATTGCTCTGTTCACTAAATTTGTTTCCAAATGACTTTTTCTTTTTCCAAAATCACATTCATTCCCAAAGGACAAAGAGTTGCTGTCTTTAATAATATATTTTTTAAATGTATAGTAGGCTTTGAAGGAAATCATAAAAAGATTTTCAGCACAGTTTTGACCACTGGCAATTCTTTGGAATGAATGAATAAGGTGGCTGATTTGAAGGAACAAGATTCATTTTGACGTATAATTTCTGGAATATTGCAAAATCAGTTGTGGTGCTTTCATAGCTATGCCCATACTTGGAGGGAAAGCAGGCTTATCCCATTGTTCTTTTGGTATTTTTTTGAACTCCAGATCAATGTAACATGCGATTGTAGTAATCTGACCAGTCATCTGGAAAGTTCCAGTATATGAAAAGTAGATTTGTATTTAAAAAAAAAAAAACCCTTTCATTGAATGCTTTAATATAAAACAAACCTTCCTGACTTGTTTTATAAAAAGAGGAACTATACTACATTTGAAACTAAACTGTGGGAAAAAAATGTGGTTCTGAAGAATATTCTCTGGTCTTAAATATAGAATATGAAAATCAAATATGATCGGCTGTCATACACAAAAGTGTACTTTATTAATAAAAATGAAACAGAGCACTGTCAAATAGGAAGTAAACATTTGCTTTACACGAGGTTTTGCTTCATAGTCCTTTTAAACTTAATCTTTGCCAAAAGGCCGAGAAGCGATTCACAGGCCTTTTAAATAGGTGGCTTCACTATCTCTCACTTATTTCTATTGACATATTTCGGCTGGGAAAGAGAAATGCTTATATTCAATATCTCATGGAATTGAGAATTTGAATATTATCTTTATCAAAAAAGATAAGGCATATGACATTGAGTATTAATAGATCAGAAATATTTATCTGATTGACAACTGAGTTACTTTTGCTTTTCCAATGGACACTCCATAAATATTCGAATGCCTCTTATGTCTACTGTGTGCATAGCCTTATGCTAATTCCATGAATACAATGGTAATGTGTTTCCAGCTAACATCTGGAAGCCTTATTCTGCCAAAGATGAGAGGTCACAGTACAGAATGTTCCTAATAAGAGTATTTTATTATTCATTCTGTACTCGCATGGTCCCTTTCTCAATGACTTTATAGTCTTGTTGATAAGGTTTCAAACATGCAAGTATTAAGTAATATATCAGGCTGAGTTCTAGAAAACATTTTATTGACTATGAACAGGGGCCCAAATATAGGACACAAAAAAGGATTTGGGGTGGTCAAGTTGTAGAGAGGCTAAAGGAACCAAGGAAGGCGTCACAAAAGAGGTGGTTTGAGGAGTGTGTGATGCAAGGATAGAGCAGTAATTCTTCTCTAGTCCAAATCAGACCTTATTTTGGCAATTTTATTAGTCACCAACTACCGCAATAATGTATAACAAATAACGCCCCAAGTCTCACTGGCTGACGCCACAAACATTCATTTTTTTATTCACAGGTCTGTGGATTGGCAGGGACTCAGCTGATCTTGGCTGGGCTCTGCTGGGCATGGCTCCAGGCTTTAGGTCTACTTTGGGCCTGCTTTATATATTTTGTTCTGGAACTGGCACCACCTGGGGCATAGTCTTCTTACGGTGATGGCAGAAATACAACAGGCCAAGTCAAATCATGCAAGCACATTTAAAGGCTCTTTTACATCATTTCCACTAGCATCTGTTATTCAAGGCAAAGCCTGTGGCTGAGCCAAGCTTCCATGGGGTGAGGAAAAACACTGCGCTCGTTCTAGTGAGAGCCACCGCAGAGTCACATGGCAAAGGTCACGGGTGTAGAATTCTGTAACAGAGAGAGTAAAGAATGGGAAACAAAAATTCAATGTACCCCAGTTACATTTTTGAAAAAAATAGTGGAAAAATTGCAAACAATATAGATAAAAAAAAAAACAAAACCAAAATCTGCACAGTAGATGAACCAAGTGAAGAATGTAGGTGGAGATAATTGTGTTTAGCTGGCCTGAAATGAAAAGACTAATAGTCACTTCCACCACTATCTTTGAGTTTGGAAGTTTGTGAGGGGCCTAATGCTGACCAGTGGACCTTCCTGGCTGAAAAAAAGACAGTAGACCAGAGTTAAATGAGAACTCAAGTTGGGAGAAAAATCTTCCCTCTTTGGGAGATAAAGCCCTGGCAGCAATAACTGAAGGAGGTGGAGAACTATTTCTGCGTCTTCAGGGAGAGCTGCAAGGAGAGGGAGCTGTGTCTTGTCTAGCTGAGGTACCTGGACAAGATGAACATTTCAAGTCTTTTTCAGTTCTAGGTTTCTATGATGTCAGTGCTACTTCCCTTTCCAAAACCCCACAGTGGCCAGGCATCACAGTGCCGCAAGTGAAAAGACCCATGACTGCCTTTATAAGTAAGTTCTTCTTTTGGTTTCTCTGGCAGGAGGCAGATGGAGGAGGAGAGAAAGGCCAGAGGTCTGTTTTGGGGTTGTTGTCTCTGGTTGTCTAATTGATGCCAAGACACCACCCCTTGGAGCCTGGTTCCCGACATCCGGCAGCATGGCATACTTGAAGGGCATGATGTGGGGATAACAACAGAGCCCTGGCTGAGCCCAGTGGCTCACGCCTGTAATCCCAGCACTTTGGGAGGCCGAGGCAGGCAGATCACCTGAGGTCAGCAGTTTGAGACCAGCCTGGTCCACGTGACGAAACCCTGTCTCTACTGAAAATACAAAAAAAATTTGCCGGGCATGGTGGCACACACACACACACACACACACACACACACACCCATAAGCATCCCAGTATTTGGAAGCAATCAGTTGATTTTTTTTCTTTTTAGAATTCAGTTTGGTGTTATAGGGACACTGTTAGCCTCAGGCAGTGCCGCAAGAGCAGATCAAGGCTCTGATTAAAAAATTCCTCAGTTGCTCCCAGCTGGAGATGTCTGCTTACAGAGTCCTTACAAAGAAATGTTTTTCAATAGGCAACATTCTCTGGTCTGGCCCCACCAAGGAAGTACAGCAGGAAATCTCACAGGCATCCCGATTGCCATTGCCCTCCTGCTCCCAGACAGACGCTTGGCCCCAACTGGCCTCTGACATGCTCCATGGGGAGCAAAATGGACTTGCTCCATTTTGTCCATTGCTGTGGGGTCCACGGTGTTAAGCATAATGGCTTGGAAACTCTATATACCCAGTAAATGAATGCTTGTTGAATAACTTAATGAACACACCCCATGTCAGCCTGTCTCCTCAATGCACATCCACCATCCACCTCAGCTCAGGCACCTCGCTGATTTTCAAAACGTGCGCTAAAAGCTATACCATAGGGCATCTAATTATACCTTCTGGTGTAGAAGGTGTTCTCTCATAGGAGGCCTTAGCCAAGTTTGAGAACAAGGGCTTTGTATGGAATGAGCTGCGTAATGGACAGCACTGGCTGGACCAGCCACTGGGGGTGTCTCTGGCTGAAATTTAACTAAGTTTCCATAGACCTTTTACCAGATTTACTGAGAAGGTTGATTTCCTCTATTAAAGCTTAAATGTCAATTCAGGGGAATTTCCCCATAAATGTTGTGAGAGTAAACGTGGCTTCTTGTGGGTTCCACATGGGAGCTCACCAGGATGTCGCCCAGCCTTTGTAAAGGTCTGCCTGGTTTCCTGTACCTAGTGGTCAACGCCAGCAGCAGTACCTGCGCCCAGCACTGGGAGGCTCGGCCTCAGCCCTCACCCGGCCATAGGCGGTCAACATCACTAGTTCTCCCCTGCTTGGCACCCAGTGGTTTCCTTTTTTGGCCACTAAACTTGCTTCCCTGTGTTCTTGATCCCTGAAGCTCACCATTGGTCCACCTGCCAATTACTCGCTTTCATCTTATCTGAGTAGATACCCCAGGTTTTATATTTCGCCCAACAGAACTTGAGTCCTAATTCTCATTTCCTTCCTTTCATCCATGAGCTTTACGTGGGAATTTGCATTTACAGTTATGCCTGTGAATTCAGAGGCCCCCCTGGGCCAGGCGGTCATGTGCTGAGTGAGGCGGGTGACCAGCTTGGAAGCCAGGGCGGGAAGTTCGCAGGGGCCTCTGGGTGAATCCTTTGCTTCCCTGCTTTGGAAGACACCTGGCTGCAGAGCAAGAGTTCTCTTGTGTGAGGCCCATGGCAGTGTGGGACCCTAAATGGCCACTGGAGCACACCCCCAGGTTTCTAGCTGCACTGGGTAGGGGTGGGTGAAGGAGAATTGAGGGCATGTCAGCCTCTCCTGCCTGGACAAAGAGGCATGTAGGTCACAGTTCTCCCCAGGTGTTCTCAAGTCTTGCTTGTTTGTTGTCAAGAGAAGGCAGAATTCTGCCTTGAAGAAAGCCTCTGTGATGGCCATTAAAACAGCCTGTGGATTGTTTCCAGGCCTGAGCACTGCTGGAGGAGGATGCCGGCTTACAGAGGCCTCTCCAAAGCATCAGTCCTTCGACTCCCAGGAGCACTATTATTAGCCTCCCTTCACATGCAGAAGGCACCCACCCACACGAGTGGGTGGATATCAGGGTCTGGGCCCACACCTTCTGACTCCAAGTCCATGTATCTCGCTGCCATGCAGCTGATTTCCCAGTTGCTGAGTTTTCTCAGTGCACATCTTGATGGCTGATACCTGTAATAGCAGAAACTTCGTTCAACTCTCATAAACCCTGAGTCTGGAGGTCTGGGACATATTAGGCCATAGGAGGGGGCTTAGCTTGCTTTCTCTCTCTTTCTCTTCCATCTGGGACATAAGTTGTCCCCTAGGTGAAGTCTGTCTGCCACACTGACTGTGTAATCTGAACTTGGAGCCAGAGGTTCTGAGTCTTAGCACCACCCTTGCTATTATCTTCCAGCATGATTTTTTTTCTTTTTTTTAATTTATTTTTATTTATTTATTTTTTATTATTATTATACTTTAGGTTTTATGGTACATGTGCGCAATGTGCAGTTTAGTTACATATGTATATATGTGCCATGCTGGTGTGCTGCACCCACTAACTCGTCATCTAGCATTAGGTATATCTCCCAGTGCTATCCCTCCCCCCTCCCCCCACCCCACAACAGTCCCCGAAGTGTGATGTTCCCCTTCCTGTGTCCATGTGTTCTCATTGTTCAATTCCCACCTATGAGTGAGAATATGCAGTGTTTGGTTTTTTGTTCTTGCGATAGTTTACTGAGAATGATGATTTCCAATTTCATCCATGTCCCTACAAAGGACATGAACTCATCATTTTTTATGGCTGCATAGTATTCCATGGTGTATATGTGCCACATTTTCTTAATCCAGTCTATCATTGTTGGACATTTGGGTTGGTTCCAAGTCTTCCAGCATGATTTTTAGGCTTGTGCTTTCACTCTACTGAGACTCAGATTCCACACCAATAATAGGAGAAATTTGAACTAATGTATCCATTGAGATGGTTTGAATGCATGTTACAGAAAACCTAACTCAAGCAGGCATAGGCAAGAACTTGAAATCATTAGTTCATGCAATTCATTAAAAAGGGCAGGGGCTTGATCCAGGGGCTTGAACAATATTTTCAGGAACTGGTCTGTTCCCCTCTTAGCACTGCCATTTCGGCTTCATTTCAAGGCTCCACATGATGCCAAGAGGGCTGCTGGTTACTCCAGGTTTACTACCTCCCAGATGCTAGTGCAAGGAAAAAGAGGAAGGTGGCTTGTCTCTGAACAGTGGCAGCTAAAGGCTATGAAAAATCACTGACTCAGTTGTGTTAAGCACACACCCCTAGGCCAGGCCCCATGGCCAGAGAAATGTGGTACTCCAAATGGCCAGGACTGTCACATGCCCACCCCACATATGGGTGGGGCCCATGAAACACACATGGGAAGAGGATGTGGGATGAGTGATTTCCCCCCAAAAAAGCAGGGCGTGGTTGCCCAAAGAATGGCAAATAGGTACTGGGTGTTAAGCTTCATTACTGATTTAATTTTATTGTTTGCCAGGTAGAATGTGAAGATGCTTCCAAAAGTCAAAACGATATAGAAAAGCATGCTCAGGCTGGGCACAGTGGCTCATGCCTGTAATCCCAGCACTTTGGGAGGCCGAGGCGGGCGGATCACCTGAGGTCAGGAGTTCGAGACTAGCCTGGCCAACATGGTGAAACCTCATCTCTACTAAAAGTACAAAAATTAGCTGGGTGTGGTGGCGGGTGCCTGTAAGCCCAGCTACTCAGGAGGCTGAGGCAGGAGAATTGCTTGAACTTGGAAGGCAGAGGTTGCAGTGAGCCAAGATCGTACCATTGCACTCCAGCCTAGGCAATAAAAGCGAAACTCTGTCTTAAAAAAAAAAAAAAGAAAAGAAAGAATTAAAAAGAAAAGCATGCTTTTTCCATCCTATTCCCTCACACTCCTTAGAGGAAAACAACTACTAGATTTTTTGGATTTTTCTTCCCGTGTTTCTTTTTGTAGAGAGAAGCTCAAGAAGCTTGTCTTTGTAGAGACAAGGTGGGTGGATCACGAGGTCAGGAGATCGAGACCATCCTAGCTAACATGGTGAAACCCTGTCTTTACTAAAAATACAAAAACAAAAAATTAGCCGGGCGTGGTGGCGGGCGCCTGTAGTCCCAGCTACTCAGGAGGCTGAGGCAGGAGAATGGTGTGAACCCGGGAAGCGGAACTTGCAGTGAGCTGAGATCGCGCCACTGCACACAGCCTGGGCGGCAGAGCGAGACTCGTCTCAAAAAAAAAGAAAAGAATACTCAAGTCTCATTATTTCCCTTCTTTCTTCACAAAAGATATCCCACTCTATATACTATTTTGTACCTTGCCTTTTCACACAACAGCGTCTCCTGGAAATCATTCCATATCATTTCACAGGGATCTTCCACATACTTTTTATATCTGCTTAGTACCTCATTGCATATGTGTACCATATTTTATTCAAGTACTCTGTACTTAGGCATTTAGGTAGCTTCCAATATTTTGCAATTATAAAAAATTGCTGCAATGAATAACCTTGGACATTTGTATTTTTACATAGTGGAAGGGATATATTTGGGGCAAATTTACAGAAGTGGAATTGCTGGGTGGACGGGTACATGCATACGTGGTTTTGTTAGATGTTGCTGAGTTCATCTCCACAGGGGTTGTACCGTATCACAGTCCCACCTGCAATGTACCAGAAAGCCTTTTTCCTTAGCCTCACCAACAGAGTGTATTGTTAAGCTTTTGAACTTTTTTTTTTTTTTTTTGCCAATTCAATGAGTTAAAAATGAGCATTTAATTTACATTTTACTCTAAGTTTTTTTTTGTTTTTTTTTTTTTTTGAGACAGAGTCTCACCCTGTCGCCCAGGCTGGAGTGCAGTGGTGCAATCTCGGCTGACTGCAACCAACCTCCGCCTCCCGGGTTCAAGTGATTCTCCTGCCTCAGCCTCTTGAGTAGCTGGGATTACGGGCGCCTGCCATCACACCCAGCTAATTTTTGTATTTTTAGTAGAGACGGGGTTTCGTCATGTTGACCAGGCTCTTCTTCAACTGCTGACCTCAGGTGACCTGCCTCCCTCGGCTTCCCAGAGTGCTAGGATTACAGGCGTGAGTCACCGTACCCAGCCCTACTATAAGTAAATTTGAACACATTTTCGTATGTTTAAGGACCAGTGTTATTTCTCTTTTAATGAATTATCTGTTCATGTATTTTGTCTATTTTTCTTTAGGATTTTTGGTCCTTTTTCTCAATTTTTAGAAGTTTTAAAATTTTAAAACCTTATGATCAGCATCTGCAAATATTTTTCTGTCAGTTTTCATCGTGTTTTGACTATGTTTATGCCTTTTTAAAAAAAAACTTTTTTTTTTTTTGTAGTGATGTTTACCAGTCTTTCCTTTGTAGCCTCTGGATTTTGGTCATATTAAAAAATCTTTTCCTATCCAGGTTATACAGGAGTTCACCCGTGTTCTATTCTAGTACTTCTATAGTTTCATTTTGCATCTAGGTCTCTGATTCATTTGGCAATTATTCTTGTGATAGTGTGAGAAATAGATAATATTTTATTTTATTTTTTTCAAATGACTATTCAGTTGTTTGAGTACCCTGTGTTAAGAAGACTATCTTTGCCTCAGTGATTTGGGGATATTTGGGTATAACACCTTTACGTAACTTGGATTTCTATAAGCATTTGTGTCTATTTCTTGACTTTTTGTTTTATTTAATTGATCTTTCTGAATTTTTATGGGTTAGTACCACACTATTTTCATTATAGGGGCTTCACAGTGTGTACTAATACAATGTAGAACCACTCCTTGTTCAGATATAATTTTTTTTTTTTGAAACAGGGTCTCACTCTGTCATCCAGGCTGGAATGCAATGGTGGGATCTCAGCTTACTGCAGCCTCAACCTCCTGGGCTCAAGCGATCTGCCCACCTCAGTCCCCAGAGTAGCTGGGACTACAGGCATGCACCACCACGCCTGGCTGATTTTTTTTGTAGAGATGGGGGTCTCACTATGTTGCCCAGGCTGGTCTTGAACTCCTGGGCTCAAGTGTTCTGCCCCGCTCAGCCTCCCAAAGTGCTGGGATTACAGGCACTGCATTTGGCCCAGATAGAATTTTTTTAAACATAGGAGTTATTGTAGAATATATGTAGGCTGATGAGTATAAGCAAGTAGCGAGTTGGGTCAGGAGAGAGAGAAGATGGTTGCAAAGTCCTTCGGTAGGCACAAGTGGAGAGGTCTTGGAAAGGAGCCAGATAACACAGACTCAGCAAGTTGGTACATTTGTTGATGAGAAGAATTCTCTTCTCATTTTGTTTTCTGGTGAAATAAAAACCAAGGTCAACAGCTGAGTGGGGAGAGGAAAGAAGATGAGAAATAGTCATCTTGCGCAGGGGGATTGCAGAGTGAGTTGACTGAGGAACTACCCAGATAGTGCTGGGGCCCACTTGAGTTTTATGATCACACATATAAAGGAAGAAGTAGGCACAGTTATGTGTTTTCCACCAGCCTTGTACATGGCTTAGGTTTGGGAGCTCACTAGGCAAGGAGGTAAGTGTAAGCAGACTTGGGGTGTTAGCCTCACAAGTATGACAGATGGGACAACGGGTTAAGTGTGGAAGGACATGGATGCAAGGGAGCAGAATGATGGGCCCTGGATCCAAGCTGGGTAAGAGGGACAGATGTGAAAAAGATGATAGTGCCAATGGATCAGAGATCCCAAGAAATGCTGGAGTCTATGCAAGGGGAAGCAATGACCCTGGATGTTGATCTAGGAAATGATCTTGGGAGTGGGTGGATAAAGTGGAATAGAAGAAAAGATGTCAACAAGGAGATAAGAAACAGAAGGGCCAGAATGCAGGGTGGGTTGTCTTTGTAGTTGTGATGACAGTGGTGGTGGCAGAGAGACAGTGAGCCAGATCCTGAACTCTTGATGAACAGGGGCAGTGGCTGGGAGGCTAGAGATGACTGCCGTAGCATCATCATCATGTAGATGAGAGCGGGTAGCCAGTGGCATCTGAATCAATCGTTCTTCAAGGACATGCAGAATTGCAGCACCAGGAAGTCCTAGTCTGTTACTCCCAGATATCTCCCCACACTCCGTTTCAGTCTATTTCCCTGGTAACCTTCCAGGGTTGGATTTAGTTGTGAAGTCTGAGTGTAAGAGGATTGTGTAAGAGATTTGTCTGTAGAGCTTACCATTTCTTAAAACCCAGAGGCAGAGATCATAGACAGCCCTTTATGAAGGGCTGACATGACTGGGATTCCTCTGCAGTGTAGACCAGATGAATGAAGAGTACGTTCAGTGTCATAATGGAACTCAGCGCCTAGACCCTGAAAGAGTCAAATAGACAAAACCTGGATCAAGCCACAAGGATCCCTGCCTACCTGAGCATCCTGCCCTGGGTCCCAAATCAAAGCCTCAGCTCTTTCTCCAAGAGCTCCCAAGAGTTGAAAAACACCCCTTACTTCAAGCTTCCTTTCCCATACAGACTTCTCGAGAATCTCAAAACATTTGAAGCCAGATTCTGAAGACTATAAGTGTCCCTGCCAGGTGAACTTAACCTGGGCACCCTCTGAAGGCAACACTTTCCTAACGAGCCCTGTTTAATCGGTGACTCCAGTGTTGCTTTGGCTATGCTGCTGAGGGTGATCTTACCTGGGGACCCTAGGAAGGAAGGGTCCCCGGTCTTTCTGAAGGGAAAATAGATAGTGTCAAGGAAATCAGTCTTTCAGGGAGCAGAAATAATTAATGGACTTAGGATGAGGTCCATGTATGAGGTGACAAATGGTGTGTATGGGATGTAAGAGCTGGGTATTTACTAAGAATTAAAGGTGATGGTCTATGACCAGTTAAGATGTTAGAAATAAAGTTCAGATTCTTTTTTTTTTTTTTTTTGAGACAGTTTCACTCTTGTTGCCCAGTCTGAAGTGCAGTGGCATGGTCTTGGCTTACTGCAACCTCTGCCTCCCAGGTTCAAGCAATTCTCCTGCCTCAGCCTCCCAGGTAGCTGGGATTACAGTCATGTGCCACCATGCCCGGCTAATATTCTTCTTTTTGTATTTTTAGTGGAGACGGGATTTCGCCATGTTGACCAGGCTGGTCTCGAACTTCTGACCTCAGATGATCCTCCTGCCTCGGCCTCCCAAAGTGCTGGGATTACAGGCGTGAGCCACTGAACTTGGCTAGATTCATTTTTTTAGTCATAGCTGTGTAATAATAATTTGGAAGTTGACATCCATCTTTTTGGGGTAGAAAAAAAGTGCACCCTGGACTTGGGATCCCCTGACCCGTGCTCACACAGGAAGGAGAAGAGAACAGGTGAGAGATGCCACCTCTGTTTCCAGACCATGTCTCAGGAGGTCCTTGTGAAGGAGAGGCAAGGTCCCACCACCAGCTCTCACTCTCAGGACTGGGTTCCAAGGTTGATGGACAGGGTCTGGACAATAGGGAAGAGGGTAGTGGTGACAGAGGTGAGGCTGGAGACATTCACCCATTCCTCTAAGTTCCTCTGCTCACAGAGAGAGAAGTGATGCCTGGGGATTACCAGCCCTGAATCCCCATCTGCAAGAGATGCCTCAGATCTTGAGGAAACATGCATACACAAACACGCACAGAGAGATACACACACATATCCATATGTCCACAACCACATATATACCCACTCTCATATAGGCATGTCCTCAAATGCACAAATCTGGAGTTGCAGCTCTTCTCATCCAGACACAGGCAGCAGCCCAGAACCCTCCGATTGCTCAGTAACCTGAGGTCATGGGTGGGATAAAGGAGTCTCATCACTTAGATAACATGTTTTGAACCCAAACACCAACAGTCAATGGATAAATAAAGTCTTTTATTTAAATACCAGTCCTTTGATAAATAAAGGCTATCAAAATCAGCTTGAGGTCTTGGGGACTGAGTCTGACCCAGGCAGAGACCCTGTGGGAAGCCCTCTGGCTCAGCTGGGTGGTCTTGGTCCTGCCTAACTCTGGCCTACTTGCCCCGAGTCCTCAGGGTCAGGAGTCCGACCTTGCTCCCCAGCCTGACTTTCTTATGCCCAATCTTAGCCCCTGGCATACACTCTCACATCCTTGATGCTGGTCTCCTGCCATCCTGGGCCCTCCTCACACCCTCACTGCCTGCCCCATTCCTGCTTGGACCAAATGACCACACTCAGAGCCCGATGAGATCTTGGCTTCTGCTACCAGACATCTGACTTCTCTCTTTCCTGGCAGGCTGGCCTCCTTGTACAGTTCTACTTTCTGGACTCGTGTACCCACACAAGCCTGCCTTTGGGATGGTAGAGAGTTGACTGTGCTATCATGTTTGAATCTTCAGGGAAGGTCTATTTGGCTAGCCATGAGACATGAGAAAGGCTGCCTTTACCTTTGCGACATCATAATCTTCTCATGTAAGTTACTGAAAATACCATTGTCAAGGAGCTTTCACTTGTTTGCTTCCGTATCACAGAAGTGACCAGAGACAAAGTTGAACTCGCTCTTCCCTTTTGGCTTGATGCTCACCTGTGGTACCTAGAGGGCATTTATAGAATATCCTATAAAAATTCTGTAGGATATTAAAAGAGCATGGGGATAGGGGGCCCCTTACTGGCCTCATGACATAGTGACATCCCACGACGGGAGAAGGTGTAATTGTGGAACACAGTATTCAAAATCTGGAACGTTCAAGACATATGCCTACCATATCTAACAGTAGTCTCTTGGGTCAGGCATATCTGGGCATCAATTTCCTCATGTGTACTAGTGGACATTTTAATATCACCCATCAGAATCATCATAAGGATTAAATGGTGTGATGTGTATGTCTAGTTAATATCACTCCGTGGATGTTTGTTTCTTTTGTCTTACTGGTACCAGTAGAATGTGCTTTCAGTGGCATTGTTGGTATACATTCTTAAAAATAAAACCCTTAGGCAAGCTTAGGTGCTTTTTCATATGAAGCGGGCTTGCTCCCATTGCAGGTAGAGATAAACGCTCTGTCATTTCTGCTGTTCCTGCCAGCAGCTGCGCTCGGTCTGTGCATGTGGGGGAGACCTTCCCTGGCCTTCCTCAGAACCATCATGTCTGCAGCATCCCCAGGGCTACAAGACATCAAGGAAATGAGGAAGAGCAAGCAACAACCTGGTGCTAGACAAATATCACCTTACAAATGACTTGTCTCAGGAATAATTCTTGCACCTGTAGAACAGACAGCCCATATCAGGACCAGTGACTGGAGAATAAACACCCTGAAAGGCAGTCGTAGGACTTACTGACAGCTCTGCTGTGTCTACAGCTGAATTCCACCTTAGAAAAAAGACTAGGTGCTGATGTCCATAGCTTTTAGTCACAAACAGAAAAGAAGGCCACCTCTCACTTTTCTGTTTCTAAGAGCAAAATTCTGCATACACAGTTGAGGGTCAGTGTTTGGGGCAATGCCTAGTGAGGGGCGAGCGTATGGAGGGGCTATGTTAGCACCTCCCACCTTGCCCCTGAGCCCAGGAAGAGGCTACTCATGTGGTGCCACTGATGTTGCTTGAATTCCTGAAACATTCTGCACCACCCTACGGAGAGTTATACATGTAAATTACTTTGCTCCTTGCCTGATTATTATGAGTGTTACACCCCCACCATTGAAAACTGTTAACAAATCATTTCAGAACCCTCAAGTGGCCCCATTAAGCTGTGATAGGAACAGCCACAGGCCAAATAACGGTGAAGAAGTTTGTCTTTGGTATCCACTTGTTATGCCTGCTCTCCTCTTTGTGTGATTTTTCCTCTCTGAGCTAAAACCCATCACCCAGCCGCACACAAGGCAACTGGTCACCTCATGCTGACCCTGGCCATCAAGGGTCCTCTCCTTAAGGTCCCAGACGAGTCTGCTGCCACCAGATGTTGTACATCATGATATAAATGAGAGGTTGCATACAGACAGCCATAGGTGTGTTTGGTTTGTCTTGCAACAGTGTTTTGAACAAAAATCAACCATTTGCAGCATTTAAGAGATTTCATATAATATCTATATCCACTTCTCTGAAAAAAACACTTGAAAGATTTGACGTTGGTTGACATTTTCCCATTAGCAACAATTGGTGGGAGCTAAGTGGTGGCTTCTCTTAGATGGGTGATTACTGTTCAGTTTGCCATAGTCCTCACTACTCTCTATTGCTTTTCTTCTCACATGGGTCACATTTATTGTCAGGTAACTGGCTTTCTTTGTTCCCTCACATAACCCTCCTGGCTCTGTAGGTAACTGGGTTTGCAATCACTGCTTTAGATCTTGCAAGCTTTCTCCCTTATCACCTGCTTTCATCCAAACTTCATCAACTTGTGCCCATTTTCACAAGCTACCCTGTTTCTGACAGCCAAAGGAGCTCTAATAGGATCAGCAAACTTAAGGAAAAATATAAATGGTCCTTAAGGGTTTGATATCTTTATCAGTTAATTATACCCGTGATAATGCTGCTTAAAAACCAATCACAAAATCTCAGCAGCATATAGCAGAGGGCGTTTATGGAGTTCAGATAGTTGGCCCATGAGATGAAGGCTGGCTCTAGGCTGGGTTCAGATTGGGGGTGGGTTGGCTTTGCACCACATGTTTCTCATATTCTTCCTGGCACTAATGGGCTAGCCTGGACATGTTCTTCTCATGATGATGGTAGAGATGAAGGAGAGAAAGTGGAATTAATACACCTCGATTTCTGCTTCATTCCATGGGCAAGAAGTCACACTACAAACTGCATAAAGCACCCTTGACATAAGTGACTCCATCTTAGAAAAAAACTCCATCTTACATTTCATAGGGCACTTGCCAATAGGGACAAGGTATTTTGCTTAATAAATAAATTAATAAATAAAGACTGCATCCAACCAGATAAGGACATAAATAAGCACGATCTTCCACTATCATTCTTCACCAGAGGACACTGCAGCCATAAAAAGGGCAGGAGCAGGACTTCAGCGCTTGAAACAGTGTTTTATTGTTTGTTTGTTTTGTTTTGTTTTGAGATGGAGTTTCGCTCTTATTGCCCAGGCTGGAGTGTAGTGGCGTGATCTCGGCTCACTGCAACCTCTGCCCCCCAGGTTCAAGCAATTCTCCTGCCTCAGCCTCCTGAGTAGCTGGGATTAAAAGCGTGTGCCACCACATCCAGCTAATTTTTGTATTTTTAGTAGAGATGGGGTTTCACCATGTTGGCCAGGGTGGTCCCAAACTCCTGACCTCTGGTGATCCACCCGCCTCAGCCTCCCAAAGTGCTGGGATTACAGGTGTGAGCCACCACACCTGGCTGAAACAGCTGTCTTAATCAACACTGTCTTGCTGTCACTCAAGATAAGCTCCTTGGCATCTGCCACGAAAGGCTCTACCCACATCAAAGGTGTTCCTTGCAAGACCATTGGACTGCCTGGCCCAGACCAGGAGATTCTTTTTGTCTCTGTTGCTCTTCATGGACTGGTTCATTAACCCTTTTTCCCATTTCTTTTCTCTTGATGTTAAATGTTATTTTGTTTGTTGTAGATGTTTAACCCATAACATTTATATATTGATTAGGTGTACTATTATGTATAATTTGCAATATATACTGACTTGTGGAGTGGCTTCAGCCTGTGTGCCTGTGACTCTGACTGCCCAGTGAACACGAAGTGCTAATGAGAGTAGCCTCCTTGGGGACTTGATGTAGCTAGTGGCTTTTGTGATTGAAATAGCATCAATAAAAGTCTGTCAATGTGAAAAGACACAAATGTGCATGGACCTGGTTACCTCTGATCTTGCACCGCTCATGAGACAAACCCAAGGTCAAGAGGTGGGGGAGTTATTCCCACCCACAGCTCAAGGGCACAGCAAATTTATAAGGCATGTGTGAGTAAAGAATTAACTCTACCCAAAGAGAGGTCTGACCTTTGCCCTTCACTACTGGGAGGTAACCCCTAGGCTCCTGGAATATCAAGACTGATAGAAATGACTTTGTTTGTCTAGGGGCATTGACCACTTGACAGTCTAAAAATATGATTTGCAATGGAGGCATTTGGTGGAGGTAGTGATGTTAGCTCTGCCTTTGGAGGAACTAGAGAACCATGTCAGCCATGTGGGCAGTAGTGATTGAGCTGCAATAAAAACTCTGGCCACTGAGGCTCAGGTGAGCATCCCTGCTTGGCAATATTCCATGCATATTGTCACACATCATGGCTGGGAGGAGGTACCACTGTCCATGACTCCATGAAAAGAGGATGCCTGGAACCTCCACATTGGACCTCTCTTGGACTCTGCCCTACGCTTCTCTTCCTCAGCTGGTTTTAATCTGTATTCTTTCTCTGTAATAAATGGTAACCATGAGTATAACAGCTTTCAGCCACTTCATGAGTCCCTTCAGTGCATTATCACACTCAAGGGTGGCTTTGGGAACCCCTCAAACTTGAATTGATGTTGGAAGTGAGGGTCCCCTGACTTAATGTTTGGCCTCAACTCTCACAGCATGAAAACAAGGAGGTGTGAAAATGAAAGCTGATAATGCAAATTGCCACAATATTTCTCTCAAGTACATCTGTCTTCATTGATACATCCATTCAGCAAACATTTATTGAGCACCTACTACATGCCCAATGCTATTCTTGGACCTGAGACTAAAGGAAGTGAATAAGACATGGCCTCTACATTCTAATGGAGGAGAAAAAATATAAATAGGCATACAAATATGTGTGATAATGTCAGATTGAGAGAAGTGCTGTGGGGGAAAATTAAGACAAGGTACAGGGATGGTGCAGGGCTTAGATCTTTTAGATAGATGGTCAAGAGAGACTCTTCTGGAAGAGTAACATTGGAACACACTTGGGTGAAATGAATGAGGAAGTTGGGCTGTGATTCTGGGCAAGAAGTTTCTAGAGAGAGGGACAAGCAAGCTCAAAGGTGCAGCAAGAAGCATACAAGCAGGAGATTTCAGCATAGAAGTTCCTGCCTTAAAAAAAAAAAAAAAAAAAAAAAAAAAGGCAGCCTGGCATGGTGGTTCATGCCTGTAATCCCAGAACTCTGGGAGACCGAGGCAGGTGGATCACCTGAGGTCAGGAGTTCAAGACCAGCCTGGTCAACACGGTGAAACCCTGTCTCTACAAAAATTAGCCAGGCATGATGGCGGGTCCCTGTAATCCCAGCTACTCGGGAGGCTGAGACAGGAGAATTGCTTGAACCTGGGAGGTGGGGTTTGCAGTGAGCTGAGATCATACCATTAAACTCCAGCCTGGGCAACAGAGCAAGACGTCATCTCAAAAAATAAAAGAAAAGAAAAGAGAAGAGAAGAGAAGAGAAAAGGCTTACTTTACATGGTCCTTGAAGGACTGTGTTGTGCCTATGGAAAGACTTTCCACTAAAGTGCCTCAAATCAAGCCTGAGACCAATATCTCTGTGTTTTGTTTTTGTGTCACTTGCTGGATTATGCGGTTTCTTCCTCATGTTCAACAAAGGAATTGTTTCACCTCCCTCTTTCCTCCTTGGCAGAGGATGGGCACTCTCTCTACAAGCTTTTAGTTTCCAAGAGAAAAAAGAAAGCAAAGACAAAGTACGAGAAATAAGAGTTATTTCTATTTATTTGGTTCATTCGGTGAACAAACAAGCCCATAACTGGAAAGTACATAGTGACTAAGAAGTAGCCCTCAGGGAAAAACCTGATGGGAAATTTCATTTAAAAACACAATTTACATAGCCACACTTTGGGCTTTCCTTCCAGCCCTTCTGTGGTTCTCAATGGCCCATGGGTGTTCAGGCCTTAACGCTGGGGAGTGCCGCGAGCAGTGGAGGGTGTTCGCGAAGGTTCTACTTGCTTGAGGGAAGGTTCTACTGGCTTGTGGTAATGGGAACCCGAGACCTGGAGGCCAGCAGATAAGAGCTCTCCACTGGAGTTGCTGGGGAGCGGAGAGTCAGAAGGGGCTGAGCACAGAAGGCTTGACTCTCTGCCAGAGCTCAACAAGGGGCAGCTGCTGCGGTAGTCCGTGGGCAGGCCTAGGTTAAGTGCGTTCTTTTCACTCAAAAGCCCTTCTCTGGAAAGGAGGCTCAGAAGGCACACTTGGGGCAGAGGGGAACCCCCACCTTCCCCTTTTACAGAACTTCCTCATCCTGCAGATCAGTCCAGCCAGGAAGTCAGGCTGGGTGGAGAGCTGGGTGCCTGGGGAGTACCATGGGTTTTTGCCCCCATCGCTGGCAGCAGTCATCAGGTGAGCTATTTCCAGCCTATCACAAACTTCTTTCTGCCTATTTATGATCCATTCAGCATCTGACAGGTGTCTAAGGCAGACAGCAGAAACGTGTTCACTGGCCCCCCTCCCTCGGGACTTTTTCTTAAAGGGCATGCCTTACTCTCATTTCCTTTTTCTCCTAATCCTCTCTCCTCCCCTGAATTCTCCCGTCACTAGTTCTCTCCCTCCTTGTAGAACCACCTTCTGCCCCTGCATCCCAGTCCCCCCAGACCCTCAGCGAGAAACTGTGTAGAACTCCAGAGAGGCAAGCACGGTCCACTGTGAAAAATGGTATTCAATGGCCAGGCACGGCGGCTCATGCCTGTAATTCCAGCACTTTGGGAGGCTGAGGTGGGAGGATCACTTGAGCTCAGGAGTTCAAAACTAGCCTGGGCAACATCGTGAGACACTCCCCCAGCAACTCCAGAAAAAAAAAGGAAACTGTATTCTACTGTGTAAACTTCTTGAGAATGGTCTTTTCTTATGCACCACTTACCAGCTGCTTAGTGAATGTTTAATAGTGAATTAAAACTTCCCTCTCTCCACACCCGTTCCCCATGAGTCCCTGCCTTGGGAGGGGCAGGTGAGAGCACTAATAAAACATTCTAGAGCTTTCTCCCCTGGCTCCCAAACTCTGACCAGCTTCTCAAATGTCTAGGTTCACAATGTTCTGCCATGCTCCGTCGGGACGCTCTCTGAGATAAATTAAATGATGAAGCCCTGGCCGTGATGCAAATTGCAATCAGACAGGAAGGTCTGAGGGTCAGAAGAAAGGGAGAGGGCCCTGGCTAGCTTTGTTCCTTGCTCAAGGTTACCAAATGCTTGCCTTGGCAGTGAGAATGCGTAACCACAATGTTTTCTAATGATTTTCGGTTTTTCTCTTTTTATAGTCACAGCAGAGAAAACATGAAGGTGACAACTAGTGGTTTTAGAAAGGCAAGAAGCTCTTCCTCTGCATTCACCTTTTCCCTTTTCACTGAAAGCGAAGATCAACATACGGGTAAGCTCCTTTCATACATTCGAGGAAGAACCCAAGTCAGGACCCAGAGCTACTGAATTTCCACTCCCACTCCCACGCCAGACACACGCTACGAAATACTGTCTGGTTTTTTATGGTAAGGTAGCCTGTAGTTAGCCTGAAAATGCTTCCTCAGGAATGGTCTTCATCAGAAATCTCTTCATACTCAGTATGAGGACATGAGGAAGAATATGCTACGTGTGAAAATACACCTTGTCGTTCAACTCTGTGGGTTAAGAAGGGGTTCCTGTGACGGCAAGCTTTTAGGTTATTGAGCAGCAGATTGGATGCTTCTATTTTTCAACAACATAGGTTTCCATGTAATATGAAAAACAGCTGTTGCGAATTTCTAGAAATGCTGAAACCAGTCTAATAAATGCCTAGCTGCACCTGCAAGAAAGTAAGGGAACGCTGAAGGGTCAAAAATGGAGGAAGAACTATGACCAGCCTGAGCTGCCCCTGGGGCTGCTGGGGGTAAGGTCAGGGAGGACAGTTGGCCAGGCTGGGAATCCAGTTTGGGAATATTAATTCACTTTAGAATTTATTAAATCAAGGAGCTTAGGCTTTCATAACCAGCAGGCACACAGGAAGGGGCTTGGGCCCCAGAAGAGTAGGGAGTTGGAACTGAGACCCTGGTGTAAGGATGAAATGAAAACCATTGCCTGCTTACACAGGGAGATGACAGGGAAGCTTGCTTGAGAAAAAGAAAAAAAGCTCCCCTTAAAATTAATTTATAATAATTAATGTGCCCTTGCATGGATATGATATTTAAATTTATATTACTAGAGTGGTCTAAGACATGTCCCACCAAGAAATTAATATAAAGTGCTGTCACACGCTGATAATATCCTGGGGAACCTGGCTGAAACAAAAATAAAACCTTTCTGGGAGGCCATACATCCATCCTAGGCCTCCTAGCATATCCTCATATGAAGTCCCAACTAAAGATTAACTTATAATTAAAAACTACCATACAGTCCTGGCGTGGTGGTTCATACCTGTAATCCCAGCACTTTGGGAGGCTGAGGTGGGTGAATCACCTGAGGTCAGGAGTTTGAGACCAGCCTGGCCAACATGGTGAAATCCCATCTCTATTAAAAATACAAAACTTAGCCGGGCGTGGTGGCGCCCAGCTACTTGGGAGGCTGAGACAGGAGAATTGCTTGAATCCGGGAGGCAGAGGTTGCAGTGAGCAGAGATCATGCTGCCACACTCCAGTCTGGGAGGCAAAACCAAAAAAAAGACCCAACTACAAACACATGAAAAAACAATCCCCCAAAACCAACAGTTAGTGAACAAAACAAAAAACAATATGAAACAGCCAACAACTTCAGATAAAATATAATTATCAGGTAGATTAAAAATAAGCATGTTCAAAATGAGAAGTCATAAAAGAAGTATAATAATAATAATAAAGAACATAACAGAATAAGACATCAAAAAGATTAGACTGAGCTACATAGGAAATCAAATATAACTCAGAAATTTAAAAATTATCATTTAAAACTTACTATGTTAAACCAAAGATTATATATTACCAAATAAATAACTAATGAATGGAAAGAAAGATCTGAGGAATCTTCAGAAGCCTGTGCAAAGAGATGAAGAGACAGAACATGCAGAGGAAGGGCTTACTGACAAGGAGTGTGGACTGTGAAGGACCAACCACATCTATTAGATGTTCAAGACATGATAAATGAGGATTAATGAAAGTTATGAACCACAGCAGATTAAATAACATGAAATCCTCTACTGGACACAACACAGTATAACTAAAAGACCAGCTGGGTGCGGTGGCTCACGCCTGTAATCCCAACACTTTGGGAGGCCGAGGCGGGCGGATCATCTGAGGTCAGGAGTTTGAGAACAGCCTGGCCAACATGGTGAAACCCCATCTTTACTAAAAACACACAAAAAAATTAGCTGGGCAAGGTGGCACGTGCCTGTAGTCCCAGCTACTCAGGAGGCTGAGGCACCAGAATCGCTTGAACCCGGGAGGCAGAGGTTGCGGTGAGCCGAGATCACACCACTACACTCCAGCCTAGGCAACAGAGCAAGACTCCATCTCAAAAAAAAAAAAAAAAAAAAAAAAAGACCAAGTAGAAAGGCCAAGATCTTAGAAGCTCTCAAAGACAAAAGCATTGCCTACAAAGGAATGAGTTATCAGGTTGTCTGGAACTTTACAACAGCAACGATAGAAGCCAGAAGACCAATGGAATAATATATTCAAGTGCTGCAATGGAATAATATATTCAAGTGCTGAGAAGAAATAACCGTCAACTTACAGCTATACTATGATTCACGGATATGGGCAAAATAAACACTTTCAGACAAAAACAGAGAGCATTTTCCACTTGAACACCTTTGCTAAAAGAATTAAGAATATACCTCAGAAGGAATTGACCCAGGAAAGAAGCAGTGAGATGTACAATATGAGATAAATTTCAACAAATAACTAATATGTAAAAAAAGACTACTTGGGGAGTATAAAAACATAGTGGAATGAGGGTACTGGTCATAATAGTAGATGAGATGGGCAGAGTTCGGGCATTTGGGCATTTTAGGGAAAAGGGTGGCAATATTAATTAACTCTAGAATTTATTAAATCGAGTATGCTTATTAAAAATTATAAAAAGATAATCACATAAGAGAAATAGTATGCATGACTTCCAAATCAGTAGAGAGAACACCACAGAATATACATTTTTATTTTCATTTTATTTTTTGAGACCGAGTCTGGCTCTGTCACCCAGGCTGGAGTGCAGCGGTACAATCTCGGCTCCCTGCAACCTCCGCCTCCTGGGTTCAAGTGATTCTCCTGCCTCAGCCTCCTGAGTAGCTGGAATTACAGGCATGTGCCACCATGCCCCGCTAATTTTATTTATTTATTTATTTACTTATTTATTTTTAGTAGAGATGGGTTTTACTATGTTGTTCAGGCTAGTCTCAAACTCCTGACCTCATGTGACCCACCCACCTCGGCCTCCCAAAGTGCTGGGATTACAGGCATGAGCCACCGCGCCCGGGCTAAAATATTTTTATTGATGGTCAATAAAAAGATGCAAGAAAGGAAGAGGCAGAGAAAAATCTGGGCAAGCATAAAGCGTAAAACAAAATGACCAAAATAAATCCTAATATAGCAGAATTCATAAAGTAAGTAAAATTAAACCCTCAATTAGCAAGATAGATTGTCAGTCATACTGGATACAAGAAAATCTAACAATATACTTTAAAAACGGCACAACAGAATGTAAGGACAAAGAAATGTTGAATGTAAAGGTATGGAAAACGCCAGCAAAAAACTAACCCAGAGAAAGGAACAGGCAGAGGATGGTAATATTAAGAGTAAACAGGCTGGGCGTGGTGGTTCACGCCTGTAATCCCAGCACTTTGGGAGGCTGAGGCGGGCGGATCACGAGGTTAGGAGTTCAAGACCAGCCTGACCAACATGGTGAAATCCCATCTCTACTAAAAATACAAGAATTAGCCAGGCATGGTGACGGGTGCCTGTAATTCCAGCTACTTGGGAGGCTGAGGCAGAGAATTGCTTGAACCCGGGAGGTGGAGGTTGCAGTGAGCCGAGATTGTGCCACTGCACTCCCGCTTGGGTGACAGAGTGAGACTACATCTCAAAAAAAAAAAAAAAAAAAAATTAGACAAAGTTGTATTTCAAGCAAAAAGGAATACTAGAAAAAAATGTCAGATAAATGAAGAGAAAAAGGAACAATTCATTGGAAAAGCATAACTTCCAGACACTAAAACATAGCATCAAATTATACCAAGCCAAAAAAATGATAAAATTTCAGAGATAAACGGACAATTCTGTAGTCACGGGAGAGAATTTAACACATCTCTTTCAGTAATTGATAGTTTATGATTACAGAAAGGATATAGAAGATCTGAGCAACACCATGAGCAAACTTGATCAAAAGATCTTTCTTTCCGAGTACCTGCCACTCTTACCAAAAGATCACATATGAGGCTACAAAGCAATCCTTGATATGCAACAAAGAACCATACAGACTGTTCTTGAGCAACCTCAACTGTTAGACACCAGTAGCAAAATGAAAACCAAACCATATATTGGGATTTTTTTTTAAAATCCTCTAAATAATTCATAATTCAACAAGTGACTTAATGGAAAGTCTAAGAACACATTGTTAACATTAATAAGAAAGGAAATTTCTACTCACTGGCTATGGACACCTAGAAAAATATAGTTTAAAAAATATATATGTGAAAGTAGCAACACAAAATGTGAAGGTATCCAGGAAGAAATCTATCAAAAGATATGAAAAACCTATATATATATATATAATTTTAAAAATTCTTGAAGACCTAAATAAATGGAAAGATACACAATATGGGATGAATTTGTAGAACTGACTTCTAAAGATGTTGATTTTAGGCAATTTATAAGTTGAATATATTCCTCTAAAATTCAAATCAAATTTTTTGAGGTTCACAAATTGATATAATGTGTATAAGGTAGAACAAAGAACCAAGAATGCCAGAACATTTTTTTTTTTGGATTCACAGTCTTGCTCTGTCACCCAGTCTGGAGTGCAGTGGCACAATCTCGGCTCACTGCAGCGTGGACCTCCTGGGCTCAAGTGATCCTCCTGCCTCAGCCTCCTGAGTAGCTGGGACCACAGGTGCAAGCCACCATGCCTGGCTATTTTTTGTATTTGTTATTTTTTTGTATTTTTAGTAAAGACCGGGTTTTACCACGTTGCCCAGGCCAGTCTTGAACTCCTAATCTCAAGTGATCTGTCCACCTGGGCCTTTCAAAGTGCTGGGATTACAGGCGTGAGCCACTGCACCTAGCCACCAGAACAATTTTGAAGACGAAGTTCAGCATGTGAGGACTCACTCACTTCCACCACAGCAAGACTTAATTAAATTATAGTAATAAGAAAGTGTGATATTAGCACAAAGAGAGGCAGAATAGAGTCTAGAAACAGGTCCACTCATACATAGAAATTTGTATAAAGCACAGATGTCATTTTAAATCAGTAGGGAAGAAGGACTTTTAGCAAGCAGCATTGGAAAAAATGGTTATCCATATGGAAAAAATAAGTTAGATCACGACATCAAACCGTATTTAAATGGATTAAAGACCAACATATGAAAAAGCATGACTTTAAAAGTTTTGGAAGAAAATGAAGGAGAATGTTTTTATGATCTCAGGGCAGGAAAAGATTTCTTAAACACAATACCAGAAGCACAAATCATAAACAAAAAGATCAGTAAATTTGACCACATTAAAATATTTTTTAAAAACTCTTTGGTAGATTAAAGATGTAAAAAACAAAATGGAAAATACAAATCTTAAACTTGGAGAAGAGATCTGGCATGGATATAACCAAGAAAGGATTTGGCTCAGATTTTATAAACAGCACTCATGGAAAAGGCCAAAGGATATGAATGACAATCCTCAGAAAAGGTTATCCAATGTTCTTGAAACATATGTTATCAATGTAACATAAATTAAGCAGAAAAGATCTACTATTTCACACTCATTAGATAGGCAGAAATTTAAAAAAATCTGGCTGGGCACAGTGGCTCATACCTGTAATCCCAGTACCTTGGGAGGACAAGGTAGGAGGATCGCTTGAGCCCAGGAATTTGAGACCAGCCTGAGCAACATAGTGAGACCCTATCTTTAAAAAAAAAAAATCTGATCATGCTAAGACCTGCTGAGGGGAATGTAAATGGGCATGTGCATTTTGGATAATAAGATGGCAATATTTAACAATGCAGTGTAATTACTGAGCTAGAGTGTTGGAAGACTTTCAGCTCCCCTGCAACATTGTTTATAATCAGGAAAAACTGGAAAGAAGCATAAATGCCTAGGTATGAGATCTGGCAGAGGACACATAGTGGGTCTCAAAAGACCATCCTGGCTAACACGGTGAAACCCCGTCTCTACTAAAAGTACACACATACAAAAATTAGTCGGGCGTGGTGGTGGGCGCCTGTAGTCCCAGCTACTTGGGAGGCTGAGGCGGGAGAATGGCGTGAACCCGGAAGGCAGAGCTTGCAGTAAGCTGAGATCACGGCCACTGTACTCCAGCCTGGGCGACAGAGTGAGACTCCGTCTCAGAAAAAAAAAAGAGGGTCTCAAAAATGTTAGTACTGTTTTATTTCTCAAGAGTAAATTGTATACAGATGCGTTCAATTCCATATTTTCTATACTTATTTTGTGTGCTTAACATTTTCACAATTAAAAAATTAGTTTGGTGAGGCTGCTGGGGAAAAGGTACTCACACAAGCTGGCGGGACTGTCAATTGGTACAACTACTTCCAAGAGCAGATTAAAACTGGTGGTATAGTGATGCCACTCTTTTTAACTTCTTGGATGGACAAAGAAAGGTTGGATAAGTTTGTGTTGGCAAACAGGCACTCTCATTGCAGATGGGAATATAGATTGAAGACACCTCCTTGCAGGTAACTTTTTGGCAATATTTAACAAAATTGGAAACTCCCCGTCACCTAGCACAATTTCCTTGAGGTATTTATTCTAAGAAAATAAGCAATTTTAGAGCAAAGATTTATCTACACTGAAGTTTCCCATAGCAATCACAGCATTGTTTCTAATATTAGTAACACAAAAAGAAACAACCTGTATGTCTAACACTAATCAATTCTAATTTATGGTGCAACTGAACAGTGGACCAAAATGATGCTGTTGGAAGTTTTTAATTATGTGGAACTGCTTGCAAATTATTAAGCTAAAAGAAAGTAGGTTACAAGATAGCAGGAAGAATAAACCATTAAAAATACCAATCTGTGCACTGACATAAATGTTATAAATATTTTATGTTGTTATAAACATTTTATAATACAAAAAAACATGTTAACTGAAGTTACTTCCTGGATGAATTACAGGTGATTTCATTGGCTTCTAGAATTTTCTTTTCCAAAAATGTTGTGTTTGTGTGTGTGTAATTATTATTTTAATAGGAGACACTCTCCTTTGGTGATATAATTTAAACAGGTAGGACGGTACTGACTAATAACCTCTCGGGGAAGGCAGGGAGCCAAGTACTATGGACTTGTATGTTTCTATGGAAATCTAACGCGCCTTTGATTATCACAGATTCTGGAAAACAGTGAGGACTTGGGTTCACCAGTGCGTTCCCAAGGACAGGCTGGGCTTCTGAGGAAGTTGCCCACCCTCTCGGAATCTGGTTTGGCCTCCGTAAAATGGGCAGATCCCGCTCGGATGGCCCGGTTCCCGGCTTCCTTTTGCGGGTCAACGGCAGCGTCACGCGCGCGAGCGCGGTCTGCGAAGCCCCCAGCACTGGGCGTCACGCGGGGATTGCTGTCGCCGCTGCCAGCCGCAGCAGCGACGCGAACTCGGGGCGCCCGGCCCGGGCGCGCGGGGGCGGGGACGCGCACGCGGCGAGGGGGGCGGCGGGGGCGGCGACGGGGGCGACGGGGGCGGGGACGGGGGCGACGGGGGCGGGGACGGGGGCGACGGGGGCGGGGACGGGGGCGCCCCGGCCTAAGCGGCACTAGGAGGGCGCGCCACCCGCTTCCGCTGCCCGCCGGGGAATCCCCCGGGCTGGCGCGCAGGGAAGTTCCCGAACGCGCGGGCATAAAAGGGCAGCCGGCGCCAGCGCGCCACCGCTCTGCAGCTCGTGGCAGCGGCGCAGCGCTCCAGCCATGTCGCGCGGCCTCCAGCTTCTGCTCCTGAGCTGCGGTAGGGCCCGCGAGCCCCTGTCGCCCCCCGCCCCTCCACGACACCCCCTCCCGTCGGTCGCTTGCTCACGACGCGCTCTCTCTTTCTTGTAGCCTACAGCCTGGCTCCCGCGACGCCGGAGGTGAAGGTGGCTTGCTCCGAAGATGTGGACTTGCCCTGCACCGCCCCCTGGGATCCGCAGGTTCCCTACACGGTCTCCTGGGTCAAGGTAGGTGCTGCGATACCCGCGGGCTGGGGTTTGGTGAGCTCATTTGAAGACAGCAGGAACCATCTCCCCTAGGCTGGCGACCCTCTGTGGCTGCCAGGTGGGGGCGGGGGGCGTCTCCCGCAGCTGAACTTGGAGTACCCAGGCTCCCGTCGCGCCTCCCCCACCCCATCCGCATCCAGGTACAGGGCCGAATTAGGTTTTGCTCTCCGCAGACCTCAATCCCCTTCCTGCCACTGAAGGCGGCCTGAGATGAATGATCCACTTAAGACGTTTTGGAAGGGCAGAGGCTCTCTCATTTGGATTAATTCTGGAGGCCACCTGTGGTTGTGGGCCAGCAGGTCAGGAAGAAAGCAACAGGGACCTAGATTTGGTCCCTGTTGGGCATTGGACAGGGCGCATGTCTCCAGACTTCCAATTTCTTGTGTTTTGTGACTGTGATGCCCATGATACATGGGAGGGGGAGGGGGCAATTTGAAAGGAAGGGCTAAGACACAGAAGTGACTTAGGCCATTTCATCCATGGTAGTTATCAGTGGTCATCTCCTTTGTGGGATACCCTTGGCCTCCTCCCCTAGCCCTCCTCCTCCTTCCTCTGGCAGCCGTGAGAGAGGCAGCCTTGAGGGCATCAGGTGGATGCATGAGCCGGAGCCCGCATGTGTAAGAACAGGCCTTGCTGCTCCTACTGTAAGAGGACTGAGTGACAAGGAGGCTTTTTCAAGGTTTGCTCTTGACTGAAACATTCTCAGATTCTAAGATGGCAATGATGGTGTCATTCCAAAGCCAAGCAGCTACTGTTTGATATCACTGGTCCTTCTTTAAGTCAGGCCACTGCTACCACTGCACCTCCATTTTAACCCAAATGAATATGACATTCCAACCTTACTGTGTAGCTCTCACTGATTTGCTGTCTTACCATGGGGGCAACTCTGCGCTTGTAGCTTTCCCCAAAATGCAGGGCGTTCTTCTGCCCACCATGAAAGATACTATAAGAAACTGTACATGTCTTTGACCACTTAACAGTACAAGGCATCACTGCGGTGATCTCTTTGTGTATGTGTCTCCTAACTGGATTGTCAGTTCTCTGGGGGGCAGTGGCTGTATCAATACTTCTGTGTATTCTTCACGGCACCTAATTTTTGCCCTATAAATTGCAAAGGTGCTTTGTGAATTCAGCCCAGCACTTCATGAGTTATGCATGACGGGGATGGTGCTGCTGCCTCAGAGCATTGTATTGTGTGTAAAAGTAAGGTGTTAAATATTCCTACTTCATTGGTACCTTACTTACTGTGGGATCAGAGAACACAGCAATTCCGAAATTGTTCTCATAGTCAAAACAATAGTATTTTAAAAATTATTGTAAAAAACAATTTTTGAATGCTCACCACATGCCAAGCTCCAAGGTAAATATTTACATACATTATCCATTTCCATCCATCGGAAGAATGCACTTAGGGATTAGTACTGTTACTAGTCCTACTTTACAGGTGAGGAAACTGAGCCTTAGGGAGGGAAATAACCTGTCCACTTTTGCACAGCTGGCTAAATGGTGGAGTTGGGATTTAAACCAAGCAGTCTGATTCCAAATCCTGAGTTGTTAGAGGTCTATCTTGATATCTCTGTTTTCTACCTTAATAACTTAAGGTAAAGAAAATCAAAGTGCCCCTGGGCTAACCAGGCAGGGACTTAGTTATCTCAAAGAAGGGGGAAAAATGTGAAACCACTATCAGAGAGTAACTATTTAATAAAGAAAGAAAACATTATTAATACCCCCAGGGGAGTAATTAAAAAGTACTCATGAAACAAGAAGATGAAATTTCAGACTGTAAAGTTCAAACAGTTCTGGAGTGAAAGCTTCTTGCACAGGGTCATTTGGAATGGTCCACTAAACCATAGCAATTAACCTTGGACTTCTCCTTGGATGTCAGCTGGTGATGTAACTCTGTAACGCATGAACTTGTTTATTAGACACAATTCTTGTGAGATTTACCCCGAAGGTCTTTCAAAACTCTGTCAAGAAGAAAAGGGACAGCAGTCTCTAGGTGTTCTTTTTTTCCTGTTGCTCCATGGAATAGTGCCAATGAAAAGTCATACCGTAGTTATTTTTTGAGAAGTAAATGGTGATTGAGATTCATGGGTAGGAGAGTTATGCTATACCAGTAAACGAATCAGGTGCCTCGAAAGTGACATATGTTGTTCCTTTAAGCATTTTTTTAAACAGCTCTCAGCATGTTCTGTAGGTACTTATTATTTTCCAGCCCAATAATTATACTTTTGCATTGATTATCCTTATACAACAAAAATGGATAGAGTGTTCTGGAGATAAGGCCAGTGGTGAAATGCCGAAATACTTCATTTTACAGAAGATTAAGCATCTGGTCATTTTTCTACAAGTTTCTTGTAAAATGTTTCGTCAAAGTGGAGGGGTAGCCACAAAGGGAGGAATTTCATTTTGGTAACCAGAGCCAGCTTATCCCATCCTACTCACTTCATCATCACTGCCCTGGCTTTGTAAAACCTGTTTTGCCGGTATAGGAGGGGGCTTTGTGCTGGGCAAGGAAAGCAGAGTCCCTTGCAGTGGGTTTTCACCGTCCACCAGATTGAAGCACATTCTGCAGGCTGTCTGCGTATCATAAGTATGGTTGTAATGACTCACAGTTTAAAATTCCATTCACCACTCAATCCTTCGGCACCAGGTAGCATCTTGCCTTTGTCCATTTGGCACTGATTACTTGTAATTAACAAAAGGACCCATGTAAACCGTGTGTTTTTTATCATATGCCTTTGACCAGAAAACTCAAAACAGACAGCATCCAATCTGTTTGCAACATTAGTGTTGGGAAGGAAGAGTGTTCATTCTGTTATCTCTGTTTCAAAGATGCGGTGAGATGGGCTAGAGGGGACTTAATAGACACATGCGCAGGAGGCTAAAGGTGAAGCCAAAAGTGGACAGAGATATCCCAATTGCTGTTGGCCCTGCTCTTCTCTTCTATGGACCATGTCCTCTTAACTGGGATCCAGCAAAGGGTCCTCTTCTCATCCCTTCCTCCCTTATACTTTTTAAGGCAGAATGGGTGATTGAGAAGAAATAGAAAAGTTAATACATTATATTCATTAGGATAGTAGCTCAATTTAGCTTTATTTTTATTTTTTGAGACAGAGTCTCACCCTGTTTCCGAAGCTGGAGTACAGTGGCATGAAGATGGCTCACTGCAGCCTCGACTTCCTGGGCTCGAGTAATCCTCCCACCTCAGCCTCCCAAGTAGCTGAGACTACAAGGGTGTACCACCACACCTGGCTAATTTTTATGTTTTTAATTTTTTGTAGAGACAAGATCTCAATACATTGCCCAGGCTGGTCTCCAACTCCTGAGCTCAAGCCATCCTCCCACTTCAGCCTCCCATAGTGCTAGGATTACAGGCATGAGCCAATCGATTTATCTTTTAAAGTTATAGTAGACTGGGTGTGGTGGCTCAGGCTCATTCCTGTAATCCCAGCATTTTGGGAGGCCAAGATGGGAGGATCACTTGAGCCCAGGAGTTTGAGGCCAGCCTGGGCAATGTAGTGAGACCTGTCTCTACCACACACACACACACAAAAAAAGTTGTAATAGATGTGATTCTTTGAGGAGGTATTTTGAGAAAATATGCAAATTGACTTTGATCCATGACTTTTCTTCCACTGGCCATGACCTGTGGTTAAATTCCAGCATAAAAGGGCATAGCGCAATATCATGTCTGCAAGTAGTAAAGCCATGCATTAAAGGGCTGCAGCTGGACTTCATGAAAAGCATCGCTGTGTCTACACTCTCTTTAATGTAGGTTTGGAGAGAGAGGACGAGTTTGGATGGAGTACTTTGGGCCTGGTTGATATTCACTAAGGATAATAATGAGTGGTTATTTATCCCAGAGATGCAATGCCTTCTTGTATCATGCTAGGAGCCCTGACAGCCTACGGGTGATGCAAAACGAAAGAGGATATATGGTGTCGTCTCTGGGTGATGCTGCGGGGGTGAGGACAGTGAAGCATCACAAGACAAGTGCCCTTTTCAGATCATTTCCAAAGGAAGGGAGAAAAGGGAAGTAAGAGTGTGACTTCATATAAAAGTCTACTATAAATAGACTTTATAATATTGAGAAGAGCCCCAGCTGGGGCAGATCTTGGGCCATCATGGAGTGTTCTGCTTCTGACATTAACACTAAGGAAACTGTTGGAGAGCAGGTTAATGGCTTGCGTGAGGCCACTTCAAAAGTTCAAGGCTCTTCCGTGTATGTTGCTAAACTTCTTTTTGGTGAAGTTATGTTTTCTGTCTCTACCATCTTGTGTGATAATGAGCTACAAAACCAGGGATACTGAGGAGAGCAGAGTGCCTTAGGAGGGCCTAGAGTTGATAAGCAGTCGGGGCAGATGTAATCTATACAGCCACAGACCCTCATAGACCATGGAAGGAGCCAGTACCGAACACTTACTGTGCTTCCTGGATTCTAGAATGATTCTGTTGTAAGATGGATTTAAGAACATGTTTTAGGACAAAAAGGAAACATTTCTACATTAAATGTAGAACCATTGAATTATGAAAACCATGTATGTTAGAATTAAAAAAAAAATCATACTGTCCCCATTGGCACCTATAGTACTTGACCTGGTTGAATCACTTTTATGGGCTCTTCCCTAGGTCAAACCATGAAAGATGTAAAGTTGCTTTTCAGATGTCTCTCATATTTACACTTTCACTGTTTAGTAAATATTTCTAAGTCCCAAATGTGTGCCCCATCCTGGGCCTGGCATTGGCCATCTCAGGATCGATGTAGAACTTTTGCCAGAGAACCATCTTGAGCAAAGGCCTGGGAATCCACTAAGACTTTTTGGGAACCATTGAGGTAACCAGTGATGTAGAAGGGAGGCTTAAACAGCAGATGGCTGAGAGATAACATTAGAAAGTAGGCTAGAGACAGTTGTGAGGTGCTTTGAATGCCCAGCAACAATGACTTGAACTTTATCCTTTTGGCAGTAAGGAGCCATTGAAGGATTTTTTTTTTTTTTTTTTGAGACAGTTTTGCTCTTGTCGCCCAGGCTGGAGTACTGTGGTATGATCTTGACTCACTGCAACCCCCTCTTCCAAGGTTCAAGCGATTCCTCTGCCTCAGCCTCCTGAGTAGCTGGGATTACAGGCACCCACCACCATGCCCGGCTACTTTTTTGTATTTTTAGTAGAGACAGGGTTTCACCATGTTGGCCAGGCTGGTCTCGAACTCCTGACCTCAGGTGATCCACCTGCCTCAGCTTCCCAAAGTGCTGGGATTACAGGCGTGAGCCACCATGCCCGGCCTCATTGAAGGATTTTAAGCAAAGAGAATGGCATAATGCAAAATATGCCTAAAGCAAAGCATATTTCTCCTGGTGTTGGAGAGAATATGATTCATCTTAGAAGCTGAGTGTCAGAGGGAGACTTCATTCTTTTCCTTCTTTTCCTCTTGCTCACCAGTCCTGTTCATGTGGTTCTGCGGAGGAGTGGGCATGGAGGAATGAGGTCGCCTCTGAGGGGCTGTAGAAGAAGTCTCATCTAGATGAGAATGGTGGATCACTGAGATTTTTGGACAATAGTGGAACAGAGCACAAGTTGCCAAAATCTTTTAGCTTGATAGTGGGGAGGGAGGAAGAAAGCAGCTGAGAGTTAAATTGAAAAAAAAACAAAAAACAAACTAAACAAAAAAACCAACTTGTTTTCCATTAATAAAAGGGGGAACCTGAGTCACATGAAGACTGGATTGTCTTAGCTATGTACTTGGCAATGTCACTACACAAAGAAGAGGAAGTTTGGAGAAGCTCTTAGTGACATAAGGGAAACTTTTATGTATGGCAAGACTAAAAGCAGATTGATTACCTAAAAAAAGTTTCCTCCCTCTAAAGATGTTTCCATAATCCCTTCCTGGCTACTCCTGGAATAACCCTAAATTTTGTATCAACAATCATTAGCTCAAAATAGAGCTGGACGGAAAATACTTCCCTAAGATTCCTTTGTACTCATAAGCATGTTTTTGTTTTTCATTTTGTTTTGTTTTGCACTGAAGTGTATTTGGGTAAAATTTCCGTGTGTGTCATGTGGAACTAGTACAGACTTGGGAGCCCAAGGCTTGCTAATATCACTTGATGCTTTCTTGGAGGACCAGTCTACTGCATGTCCCAAATTGGGACAATTTGAAGAATTGTTCCAGTTCTTAGCTTCCAGTGGTTGCCAGCAGTCCTCGGGGTTACCGATTAGAATAGGTATTACCGATAGAATCGAGGTTACCAATTCTAGAAGAGCTGGTAGCTGCCTAGGATTATGGGTCCACATAGGGAAAACCTTTAGGAAAAGAAGAGTGCTGGTTTCCATAAACAGTTCATAATCACCTTGGAGAACAGAGGTTCTGATTCAAATCAGGCCTTGAGGTCTCATTCCTCAAGGAGTGGGAGGCATGTGAGCCCAAGGGACAAAGCAGGACTGACCTTGAAGCTGGAGCCATGTGCCTATAGCACCCTACGTACCACCCTTATTTACGTGGTGGTGCAGGGTGCCTTGTCATTAGGAGGCTTTCAGTTGTGAGGGATTGTAAATCCAATCAAAACTAGCCTAAAGAGAAGGAAATATATATATAATTGGCTTATATAAGACTTATATATAATTGGAATGGGAAAAAATTGAAAAATCAAAATACAGTTCACATTTCAGTTATGGCTGGCGTTGTGGCTTGAATTGTGCGCCCCCAAAAGATCAGAAGTTCTAATTTCTGATGCTTGTGATTATGACTTTATTTTGAAATAGAGTCTTTGCAAATGTAATCAAATTGAGATGAGGTGCTACCTGACTAGGGTGGGCCCTACTTCAGTATGAATGATGTCCTAATAAGAGAAAACACACACTGATACAGACAACCGGGAGAAAGCTAAGTGAAGACAGACACAGGGATTGGAGTGATGTGTCTACAAGCCAAGCAACGCCAAGGACTGCTGGCAACCACAAGAAGCTAAGAGAAAGGCACAGAACAGATTCTCCCCTAAAGCCTTCAGAGAGCTTGGCCCTGGCAACACCTTGATTTTGGACTTCTGGCCTCCTGAACTGTGAGAGAATACATTTCTATTGTTTCAGCCACCCAGTTTGTGGTGCTCTGAAGCCCTGGCAATGAATATAGCTAGGCTTAGAGGTTCATGAATGTCCCCAGGACTTGGTGACTTTCCGTCTGTCAACTCTGCCTTCCTTTACATTGGTTCTGTGTCCAACCTCTACATCGCAGCCAGATCATAGCCAATAACTACAGAGTTGGACAGGTTGCACATCCTTTATCTGAAATGCATGGGAGCAGAAGTGTTTCAGATTTTTGGATTAGGGATGCTCAACCTGTATATCCTTCCAGAAGCAAGTGCAAAGGAGAAGGTTGTGTTTCTCTTCAAATATCTCAACTTATGTCTGATTATTCTCAAGGGACTTTGACTGGGTCACATGCCTATCAGAGCCAGTCTCCATGATCGTGGGATACCAGGCCTGAGTTAAGTTGCCTCCTCTAGAACCTAGATGTGGAGTTCTTCAGAGGACATGAACTCAGAGCTTGTAATGGTACCTCTTCCAGGTCCAGCAGGCCGCACGGGATGCTAATAGAAGAGAGATGATTGGCATGAACAATGAAGGGTCCAACATTGCCTTCAAATCTCAGTTCCAATAGGGTTTGCTACATTATTATGATGATGCTTTAAAAAATTCAGAATGTTGTGGATATTTTGAAGACATTGTATGTGGAAAAAACAGTTTCTCCCTAGAGCAGAGATTGGGACTTCTAGGACAACTTTCCCAGAGGAGATGGGAAGTGTCAGTGGTAAGGAAATGACAGAATGGGTGGATGGTGTGGAAAGCTACATACAAGAATAATTTCTATTACCAGCATTACCAATTATACAGCACTTTTCTGTGTTTTCTCACTTGATTCTTATAATAACCCCATGAGCAAGTAAGGGAGCTCCAGATGATGAAATGGGGCTCAGAGGTCAAGTGTCATATGGAAGATTACCCAGCTAACACGTGGAGAAGCTGGGATTGACTTCAGACCTTTGATTCCAAAGCTAGTGCTCTTGTAACTTTCTCACTGTTTCTAAAATTCACGCATTCATTCAGTAAATACTTTTTCAATACTTCTTATATTCAGGGAACTATTTAGTATGCAGAATGAAACCTTGGTTATAAAAAAAAAGAAGAGAGAGAGAGTAGTAACATCTTTAGGGCTTTCTGTGTGATCGATACGATGCTTAGGGTCTGTATACATCATCATAAGTATCTTCACACCAGCTCAGTGAGATGTGATCACCCCCAGATTCCAGTGGAGCTATCCAAGCCTGAGAGTCGTTCAGTCAGTTGGCCAAGAGCAGAGGTAGCCGTGGGAGGGCTGGAGTTTGGTTCCAGCTCAGTCCAATGCCAATGACTGTGCTCTTAATTATGTTGCCTCTGCTATACTCATAACACTGTTAACAGCCATAAATCCAGCTCTGTCTGTTAGACCTAGTAAATTTCAAAGTGGAAAATCATTTTTCTAATAAAACTACGCATAGAAAAAAAACGATATTAATGCTCATACATTCAACCCTCATTATGACATCAACCTCCGAGCCAAACTATTTTGCACATTATAAAGAGCTGTTTTTATGATGAATGGGAATTATATTGGCACTTTAATTGAGTTAGAAACCAAGGTACGTGAATGTTAGTGCACAAGAAATGCAATAAAGAAAGCTGCTCAATGTGGTTGGAATACATCAGATTAGTTTAATACCAACTTTAAATCTTTACAGTCTATACCCTTAAATATGTTTTATCAAATCATTAGATGAAATTTTTATACTGTTTTTTTCTTTTAAGTAGGCACCTATTGCACATTCCCCCCACCCCCGCTTTTTTTTTTTTTTTGACAGAGTCTTGCTGTGTTACCCAGGCTGGAGTGCAATGGCACAATCTTGGCTCACTGCAACCTCCGCCTCCTGGGTTCAAGCGATTTTCCTGCCTCAGCCTCCCAAGTAGCTGGAATTTCAGATGTCCACTACCACGCCCAGCTAATATTTTGTATTTGTGGTGGAGACGGGGTTTCACCATGTTGGCCAGGCTGGTCTTGAACTCCTGACCTCATGTGATCCACCTGCCTCGGCCTCTCGAAGTGCTGGGATTACAGGCGTGAGCCACCGTGCCTGGCCCTGCATTCTTAACAAATCTGATGTATGATAAATTTAGATCTCAATTTTGTGATCAAAACTCTTTTTTTGCTATAAAATGAAACTATTGCCCTCTTAGCTTCAAATATGGTAATGTAGGAGGCATATATTTGGATAAAATTATGTACACTTAAAAAAAAAACGCTTTCCACAATAGGATGTTTGAATACTGGTTCAGTTTCAGCCATAATTAATGATTTATTTTATGTCTTTTGTTTTAGTTCAAATTAGTTCATCATTAAAAAAAAAACAAAAACAAAAACTGACTCCATTCACGTGCCCATAAAATTAGTACTTGTGTTTGCTTGATTTAGCATTCTGCAAATGAAAGAGAGTTTATTTTAATTTAGGGCTTGTGGTTTCCTTAAGGTCAAATCTCCATTTGAGAGAAAGAATATGGTATTTAAATAATTCAGTCAAATTGGAGGCCTTGAGACAAGTCAGAGTCCCCAGGCTTTCTGAAAATGAGATGTCCCACGTTTGCACTTTTCCAGCTCAACCAAAAATGATAGAGTTGTCAGCATAAAAGTTAATGTACAACATGTGGATTTTTAAAACATGATTGGGATGAGTGTTTTGAGTAATTAATTTGCTGAAATTGTGTTGTGCTTTAGCACACTGTACTACAATATTAGCATTGTGAAGGGTGCATTAAATAGTTCCTGTCAATTATGGTTGGCTGTGAATGAATCTGAGGGTTCCTTTTGTTATAAATTACTATTTCCTAAAATGCTTTTGCAGAGAAGCGATGGAACACTTTTAGATTTGGAATGTTTAAAGAGCTGTTCTTGCCAGTGGTTGATTTTGAGCCAGCTCCAATGTTTATGAGAACGCATAAAACAAAGCAAAGTGGGGATGGCCCATTTGCTGTTACTCCATTTTCCTCCCACTGAAATTTCCCTTCAGTTTTTGGTGGTGCCTCTGCCACAGTTAGCTCATCTGATAAAGCAGGGTGATAGCTGCCTGGCCACGTAGCTGACGATAATGATTTGAGCTTTTGCATACGGTCCCTTGATCCTGCTAGGGCCCCACCCCCATTCTGAGCATGCAACATTAACATAAAAACTACCACGACTTTTGCAGCTGTGGATAAACCCCAAATTCCACAGCTGGGGGTCACAAGAGAAAGTTTAGCTGAAAATGTATATACCTAAAACTGGAAGTCAGAGGGAGGGTTATGAAATATTTCCAGGTGCAGTGTATGAATTTACAGGGAATTCTTTTTGCTGTAGTTAGTTATTAGGCAAACAGTGCTGTTCGTTAGTTTGGCAAGAGTTCCTAGGTTTTGCCGATAGTTCTCTGGGTCATTTAGGAAAAGGGGTGTTTGGAAGATGACCCTATGAGACTTGAGATATTTTGCCATGATTCCACTGGTGGCAGCACATCAGAATTCTGCAGGTTGCTTTGAGGTTCTTTGTTTTGCCTTCTCCCTTGATTCTTCCTTCCGTTCTTATGGCTCACCCTGCCTTTGTTCTGCCATTTAAAAATAACTAGCGGCCCACTGACGGTTTTGCCAGAGGCCCTTGGAAATCTAACCATCAAATAAACTACATTTTATTGGTGTTGCTGCTGATTTTTAAAATGAATTCTCTGCAAATAGGCAGAAGTTACTGCCAGCCAGTTTTGATCACCAGCACCTTTTTGCTTCAACAATTCCCAGCAGCTAACACAATAATGGGGCCATCTTTATGTAAATAGACACAATAGTTTATATTTCTACCAGCTCCAGAGGGGTTCACAGTTTTGACCTTGACTTTCAGATGGGCCTTTCTGAGCTGAGGGAGGGGTTGCTGGATGGGAGAGGAGCTCCCCAGGAGAAAACCGTGGGTGAATAATCTCAAAATGGTTGTTGCAGCTACGCTCGCATTTGGAGGTTAATTTAGAAAAAGAAAAGCAAGATTGGACATCGGAATGGGAACTGCAGGGACTGGGCTGAGCTAATTATTTCAAACTGGCTTTCAGACCATCCTAGACACAGACTGGCCCTGGATGGGCCTCGGCCTCTGGTCTGTTAAAAGCCCTGCCTAGTAGGAAGAAGCCGCTCTGCCAGGCAGCGGAAGGGAGAGGCAAGCAGTGTGAGCCCATGATGAGGCTGCAGTTTATGGTTTACTTAGGCTTGAAAAGGGAAAAATGGTGCTAAATTAGATGTGTTCTGGAATCAGGTGGACACCGTTAGTTTCCTCTAAATTTCCTTGGCCCCACCTCCTTTTTGTGCTTTATTTTTGCACACCCAAGGGCCCCAGTCTTTTAGCTTCCTCGCATAGATGCTTGATTATTTAGGAAGGAATCTTTCCACACAAAAACGACCATCAAGCAATGGGATTTATGTCCACAGACTCGGCCTGAGAAGAGCCATTCGTCTCAGCTCAGGGCTAGGAGGGAGCTGAGCAGGTTTTCTTGCAGGAGCGATCAATCTGCCACCAGATGTCTCTGTAGCCCACTCTACAGGAATGCTAACAAACACCAGGGCTGGAGCCTGAGCTTTCCGGTGACCTTGTGGTATATGCCCTGAATTAATAAATGAAGCAGAAATGACTCTGTGTGTGTGTGTGTGTGTGTGTGTGTGTGTGTGTGTGTATGAGTGCACAGGTGCCCGTGTGTATGTATTTTCTTTCCTGAGTTGCTTCTCAGAGTATTCCCCTAACTCCTTGGTTATCTCTTTCCCTACACTGAGTCCCTTCCTAAAAGTCAGAACAGAGTTGTAGGGTGCTCCCAGAACGAGAGATTCATCATTGATAGGTGCAAGCAAAGATAGTGGCAGTGGAGCCTGATAATCTCTGTCTCCTTCCCTAAGGTGGCTCTTGGGTGCAGTTATGCTAGGGACAGGTAAGGAATATCACTTAATCCTGGGCTCCCTGCTGGTCCCCAGCCAACCAGCAAAGGGAAACTCAGGTGCTGCTAGGGAATGTCATTGTTGAAGGGCTGCCCAGGAAGGCTGAAAACAAGGATTTGCTTTACTGCTTGTGTAAATTCATTTTAGAAGCTTTAAAGTATTTCAATGGAGGAGCTACTTAGCAAGTTAATTAGGCAAATTAAAAATATGTCTAAGAAAGAGAGAATTAACGGTGAATGTGATATGAGCCTGATCTATGCAGTGGGAGATGCTGAAGACACTCCACCAGTTTGATCACAAAGAATTCACAGAAAGCAAGCCGGGTGCGGTGGCTCACGCCTGTAATCCCAGAACTTTGGGAGGCCGAGGCGGGCGTATCTCTTGAGTCTGGGAGTTCAAGACTAGCTTGGGCAACAGAGCAAGACACTGCCTCTAAAAAAACAAACAAATAAAAATCAGCCAGGTGTGGTGGCACATGCTTATAGTCCTAGCTACTGGAGAGGCTGAGGTGGGAGTACCAGAAGGTTGACTCAGGAGGCCAAGGGTGCAGTGAGCCATGATCAAGCCAATTCTCTCCAGCCTGGGTGATAGAGCGAGACCCTGTCTCAAAAAAGAAAAAAAGAAAGAAAGCCAGCCAGATAAAATGTTTGGCTAAATTGGGCATCTCCCCAAGTCCGGCTGGTCTGTCCTGAGTACAGTGAAGTCAGCTGTTACTGCCCTTCCATGTGGAGTTTGATATGACCAGCAAATGATCTGACACATACACTCTCTATAAAGCATGCTTCTCAGCGGTCTCGCTGCCCTAGTACAGAGAAAAGATGTGGCACATTCGGCGACGTCAGGCATGACCACACAGAGACACAGCCCTTGAGGAACAAGGTGACTATTCGCAGGAGGCATTGCTCATCTGCTTATCTGATTTTAGTTGAATTGTCTGGCAAGGATCATAACGGATTTAGGAATTTTTCCAAATAAAAGGCTGGGATACAAAAATAGGAATCATTCAGTGGGTGAGTTGGTGTCTGAAGAAAACAAGAGAACATTTAATACAGAACAATCCTATCTATACATGTATACATAGACACAAAATATAATCCAGCAAGATTCACACACAGCTTATCACTGTCATCAACAGTGACTCTCTCTCCCTAATATAGGGTGGAAATTGGGATACTTATGATAGAATCATGAGATGCAGTCCTGATATATTCCGAAGATGTAGCCTTGGGAATTTTCATAGATCTCTCCTCCCCAAGAGGTCACACACACACAAAAGCATCATGTCTTGTTTTACAAACATAAGTTGAGGCTGGATCTTCTGAAAACAAAATGGAACAATTGGTGTCAAGTTGGAGTGCTTGCAGTGGACCGTGATGCGCTATGATTCCTTCTTCACAGCTATTGGAGGGCGGTGAAGAGAGGATGGAGACACCCCAGGAAGACCACCTCAGGGGACAGCACTATCATCAGAAGGGGCAAAATGGTTCTTTCGACGCCCCCAGTGAAAGGCCCTATTCCCTGAAGATCCGAAACACTACCAGCTGCAACTCGGGGACATACAGGTGCACTCTGCAGGACCCGGATGGGCAGAGAAACCTAAGTGGCAAGGTGATTTTGAGAGTGACAGGTGAGGTGACCTGCTGCACTTGTTTTCTTCTTTCACAATGCATGTGTACTTCCTTTAGGTCCTAAAATCGATCCTCTCTTTTGGAGTGTAGCTCTAGAGCTTTGGATCACATCTGTGGCTGAAAGTGGAAATCCGCTGCAAGCATGTCACCATTTTCTTTTTCTGTGGCTTAAATGATGCCTTTTGTTTGACTTTTGCCCAACACTTGTTAGGGGCTGAGGCTGGAAATGATAAAAATGTGGTCACAGAGCCCCTGATTCCATACAACAGTTGATTTCTCCTTCTGTCAGGGATCTGAAAGGAATCGGACTTAGGGTAATATTATTACACCTGCAAGAGTACAGTCCCTGTTTAAGGGGGGCAGTGTGTGCTTTTTGCTTAGTGTTGTATGCACACACCTCCCTTAGGCCCTTCTGGATCTCCAGCCCTTCATCTTGGTTTCTTTGTTTCCTGGTACTTAGTACAACTGGCATGTTATGTATGGATTGATTTACTGTCTGTCTCCCCAAAAGAACAACAACCTCTTTGTTTTCTCCTCTGATGTATCTGGGCACATAGTAGGCCCTCAATGAATATTCACCTGAATGAGAGGAACCTTGCAGAGGAGATGGAGAGGGGAGGCATGTCCTGTGGGGAGTGGAGAGAAAATGAAGAGAATAGCTGATTTTCTCTCCTTTTCCTCTTCGAAGGCGATATTGCCTACAGCTTAAGGGGTCAGAGTCTACAGTCACTTAGATCTGGCTCAAATATTAACCCTGGCTTTTGTTAGTGTGTGACCTTGAGCAAATCACTGATTCACTCTAAGCCTCAGTTCTCTAATCTCTAAAATGGAAGTAACATCTACAACATAGGCTTGTTGTGAAGGTTAAATGAGAAGTTGCATTAAAATGCTGAGTGTAGTGCCCGGGATAGACTGAATAATCAATACATGTTAGGGACTATGAGGACAATGGCTCTCATGACCCATGGCTGTGAGAATCCATCCCTCGACTGCTGCACAAAATGTTGAATCCATTTTCAGGGATTGACAGCTCTCTGGAGATCCAGCTGTAGGCTCCAATGGCAGAACCCCCTCCACTCATTTGCACTCCACCGGCTCCTGCCTGGGGCATCGAGCAGATTCTGTTTGCAAGCACACTATAGCCAAAGCTCAACTTGCTTCCCCAAAGAGCACATTGGGTGTTGCACCTGAGTGGGGAGAGGTACCTCCCTTCATGTCTGTCCCTGGGCTAAAGGCCTCCCTGCCCTTACCCTCCCTTCGTGCTGCACCACACCCTTTAACAACCCTGAGGGAGTTGTTCTTCCACCCAACCATGCTGGCAGCCTTGCCAAAAGAGCTTGAATGATTCTAGAAAAATCTGTTGACGTATTTGGCAATATCAGGGGAGCTCACCTACTTCCTTTCATAGTCCCTGAAACCTCCTGAGGTGAGGACACACCACAGTCTACCCAACACTGATGAAGTTAAGATAATTTCTGGATTAACAAGTGGTGGTTCATCTGGTAGGAGGACCAAATAAGCCAGGAAAGGCTTGACATCCGAAGTACAGGCAGACAGGCTGCAGGATAAGCCTGGACCAGATGCCTGGCTCACCTGCCTTGGTCCTTGGTCCTTCACCCTCTCTGAGCCTCGGCTCTTTCATCTGTAAAATGGGACTACTCAGGCCTGCTCTGAAGATTCGGGGAGATGCCGTGTGAGAGTCCTGTCGCATGCAGCCAGACACAGAGCGACAGTGCGCACTGGCTGCTGCTGCTGCTGTCACCGTCACTGTTACTGTTACTGTCACTGTCGTTCATCCTGATGGTGGGAAGAGGAGACAAGTAGGACTCCAGGACCGAGGAACAAAGCATTCGTAGCTTTTTTTCATGGTAGAAAAATCCTGTTAAAATGGCTTCACATGTCACTTACTTTTTTAAAGGATGCCCTGCACGGCGTAAAGAAGAGACTTTTAAGAAATACAGAGCGGAGATTGTCCTGCTGCTGGCTCTGGTTATTTTCTACTTAACACTCATCATTTTCACTTGTGTAAGTATCTTTTTAAAACATCTTCTGTTATTAAAAGATTACCCAGGGCACCAATCCAAATATCTTTTGCAGATAGTGTGAATCATTTAATAATGGTGAGGGAGCTTATTCTTTGAACCCTGGACTTTCTGAGGCCCCTAGACTGGGAGAATCATTACAGGAAGCTCCCTGAAATATTTCCAGCTTTTGTCTAGTGGCTACATTTAGAGCATTGTGGAAAAAAAAAAACCAAAGTAAGGTATAGGAAGGACGTTTGGGAAATGACAAGGGGTTCTGTGAACGAGCAGAGGCCCTGTAGGCACAGTGCTAGAAGTTGCAGCGCTGAGGGTCCCCCATCCCAGAGCAGAGGCCCCGCTCTTCCTGTGGGTGAGGGAGTGGGCCCCACTGCCCCAGGGATGCCAGGGGATAGATCAGCCTCCTTTGGCTGCCTTCAAACTATTTTCTCGTGGGGGTTCTCCCCTTCTATTTTTGGTATTTCTGCCTATGCCTTAAGAATTAATCCCAAAAAGCCAGAGCAGTGAGACACAGCAGGAGGCTTCCGGGGTGAAGGATGGCTGGCCGGTGCTCGGGCACCCTAGACATGCCCATGAGCTGTTGGTTGCAGGTTCCGGCTCAAAGCCCTCAGAGATTCTTTCTGCATGGCTGCTCACCTGTGTTGACCATGGTTGCGGGAGAGTAGGGCCACACGTGTGTCTGACCCCTCCAGGAAGTGATCTGCCCCCTTTGTCTCCATCCACCAGGCAGGGCCGGCATGACAGACTTCACCCAGGAGCTACCCCAGGACTGGTTCTTGCCACTCACTGTGTCCCTCTATTCACTTACTTGCCTCTCTGACTGTGCACTCATCTCTCTGGTTTCTATTTTAGATACCAGTCAATCAAAGACTCCAGTGAGCACCTACTATGTTCAAGGCATTATGCTAGGCACTGTACAGGGTGTAAAAAGGTGTAAGACATTGTTCCTGCCCTCAAAGATCTTACAGTTAGGATGTTAGGGTTATTTGCGTATAAGAAGATAATTAGAGTTACCAGGCAGTATGTTTTAAACATGAATGACTTTAGCTTCTTGTTGGAAAATGCCTGCTTCTGTGGGCATTGACTTTCCATACAGAGACCTAACAGTAGGGGGTCGAAATGGCCACAATCAGTGAATCTCCTGGTCCAAGTTTGGAGACGCCAGTGAAATGGTTGGTACAAATCCCTGTGGAGCAAGTGAGGCAGTGAGTATGAGAGCTTCCAGAATGGGTTGTCTAGCCAGCTCTTAGTGAATAGAGTTTAAAAGGAGGTGACAACTGCTGAATTTTTCCAATTATTCACTTCATGTTTCTTTCATTTCTTTTTAGAAGTTTGCACGGCTACAGAGTATCTTCCCAGATTTTTCTAAAGCTGGCATGGAACGAGCTTTTCTCCCAGTTACCTCCCCAAATAAGCATTTAGGGCCAGTGACTCCTCACAAGACAGAACTGGTATGAGCAGGATTTCTGCAGGTTCTTCTTCCTGAAGCTGAGGCTCAGGGGTGTGCCTGTCTGTCACACTGGAAGAGAGAAGAATGAGCCTACGCTGAAGATGGCATCCTCCTGTGAAGTCCTTCACCTCACTGAAAACATCTGGAAGTGGATCCCACCCCATTTTCTGTGGGCAGGCCTCGAAAACCATCACATGACCACATAGCATGGGGCCACTGCTGCTTCTCCATGGCCACCTTTTCAGCGATGTATGCAGCTATCTGGTCAACCTCCTGGACACTTTTTCAGTCATATAAAAGCTATGGTGAGATGCAGCCGGAAAAGGGTCTTGGGAAATATGAATGCCCCCAGCTGGCCCGTGACAGACTCCTGAGGACAGCTGTCCTCTTCTGCATCTTGGGGACATCTCTTTGAATTTTCTGTGTTTTGCTGTACCAGCCCAGATGTTTTACATCTGGGAGAAATTGACAGATCAAGCTGTGAGACAGTGGGAAATATTTAGCAAATAATTTCCTGGTGTGAAGGTCCTGCTATTACTAAGGAGTAATCTGTGTACAAAGAAATAACAGGTCGATGAACTATTCCCCAGCAGGGTCTTTTCATCTGGGAAAGACATCCATAAAGAAGCAATAAAGAAGAGTGCCACATTTATTTTTATATCTATATGTACTTGTCAAAGAAGGTTTGTGTTTTTCTGCTTTTGAAATCTGTATCTGTAGTGAGATAGCATTGTGAACTGACAGGCAGCCTGGACATAGAGAGGGAAAAGAAGTCGGAGAGAGTGACAAGATAGAGAGCTATTTAATGGCCGGCTGGAAATGCTGGGCTGACGGTGCAGTCTGGGTGCTTGCCCCCTTGTCCCACTATCTGGCTGCGTGATCTTGAGCAAGTTCCTTCTGGTGTCTGCTTTCTCCATTATAAACCACAAGGCTGTTGCATGGGCTGATGAAGATCATATGCGTGAAAATTCTTTGAAAACATATAAAGCACTATACAAATTTGAAACTCCATTGAGTCATTATCCTTGCTATGATGGTGGTGTTTTGGGGATGAGAGGGTGCTGTCCATTTCTCATGTTTTCCATTGTTTGAAACAAAGAAGGTTACCAAGAAGCCTTTCCTGTAGCCTTCTGTAGGAATTCTTTTGGGGAAGTGAGGAAGCCAGGTCCATGGTCTGCTCTTGAAGAGTAGCCTAACATACTCCAAGATACGGACACACGGGAGCCACTGGCAGTAGCCTAACACACTCCAAGATATGGACACACAGGAGCTACTGGCAGAAGGGACTTCACGAAATGTTGCATGGATGTTTTAGCCGTTGTTGGGTTTCTCTTATCAAACTTGGGCCCTTCCCTTCTTGGTTTCCAAAGGCATTTTATTGCTTGAGTTATATGTTCACTGTCCCCCTAATATTAGGGAGTAAAATGGATACCAAGTTGATTTAGTGTTTTTGCCTCTGTCGTGGCTTTCATGTTATTAAACGTATGCATGTGAAGAAAGGGTGTTTTTCTGTTTTATATTCAACTCATAAGACTTTGGGATAGGAAAAATGAGTAATGGCTACTAGGCTTAATACCTGGGTGATGACATAATCTGTACAACGAACCCCCATGATGTAAGTTTACCTGTGTAACAAACCTGCACTTGTACCCATGAACTTAAAATAAAAGTTAAAAATAAAAAACATATACAAATACAAATAAAAAAAATCCCGACTTTGGGATGAGTGCTAGGATGTTGTAAACCAGTTTGAGAATCAGAATCCAAAATGAGAGCTGAAAGATTGGCTGAGTCTTTCTTGGAGGGAGGGCATGCTGGCAGACAGAGCTTTGTAAGCAGCACCTTCCTTCCCAGAGATGCTGCTGCTTCCATCCTGGGGCCACATTGCTACCCAGTACATGAGCAGCTTATACTAACATGCATGGTCATGGGTGGGAGGGATGGAGGGAGGGTTTCTGCTTCAGAAAGATGTGTAACATCAGGGGCTTTGTGCCTGGATTCATGGGTTTCACTCAAGATTCTCAAATAGGTCCCTTCCCCCCACAATGTTAAGAACAATGTGGTCTAAGTAGTTGTAATAGTTATAAAAGCATCATAGGTGGATGGCTCTTTACAAAGATGAATACACATAAAATGTCTTTAAAAGCTGTGGATTCATTTTCAATGGAATCAAGTCTGTTCTCAAATGCTTTATCAAAAGTGCCAGGGCATGGTAATTGAGAGTTCACAGAGCTCCTAGTCACCTGAGTGTGTAGTGTAGCCCGGCTTCAAGATTTGGAAGTTATATTTCCTTGGGCAGGGGACTTACCCCTCTAAGCCTTAGCTGGCCCATCTTTAAAATAAGAATAGTATCTGCCTAATAGGTTTATTGTGAGGATTAAATAAGATAATATATAGAAGCAGTAAGCTTAGTATCTAGCAAAAGGTAAGCCTTTGATTGATATTAGAACAAGAAAGAAGAAAAAGGTAGCAGAGAAAGTATCAGTAACCATAAATCTTTGACAAAGTGGTTTTGTTAAAAGGAATGAATTGGCTTGGTGAAGGAGTCATGCTGCTTTCAGAGGATTATTACTCAGTGTACTAAAATTCTTTGTGGCCATTAGAATTACAGTACAGGACACACCAGGAAGGAGGGTTGCCTTTTGTCAATTTGGACTGAATTAAGCTGGAAACATGATGGAAATTTGAGAGCAGGTAGACTCAATGTTTCAGACCTAGTCTTTGGTATAAGAAAAAGTTTGTGTGTGGCCAGGCACGGTGGCTCACACCTGTAATCCCAGCACTTTGGGAGGCCCAGGTGGGCGGATCATGAGGTCAGGAGTTTGAGACTAGCCTGGCCAGTATAGTGCAACCCGTCTCTACTAAAAATACAAAAATTGGCCGGGTGTGGTGGCATGTGCCTGTAGTCCCAGGTACTCGGGAGGCTGAGGCAGGAGAATCGCTTGAACCCAGGAGGCGGAGGTTGCAGTGAGCTGAGATTGCACCACTGCACTCCAGCCTGGGCGACAGAGTGAGACTCCATCTCAAAAAAAAAAAAAAAAAATGTGTGAGAGAGAGAGAGAGAGAAAGAGAGAGAAGGGGGTGTAGAAGAGAATGGAGGGCAGAATTTGTCAAAGAGAGTGAACTGGTTTCAACTGCCTCGATTGAGGCCTATGAAGATGTTTCAGAGGAAGGCAGATGATCATGGACCATATTTATTCTTCATCTCCATTGCCAGGGAAAGCTTTGTATTCGAGGCTGTCCCTTGTCTATGAAATTAGTTCTACAGTTATAATAATTTTGCCTTGGGATGTCCCAGGACACAAATACAGATGTGACTATCAGCTCCACATTCTTCCAAAAGAAAGCCTGTGGTTTTTTCATATTTATAATAATACTTAGGAGGTTTCCTCCTAGAAAATACTGAGCCACACTCATGGAATCCAACCCAGCCCGATTATTTGCTGGGGTTGCAAGGGAAGAGATATAACAGTGACTTCTGGATGTAGAGACAGCAGAGCGAGGCCATGTGTTCAACCTAACAGCACAGTGAGAGTCAAGAGTCTTGGCATAATTCAATCTGGTTCCCAGCTCTTTCCTCACTGGCAACTTTATTTGGTGGCATTAACTGGGTCATTGTTTAATACCTCATCTTTCCTATGTAAAAATAGCTGAAGACCTAAAAATCTTAGGATACGAGCTATGTGCTTAATTCACCAGCTATTGTCCCCCGTAATTTTGTAACTGATTGTCTGCAGGATGGGATCAATTGGTTGGTTAAATGCAGTCAGTTATTCGGTCACTGTCTACTATTGTTATTTATTGTCTTCTCAAGACTAGATGTGCATAGTTTCTAATTTTAACCTTTAAAGTACATTTAAAGTACGATGAAATTAAGATTCTACTACCTGCCATTCTGTGGTGTGTGTGTGTTGAATGGGTGAAATTAAACATAAGTTATGTTGGCTGAGTATATACTCTGGATACTCTGGATACAATACTGTTGTAGACACCATGCAGTACCTAACCTAGTGGGACACATTCTTTCAAGGAGCTTACAATCAACTGGAAGGAGAAGTGAGCTCAGAGCCGTATGCATGGTTACTTGTTTTACTAGTGTTACTGAATATGAGAGTGATATATGAAATATGAAGATTACTGGGAACACAGAAAAATAACTGTAGCAATGTCCAGATTCTTCTGGGAGCACCTTAGGAGGCCTTGCAGAGCTGATTCCGTGTGAGCCTGGACTTGATTTTGAATGGTAGCAATGGAAAGAGCAGTGAGAATGGCGAGGGCACAGTCTCTAAGGCGAGAAAGGAGAGAGCAGGCTGAACAGAGGGTCGTATGGGAGTTTAGTTGGGCATGGGGCGGCTTCCGCCCAGGTGGAGGAGGGAGGAGGCAGTAATGGAAGATGGATAAGTTATTGCAGAGTCTGTACAGTGGTAGTGTCAAAGGATTCTGAGTTGGGGAGCCACATTGTCAGATCCAATTTTAGGATAATAACCAGGAAAACAAAGTAAAGGATGAAAGAGCTGGAAGAGATGGGAGGCAGGAGGACCACGTAGGAGACTGAAGGGAAGCCTGAAGAAGCATCGCATCAACGGAAGAAAAGAGGAGGGCTGGACCCCAGCCGGCTCCTGCATGTCTTTTCAATTGCCAGCCTTGGGTTTTCTTATGATCCTAGCTGCTGCTAATATGTTTTTGTTATTATTTTTTAAAACTCAGCCATCTTTTCCTTTTAAAAAATAACAGAATGCAGCCAGTCGCGGTGGCTCATGCCTGTAACCCCAGCACTTTGGGAGGCTGAGGCGGGCGGATCACGAGGTCAGGAGATCGAGACCATCCTGGCTAACACGGTGAAACCCCGTCTCTACTAAAAATACAAAAAAAAAAAAAAAAAAAATTAGCCGGGCGTGGTGGCGGGCGCCTGTAGTCCCAGCTACTCGGGAGGCTGAGGCAGGAGAATGGCATGAACTCAGGAGGCGGAGCTTGCAGTGAGCCGAGATGGCGCTACAGCACTCCAGCCTGGGCGACAGACAGAGACTGTCTCAAAAAAAAAAAAAAAAAAAATTAACAATGCAAAAAAAAGAACCTATCTCTCCCATCCTTATCTCTACCTAAAAGACAGAACTCAATCATTGGAGACCATGGAAAAGCTTCCCCCTGTTTCACAGTCATCCCCGTAGCTAATAAAACACTACCGCTGCTGCAGCCATAGACTTCACGTGTTTCATGCTAGTTTTATCCTTCTTTCCTCCCACTTCAGCCTCAACATTCCTCTCCCGGAAGAATAGTCCTGGTTTTTCCCTTACATAATTTGCATTCCTGTCCCGGAAGAATATTCCTGTTTTTCCCTTACATAATTTGATATTCTATTTAATCGGTGATCGGTTGACTTAGGAAACACGGTGTGCACCATCTGAGCTCTTCTGGTTTATTTCTTCCTGTGTTTATAACCCTGTAACTAACATTTGATCCTTTCATTGATTTTGTGCCTTTATACTTTTGTCCAACGGATTACATGTTATATAATTGCTCCTGAGCGATTTTTAAAAATAAAATTTTCCAGCAGTTGGCTGACTAACAAACACTGCTAACAAAGCATAATGATCAACCAAAAGATACCTTCAAGGGAACGTGATGGGTTGTGCCTGAGTGATGTGGGACGGGTATGAATACGTCTTAGGGAAAAGGAAAAGGAATATAACATTGTTTATTGCCCCCAGAGCTTGATAAATCACATACGAGCCCCACTCTGTCCTTCAGAGACAAGACATTTCACTTGCAGACATATCTTTCTTCTTTTCCACTTTTTTATTTCATTCTCCCCGTGGGATCCCAGGCAGCGCACAGTGAGGTAACAAAGGACTATCAGGAAAACATCATCTAGGTGGGGTGTATTTGTTTCCATGGTTCCTGAGAAGTTAGGGTGAAGGAAGGAGGCAAAACGTGGGCACTGGAAGCAAATCTTCTATTCTTTTCTTCTTTCAGTGCATAAACACGTACAGTATCCCTCTGGGCGAGGGAGACCTCACTTAGTGGTTCATTTAGATTCTGCATGAGAAGGAGATATTGCTTTATTCTTCATTATAAGAGGAGCTATTTCTTCAAATTGACCATTTCCTGCCCCTCGCCCCAACTCTTTGCAAAAGTAGCCTGTTTACAATCTGCTCTTGTAGATTACAGTACTTAGTAGAGACAAGTAGAGAGAAATTCAGACATTGAAAAGCTTTGAGACATCCCACAGAGTTGGAATGCTTTTTTCAAAGGGGAAAAAATCTGTAAATGTGTATGTACTTGCCTATGTACCCAAAAGAGCCAGCTGGACAGCCCATAAACAGCTCCCATTCAGGAACAACAAAAGCCCATGTCAGAAGTCAAGGGACAGGAGGCTGAGAACTAATAATAATTTTGCACTTACACAGCAGTTTTCATCTGAAGACCTCAGAGTGCTTTACAAACATTAATTAAATTGCCCAACAGCCCTGTGAGATGGCTGTGTATCACTATTTCCAATTTGCAGGGGGTATAGGAAGGAGAAATGTATGCATGGAGTGAAGTTGGAACCAGGCCATACTACAATGCATGTGGATTGCGAACTCAGAAAAGGCACAGGGAATGTCTCCCTTGTGAATCCAGGGCTGTGGTCAGGTGTACATAGTCCCTGCCAGGCCAAAGAGACAGTGTAATGACTCCCTCCCCAGCAGGACCCACCTTATGCATACAGTGAACTGGCCACCCGCACCCAGGCTTGAAGGATGCTGGCACGATCTCCCCAACAGGTTCTTCACCACATGTTAGATTGCCATCGTTTCAGACTCATTCCTTTAGTGAGAATTGTGATGGCAAATCGGCTTCACTGCAGGTGTCAGCTCTGATTGCTGATAGGTACAGCCAGGCCGGCTGCCTGGAGGATCGCTGTATCTAGTGTGCCCAGTAGAATAGGCCATGATTGATTATTGATGTCTGGAAAAGGTAGTTGTTGTAGATTAAATTGTGTCTCCAGAAAAGATACGTGGAAGTCCTTATCCCTGGTACCTGTGAATGTGAGCTTATTTGGAAACAGCATCTTTGCAAATGTAGGCAAGTTAGGATGAGATCATTCTGGATTAGGATGGGTGTCCTTATAACAAAAGTGAAATGTGGAGACAGACACACAGAGAAGAGAAGGCCTTGTGAAGACAGAGGCAGAGGTTGGAATGATACACCTACAAGCCAAGAAATGTCGAGAATTGCTGGCAACCACTAGAAGCTAAGAGAGGAGCCTGGAACGGATTCAGAGGGAGCATGGCCTTTGCTGACTCCTTGATTTCAGACTTCTGGCCTCTAGTACTAAGGGAGAATACATTCCTGTTGTTCTAAGCCATCCAGTTTCAGGTACTTTGTCATGGCAGCCCTAGAAACTAATATAATAATCTGAATATTGGAAAGCTTTCAAATGCAGGATTGTTAAAATGATCATTCATTTAAAAACACATCCTACCATCTTGATAACTGAAGGAAGATTTCCTGGAGGGATTGGGCTGTGACTGTGGTGTGCTCCAGCTGGGGATGAGGTCGGAGTGCAATGGTGGTGACAGGGACATCACAGCGATCCTCTGGCATGGCAGGTGTTGATGGTTCTCAGACACTTAGATGTTTTGGCAGGTCAATCCTGTCTTAACATGTTGAATTGCACTTGTGCAAATGCATTTAACACATTCCATTTCTTAATCCCTACAATAAATCAGAAAATCAAAGAATGCACCCAGAAGCCAGTGGTGCTAGATCAAGTGTAGCAAAAGGAAAAAAATCTATAGACATTAAGACCCAAAGTCTGGAAATACCATTCATCTGGCATGGGTGAGGTTGCAGATGTTCGTGGTAAGAGACTATATGTGGTATTTATCTTTAGTCTTACCCCTTTCAGGCTCCTTTAAAAAAATGCAAACAGTCCCCAGAGGGGGTAACACATAATAAGGTAGAAAGATGATGGCTTACGCACTGGTGTGAAAAAAATACAGTTTTTGGAGTCAGTCAGTGTGAATTAGAATCCAGGTGACTCAATTTACTCATCCGGTAAATGGGTATGATATTCTCATAGATTTGTTGTGAGAACTAAATGCGTTGATATTTGTGTAAAGGTGTGGTGTGCAGTATGTGTTAAATTATCAGTAGCATTTGCTTCTGCTCAATAAGTAGTTTTCTTCTTTTGGAGCATGGAAGCTGACGATATAGGCCTGGCAAGCTGGAGTAGGGGCAGAAGGCGAGGCTGAGGGAGATGGCTCCATTGAAGGAGGCTGCATAGTTGAGCCTGCCATTGGACTGTGGCTTGGAGAGAAGTTGCTTCCTACTCTACATGGCTTTAGTTAGCCCCTCCCAGGATTTCCCTGGGAAGATTCTCCTTGTCTAGGGTCACCCCCAAGAGCTCCTGGCAGCAGCAGCAGCCTGTCCACAGTGGGCCAACAGTAGGCAGTGGGGCTTCTTCCTTCTCTGCCTCTTCTCTCTAAGGTAGGGTTCATTTCCTGGGGAACCAGAGATGGGGAGCAACAGGAAGGCAGCTCGAGCTGTGGATGGATCCTTTTCACAGGCTGAGAGCAAAGCAATATAAAGAAAGCAAGAAGTCACTCCTCTCAGACTAGGCCAAACATCAGCCTCAGCTGAACCCAAAGGAGGTGAAATCAGCAACCTTACTTTCTTTGAAAGTGATTTCTGGGCTGGTCACAGTTGCTCACACCTGTAATCTCAGCACTTTGGGAGGCCTAGGTGGGAGGATAACTTGAGGCCAGGAGTTCAAGACCAGCCCGGGCAACATGGCGAGATCCTGTCTCTACAAATAATAATAATTAAAAAATTAGCCAGACATGGTGGCGTGCGCCTATTGTCCCAGCTACTTGGGAGGCTGAGGCAGGAGGATCCCTTGAGCCCGGGAGGTTGGGGCTGCGGTGAGCTATAAGTAACAGTCATAATGAGCTATGATCATACCACTGCACTCCAGCCTGGGTGGCAGAGTGAGACCCTGTCTCAAAAAAAAAAGTGACCTCTGAACCCCCATTATATTTTTAACCCGAATTTACTCAGACAGAAATGATCTCTGCCAAAATAACTCATTATATTTTCATTTTTTAAAACAAATCCTAACAAGTTTTGAGTATAACTTTATTTCTCCAGGCTCTTCATGACCCAGGACATAAGTAACAACCCTGATAAAAATAAAATTATCCTTGACGCTGCATTTCCCCACCAAATAGGGCTGGTATCCCGCGCACAGGCCCCATTCTTGTAGGCCTCTGTGACTCTCCTTGGCCCTTGGCCGCCGTCAGTGTTGTATTGTTGGTCCGGCCACTGCTGCTTTCTGTGCTGCCACCCGGTGGACCGGTTAAGCAACTGCTTCCCCCATCCCTCCTGCTCAGTCTGACTTGCGGCTCCCTGGGCTGCAGCCGCTGGGCCCCTGGGAGTCGTAAAGGCCTCTCTTGCCAATAAAACCTCCCTACATAATAAACTAACTTCTTGTTGTTGCTTTCTGTTCCTGGAATTGGGGCATTTTCCACCACCCCAGTGCCCCAATCAAAAACATCTTGCCCCCAACGTTAGCCAAAAACCACAGCAGGGGCCAGACACAACTGTTGTCACTACAGGAAGATGCCCTGCCCACATGGGACTTCGTAGGTTGTACAGCCTTTCTATGTCATCTTTGTGACTCTTAATCCCAGAACAGGCTTGACCCACCAGGTTCAGTCTCCCAGTAATCTTCCCTAGGAAGCTTGTGGAGGTTGGTAGCCATATAGCTTAGATTTGGGGTGGCAGGGGGCATCTGTAATTTCAAATTTCCTTTCCTACTGCATGAATCTTTTTGTTCAAATAACAAGATCAGCCTATTTTCTGCTCATGTGCACTAGAGTTCCTGATGAGCCCGTCACTTGGGGCAGTGTTTTCATTCCCTCGGGCTCTTATAACCTCTTTCCCCACAAGGATGTGGGAACAAGTGTCCAGCCACCTCCTTCAGCTTCAGTCTCTGCGTGTCCTTCGTGGCCCTCCCAAGAGCTAGTTCAGAATAGCAGCAGGTCGACTGGGATGCAGCCCGGTAGGCCCGCTCTCATGGTTGCTCTGGTCCTCAGGACTGGGTAGGAGCAGAGGAGAGAGGAGAGGAAGAGGTGTGCCTTAGTTTCCTCTTCTCCTCCCTGCCTCCTTGCCTAAATCATGCAAGCTGGGAGTGGGATGCTCTCACCTGGCTCCTTTATTCTCATAAAAATCCCATTGTCCCCACTGCCAGACGCTGAGTAAAGAGAAAGCCAGGTCAAGCCTCAACCATAATGAACAGGAAGCAAGAGCAGCTTGGCAGTTCTGGGCACAGAAAAGGGATTGGTGCAGAGAAGGGGAGAAGAGGTCCTATGTGGCAGGTCTTTGCTGGGGAAAGGGTGCAATACACGCGTGGGGAGCGTGAAGTTCGAACCAGGCACTTTGCATCCATTAGCTTTTCCCCACTTTATGGATTAGGTAACTGAACCTCAGAGAAGTCAGATAATGTCCCAAGGTCCCATGGCTAAAGAGTGGAGCCAGGATCCAGACTCACGACTGCAGATCTATTTGATTTCCATGCTCTGGCTTTTACCGCTAAACCCTCCTCCTCATACTGGGGGAAGAACGCATGTGCTCCTGGGAACATGTGTGCAGAAGAAGCCTGGCCACCTTCTCCTGACTACTGCCCCTCCGTGCCTCTGATCATGTTACCACTGCTGTGCTTTCCAACCAAATATTTGCAGTCATCTCTGAGGTGGCAGAGATGGCACCAGTGTGCCGACATCTGGAAGGACTCAGGCTGCGTGACAACTGGCACAGGATCCAGGCTCGGCCCTTGTCCACTGCAGACCTCAGATGGCCTCAATCAGATGCTCTTGGCAGGGAAGAACATGAGCAAAATGGCAACCAGGCCTGAGAGGTTCCCCCAGACACAGCCCTGAGTTCTGTCTCTCTGGAAAGGCCGATTTGTGTAGCAAGCCCTTGGGAGGTAGATAACCCAGTCTGACAAGTGACCTTGAAAGAATTACAGCAATAATATTTTCAGTTGGTTGGGCCAATCTTGGCCAATTTCTCCAGAGCGTTAGGTGCGAATGTCAGTCTGGGACTCCACATTGCTCATGCATGTGTTTGCCATGTCCCCTTTGCTGTTTTAAGTGTTTATCCTGTGGCTTGTACAAGCGACATCGCTCTCTTCCCTGGTGAGAGCCAGTCTCCAGGCCTCCCTCCCCCACACTGCCAGAAGTGCAGTGAAGCAATGAGAACAAGGATCTTGTTCCAAGCCCACTGAGCAAGTGCTAGCATTTAGTGACCTTCTGCACCAGTAATTCTGTCCTTCGGGGATTGAAATTGATTTTCCTCCTTTCTGTGTGTGAGCACAACCTGAGTGCACAGCTCTGTTACGAATGCTGATCTCAGGTGTGTATTTAAAGGTGAACAGAAACACTCTTGAAGAGAGAAATGAGAAAAGTTGTTTGCATAGCCTCTGTGAATGGACGGGATGTCTGCTTAAATTTCCAAAGACTGGCTTTTAATTTCTCCGAGCCCTTTTGTGTGTATGTGCATGCATGTTTGTGTGTGTGTGTGTGTGTGTGTATGTGTGTGTGTGTGTGTGTGTTGGGGTGAGGTGGGGTGTCCAAAGCTGTAAGTGAACACGTGTAAAACTATTCAAATTCCTTCCCATGAAGCTGGTCCAAGATTGGGGTGTTTGTCTCTGGCACGAGATTTAAGACGGTGTCCAAAGAGTTAGTACTCAAGATTAGAATGTTTTAATGCTATATTTTTTAAAAATCCAAATGAATGCAATGATGAGCAAAATCTGCAAATTTTAAATAAGTAAACAACCAGCATTACTGATTTTTTTGTTTTGCTTCAGGCTCCAGTACGGCTTGGCCTTTTTGTATAACATTTTGATATTTTATTCATCATGGATTTTTCTACGTTCATTTTAATTTTTGCAATATTGGAAATACTCTAAATATTTAGAAATATTGGAAATATTTTATGTCTTGATCGCTGAGTTTTCTGGGATCCCCTCATGGTTTGCATCCCAGGTGAATTGCCTCTTCCTAGTCCCAGCCCCCTTTAGACCTTGCCTGAGTCAGGGGTAGGACTGATTTGAGACTGGCTAAAGACACTAGCTTCATTATTTCCCACTAGTCGAAAGGTGTTGTTGAACTATTCCTCTAGTTAGTAACTGTTAAAGCCCAGATGGCATTCATATTTTGGCCTTTGCTCTGTCACAGCTAAAGTCATCGTCAGTGCCAAGTAGAAGAAGTAAAGGAGGCTTAGTTCTCTTGGGGAGAGTGCCAATTTTGTAGACCTTGATGGTCCAAGAACTGCCCAGGCCATGAGAAGATACAATGAGGGCTGTGGGAGAAGCACAAGTTTAATTTTGATGCCCAGCCCTAGCTGACGAGGTTCGTAGAGGAGCCTCAACCTCGTCTCCCACCTTGTCCATCTCATAGCACACACTTGGCTGTGCACCCAACGTACCCCCACATTCCCACCATACGTGAGTCATCATCCCCAGTGTGTCCCCCAGCGACAGGCTGCACAGGTGTGATATTCATAGCTGCCCTTTGAGGATGTAGATGGGTTACTGCTGGTGTTTCTGGAAAAGCTAGCTATTTCGTAATTGTAAAATTGACCTCTACTCCACAGCTTCACTGCACACTGGAGTATTTCCTGGCAGATCCATCTAACCCAAAATGAGATTACATTTCCTGGCAAGAAATGGGCAACTGGTTTAAAATCTCACAGCAACCACATGGCTCAACTTGCAATATTTCTTTACATTCACTTACCCAGGTCTTTCTGGGTCTATTAACTGGCAAGGTTAAAGGGGCAACATTGGGAGCTTGGGGTCCTACCTTTTGAACCAAGAGGTCAGTGAGAGACGGCCTGACTCTGTTAGTTTTAACTTTTCCTCTCAAACCTATTCTCCCTCCCCCATATGCCTTTCTTCAGGAGCTGTCGTCCTCACCTGGACCCAACCAGTCATTCCCAGTGTTACCTCCTTCATTATTTGGAGCCCCTCTAATGCCAGAGCGATCCTGTTCCAGTGCTGGTATGGCCATGCCATTTAACTTTTTTAGAGCCTTCTGGTCTCCCACCCTCACTGGGACTCTGCCCACCTCCCTGCTCAGGGCTCATGCTCTCCCTATCTGGTTGTTTGCAGTTCGGTCTCAGCCTCTGCGGCTTTGCACACATCATACCTCCGGTCTCGCTCCAGTCTCCTGCCTGGGGGTGACTGCCTGAGCTCTGCCCAGGCAGTGTAGTTGTGAGGTCTTAGGTTCCAGCATCTGGGCTTTTTACTCCTTGCCCTGATGTCAGCGGGGCACCAGCTCCTGCCCTCTGACCTGCCTGGTAGCCCCGAGCCTGGAGCCATGCTTGTCCGTGTCATCCCCCAAATAAGACCCCTGTATATCCTGGTGGCAGTGGGCATGGGGACCAGTTACCCCACTGGACAAGTTGGGAAGTCTTACTTTACTGCCTCTTTTGTGACATCTAATCAATCTTCCTGATTGATTCAATGCCCCGCCTCCCACCTTCAATGACACTCCGGCGGGGCCTCTAATTCCTGAATCTGTCTGGGGTTCTAGAGAGCAGATGAGCTTATTTAGCATCGGTAGCCCCTTCGTTGCAAGCACTCACTGCTCTCTCAGGTTTGCTAACAACCTTGGTCTGACTTCATTTTTCTCTTCCGTAAAATGATAAAAATTTTACATTATTTTCAGTTCTATTAAAGGAGTGGAATGAGCTAATCTCTCAGGTGACTTTTAAGCCCAGGATTATTTTATGATTAGTCAAGGAACTTAGGTTTGGGGAAGTGTTGCGTTAAGTTTCTCTTTCTTTTCTAGTTGACTTTGGTCAGAGAGGGATCGGGGATTGTTGGCACAAGGAAAAACTGGCAAATTAAGGTACATTTGTTTTTAGGTTAAAGTCAAATGTTGGTTGTACGTATTAATCTTTTTTATGATTCTCCATGTTAATAGGCATTTTAATTAGTTGACTAATGACAATGATAGTGTGTTGCATAAGAAGCTTTGTGAAAGGAAGCAACCAGGGATTGATACTGGAGAAGAACCGAAGGACCCACTTAGCAAGGTGTGAGTGATGTCACCCTCTGGTGGAGGCAGTAACCGCATTACATCCATCTCCTCCGTGACTTGGTAGGTAATGGTGTAAGATTCAGGGACAGATGTTATTTGGACCAATTAAACAGCTTAGAACCCTTAAAAAAAGACCAAGTTTTCATTATGCTTTCCAAGAGTGGGCTGTAATTTTTATTTAAGTACACACAAACCACAGAAGTCTGAACTGTACTACTAGTCAATGTATGTAACTGTTCTTTGGCAAATGGGACATCACCCTGAATTGCTACTTAGGGAGCCATGTGCGGCCACTGCTGGCAGCAACAAGTCACTGGGCAGCACTTTCCTGGCAAGCGTGGAAGGGATCTTAGCACTGCAATGATTTTGGAAAGGAAAATGAGCAGATGTGCCCCCGCCTGACTCCCCGCTTGCCTTGGGACTCATTTGCACGTTCTAGGGGCTTGGATACCCTAAGGCACACGGTTGCTTTTGGTTAGTTGTTATTACTGCATGTGTAAGGAGAACTCTGGGTAAAATTGCCAAGCCTTGCGCCTGGCCCCAAACTAGAAAAGTCTTTCAAACAGAAAATGAAGTTTAGTTTGGCAACCTCATAGATCATTAGCCTGAAAATGTACACTTGGCCTGGCTGGTAGGTTGGAGGAAAGGAAACAGGACTATGCAGGGTTTGCATGCTCTGCCCAACGAGGCCAGCTTCCTGGCTCATGGGCCCCATAGAGCCCAGGCCTGGCTGAATCTCTGCTTGGGAGCAGGTGTTCCTGCCCTATCGGTTTGCTGTCAGGGGAAGGGCTGGTCCTCCCTGGTGGTATCTCATTTGCCCAGCATGAGCATTATGCTCTGTTGGATGGTACACTTGGTCTATTCAGTTCATGCTCCTCCCACGGCTGTGCCAGCTCCACCTGACTGCCCCGTTGCCCATGACCTTGGCCTCCGTTCTGACTCTTACTACCCCTACACAATCCACACCAGGACATTGAACATGGACACAGCTGTGGTTTCTTCTTCTGTCTGAGTCCCTCCTTCGCAAGCCTGCGACCCTGGAGGATTTTATCTGATTTGTTGCACAGCTCTCATGCATGCAGTTAACCTAATTTCCGACGTGGCTCAATTTCATCCCATGTGGAAAGAAATGTGCCAATCTTTGGACCTCCACAGCTAGGTTTGGGAGCGTGTTGATATCACTGATGACGTGTGGGTTACTCAGATTTATGTGGCAAGTTTGCTTGGTAAGCCAAACCACTGGGGGCCCAACCTCCTGCTCTTTCCGAACTGTGACCAAAACTATCTGCATCTCGAGGTGTTCTTTGAGCAGAGGTTATCTACTCAAGTGAGGGTTCATGCAAACAAAAATGTCAGTCACAATGTTGACTCTGTATGAGGGAAGGGGGGAAGTAGGGGGAGATGCTGGGGTCTTAGGGGCAGAGCAGATGGGGACTGACAGCCTGAAGGATAAGAAAGGAGAAGGGAGGATTCCAAAGAGTCAAAACAGACTATTCAAAAATCAATTTCTTGGATTTTGTGTTGCCATAGCTCAAAGGGGAACTGAAAAAAGTGGATGAGGGGTGGACATGCCTTTGGGGGTCAAATATGTGGAGTCTGAATCCTAACTGTGCTGGTCACTTACTTTGAGATATGACTCTGTACCTCAGTTTCTTCTGTTGTTGCCACCATGAAGAGTAAACAACCCATCCTCACGTTTGCTCACTGGCGATTCTACGAGTCTGTTTCAAGGCGTGGAGTGGGCATAATTGCAAGATCATGATGACGAGAGTTTGAGTCCAGGGTTGTGTGAGCTCACTGCCGTCCCTGGAGGTGAGATGCTAGGACTTTAGCAGGCACAGGAGAAGGGCATCATGTGCCTATGGACTGGAACGAATAGAGCATGAGCAAGTAATTTAAGAGAAAATAACTTAGGAGGAAATCCAAGTCGAAGCCAGGCAGGCTATCTTTTTCTTTCCTTTCCTTCCTTCCTTCCTTCCTTTTTTTTGTAACGGAGTTTTGCTCTTGTTGCCCAGGCTGGAGTGCAATGGCATGATCTCAGCTCACCACAACCTCCGCCTCCTGGGTTCAAACAATTCTCCTGCCTCAGCCTTCCAAGTAGCTGGGATTACAGGCATGCGCCACCATGCCTGGCTAATTTTGTATTTTTAGTAGAGACAGGGTTTCTCCCTGTTGGTCAGGCTGGTCTCGAACTCCCGACCTCAGGTCTACCCACCTTGGCCTACCAAAGTGCTGGGATTACAGGTATAAGCCACTGTGCCCAGCCCAGGCAGGCTCTTTTAAGGAGCAGAGTATATTGTGTTTACTGGATCTTTCCAAATAGGGCCCCAGCAGCTAGACACTGAATGCAGATGCCCTCTGAGCAATGAATAATGGAGCACCACACTTGGATCTGGATATTTAAACGTTTATTAATACAGGACTTTCCCCCTCCCCCTCACCCTTCCCCTTTCCCTCTCCTCCCCTCCCCCTCCCTCTCCTCCCCTCCCCCTCCCTCTCCTCCCCTCCCCCTCCCTCTCCTCCCCTCCCCCTCCCTCTCCTCCCCTCCCCCTCCCTCTCCTCCCCTCCCCCTCCCTCTCCTCCCCTCCCCCCTCCTCCTCCTCCCCCTTCTCCTCTTCCTCCTCCTCCTCCTCTTTCTCCTTCTTCTTCTTCCTCCTCTTTCTTCCTTCTTCCTCTTCCTTCTTCCTATTCCTCCTCCTTTTCCTCCTGCTTCTGCTTCTTCTGTCTTCTTTCTTTTTTTTCTTCTTTTTCTTCAGCAATTGCCTTATTCTTTGGGATCAGATTGGTTAGAGATTATTTAAAGCTATATATGAACATATAATTGTCCACTTCTTCCTGATGTGGTAGTTGTGTGTTTGAATTTAATAATTCTAAATACAATATTTTATATTCAGCCCCACTAAATTTAATCTTGTTTGTTTTGGTCTCTTGTTCCAACTTGCCAAGATCTTTTTGAGACTCAGCTCTGTCTTCCAATATATTATGTCACCCCCAGCTTCAAATTTGATATTCATGTTTGATAAACTTTAATTAACATAAATGTTGAAAAGATAAGGTTGGGATCTTCTACAAAATCTGTAGCATTCCATTAGATATCTTCCAGTTTAATATCAATCCTATAATCCAATCTCTTTGGGTAATTGCAACCAGCCAGCTATTGATCATCTAACACAATATGTGGGATACACAATCTACTCCTCTTTAATGGTAATGGGCATGCTGCGTAGGCCAAGCTTTTACCTTCCATCCTGTCTGCACCACATCCCTTCCAAGGGAAGCTTCTTTACCTAACCTCCTTCTCAGGCAGGCTGGCTTTATATTCTGTCATCACACCCCCTTGCTAGCTAACCCTGACTCCACAGCAATAATCCTATTAACTTTGGCCTAATGTAAAAAAATTGGATCAATCATATCCTCTAATTTTAAAATCGGAACTAGGAAAATAAAAAGAATTTTGTAATTTTCAAGTGATCAGGAAGTGAATGGATATTGTGGGGTTGAGGTGGGGCTGAGGCAAGCCAAGGCTTCTTTCTTTCTGGAGAGAGAGAGACAGAGATAAGGAGGAGGTTTTAGGCTTCTTTTGTATCTTAGATTACCCTGAGAATCTTACAAAAGCTGCAGACTCCCCTTGCAGAGAAATGCATAAATGAACAATTTGCTTACAGTTTTAAGATGTTTATAGACCTTCCAAATTTTGGAGAAATTGGCCCTAGAGAAGAGATAATAAAGCCAATACTGTGAAAATGAAGAGGATATACAGAAATAAATAGGGTTGGAGAGAGATGGATACCCCCAGACCTGCCTCATTTGCTGAGGTCTCCGGGTTGGGTCTGATCCAGACCCTTCCACAAAACCTCTCTTCTCTTGAGATAAATTGAATGAGTCCCAGTTACTGCAGCTAAAGGTGCCTGCCTGAAATAATCAGGTCAACATCTACTCAGTCATTGGAGTCCTAAACCCTAGAGTCCTATCTCTAACTCCAGACATCACTTTCCAAAGCTCTGTGCTTGACCCATGACCCTTCTTACTGTGCTGATATTCTGGGGTGAACCCATCCCTCTGTATCATTTATTTGCCTGTATCCTAATGATTTCTATACCTCTAGCCCAGAATGCTCCCCAAACCTTAGACTCAAGTATCCAACCACCAGCTGAACATCTCTACTTGGTTGTCCCATAAATAATGTAAATGCAACATGTTCGAAACAACTCATAGCTTCCTTACAGACAACAAAAGAAATAAAAAGCAACAATTTAAAAAGGCTCACACAATGGGTCTTCTCTACATATGCTTTGTGTGTTTGTTTGTTTGTTTTGTCAACAGTATCCATTCCAAGAAACCTAAGAAACATCACAGAAACCCTTCCCTCAGCTAACCTCAGTCCAATCAATCACTCCATTTTGCCCATTCTATCCTTTGGAGAGTTCTCATACCTGTGTGTTTCTTTCTTCCCAGTACCACGATCCTTATTCCACCATCCTCATTCATCACCTGGATGAGGTTTGTTGCAAAATAAAACCCTAATTTGTCTCCCTGTCTCCAATTTTGACCACTCCAATCTGTCTTCCAGCTGCAGCCATATGCTCAGTTTAAGTTACAAATCTAAGACACTCCCATTTAAGGCTCTTCAGTAGTTCCAAGTAATCTATGAGATAAAGTCCACAAGTCCTACAAGACATAGGGACCTCCAAGACCTGTCTCCTGCTTATTGTCCATCAGGCCCCATCTCCTGTCTCTCCCTACCTGACGCTTTATGGCTCCAGCCAACTGACCTTCTCACACTTCCGGCCCAGACCATTCTATTTCCTGTCCCAAGACTCTGCTGGGGATATCCTTCTCCAGGTGGAAGTTTTCACAGGTTCCTGTTCAGCTGAATTCCTTTGGAGGTGGGGGTGTTTTGGAAAACTATATACATATATACAAAGTTACTGATGCTTTCATAAAGAAATGAGGAAGAATTGTACATCACAGACCATATGGCCAAGCATAAAACCCTCTTTGAATATACTTAATTTATGGAATTTATCTAGTGTTTACTGTCTAAGGTGCCCAGCGTCTGGTGGTCGCCATGGCTCCTTTATACTCCAGTGACCTTTACCCTGCAACCCCGTCAGCAACGCTGTCCAGCCTTTCCCTTCTCCTGTATTTCCCTTCGTCCACCCTAGATTTTCTTTTTAAAAACAGAGTATAGTTTTCTTTTGAATTTTTCCACCAGCATCCTTCAGCTTAGCACTCCATTAGCAGAAGCAACATATCTCTAGGGATATGTCTTTGTTGGAAGGCAAGGTGAATCTGAAATAATACGTGAATTTTAACTAATAAGTGCACTTTAAAGAACATATAAATTTTTAAATAACAGTTTTTCTGGTTACAAAAATTTCTGCTCAATGAAAAAATGTTAGAAATCACACAGAAATATAAAGGGTTATGACAATTACCACATTGCTAACTACCACCGGCATAACGTGTAACATATTTCTCTCTCTCTTTCTCCCTCCCTCCCTCTCTGCCTCTATCCCTTTCTTTCTGGTTGGGTTAGAATCCCCACAAGAAACCAGGAGGAATCTCTCCTAGGACCTCCTGGAATGCTGAAACCAAGTCTAACTTGCAAAAAATTCTGATGAAAGTTGAATGTTTTCTTTTCTTTGAATAGAAGTAAACAGCCACAACTTGGAAACCCAGTGGTACTTATTCCCTTGTTTTAAAAAATTGATGGATTAAATATTGAATAGGTGGTATATTCATGGGGTTCAGAATTTTAGGAATATAAAAAGTGGTTTTAAATATATCTGCAAATTCTTTGACCCTCTTCCCATCAAAGATAGAGTCTAATTTCTCTCCCCTTGAATATGGCTTGCTCTTAGTGACCCAGTTTCTTGGGTATCCCATCTAGAGATTTTTATGCACTTGAAAAAGATAGATATTCTTTTCTCTCCTTTTCACTCATTGTTTCATATCTTTTTTTGTTTGTTTGTTTTTTTGTTTTTCAGCTAGCAGCATATATTGGAGATCTTTTGTTCTTTTTTACACCTTAATAATATTTCCTTGCCCAGGTCCCTTTTTAATGGACATTTAGGTAGTTTCCAATCTTTCCCTCTTAAGTTGCTGCAACAAATAATCTTGTACATACATCATTTTGCATATGTGTGGGTACAACTGTAAGATAAAGGCTTTGAAATGAATTGCCAGGTCAAAGGGTAGGCACATTTGTAATTTTAATAGATATTGCCATACTGACCTTTGCGGCCATCCAATTTATTTCCCCTCCAGTGATAAATGAGTTCCCTTTACTCCAAGCCTCACCAACTGAGTATGTTATCGGGGTTTTGGATCTTTGCCAATTTCAGCAGCAAATAATTGTATTTCAGGGTAGTTTTAACTTGTATTTTTTTGTGAGTGCTGTGAACATTTTTCATATTTTAAAGAGACTTATTGTATTTACTTTTCTATGAACTGTTTATATCCTTTACTCATTTTTAAATGGACTGACCATCTTAAAAAATTAATTTGCATGATAACATGCATGGTGGGGAAATTAGGCCTTTCTCTGTGATGGAGGAAGTAGATTTTTTCCTGCTTTGTCATTTGTCTTTTTGACTTTGCTTGTAATGTTTATTGCATAGAGAATTTTCATTTTATGTTTTCGTGATAGAATTTTATTAACCTATTCTTTTATAATGTCTGAATCTTATATTGGATAAGTTGTTCCCATCTCAACTTATTAAATATCCTCTCATGCTTTCTTCTACTACTTTGGGGTTTTGATTTCTTACATTTGGAATTTATCCAGGTGTAAGGTATGAGGCATGGATCCAACTTTATTTTTTCAAGATGGCTTCTTCTGTGTTGATCCAACACCACCGATCACATAATCCACTTTCTCTTTACTCAATTGGGATGGCATCTATATAATGTATTTCATTCCCAGATGTGTTTCAGTTTATTTCTGGATTCTTTATTTTGTTCCATAGATGTGTCTGTTCTGAGGCAGTACCATACTGTTTAGTTACTGCTGTTGTAGAATATAGAGTTGAGTGTGGCAGCTCTTTTAGAATTTATCTAACAGGGTTTCCAGTTTTCACTGTATACCATCCTTGCCCCTCAAAAAGAGTATATATGGTGGGCCCTCTGTATCCACAGATTCTGCATCTGCAGATTCAACCAACCTCAAATTGAAAACATTCAGGAAAAAAACACAATAAAAATAACAATACAATGATGAAAAATATACAAATTTAAAAAACAATATAACAACTAATTACATAACATTTACATTGTATTAGTATTATAAGTAAGCTAGAGATGATTTAAAGTATATGGGAGGATGTACATAGGTTATACGTAAATATGGCACCGTTTTATATCAGGACCTGAGCATCTGTGGATTTTAATATCCATGGGAGTCCTGGAACCAATCCCCCATGGACACGGAGGGACTGCTGTATTTTAATATCTGGTATATATATTCCCCATTCGTTGTTCTTCTTATTCACATTTTCTGAAATAAATCTTGTTTATTGGCCAATATGAAATTTTGAATCACTATGTCTGCATTTTTAGAAATGCAAATCTGAGGTACATGTTTACCAATACCTTTAAAGCTTGGATCCTATGGCTCCTTCCTTCCTTCCTTCCTTCCTTCCTTCCTTCCTTCCTTCTTTCCTTCCTTCCTTCCTTCCTTCCTTCCTTCCTTCCTTCTCTCTCTCTCCCTCTCTCTCTCCTTCTTTTTTCTTTCTGAAAGGGTCTTGCTCTGTCCCCCAAGCTGGAGTGCAGTGGTGCAACCTTGGCTCATTGCACCCTCAGTCGCCAGGGCTCAAGTGATCCTCCCACTTCAGCCCCTCAAGTAGCTGGAACCACAGGTGCTTGCCACCATCCCTGGCTAACTTTTTGTAGAAACAGGGTCTCATGATGTTGTCTAGGCTTGTCTCCAACTCCTGGGCTCAAGCAATCCTCCCAACTCAGCCTCCCAAAGTGCTGGGATTACAGGTGTGAGCCACCATGACTGGCCTGGCCACTTTCATCCAAAGGTTTTTATCTCTTTCACATTCAATTCTAAATGGTTCTCACTGGTTGGTGAGAGACAATTCTAAGGGATACAACTTCTATTACTCCCTGAAGGTGAAATTATTAGCAAGATAAGTCAAAGAAGCCATGTATTTGGGGTACACAGTCTTTATCACTGCCTGGAGACTTTAAATCCATCACTAGTAATGGGCTGATGTTAGAAGAGCACCAGTAATACCATCCGTCTGGTGGGGCAGCCTATGGTATATACTCAGTCTTCACTCACACACTGTCCCCTGGGCTTTCCTCTCCATAAGTATGGATTTCCATACTCGTTTATTCATCAGCTATTTTGGGGGAACCCACTATGTGCCAGGCACTGTTATAAGTAATGGTGATGCAACAACGAACAAAACAGATAAAAAATATTCCCTGCCTTTGTGGAGCTCACTTTTCAGGTAGCTGATAGAATTTGCTATAAAATATATATATATATTTTGTATATATCATATATATTTTATATATATAATATATATCACATTTGCATGCACACATATGTTATGTATATATTTATATTATTTTTATGTGTATATATTTTGTGTATATGTATTTAAAAATAAAGCTGTACTCTTCCTTTGCCAAAGCCAAGTCAAGAGCTGCAGGCCAGCATCATAGATATCTGTCATTCTTGGCTGCTCAGCATTCTTTCCTCTTCCTCTGACTTTCCTTTGGGGAATCATCTTTCCCCCCTCTGGGGATGAGGAGGCTCAATGATAGCACTTCACACCCTTGCTCTTTGGGATTGGAAAATAATTATGTGCTTTGTTGAGCCAGAAGGAGACCCCAGAACTCTTTCTGGAATACTTTAGGAAAAGGAATTTTTCACACTGGGTTTACTAAGCTGAATATAGAAGGTAAACTATACTCTCTAGTGACCATCTCAGACATAGTTCAAGTGTAAAAAGTTTATTGAGAATAAAGTCAACACAAGAGAAAGCAAGACCAAGAGATTTTCTTCTATTTTACTGACATAATTTGAGCTCTTCAATCTACCTGATATGGTTTGGATTTGTGTCCTCATCCAAATCTCATGTCATATTGTGATCCCCAGTGTTGAGATGGGGCCTGGTGGGAGGTGATTGGCTCATGGGAGCAGATTTCCCTTTTTGATGCTGTTCTGGTGATAGAGTTCTCATGAGATCTGGTTGTCTAAAAGTGTGCAGCACCTCCCGCCCCCACTGCCCCTCTTGTTCCTGCTCTGGACATGTGATGTGCCTGCTCCTCCTTTTCCTTCTGCCATGACTGTTTCCTGTTTACTGAGACCTTCCTAAAGGCAGATATTTATCGGGGGAACCAGCCCCCAATATTTCAACGTAGGTTCTTTTCTATTTTACCTAGGTGTCGGCTGGTCTGAGAAGTAAAGGGAAAGAGTACAAAAGAGAGAAATTTTAAAGCTGGGTGTCTGGGGGAGACAACACATGTCAGCAGGTTCCGTGATACCCCCTGAGCCGTAAACCAGCAAGTTTTTGTTAGTGATTTTCAAAGGGGAGGGAGCGTACGAATAGGGTGTGGGTCATAGAGGTCATGTGCTTCAAAGGCAATAAAATATCACAAGGCAAATGGGGGCAGAGCAAGATCACAAGGCCAGGGTGAAATTAGAATTACTAATGAGGTTCCATGTCCCACTGTGCACACATTGTCACTGATAAACATCTTAACAGGAAACAGGGTTCAAGGGCAGAGAACCGGTCTGACTAGAATTCACCAGGCTGGAATTTCCTAATCCTAGCAAGCCTGGGGGCGCTGCAGGAGACCAGGGCGTATTTTATCCCTTATCTTCAAGTGCATAAGACAGACACTCCCAGAGTGGCCATTTTAGAGGCCTCCCCCTGGGAGTGCATTCTTTTCCCAGGGCTGTTCCTTACTGAGAAAAAGAATTCAGCTATATTTCTCTTATTCGCTTTTGCAAGAAGAGAAATATGACTCTGTTCTGCCCGGCCCTGCAGGCAGTCAGACTTTATGGTTATCTCCCTTGTTCCCTGAAAATTGCTGTTATCCTGTTCCTTTTCTAGGTGCCCAGATTTCATATTGTTCAAACACACACGCTCTACAAATAATTTGTGCAGATAATGCAATCATCACAGGATCCTGAGGTGACATACATCCTCAGCTTACGAAGATGATGGGATTAAGAAATTAAAGTAAAGACAGGCATAGGAAATTATAAGAGTATTGATTGGGGAAGTGATAAATGTCCATGAAATCTTCACAATTTATGTTCTTCTGCCGTGGCTTCAGCTGGTCCCTCCGTTCGGGGTCCCTGACTTCCCGCAACAGATACTTCCATGCTTCCTGCACAGCCTGCAGAACCAGGAGCCAATTAAACTTCTTTTCTTGATAAATTACCCAGTATCGAGTATTTCTTTATAATAGTGAGTGAATGGACTAATACACTACCCATGCTTAAAACTAGCTCTAGCTCTACCTCTGGACTTTTTAGTTCCATGAGCTCCTAACTCTCATTTGGACCCATGAGGTCAATTTATTTTCTATTCTTATAATTTCAAGTTCACTTGGTTTATTACTTATACTCTGGGAATTTGCATATGAAATTGTGAATATGTCAGCATTGTTTTTAACCCTCTTCCCTATTATTCTTTCCTGAGAGGGACTGGGAACCTTCCTTACTGTTGTTTGTTTATGCTATGTGGTGTTTGTTTTGGCCCTGACACTGAAGCTGAACTAAGATTGTGTGAGGGCTGCATGGAGGCACTCTGCCCAAGGGTGGGTGCTCCCTGGGCTAGATTGGGCAACATGGTCATCACAAAGTCATCTATCTGGGTTGCCATGATGCAGGAACACCACAAAAGCAGCATCCAGGGAACTAAGCCATGGCCAGGAGCTGGAAGTTAGCCGATCACCAGATGAAAGTAGAAAAGCAAGCCAGAGGGTGAAATGATGAGCATGCAAGGTTGAAAATGAGGCCTTTGAGGCCTGGAGCAGAGCATAAGCAAGTAGGAGTTAAGATTACTTAACTCTGAACACCCAGTAGGTGTTCTATACTAGAGTAGATACTTGAAGGGGGCCCACTGAGATAGGCAAGGGTATAGTGCATGTTTGAGTTTGTCTCTATTCCACACTTGAATATCATTCAACGTTGTACTGAACACATCATCATTCTGCTAAGTATGTTAGTCCAATATTTACAAGACAAACTCTATCCTTTCCTAAGCCATTTATTTTTGCATAGTGTACTATGGTTCAGAAGACTAAATCCAGTTCTTTGAAAGCAACGAGTGTTGCTTACCTGGAAAACATTCCCCAAGAGGGCAACTGGAACTGTGTTGGGGCATTTTTTGGTTGTCACAATGACTGGGGTATGTTAACTGGCATTTCGTGGGCAGCAGGCAGGGCTGTACTTTTGGCCTACAAAATAAAATATTGTCCCTCCCAAAATAAAGGCAGTGCCCACTCTTGACTGAAAAACTCTGGGTATGCTCTAGAAAATTAACTTCCACTGTCTACTTCATAAAGGTGCCTTGACTTTCAAAGTCATGAGTTTCAGTGGAAGAAGAGCTGAAAACACTACTTCTGCCCACAACTCAAGTTTGCTTCTCATGTGGATGGCATCTATTTACACTTGAATCACATAAGCCAAATTTGGAAAACCCTGAAAATATGTCCATCATGTTTTCTTCACCTCCCAATTGGCCATGCCAAGTGTACTCACAGCCACCTCTACCCCTGCAGAGGGGAGACATCAGTCACCACAATGAGAATCTCCCTTCTAGGGACAGCATGAAGCTTTAGTTGCCCACGGATTATGAAATGTTTGCTTCCATCTATTTTCAAAACTCCAAATCCACCATCTATGGAAAAAGGCGATTCCTAATACATACAGTGGATTAAACCTTTTCCATTTATTCATTTAGTGTTTTATTCTTTCATTTCTTCAATAACATGCATGGAGTAAATGGCTTTTTGTTTGTTTGTTTTTTGTTGTTGTTTTTTGTTTTTTTGAGACAGTCTCACACTGTCGCCTGGGCTGGAGTGCAATGGCGCGATCTTGCTTCTTGGCTCACTGCAACCTCTGCCTCCCAGGTTCATGCGATTCTCCTGCCTCAGCCTCCCGAGTAGCTGGGAAATCTATGTCACTCAAGGCCTTAGTGGGGAAAGGTGCACACCACTATATCTGGGTAATTTTTTGTATTTTTACTAGACAGGGTTTCACTATGTTGGCCAGACTGGTCTTAAACTCCTAACTTCGTGATCTGCCCACCTTGGCCTCCCAAAGTTCTGGGATTACAGGCATGAGCCACTGCGCCCGGCCGAGTAAGTGTTATGTACCAGACATGATGCTAGGTCTTGGGTGCATTCTTTCCTTGTGCCTTGTGTTTTCCATTCACTGGTTTCTTGACATTCTTTGTGATTCTAGCTTCTTAGAGTTATTTTTCTTCCTGCTGCTTTCTGCAATCATCTTGGCCATTACATCTAGGAACTCTGTCCTTTCTAGCCAGCCAGAATTTAGGAGACTGTCCCCAACGTGCTTTTCTTTCTAGCAAAATAGCTTGCATTTGTAGCATAACTAATCCACAGGAAGGCAAACACGTGTGTGCCCTGCATGTCCCTAAAACAGCTTAATTTCCCCAACATCCTACTCCTTGGGTTTTGGGTTGGGCTGAACTATAGCTCTTCATGGATTTGTTCTGGACCCTGGCCCTATAAATTGTTGTGATATTGGGACTATTAGCCACACTTGTTTACCAGGTCACATTTGTTCTTAAAGAATTCCTGGAAACTGCTTGTCAGCTACAGGCAGCTCTATATCTGCCTCATACTTAAGCATATCTTTTTGGCTAGGTAATTGTGTGTTTGCTTGATACGCAAATTTTACAAACCATTGTTATTTACTATTAAAAAAAATCCCTCACTCTGCTGATAGCAATATTGCCAAGTATTTCCCTTAGTCCACTGAGCTTCTTATGTAAAGCCTATGTTCATTCTCAAAGGCTTCTGGTTCCAAGACTGCTAAATTTCTTTAATTGCCAGAATTTATTAAAAACCTCCTTGTCAAAATAGCATAACAATCAATCATTGTTGGGGAAAAACTTCAACTTATCCAGCCACTTATCTCTTGTCTATTTGGTCTCAAATCTTCCTCCACGTGTTCACATTTTACACTCTTCAAAAAACGCAGAGGTTTGAGGATGCATTGGATTGTTGGCTTTTATGGATGGCAGAGTTAATTTAATTCTGCAATGGAACTCCATGAATTCTGCCCCTATGGGTAGAAGGTGTTACAGGGCCCACAGGGACCCAACTTCAACAGCAAGGGATCTCATGGTTCAAAAACATGAAATTGGCAAGCGAGAGTACAAGAGTGTACCTTTGTCTATTTTATATATTATATACACAATCAGATCCATCCCAAGCATATGGCCCTTGTGAGGGAAGATGCAGTCATTAAAGGCATTGGCTGAGGTTTGACCTGCTTCAATCTAACTTTCCATATGCTCATAAAATTGGACTCTGCTCTGAGATAAAAGAATTTTGCTTTCTTCAAAGAGAATGCCCAGTGCTCCTGCTCCACTTTCAGAAGCAGCCTTCTGCTCTGCAGCCTCCCAGATCCGGGCTATAAAGAGTGTTTTTGGTTCTCACTTGAAGCAGCTATATGTGAAAGAAGTAACTTCCTAAGGCAAGTTTAAAACATCCACCCCGGGTCTCTGGAAGAAATCTATGTCTCTCAAGGCCTTAGTGGGGAAAGGTGGAGACGTGGTGGGAGGAGGGAGAATTACATGCAGGAGCCAGGAACTAAAAGCAAAGACTAATGGGGAAAAAAGGGAAAGAGAGAGAGACATCAAGCTCCATAAAAAGTAAGATGGAAAATCTTAGAGAGAAGTGGAGAGAGAACTGCTGGAAGCTGCACAAATCAACAAAATAGGGAGACCAAAAAAAAAAAAAAAAAAAAAAAAGCACTAAACAGTAAAAAGGAGTAGGAACTACTTTTTTTTTTTTTTGAGACGGAGTCTCACTCTGTCACCAGGCTGGAGTGCAGTGGCATGATCTTGGCTCACCTCCTGGGTTCAAGTGATTCTCCTGCCTCAGCCTCCTGAGTAGTTGGGACAACAGGCAGGTGCCACCGTGCCCAGCTAATTTTTATATTTTTATTAGAGATGGGGTTTCACCATGTTGGCCAGGATGGTATTGGTCTCTTGACCTCATGATCCGCCCTCCTCGGCCTCCCAAAGTACTGGGATTACAGGAGTGAGCCACCACGCCTGGCCAGAAACTACTTTTTCTGGTGTCCCCTGATGTGTGAATCTTCACTACAAGTAATTGTGCAGTTGATTACTGCCTGATTCTAAGGAGTGTCACAGTTTATTTATTTATTTATTGCTTACATATATTTTCTTGAACATCTGAATTTTCAGAATTCTCCTCTCACTGTGGGCATTAAGTGGCTAAATCTTGCTCTGAAATTCACAAAACAAGGTGGAGGCACTCTAATTTCTGATTCATACCAATGGCCTTGAAAGCCCCTAACACAAGGCCTTGAAAATGCAGGTGACCCGTTTATTAACTGTGTTCTGAATAAATGAACTAAGAAAGTGATATCAATGTCATTTCCAGAGATGATAAAGTGAAAACACCCTTGCGTACCCTGCAATCATATAGCCTGGTTTAATGTTTTGCTGGTGATTCTCACAAATAAGTGACATGGGCAGAATAGATATATAAAATCTTAAAACAATTTCTGGACTCGAGAATCATTGTCTTTGGATCTATACACATAACTGAACATGCTTTCAGTGGTCTCTTTTGAGTCTGGTTCTTGATAAACCTGTGAGGTCCCTGAACTAACAGTGGATACTCTCTTCCTCTGGACACCTGAACACGAGAGTCAAGTTTCTGCTACTTGCAGACAAAAGCTTCTTCACTGGGGTGACATACTGAATTATTCGGCCCAAAATTCATAGGTTGAAGTCCTAATTCCCAATGTGGCTGTATTTGCAGATAAAGCCTTTAAAGAGGTAATTAAAATTAAATGAGGTCATAAGGCTGGGTCCTAATCCAATAGCAGTGGTGTCCTTATAAGAAGAGGAAGAGAGCCAAGGATGTGCACACACATAAAAAAGGTCATGTGAGGTCAGGGAGAAGGGGGTCATTTGCAAGCCAAGGAGAGAGGCATCAGGAGAAACCAAACCTATTGACACTTTGATCTTGGATTTCCAGCTTCCAGAACTGTGAAGAAATGAGCTTCACTGTTTTAAGCCATTCAGTATATGGTGTTTCGTTATGGCAGATGTAGCCGACTGATACCACTGGTAACCCCACCTTCGTGACTTTCTTGCCTCTGTTGGAGTTACAGGGGCTTGACCTCCACTTTAGGCTGTTGGCATTAGACTTTCTGCATATGAATGAACTGAGATTCATGACACAAGGGAGAAACCAGGGCCTGGCCCCTGGCTAAAGACTGGGTGCTCCATATATGCTTATGGACTACACAGAGAAGAAACTAGTGGGGAGGACTTCATAAAGGGGCCTCTGGAGCTTCTGAAGAAGCAACCTCATATCTCGATCCAAAGAATAAAGCAAAATTTCAAGGAAGGATGGGAAGTAAGAGAGGTGAGGCAGTAAGGGAGAGTAGAGGTGTCTCAGAGGTCGTGATGAAAGTGGGTGGAAAACTTCGGAGGTTTTTGCCATGAGTGGGTGAGCTAGCTAGTGCCCAGAAAGAAAAGGCAGTGGAGCTTGGGGACAAGGAATCCTGGTGGCTGGTCTATACAGGGATCCTGGAGTCTAAAATCATTGTTACTGTGAAACCACAGGCTTGGCATGGGATGACTTGAGTGTGAATCACTCAAAGGAGGGAGCAAGGGTTACACTCATCTCTGCCAGCACAGAAGCTTCAATTTTCTCTGTGCAAGGGCCTGCTTAGTAAAAAGCCACTCGGCAACCCTCCATGTAGCTTCTCATTTCCCCATGCCCGTCTTTGGGCATAGTGATGATGGACAGCAAGGGGGCCAGAGTGGCCCAAACACTGGAGAAAGGACCATATTCTACGCCATCATAACCACCCTGTTCCTGACCCCAGGGTAAAAACATTAGCAACCAAGGTAGAGAGAGGCTTTAGTTATCATCAGGTCTGTCTTCTTCCCCCATTTTTTTCTCTGGCTTACCCTAAGTCATCCCATGGAAGAGGCCTGCCCAGGATTTCACACTTCATCTTTCATATAAAATAAATCTAGCTTCATCCTTTAAGGAGTTACACCCACCAGTTTACTGTCCTTCCACTTTCCATCATTGCTCAAATTCTCTATTTGCTCCTTTTTGGAATCCTTCTGGTTGCCCCAGCCATGACTACTGACTGCCCTTACTGCCAAATGCAGCCTTCATGGGCAATCTGTGTTGCTCATCTACTTGGAGGAGTTTCTGGGTGGAAGGTCAGCCACCTGTTTTCTCCACACCAGGAGAGGTTCCAGCTCTGAAGTCGTTTTCCTTATGCCACCAACTCACCTGGCTTGCTTTGCAAACACTGGCTGCCCTATTTCATGGCATTGAAATGTCATGAGCCATACCTTGTGCCCTTCAAAGCTGGCTTCTGATGCTCTCTGCATTTGATGCCTTATCTGTAGAAGCTTCACATGCCCTTGGCATTGTTGCACCATGGCTGAAAACAATGTCTTGATATTCCAGAATACTTTGTGTCTCCTGTGACTAAACACAGATAAGATTGTCAAATTCTAGCATCATAAGGAAGGACGAAAGAACATAATTTAATAAGAAATGGGTTTGTTAGAAAGAAAGGCCTGTTAACACAAGAAGCACAGTCTTGTGTTAAAATGGAGGTAGGCCGGGCACGGTGGCTCACACCAGCACTTTGGGAGGCCAAGACGGGCAGATCACAAGGTCAGGAGATCGAGACCGTCCTGGCTAAAAGGTGAAACCCTGTCTCTACTAAAAATACAAAAAAATTAGTTGGGCATGGTGGTGGGCACCTGTAGTCCCAGCTACTTGGGAGGCTGAGGCAGGAGAATGGTGTGAACCTGGGAGGCGGAGCTTACAGTGAGCCAAGATTGCGCCACTGCACTCCAGCCTGGGTGACAGAGTGAGACTCTGTCTCAAAAAAAAAACACAAAACAAACAAACAAACAAACAAAAAAATGGAGATGGTGGAGAATTTGAGAAGGCTTTCTGGAACCACAGAATTTGCTGTAGTTTCTTAACATCTGAAAGAATAGCTTTAAATAAAGATAAAAATTGCCACATTAGGGGAGAAATTCTATATATATAGCAGTTTTAAAATATGCATTTGTTTGTACACACAAGTATGAAACCTCTTGGGTTCTTCTTCCTGCAATTGCTTTCTATTTCACTCTAACTCAACAGCTGTAAATGGCTTTGCTAAATCGTGCTAGTACATTTCCATTAACATTAGCAAAACTTATGTCAACTGCACTGACAACAACTGTCAGCCTTGAAAGACCCTAATCTTCTCTTGCACAGAGAACACACATCTGTGTCACACCTACGGTTTCTCATACATCATGGAACCATTTGTCTATCTCGTTTCCACTTTGTTGTCCTCTGGACTCAGAAGGCTCCTTGCTCATCAATCAGTTTTAGTGTCAACAGGGTGTATTCTGACTCCTTATAGGCTCCCCTGGTTACTCCCTCCTGTGGCACAGCTGGCTTTTTATATCAGTGAATGAGGTTTTCCTTGCAGAGCAGCTACATTTGTGTGCTGCGAAGATAGATGATAAATTGGTTTTGAAACTGCACCATACTGCATAACTTCAGGATAATGTCCATTATTCCATCAACAGAATATTTTTTCCTCCTGAAGCACATGCAAAGGGCTTATCACTCCCGGGCATCAAGAATCATTACCCCAGGTTGGCAGTTTTTCTGCAAGTCACATGGCACAGAGTCTGTTTTATAGACCGGCTGGGCCATCTCTACATTTGACCCAGCTGAGACCCAGCCCCCACACTATTTGTAGATGAAGAATCAGCGATTTTTATTTCTGATGTATCTATTATGGACCAATACTTTTATAAAATACAAAATAAAGTGCTTGGATGCTGTGGCAATGTCAGTAGCACATACAAGTTTGTAAGCGCTTGTTCTAATGTTCTGTACTTATTCAGAGAAGTGATGCAGTTAACTCATGGGCCAGGCCAGGTCCATGGACCACACTGTGAGTAGCATTCAGTCTTGGCCTGCGAGTCACACTATTCTAACACTCATCCTGTAAAAACTGCAATGTGATGCAAGATGTGCTCTCTCCTGTTTCCTAGAGCAGAATAGTTTTAGATCGACAAGGGAGGAAACAATTTAAACTTGTTTCTTGAAGAACAGGTGCTGAAAGCATCTGTCTTTGCTGGAACCCTGAGTCACTGTGATCAAAGTGTGATGATGTACAGCACTCAGGTGAGAAAAAGAAAACAAACTAACCCACAGGGTAGGAAACAAATCCACTAAATGACTGCTCAAAATTGGAAAAGGGAATCACAACTGAAAGTATGGGTAAGTTAGAAAAAATGGAAACATTTTATTTTAAAATTCATTCATTCATTCATCCATCCATCTATCATCAAATATTTGGGTACCTACTCCTGTCTGGGTGTTGGACATATAACAATAAATGAAACTGATAAAGGTGATGCTTTTGTGGACTTTATGTAGAGAGCCTGAAGATGGTTACTAGAAAAAATGGGCATTGAAGATTTTAAAAGGCAGATTTTCTCCAGAAAAGCCTCCTTTATGGCTGTCTAGTAGAATAAAAGAACTAATCCCATCAAAATTGGAAAATATTGCTTGATGAAAGAGATTAAGAAAGAGCATAAGCCTGCACTTGTCAGTTACAAATCAATACTAATTAGGAAAAAACAATTTAAGGAGACCCATTACTACAATGGACTCAAAAGCCAAGAGTAAAAGTTTCTACACAAAAAACAGGAAAATGACTACAGAACCAGAAGGGCCACTTAATAACCATGTTACAAAAGATGGTTTGAGACCAAAGAGAAGCATAGAGAGGCTCAATAACATCTCGTTTGGATTTCCGTATTGATGAAATTCACAGCTCTACATTTTCTTTTGAAGCTAATCGGGCAAAAATATTAGAAAAATAGTTAAGATCATAGGCTGTTCTAAAACTAAAAACCTGGGTATGAAAATAAATTCTTAGGCTCCTAAATTACCCACCCAAGAGTTGAGACATAACTGAAGGACGACATTATGAAATTTTTAGCCATCAAGTATAATATGCAGGAATCAATAGCCCCTGGGCACTCACTGATTAGCTGAGGAGTGGCAGATTGTCAGAGGGACTTCCATTTATAAGGTCTCCAAAGGATGCCCAGGAACTGCAGTGAGAGAATCTCCCTTCCACAGCTGGCCAGGTAGTGGAGAAAATAACAGAGAAACAGAGAAACCTCAAGGAAGCACCATGATTTAGAGGGGAGAATGTGTCTGACCTGTTTGTTAGATGTCATTAAGGCATAAAATTCTAACTATCCTTTTTAAGGTTCAAAGAGGGTCTTCTCATACCTGATGAATACAGACTTATGTCAGGCAATCTTTTTTTGAGATAGAGTAGTGAACTCTTTGTTACATCAGGGTATTGGAGACTAACTAGAATGTAAGTTCCATGAGAGCAGAGATTTTTGTCTGACCTGTTGCCAGGGGCTGTATCTCCAGCACCTAGAACAGAACTTTGCATATATTAAGTGCTGAACTAGTATTTGTTGAATAAATTAAACAGGCCTAAGGAGAGCCAAGACTCATACTTCAGCCAAGAAATAGAGGTCCAGCAAAGTCAGCAAGAACAATAGGTGGAAACTTGTCCGGAGGAGGCAGGTAGGTTAGGAAGCAGTAGGTGGGTTCCATAGATTTAAGTAGGTAGGAACCAGAGTGCAAAAGAGTTGAGAGTCAGCTAGGATTTCAGCCCTCTGACCTGAACACACACATCTTAAGCTTTACATTGTTGGGTCCTGCCCATAGGTATGGACAGTTTGGCTCAAAGGGCTTGAATGTTCCTGGAGCAGGTTGTATGTCTCAGATGAGATCTGTCTCTGCATGGGGCAGAAGCAGAAATATTTGCCTTGACTTATACACATGGAACAAGTAATTATACACAGGTAATCCCTCATGAGGCAGAGCTAAAACATACAGTTCTAGACACAGTTCTAGAAAAAATAAAAACATAAATAAAACCAGTTTATCACCAGAATTCATTATTTAAGGGAAGTTAAGGGTACCAGTTGTATCTCAGGGAGGGCCATGAGGTGACAACATTATGTTCTGCAATTAAGCATCCCTGGATGATACTCTAAGAGAAATAATACTGGTTTGGATGGGCCACTGAAATAAGCTAGGGTATAGTAAGTAGCATTTCCTGACTGCAGATGTAAGCTGTTTTAGAGGCAACACATAGTGAAGGAGGAATAAAATGGCAGTAACAATAGTAACCCATCAGTCAGCAGTGAAATGGAAGCCTGCCCTGTCCTGAGACTGTGAAAATTGAACAATGATTTGTTGCTTGCCTTCATGCCTCATTTACATTATTTTGTTTGATTCTCACAATAATCCTAATAGTGGATATCATTATATTTCAAAAATGAGAAAACCAGCTAAAAAGTGACACAGCTGGGGTTAAAGTCGATGTTTGCATCACACCAAAACCACTGGCTTTTCCACTATACTTCATTGTAATCGCTAATCAAACTGTTGAAGCCAAAGACAAAGGGAGACTCTTGCAAGCAACTAGAGAGAAGTACAAGAGATTCTTAATAAGACTTAGAGCTGACTCCTCATCAGAAACCATGAAAGCCAGAAAGCAGTGGAATGCTAATTCAAAGTGCTGAAAGATGAAAAACTGTCAATAAAAAATTCTATACCCAGCAAAACTGTCCTTCAAAAATGATCAAGAAATTAAGACATCTCCACATAAACAAAATCTGAGAGAGTTTGCACTACTAGATGTGCCCTACAAGAAATGTTACAGGGAGGCCTTTAGGCTGAAATGAAGGGACACCAGAAGTTTAATCCACATGAAGAAATTAAGAACACTGGTAAAGGTAAATAATTACATAACAAATTATACAAGACAATATTAATGTATTCTTTTGGTTGTAAGTCCTCTTTTTCCTATCTGATCTAAATGTCAGCTACATAAAGCAATAAATATAAATGTATGTTTATGAGAACATATGCACAAAGATGTGATCTGTAACAATAGTAACATAAAGTGAAGTATGGAGCTGCACAGCAGCAAAGTATTAGTGTGTAAATTTTTGAAACACAAAAACTGCCAAAACTTATTAAGGAAGAAATAGGAAATCTAGATTTTTTAAAAAAAGAAAACTCAGGACAAGATTTCTTCACTGGTGAATTCTACCAAATATTTAAAAAAGAATTAACAACAGACATTTAAAAATACTTCAATAGAAGAGGAGAGAACACTTCCCAACTTAGTCTAGGAGACCAGTATTACAACAATTCCAAGCAAGACAAATACATCACATGAAAAGAAAACTACAGACTATGAATATAGATGCAAAAATCCTCAACAAAATACTTGCAAACAATCCAACAGTATGTTAAAAAGATTATACACCATGGCCAAGTGGGATTTATCCTAGGGATGCTTGGTTGTTTCAACATATGAAAATCAATCAATGAAACACACCATATTAATAGAATAAAGGGGCAAAATCATAATCAACTTAGAGAAAGCATTAGAGAAAAATTCATCCCTTTCATGATTTAAAAAAGCACACATAGAAAACTACTGAAAGTAGAAGGAAACTTCCTCAATATGATAAAAGGCATCTATGAAAAACCCACAGTTGGCATCACACCCAGTCGTGAAAGACTGAAAAGAAAACTTTCCCCCTAAGGTCATGAGCAATCAAGATTGTCAGCTCTTGCCAATTTCTATCAAAATTTTAGCTGCCTTTTTTTCTTTTTTTTTGCAGAAATTGACAAACTGATCCTAAAATTCATATGGAAATTTGAAGGATTCAGAATAGCAAAAACAATCTTGAAATAGAATAAAATTGGATTACTTACAATTCATGATTTTAAAACTTACTACAAGACTACAATAATCAAGATGATGTGGTACTGGCATAAGGATGAGCAAATAAATCAATGGAATAGAATTGAGGGTCCAGAAATAAACCCTCACACTATGGTCAATTGATTTTCAATAAGACTGCCAAGACAATTCAATAGGGAAATAATAGTCTTTTCAACAAGGGTTGCTGGGACAACTGGATATCCACATGCAAAAGAATAAGTGTTGATCCCTACTTAACAACATATACAAAAGTGAACTAAAAATAAATCACAGACCTAAATATAAGAGACAAAACTATAAAGCTATTTGAAGGGGTGTAAATCTCTGTGAACTTGGGTTAGGAAATAATTTCTTAAATATGACATCAAAAGCACAAGCGCCAGGCACTGTGGCTCACGCCTGTAATCCCAGCACTTTGGGAGGCCCAGGCAGGTGGATCACCTGAGGTCAGGAGTTCGAGACCAGCCTGGCCAACATGGTGAAACCCCATCTCTACTAAAAATACAAAAATTAGCCAGGCGTGGTGGCACACGCCTGTGGTCCCAGCTACTAGGAGGCTGAGGCAGGAGAATCACTCGAACTCGGGAAACAGAAGTTGCAGTGAGCTGAGATTGCACCACTGCACTCCAGCCTCGGTGACAGGGCGCGACTCCAAAAAAATAAAAAATAAACAACAAAATAAAAAAAAATCACAAGCAACAAAATGAAAAAATAGATAAGTTATAGTTTTTAAAATTAAAACTTTGGTACATCAAAAGACACTATCAAGAGAGTGAAAAGACAACCCACAGAATGGGAGAAATGTTTGCAAATTCTATATCTGATAAAGGTTTAGCATCTAGAATAAATATTTTTAAAAAGCTCTTACAACTCAACAAAAACAACCCAATTCAAAAGAGATGAATAGACATCTTTCTTTTTTTTTTTTTGACATCTTTCTAAAGATAATACAAATGACTAATAAGCACATGAAAAAATGCTCAACATCATTAGTCGTTAGGGAAATGCAAATCAAAACAACAATGAGATACCACTTAATACCCCCTAAGATGGCTAGAATTTATTTAAAAAGGAAAAATAACAAGTGCTGGTGAGAATGTGGAGAAACTGGAACCCTCAAACATTGTTGGTAGGAATGGAAAACACTGTTGGTGCAGCTGCTGATGAAAACAATTTGGCAGTTCCTCAAAAAGTTAAGCATAGAATTACCACATGACTCAGCAATTCCATTTCTAGGTATATATACAACAGAATTGAAAATATATGTTTATAAAAAAGTTATACACAGATATTCATAATAGCCCCAAAGTGGAAAATAACCCTTCAACTGATGACCTGAAATGAAATATTGTAATGGAATATTATTCCATTATCTGTTCCATACAATGGAATATTATTCAGCCATAAAAAAGATGAAGTCCTAATGAACGTTATAACATGGATGAACCTTGAAAGCATGCCAGATGAAAGAAGGCAGAACAAAAAGCCACAGATTGTATGATTCTATTTATATGAAGCATCCCAAAGAGGCAAATTTATAGAGACAGAAAGTAGACTACTGGTTGTCATGGGTTGAGAGGGAGAAATTCAGCGGTATGGGGTTTCTTGATAAGGCGATGGAAATATTCTGGAATTAGATAGTGGCGATGTCTGCACAAGATTGTAAATATACTAAAAACCAGCTGGGTGTGTTGATGCAAGCCTGCAGTCCCAGCTACTTGGGAGGCTCAGGTGGGAGGATCACTTGAGCCCAGGTGTTTGAGGCTGCAGTGATCTATGAGTGTGCCACTGGACTCCAGCCTGGGCAGGAGTGAGGACCCATCTCTTAAAAAAATCACTTTACTAAATTAAACACTTAAAATTATTAAAATGATAAGTTTTATGTTATGGAAATTTCATCTCAATTAAAAAATTTTAATGCAACACTTTGCATTGAACTTGATGGATTATAGGCAAATTTGAATATTCAGGTCCTCTGGCTGCTGCTGGAGAATGGATTGCTGAGGGTGGCTCTTTTAGTTTATCTTAAGATCAGAATTTAAAATAAATACAATGATGAGGCCAAGTTAGATTATATTGGACTGTATACCAACAGTCATAAATAATAATTTTAGATTTTTTTTTTGGGTGAAGGGGCCCATGAAGGCAAAAGTGCCTGGAGACTACTGCAGTCATAATGTGGCTCTGCCTCCATGAGCAGAGGTAAAGTGATGTAGATGCATTCGAGAGATGTCTAGACGATAAAAACTGATAGGTTTGGTGTTGGATGTGGGGATTACACAGCTGGGTGGTGAATGGCGGTGTCTGCTGCTGAGATGGGAAGAATCGGGAGAAGACTGAATTTGGGGAACAAGGATGAATTCAGCGTGGCCACGCTTAGTCTGAGGTGTGTCTGTGGTGCTGGAGGATGCAAATGGACAGCTGTGTGCAAACCCTACTCTGGTCAGATTAGCAACTTAGCTCTCCGCAACTGGGACATGAAAATTGCTTTACTGAACAGAAGTTTCTCTTGATATGGCATTCATCATGCTGGAATTATACCTATCCTACATTTATCATAGTAATCTAAGGTCTGGGAGCTGTTTGGAGATATCTGAAGAAGCATCATTCTTTTGCTGAAATGTGCAAACTCTACCAGTTCTGATTATATTTTGCAAGATGTGGGGAAAAAAAATGTTGAATTAAAAATTTTTTTAAAAAGAAAGAGAAGAAAAACAAAAACAGTTATTCACCCAGCTCCTTTTTGCACATTTAGGCAGATAAATACCATGAATACTGAAGCATAAACAACAAATTATATGAAACAAGCCATGCAACGTACATCTCCATTGGAAACACATTAGAAAATGAAACTCAACAGCTGCCAAATGTACGAAATGATCAGATCAGGAGGAAGTGAATGTCTTTTTGAAGCTCTCCAAAAGGGTTTTACAACTGAAGCATTAAAAAAAAAAAAGAGATAATATGCATTTGACAGTGACCTTAGAAACATCTTAAATATCTTTTGACATCTTCAGTTCATGTCTCAGAAAAACCTTTGTTTCTTCAATTATATCTGATAATGTGGTACATTTTGTAAATTACAGAGAAACCATGGCTTTTGCAAAACGCTAATGTATAGGAAAGATATGGCACCCAATTTAGTCATTTTTGTAATAAAATAAAACCTGACCCAACATGTCGTAATAAAAGAGCCGCTGAAGTAGACCAGATTAATCTGTCCCTGAGAAATGCCCGACTCATCTTTTTCCTGAAGCATCAGCAGAAGTGTGGTTTTCTTTTGTAAAATTAACTCCACGTTAAGAGTCTTTTATCTTTAAATTTCTTCCTGGCAATTATTAATTTGGGAGATCAACCAAAGCCATAAAAATCTCCATGCATTTAGATCTAACCATCGCTTTTATTCCTTTTGACTCTGATGCCTGGGGTAATGGTCAAGCCAAAAACAATTAAGCAGAATGTAGGTCAGTTCACCAGGTGATAAATTTACCCATCCTTTGGATCCTCACTGAAATTTCTGAGGCTAACACAATGGCAGGTACTATTTTGAGCATAGATGAAAGAAAAGGATCTTCAAAGAACGTGACTGCAGAATGCCCGGCGTGTAGCGAGCACATGCTAGAGAGGCCTGCAGCAAGGGGCGCTCAGCTTCAAGAGAAGCCTGCTGTCCCAGAAGCAGCTGGGAAACTCAGAGGCTCCATCTGCCAACATGGCTCTTTTTAAAAGCAGAAGGAGAGAATGCGTAGTGGAAAAGACTGACTGATTTTTGAGTTTGATTGTTTTGTGGAGAGCATTGGACTGGGAGTCAAGGGCTAGATTCCAGACCCCTCCAGGCCCCTAAGCTGCTGTGTGTATATAGCAAGCATTTTGCCTCTCTGGGCCTCAGTTTCCCTCATGTGTATATGAGGGTGTTAGTTGATCTTTCAGGTACACTTCATAGGCATCCATGAAAATCCTGATGGTCTAAGAATCTGCAATACTTTCTATTAGACGTTTATTTTTTTCAGTAGGATAGCGGGCAGAATAATGGCCTCCCAAATATGTTCCCCTCCTAGTATCTGGAACCTGTGAATATGTTTCCTTACATGGCAGAAGGACTTTGCAGTTATAATTAAGGATCTTGAGATGGAGAGATGACTCTGAATTATCCTAGCGGGGGCAGTGTAATTGCAGGGCTCCTTAAAAGAGGGAAGCAAGAGTGTCAGGGTTAGAGAGAGAGAAGAGATCTGAAGACGCTGAGCTGCTAGCTTTGGAGATAGAAGCCAACACATGCAGCTGGCCTCTGGAAGCTGGAAAAGGTAGGAAATGGATTCGCCCCTAGAGCCTGCAGAAGGCAGTTCTGTCACCCCATTCGAGACTTCTGACTTCTAGAATGGTAAAGTAAGAAATGTGTGTTGTTATAAGCCTCTTAGTTCATGGTAATTTGTTACAGCAGCACTAAAAAACAGATACACCTAGCCTGCAAGAACTTGAGTTTCTGTATCTTCCTTTCTGGTAGTGTGGTTAAGTAGTGCAGTAGCAGCTTGGCCTGCTAGAGTCCATCCATCCTTAAGGAAAGGTTGTTTGTTTGCAGGAGAGATCGGAAACCCACCTGAGAGGATGAGCAATGGGCAATGGAGGGGCATGAAACTCTCAGCCAAAGAAGACATCTTTTTGTTTACCTAAAGCCAGGGAAGTCTATGAAGGTCCCTTCTCTGCACAAACAGGGGCCCTTAAGTGGGTGATTTGCACTGAAGGCTGACACAGTGAAGGTAGCTCCATCAACAGTCCTACCTTGGTCAGGTTTGTACAGGATCAATTGGAACAGGAAGAGCAAGAGCAGTAGAAAGGGAACTGCAAACTTGGTGTGGCTGCCACAGGAAACATTCCCATTCGGGGATGAAATGCAGAAATTGTAGACAGACAGAGAAACAGGCAGAGACTATACCTGGTTCACGTATCAGTGTCAGAAAAGGTCTGTTCTGGCAGGCGCAGAGTGCATACTGAGATGGCCAACACAAATGGGGAGGAACAGTACAAGGAAATACAAGAAAATGGACCCGACAGGAGAGACATAATAACCTAGTACTACTCACTAAATGGCTGCAATAATGCTTTCATGAGAAGGGATCAATGGTTAACACCTGGAAGTATTTTAGTTTTATCACTGTAGTCATTATTTTATAGGTTCATTATATTTAGACATGGAATGCTTCGGTTAACCTCCAGTGCAGTTCATTTAGAAGTGCGTGTGCTCTGATCCTTTCCACTGGCTCAATCTTTTGTATTTATAAAGCTCTGGATCTATTCTGCCCTTTGTTTTGTTTAGTAGAGGCATCTTAACCGGGTAGCCCCCAATAACATGAGTTGTTTTCAAGAAAATGCCCTAATTAGGCAGATGAGGTGAAATGACACTCACCTAAGGGATCAAGACTCTTTTTCTTGTCAGGCTAGAAAGTTTAGCCAAGGCTATTTCCAAGGCTGCGTAGAACACTGGGCTGTGTGCAGAAAGCGGGGAGGCTGGGGAGAAGTGGCTGGCAGCGTGTGGGGAGGCGTGTTGCTACAGAGCGGCAGCAATTGAAGCAAAATCCGAAGTGACTACCAGGTTCTAGCAAGGAAAACAGTCCGGTACTGGGTTGTTATCCACATGGGCCAGGCAAAGACAGGGCATCAAATGAAATGGGGCAGAAAGCAGACAGAAAGAGGAGGGTCTTGAAGTACCCTGCAGCAGCCACACCAAGTTGGCAGTTGTATTTCTGTTGCTCTTTCTCTTCCTGTTCCAATTGATGCTGTACAAATCTGACCAAGGTTAGGATTGAAGACGGAGCTACCTTCACTGTGTCAGCCTTAAATGCAAAGTCAGGCTGCAATGTTGGAGAGTGAACCTTGCCCGTGGCCTTTAATTTGGTTCTAGTGTTGTGGTTGTGGGCAGGTTGGGAATACTAAGAGGGCTCGGGGAAGGGACAAACAATTTTTTAGTTCAGTGTACCAACGCATGCAGTGATCACAGAACAGGTGTTCAGTAGTAACTTGTTGATGGATAATACACCTGAGTAACAGAAAGCCAGCTTAGGGTGTGCCCATGTTCATTGAGCTGGTTTGAGACACCAGGGCAGAGGCCCGAGGAAGATCTCTAGCTAAGGATTTCTTGAGGCCCACCTGGCCTAATGCACTAAATGATTAAACAGTCCTGTGTACCAGCTGTGGCTGTCAAAGAAACATTTAGTGGTGTTGCCCTGGAACTGTCAAGGCTGATGGCACTCACAAATCTTCCCAAGAAAGTATCCCAACAACTCTTGTTCTGGCAAAGAAGACTCCACTATTTCCTGCATAGCCACAGTGTCCAGAATAACATGCCCCCAGGGAAGAAGGGCCCACCAAGAGAACTGAGATTGCTCACCCACCCATGCTTTGGACAGACAGACAGGAGGTGTTCATCTATTGAAGGCAACACTTCGCAGAGTGTATCGGAGGGAAGCAAAGCTTTCTGGAGAAATCAGTTGGTATTTAGTCAACATTTGAAAGTGCTTAGTAAAAGGGCTTAAGCAAAGACTAAAATTTGTTAGTAAGAAGAGCCTTGATTTAAGGAGGCATTCCAGAGCAGACTACGTGCTTACACGGGACAAGCAGTGTGTTTGGGATTATTTACGTCGCCATCAGATGTTTGCAGGACATCACTGAAATGATCGGAAAAGGAATGTCAGAGTCTACCCTAAATTGCTTAGATTCTTCTATTGTATGTAAACATGCATAGTAAATTCCATTGTTCTTACTGCTTAAGTCTTTGTTAATTGAGTCTTTTTGTTGGTTTCATGAAGTGCTGAGTAAAAGTACTCTTTCTGGTATTGATAAATATAGGCTCCTGAACTGTCGGTGCTGGGGACTCTCAGATTCACTATCCTACTCTTCAGGTGGATGCTGCATTCTCAGAGGGGCACTGTCATACGGTGCCATAGCACAAAAGCTTGGCAGAGAACTTGGATCCATGGTTGTCCCTCCCTCTTCACAGCTTTGTAATGCTGGGCAGTGCCTTTGCTTCTCCACACTTCAGTTTTCTCATTCTTAAAAGGGGAGCTGATATAGTACCTCCCTCTGGGATGGCAGTGAGGAAAAGCTTAGTAGATGCATACAAAATGCCAAGGAAAGTAAGTGTCCAGCTTAAAAGAGGCGCTCACTGTTTCCTCGTTATCCTTAATGACTAGTCTGAACATGGATTGTTTCTGCCTTAGTGTTCCATGTGATAATCAGGTCACCATAAGAAGTTGTGAGTTCAGGCTGGGTGTGATGGTTCACGTTTGTAATCCCAGCACTTTGGGAGGCTGAGGCAGGTGGATCACCTGAGGTCAGGAGTTCAAGACCAGCCTGGCCAACACGGTGAAACCGGCTGTGGTGGCGGACACCTGTAATCCCGGTTACTTGGGAGGCTGAGACAGGAGAATCGCTTGAACCCAGGAGGCGGAGGTTGTAGTGAGCCGAGATCGCACCACTGCACTCCAGCCTGGCCAGTAAGAGTGAAACTCTGTCTAACAACAACAACAACAACAACAACAACAACAGCAACAAAGTTGTTGTGAGTTCAGAATCCTACTCCAGAGTGGTTGCTTTGTGGAAGAGTTGAGCAAGACAATGGAGCCATAACTACCAGATACTCAGTAAGCCTTAAGCACCTGTCCCTTTGCTTTCATGGCTTGGCAGCTTTCAGCAAGTTCTCTGGCAAAAGCTGGCCCTATTTTGTAGGAGAGACTTAAACTACCTCCTCATTCTCTGCAGAGCCAGAGCATACCCTGGGGTCTGTGGAGTGATTAAATATGCAAAATTCAGGAAGGAAAATAATTCTTTTCTTTTTCACCATTGCGAAGGTACAGCAGGTGACTTCCCAAACGCAAAAGGGAGCTGATGTCCACCCTTCGCCCCTGCTGACAATATCAACAATCCTCAGGAGTACAGTGTTCACCTCCCAAGGAAGATGCTGTCCTTTGCAGACCAACGGAGCCCACCGGCTGTGAGGATAGGACACTCCCAAGCTGCGGACAGCGTGCAGCGCTCGGTGACGGGCAGAACACTTAGCTTTCCATCCACCAACCCTGATCTTGTCTCAAACAGGCCTTGTCCTGCTCTTGCAGAGCTGGATGCTGACTTCCTCTTCAGTGGCCCTCCAGGAGTGCCTTGTTCGTGTCCCTCTCCCTCCTGGCAGTGGAGTCCCAAGTGTACTCACAGCCAGGTGGGACCACCAGAGGGAAGACAGCAACAGCCTTGGCTGGCAGGAAGGGCCAGCTCTGCTTCCTGGGGAAGACTGTGCCTTCCTTGAGAACTCTTCTGAAAGATGATGCATTCTATCTTCTAGAAAGCAATAGAGCTTAGCCAAAACATGGGAACTTTTCACTTTTTGTCTCCGTGGGGCTAATGGGCTTGAGTGGGAAGAGGCAGATGTGGTGAAGCTCAGCATCAGCCTGGCTGATCCAGGGGGGATCTTGCTGCCCCCAGGACCTGTTCCCTGACTCTCCCCTTTCTCTGCCACTGACAAACCCACCCCTTTCATTTCAATAACTCCTTAGAGAACTCACCAAGCGGATTCAAAATTCTTACCTCATTCAGCCTGCAGATAATCTTGTGGACATAGAAAGAGAAAAGAATAGTTACTGGATCGATTACACCTCACACTCCTGCTAGGGACATGCACCAGAAAAGAAGAATAGTTAATATGGACCCAGTATTCACTATATGCCAAGCATTGCTCTAAATGCTTCTCAATATTTTTTTTAACTTGCTTCTGTCAACAACCCAATGAAGAAGTGTAAGTATCATTATTCAGCACCACCCTTTCATCTATTTATTTTTTGAGATGGAGTCTTGCTCTTTCATCCAGGCTAGAGTGCAGTGCATGATCTTGGCTCACTGCAAACTTGGCCTCCCGGGTTCAAGAGATTCCCCTGCCTTAGCCTCCCAAGTAGCTGGGATTACAGGCATGTACCACCATGCCTGGCTAATTTTTGTATTTTTAGTAGAGATGGGTTTTCACCATGTTGGGCAGGCTGATCTCAAACTCCTGACCTCAAGTGATCGATCTGCCTTGGCCTCCCAAAGTGCTGGGATTATAGGCGTGAGCCACCATGCTCAGCCCATTATTCCCTTTTTATAGGTGAGAAAACTGAGGCCCTTAGAGTTTGAATCACTTACCCAAGGTGGCTCAGCAAGCAGGTGTCCAAGTATGATTTAAACACAGCTGTCTGATGGCAAGTGTATGCTCTTTGTTATTACAATAATGCATCTCTTACAGGGTTTCAAAGAACCCTTTTTGAACTCAGAGTTTCAAAGAAGTATAAGTTTGTGATATAGAAATCATTATTCACATGGTACAGATGAACATCTAAGTGTCTTTCAATCATAATCTTGGTTTATGGCTCACTTTCAGTATTGGTTTCAAGTATATCTTCATGTATTCATTCATTTATTTATTTTTATTTAATTAGCAGCTGTAATCTTAGCACCCGGGCTAACACTAGGACCTTGACAATGACTTTTATTGTGTCACCATCCCAGGACAGCCCGTATCTCTTCCACTACCCAAGGAAAAGGCAGCCTTAACCCTGTGTTCCTAATTTTGTTCCTTTGGAGTTTATATAGTTTTATCACATCTGTATAAATTTCTAAAATGTATATTTTTAAATTTGGGGGATTTTTTTCATAATATAAAAAGATACAAAGCTGTAATAAAAGAAAAGGAGAGAAAAAGGACTTTTCCAGGAGGCATTAACTTGAGACAAACACTAGGTAAATCTCAAAGGGAATCTGGTTTCATGGCTACATATTTATAGAATTATTTTTTACTGAAAATTGTTTTTCAAATATTTTAGGAAGCCACTGTGGGAGACTTCAAATGAGTGGGAAGGAAAGCAACTCATGTCTCAGTGAAATTTTTATTAATCAGGAATTACTGTTGAGAATTTGGAAGACCTTATGTAAGATTGAGAGGGGAAAAATGGAAACATTCACATGAGGGCTCCATTAAAAAGTTTGAAAGGGCTTGAAAAGACATGTTAAAATTAATTCAAAAAAGGAGAGAAAAGGTAATTGCCAGATACGGAGGGTTTTTATATGTCCAGGGTGATAAAACAGGCTGGTTATTAACCTGGCAGGTAGAGAGAAAACCCATTGATGGTAATTGGGGAAATTAGTGCTCAGGATGTAATTCTTCCCCTTCCACCATTCTTTGGAGGAAATAAATGCTTTATTGAAGCGATTCCATGAGAATCTTTACAATTTCTTGGAAGAGTTGGTGATTCAAGAGGTTTTTGTGACAGCAAAACAGTTATTTAAATCATTTCCTGAGGAAAGAAGTTTGGAAGAAGATAAGAATAATTAATGCCAGTTTAGTTATTAGTGTGGGAATGATAGGGACTTAAAGAGGTGTTTACCAGCTACACCCTACTTTATGTGGCTCAAAAAACAGTGTCATATCTTGGCAAACGTGAAAGCTGAGTTTCATGGTGGCAAATAGGAACCACCCCCTTCTGAGTTCAATACCATGATGTGATTCTAGGAATGTTGCAAGAGATAAAATATTGTGTGTCAGGGCTTATGGTAGGAAAAGAACCAAAAACCAAGAAAATAGAACCTGAGTCAACTACGTTTCCCTTCCTGAAAGAATTGTATTGGGAGAGAGAGTTTTTTGTTGTTGTTGTTGTTGTTTTTGAGACAGAGGCTCGCTCTGTTGCCCAGGCTGGAGTGCAGTGGCATGATCTCAGCTTATTACAACCTCTGCCTCCTGGGTTCAAGCGATTCTCCTGCCTCAGACTCCTGAGCAGCTGGGACTACAGGCACTTGCCACTATGCCTGGCTAATTTTTGTATTTTTGGTAGAGACCGGGTTTCACCATGTTAGTCAGGCTGGTCTCGAACTCCTGACCTCAAGTCATCCGCACGCCTCGGCCTCCCAAAGTGCTGGGATTACAGGCATGAGTCACTGTGTCCGGCTGAAATTTGTTTTTACTAATGGTTTGTTGGTCGATGCTTTGAGTCTAACCATTTTGTACTTCGGTGTCCTACTTTAGGAGAGAATCTGAGCTCATGACAGTGAACAGTGGAGAAGCAAAATCATTTTAGTACAGGACTTCAGTAGAGTGAATATGCAATAGTATAAAGCAGACTGAACACATCTGGGAAACAGTAACACAAACCATGGCTGGACTGGATTTATGTGATTTCTTAGGTACATGAAATAAGTAATTGTGACTTCACAAGCTCATTGGGTTAAGTCACAGAGTTTTCACTCTGGACACAGAATGTAGATTATCATGTTTTTTTTTTAACAAATGCTGCCTGAATTATGGGTATTTATAACTTTGCTTAGCTTTTAAAGAGCCCATTCCTAATTTTCTGTTATACAGAAAACAGCTATATGCATATTTGGTATTTTTTTAGTATTAAGTGCATAATGCCAGGTTCTTTTGCATTAAGTACTAGGATGCTTTCCTTTTCATATCAGTCTGCCCTTGTCTAATCTTTGCAGTGGCATAATATTCTTGTGTGTGTGTGTGTGTGTGTGTGTGTGTGTGTGCGCGCGTGTGTATGTTTGAGAGTGTGTGTGACATCATGCTTACTCGTAGAGTGATAAATTAGGTGTCACTTTGAAGTAGTCACAGTGTATCGTGTTAGTAGTTTGCATTAAGTTGCCAGTTAATTAAATAACCTGTCTTTTACTGCAAAAAAACTTGAGCCTTATTAAGTTAGAAAATTTACAACCAATAGCATAATCAATAAAACATTAAACATGTCACCCCTGACAAACCTTTTGTATTGATTTTCACATTCTTACAAAGCTTGCCCATAGCCTGAAATTTAAAAAAAACCACCACCAGTAAAATGGGTGTAACATTAGCCAAATACAACATTCCATAAGGCACTTTTGAAACTTTTATAGTTGCTATTGGTTCTAATTATCTGGAAGTCTGCTTTCAAAATGGCTTCACCGCTGACAGAGTTTAATTCTGGAGTTCACTAGTGAGAGATAGAACTAATAATAGTAGGATGTCACTGTAACCTTCATTCATAGGTGACTGCAGATTGAGGGAAGAATCGAGGCAATTTTCTTGCTAATCCAAATAACAACCACAGCTTCGGCCTTAGTCGTTTGAATTTTCAGGAGGCTATAATTATTTTCCATCTGAAATATCCAAATGACAGTTTTATGTTTCTACGTCTGCATGTAGAGACATCCATTTTTTGGACTAAGTGTTGGGGAGTTGGGTTTGAAGAGATACTGGGAGTGACTGACAAGTTGTTTCTCCTGCGTGGTCCCTAAGTCAGCCAGTGAGAGCAACAAAGGTATTCCTGAACATGGACGTGAAAAGTCTGCATAACTCTATGAAAAATTTGTGAGTTTGAGGTTCAGAGATCAAAGGCTGCTTAGGAAGGCTTGAAGAAGGATTCTGTCTTGTGTCTCCCCTTGTACTGTTATTCGAGTAAACGGGGTGCCATGTGGATGTGATGCCTACTTTCCTGCAAGAGGCAGCCCATGGGCGATTAGGCACCTCCCATCCCATGCACACTCAAGAAGCTGCATTGCAGATTCTCTGCTTAGTCCTGACTCTAGAAATGCATCAGAGGGCAGATTGACTCCCTGTGGCAAGTAGTGGAAATGATTTACCCTCCTGGCGGTTCAGTTTCCCATTTAGAAGAAAACCTCTATTTTGTAGGAAAAAAAATCATGTATTTGAAGGATGTACATAACTTGTCTGATGAAACTATACTCCATGAATTCTAAAGTTTGACTCTTTCCAAGTCCCAAACACATTCATTCATTCATGGAATAAAACATGAACCAAGCGCCTGCTGTAGGCCAAATACTGCGCTTACTTTCTGATGCAAAACTTTATATAAATCCTCACCCATATGAAGACCTAAAATGGTTACAAGGAAATACTGGAATTTCAGCACTTTAAAGTCAAGTTGGGATCTTGGTTGGTGGTAACAGCAATCTCTTTGGCTGAGTTGCTAGCAGGCTGCCCATGAGGTCCGGAGGACCATTCAGAGAGACATGGTTGTCTCTTTGTATGAGTCATCTTCAGAGGGTGCCCTTAACGAAGGCCATCCTGAATGATAATCCGCTCTACACCTAAGATCAATACTCTCCTGTGCTCTTTGTGGAATAGTTATTTGTCATTTGAATGTAAAGTGACTACCTGGAGAAAGGAAAAATGAACTGAATTTTGTGTGAGCTGTGGGCTCACTTTTACTAAATATTAATATACTTAATATTTATCTAGAGAGGATTCCTTTAGGATTTTCTGATGCTTCCCTCAGCCTCTCTTTCTATTTTCAGTGGTAACTATGGCAAACAGAAATGCTGAGCTCTTTAAAACTATGATTCTTGAGATGGAGACTGTAGTAACACGAATAATTCAGTTGGTTTGGACATTGGAAAGCAAGAGACTTATATCCAAGCAAGAACTTTTAGAAAATATTTTATTTTATTTATTTGTAGAGACAGTGTCTCCCTATGTTGCCCAGGCTGGAGTGCAGTGGTGCAATCATGGGTCAGTGCAGCCTCAGACTCCTGGGCTCAAGCGATCCACTTGCCTCAGCCTCCTGAGTAGCTGGAACTACAAGCATGTGCCACCACACTTGGCTAATTCTTATTTTTTATAGAGGTGGGGATCTTGCTATGCTGCCTAGGCTGGTCTTGAACTCTTGGCCTCAAGTGATCATCCTGCCTTAGCCTCCCAAAGTGCTGGGATTACAGGCATAAGCCACCACGCCTGGCTGAGAGAATTTTAGAACAAAAACTTCCCAGATACTGGGAACTGAAATGAGACAAAATCTACACTTGTTATGTGTCACGTGTTGTTTTAAATTGAATTATGCATGCTGTACTGACAGGTTGAATAGTAGCTCCCAAAAGCTATCCCCACATTCTAACCCCCCATACCTGTGAATGTGACCTTATTTGGAAAAAGAGTCTTTGCAGATATGTCTAAGTTAAGGATCTCAAGATGAGATGATCCTGGTTTACCCAGGGATGCCGTAAGTCCAGTTGGAGTGTCCTTATAAAAGACAGAGAGGAGAACACAAGGAGAGAAGAGAAGTCCCTGCGGAGATGGAAGCGGAGATTGGAGTGATGCAGCCACAAGCCAAGGGAAGCCTGGAGCCACCAGAAGCTGGAAGAAGTGTGGATTCTCTAGGGGTTGGATTCTCCCCTAGAACCTTTGAAGGGAGCATGGCCCTGCCCACACTGTGATTTTGGACTTCAGACCTCCAGAAGTGTAAAGGAATGAATTTCTGTTGTGTTAAACCACCCAGTTTGTGGTAATTTGTTTCAGCAATCTTGGTAAGGTAATACACCTAAGCTTCGGAATGACCCTAGATTTTAGGTATGATTATGATCATAAGTTATCTTACAGCTAAAGAACCTGAGGTGTAAGGACACTGAGTGACCTGGCCAAGGTTTCCTGGCTCCTAAGTTGCTGTCACTGGGTGGCACCAGGCCGCTGGGCCTCCACAATCCATGTGCATAACCACTGTGTCCCAAGTCCCCAAACAGACACAGCTTTCTAAGCTATTGACCCAAATCCCTGTCTTTTTTAGACTCCTCTAGCTTCTGCTTCAAATTATTTTTTAAATTGCTAAATGCAGAAAACTTGAGCAACTCAGAAAAGAAGAAAACGAAGTGCAGAAAGTGTCCACAGTTCCACCTCCCCAAGGGAACCAGTGTTTACATGTTTGTAATTTACACCCCCCTCCCCGAAAACGCACACCTACACATATTTTACTTGAAAGCGGTGTGTTTTAGTATTCATCATGATTCTCAGATTTCTTAGTAAAGTTTCAAAAACAACACGCAAGATTACCCTACCAACTGTTTATTTTGCCAGCTAAGGCCACTGAAACAACAGCAAAACAACCAAGAAAACCTACCATCCAAAAATCACCATCATTGTATAAACGAAAGAAAGCTTAACTTATAAAAGCAAGATTATAATCTCAGAATAAAGAATGGGACTCTAAGTTAAACATATTTAACTGTGTGAAAAACTCATTACATTGCCCTTATTTTTCTCACGATGCCATGGACCAGCAGAAACTTCATCGTAGACCCGTAGTGGTCCATGGTCTAACCCCGTGCTTCCCAGGCTGTAAGGTGTTCAGACCATTCAGGCCTCTTGCCCAAATGCAGGCATTTTTCTTTTTTTTTTTTCTTGGAGACGGAGTCGCCTAGGCTGGAGTGCAGTGGCGTGATCTCGGCTCACTGCAACTACCCCCCATCCCCCACCCACCCCGGGTTCAGGTGATTCTCCTGCCTCAGCCTCCCAAGTAACTGGGACTACAGGCAGCCACGCCTGTCTAATTTTTTGTATTTTAGCAGAGACGGGGTTTCATCGTGTTGCCCAGGCTGGTCTCGAACTCCTGAGCTCAGGCAATCCACCTGCCTTGGCCTCCCAAAGTTCTAGGATTACAGGCGTGAGCCACGGCCCCCGGCCCCAAATGCAGGCTTTGATTCAATAAGTCTAGGATGGGGCCTGAGATTCAGCATTCTAACAAGCTCCCTGGAGAGGCTGATGTTGCTGATCTGTGGCTTTTCCTTCTATCCATGGATGGCCAGGCCCTAGACTGGCCTTTGTAGTCTGATTTATTTTTCTTTCAGGAACCTATTGTGAACATTTTTACATATCAAGAAACATTGCTCTACAGGATGACTTTTAATGGCTGCATTTATGCAAGTTATGTGAGCGTATATCTTGATTTAGTGATCCAATTTCCTATTGTTGATTATCTAGGTTGTTTTTAAATTTTCTTCTCTTTCTTTTTCCCTTTCTGTCTCATTACAAATAGAGCTGAGATGAATATTCTTGTACCTACACATTTGTGCACTTGTCTGATTAGTTCTTTAGGAAATATTCTAGAAATAGAGCTACTGGTTGAAAGGACAAGCATATCTGATAAGTACATTTTCAAGGCATTTAACATGTTTTCCTTTCATCCTAAACAAGCCCTTAAGTCGGAAATTATTCTTCAAGTCTCAGTGAACCTTGGGGAGCTCAGTGCTTCATGAAAGTCTGAGACAATCACAAGAGAGTGTGGGAGGTACTGGAATAGGAGAAGTCCAGGCAGTGAGAGGAAGGCGGGTCAGGAAAGGCTTCTGAGAGGATGCCACATCTAGACAAGGACTTCCTGAGTCTGTCTGTTTACAGCTGTGCTCAATAGTGCCATATTAAATGCATGCATGAGAAAGAATTCCTAATAGACTTTATAGCTAAATGATTTTTGCATGACTAAATAGCATCAGCTGAGATACAAAACAAAACAAGCTCCTCAAAATGAATCAAAGCAAAATAAGAGAATTTCTAATAATTTATGAGGCCTGTTTATTTCGACACCTTTTCAGTAGGCGTAGGAAAAAGGTGAGGAAATGACGGTATTTGTAGCAATTAATGAGGTCAGGTTATGAGACTCTGTCATCAAGTTTAATTCATGTCTTCTTTCTTTAAAATTGGCATTTTTGCACTTGACTCCTTATAGTAACCTATAGAAGATTTGGGAGAAGAGTGGAATGTTCATTTTTTCCTTATGTTAAAATTTTGTTTTTTAGAGACAGGGTCTCACTATGTGGCCCAGGGTGGTCTTGAACTCCTGGCCTCAAGCAATCCTCTCCCATCAGCCTGTCGAGTAGATGAGACTATACGCTCGTGCCTCCATGCCTGGCTAAGAATGGAATATCCCAACATGGTCTTAACTCTCTTTCATGGGCCAACTACCACATCTGAAGGAACTTCTCTCAAATACTATGGCCTGGGGCCAGTAGGCTGGCCGAAGGGCTCCTCAACTGCAATCCTGTCAGGTAAAAACAGATCCTCGTTCTGGGATGTGACTCTACCAAAGGCAGCAGAATGACCCCCAAAGACCTCTTGAGGTTCCTTTCACCCAAGGATTCAAGAATTGTCAATGGATGCCTCTGTGAGAACAGCTAACAGCTATCCAGTGAAAAGGTAGTTGGGGGTAGAGGGGAAATGACAGAAATCAGAGTACAGGGAATTCCACTATGCCCTGGTTTTCGAGAAAAATCATGGCAAAACATTCCAGAGCACCAACATTATTCTGCTTCCACGATACTAAAGGACAATTCTTTCATTTTATTATTACCTTCTGCATTGCCCTGCCCCAATTATTAACACTTTCACGACACAACACTGGATTGTTCGGAGGCGCAAAGTATGTTAGTTTGTAATGTAGTGAAGTGGGCATATTGTTGATGGTTCTTCACCAGGGCTGACAAATATATGACACAAATGTTGCAACATACAGCAACCTGCTGCCCTCCCATGCTGGTCTGATGCCCTGGCAGACATTGCTAATCGGTCACTACATTCTTCCTAAATCCATCCCAGATCCCAGAGTCTCACTGAGACTCAGGGTTGCTGGGTTGTACCACTCCAGGAGGCACCAGTTGTATTATACTCTATGGGAATGTACCCCTGCTGTCATAAAATGGGGTAGCCCTGCCATTGTGCATAGAACATAGTAGACACAAAATACAAATTCATTGAATGAACCAGATATGACCTCTGAATCCTTCTCAACATAACACTTCAAACAGCCACTACAAATTGATTGGATTTGGCATGCAAGTTGAACCTATTTGCTATTCCTGCTTTAAGGAAACACAGTAAGAGCCTGCCAACATGAAACATATTTAATCATCTTTGCACAAGTGTGTGTTGGGTACATGCATAATGTGTATGCAAATACAGTTTGCTTAGAACATGCAACTCTCTCCTCTCCCTCCCTCCTACTCCATCCCTAAATATACAATTTCATAAAAACCACACCTGCGACTGCTTATTGGAATGGGAAGGGCTCCAACTTATGTTCTCAAATTTATAACACTTGCCTGTGGATTTCTAAACCGCAGTTCCTGTGATAAACTACAGTGCCTGGCAGAAAGGTGCAAAATATTTATATCTGGGCCTAACGAAGTTTTCCTTGGCTTCCCAACCCGGGTTGATTATACCCATGTTTGTGGACATTGCTCTTTTCTTTCTCCCTCACCATTTGGCTTCATACCTGTCCCTTCCACTGCTCCCATCGCATTAGACAAAGAGAAGAATCAGGCACGTTCGGTACCAAAGAGGTCACCGGCAAATTCCAAAATTTGTTAAAATTTTTGTAGAAATCAGTTGAGAAAGTAACAGGAAAGAGAGGCAGAATGAGCACGTGTTGTATTCATCTCCCAGGTTTGCAGCGTTGCTCAGCTTCATGATGAAATGGGAGATGTACTATTTCACTGGCCATGAAATAGAAAGTTTCAAAATCCTGTTGTAAAGACAATTTCAAAATAGACACTTCTCAATCCCATTCCCCATTTACCGTTTTTGAAAAATAGCATTAGTTTACAAATGTCCTGTTCCTAATCAGTCACACGGGAAACCATCCTGCCTTCACATTTATCCTTTTCCCTTGTACTCCCCTCAGAAACCATTTAGGGGAAAAAGGTCTTAAAACAATTCCATTCCATTACTTTCAGAAGCTTATACTGAGTTTACAGTTTTGACAGTGTAATTGTATGTCCGTGAGCCTATGGCCCCTTTTGCTAAAGAGCAGAAGGAAAAATCTTATCTTGACCAAAAAGTAAACAATATCAGGCAATAGTAGAAGGAAAGATAAATATTTGGGATAGATAAAAGTTGGTTTGATTCAGCTAGGACCATAGCTTTGGGTTATTAAAAGAGCCTCAAGTGGATAAAATTTGGCCCTAAATTTTGTAGTGAGGTTAGCACTACCCTATGGGAAATGCAAAACACTTTTTGCTTATTCTAGTTTTGGAAAATGTCATAGGAAACACATTTAAAGTCCATTAAATGTGATTGGAGTTGACAAGATTCCTTCTGGTGAAAGGCTGGGTAAAGCAAGAACTAAAAGTTTCCCATCAGCTCAGACAACCTTAGCTAGTGGTTGATAATATGTGTTAAATTAGTCAAAATGGAGACAAAACTAGTGACCCCCTAGAGAGCCAAAATAGCTCCTTAATGAAAGAAATGGAGTTTAAAAATTAGAATATTGGCTGATGTACATTTTGGAGATGATAAATTTGCAAAATCCCCTTATGTCGTTATTAGTTGAAGTTGAAATTGCCAAATGGGCCCCTGGAGGTGCGATAGGAAGGCGCATGTTGGAAGACCTGAAATCTTGCTCCCTCTCTGAAGGAAGGGTGGCTCGAGCCATGTGCAGCATGAGCTGGAGGCTGGATAGGGTCGAGTAAACTTTGGGTTGGTTTTCTCACAGTTTTTGTTAATGCGTGTTGAGTGTTGTCTTTCTTTCTCTCCAATTTTCAGACACGGGGCCCTTGGGAGCAGTAATCCTCCAGCCAGGCTTTCTGAGAAGGTTCACATCCAAGTAAAACATGAATTTTCTGAGCCAATTTGATAGGCAATTGGTCTGAACAGAGCTCTTGTTTTGCCAACAGATAGAAATGAAGCTGGGAGTATTACAATACCCAGGGCAGGGAGAGGATTAAAGCTGTGACAGAGACTGAGGCAGGCAGCTTCACATAAGCAGAGGGTAGGGAGGTGTGAGGATGGGAAACCACCTTCCCGGGAGTTGATAGGTGGCTGATGGCGGCTCTTTCATTACAACCTCACCACCAATCATTAAAGGATTTAGGAATTATAGCAAAGTGGTACTTTTATCCGTGAGATTTAGGCACTTCTCCACATCATCTCTTCTGTACCCCCAGCACCTAGAACATACAGCAGGCTCTCAATACTGGGTACTATTGAGTGTTGGAAAGAGCACAGGTATGGTTTAGCACAGCCCCTCCATCACCATTTATAAGCTGAGAGGCCCTGGGTCCATTACTTAATTTCACAAAATGTTTTTCAATTTTTTCTTCTGTAAAATGGAATTATCGTTTCTACCTAGTAGGGCTGTTTGGAGGATTAAACAACACAAAGAAAGTAAAATGCCTATCACAGTCACTCAATAAGTATTTCTTATTTTAATGATTACAAATTAAATAAATGATTGATAATCATCAAAATGCATCTGTATAATGTGCTAGGTGCTGTCCTAAGTGGCTAGAGGTTGATACTATTGCTATCCTCACTTAATAGATGGAAAATACAGTTTTAGAGATGAAAAGTAATCTAGAGGGAATGGCACCTGGGACCTGTGGCTGAGAAGAGGCCCTAGGAATTCTGTGGCTGCCAGAAGTGAGACCTAGGAGTGGACACGGGCTATTGGGCTTCCTCCTTGACCGGATCCAGGCCCTCCTTGCATCTTGGACAGTCCGTCTCACAGAACTTGGGACTGTGCAGAGTGAGAATCCAATGAGCTGCCTGAAGCTGGTGCTCACCAAGAATTTATGGAAGTTTTTATTGCTATTTCCAACTGAGAACTTTTCTTCAATCATTTATGGAAAACATAAAAGCCAGTGGGAATCAACTAGGATAAAACAAGGTCAGAACCACTCTTCCAGATGCTGAGCACAGCTGGTTTTTGCTTAAGCAGTGGGAGCAAGAAAGAAGGATATCCATTGGCTATTTGGGTCAGAAACAGCACCTTAAAATATCTCCTCCATAATTCATCTCGTCCCAAATAGAATGTGGGGTCAAATTGCAGACCCTAAATCTTTTCATCCCTTCTCCTCCTCCTTCTCTTCTTCTTCCTTTTTCTTCTTCTTTTTCTTATCTCATGGGATTGGTATGAAAAATAATAAGGATTTTATTCCACAAAGGAAAAAAAATACCTCTCTGGGGTGGTAGATATCACAATTCCAGAAACAAGCTGGAATGCACCAAGAGCTCCCTTATATGCCTAAATGCAGGCTGCTCTTCCTCTGCCTCTGTTTTACAGCTGGGGGAGCCATTGCCCTGGGAACAAAGAGGAAAATAGGAACAATGCTAATTTTAATATTCATGACTCATGAGCAGTCTGAAAATTTTTTAAATAAGTTCACGGTTGTCCTTGGAACTTTTAATACTCCTTTTACCCAAGGAGCTTTGGAGGGGTTTGAGAAGAGCCAACCAGCCAAGATCACCCTTCCCACTCCATGACCTGTAGATAGCACCCTGCCTGGGAACTCGACAGAGAGAAAGCATCTGTCCATCCCATACTGGCTATCTCCAGGAGTCCAGAAGAGCATGACTCTTGGTGCCTGGAACAGATCTAAGGCTGCCAGTAATCCATGTGTAACTGTAGAAAGGAACAATGGTGGGGGTTAATACCAGATTGGCACATTCACATATTTGGCATTCTCATACGCCATTCATAACACAAATCCACCAATCCTCCTTTTGGGGATACACCCTGGAATGGCTGGAAGAGACAGACTGGGGCCCACTGCTCTGAAGCCTTGTATGGTGGTGGTGTGCCTGGGAGGAGGTAGCAGGCACCATCTTCCTGATAGGAAGCCACCTGGACTGATCCCAGGGTCCCTGCCTCCTGAAAGCAGGGGAGAAAACCTGGGTTTGTACTCTGATTGTCAGTGTGCCTAAGAGTCTAGAAGAGATTTCAGTGAGAGGGAAGAATGATTATTTAAATGATATAAGCATTTGCTTTTAAAGTTGGAGAGAAGGAAAGCGTGGAATTTAAAATGCCCTTGAGTCTGCCCATAGGAAAGAATTTAGGGAGTGACACTGAGGAGAAAGGAAGGCTTTTAGAGGGGGACCAAAGACTATTAGGGTTCTTTTTGGGAATGGTAATGAGCTATCGAAAAAGTGATGCCTGAGAAGAAAAAGCAAGAGGGGAGCAGTCTGTGATAGAAAGGTAAATGAGTCATTTGATGAGTAGAGTGCATCTCAATCTTCAGTGTGCATTAGAGTCGGGGAGGCAGGAAGGTGACTATAAAGTGCCTTTCCCTAGGACCTCTTGAGGCTCCAATGCAATGGGTCTGGGCCATGGTTTGATCACGACATGGGCACTCTGCAAAGCACGCCTTGAAGTACACTAAATGGGATAGCTAAAGACAGGGCGTAGAATCAAGAAACCCAGGAAAATTCCTAGTAGGTGCCTAGAATGAGTGGAGGGAGATGGTTGAAAGAGCAGCTGCCGAGGTGGTAGGTCCCTGTCTCATAAGGACAGGTTGCAGCGTACAGGAGAGGCTGAAGAGTCCCAGGGTGGACTGAGGACAGTGTGGAATGCCTGGGAGGCTGGGGTGTGGAATGCATGAGAAAGTTGCTTCAGGACTCCCTGCTCCCCCAGGGTGCAGATCATTTAATGGTCTGCAAATGATTTAACATCCCCCCAGTCAGGGTTCCCAGGATAAATTGTCTCCATTCCCACCATAGAGGAGCTGTGCTGTCCAACAGCTAGCAGGCGAGAAGCCACTGTGCTGGGTGGGGTGCTTTGGCCAGAATGTTGCTGGAAGTGGCACTGTAGCAATTACTGCTTAAGAACTAACTGTAATTATTAATTATGACCCTAACAACAGTTGAGGTCCTGCATAATTCTTTCTGTGGGCTGCCTTTTGCCTGCGGAGCCCAATTTCTCAAATGTCTCATTAGTCTTAAAATAGTTTTTTTCTATATATAATTTTTTCTTCCAAAGTCAGTTGTATATATAAAAAAGGATTATAGTTGTATAAAAACAGGATCTATAGAAATACATTTATTTTTAGCCAAGAGGCGGCAATACTCAAGCTTTCCTTCTCAGCGCAGGGTTTATTTCTCTTTGTCTATTTAAATATTCAGATCTATTACTATATTGAACTGACATTTGGTTTATTCTGGTAGAAGTAGCTAAATAAGGGTACACACTTAGAAACTCATAACTTCATATGTTTAAGTGCTGGAATAAGGTGTAAGTTAAAATTGGGCTTTTTGATTTTCACTGTAGATAAGAGTTCAGAAATACTGTCATAGTTAAAAAAAAATCAAAATGTTTCAACTCCGGGAGAAAATGAAACTCTGTGCTACAATAGATGGTGCTTGTGATTTTATTTAACAGTTTAATCTTTGCATACAAACAAAACCACCTGAACAGAAGCTGGTTTCTTAAAAACAAGAGCAGCGATATGATAATAAATGCCCTGAACACATCTCTGCTCATCCTATGGAATCTCTTTCTGAATTCTCATGTAGCTTTCCCTAATATGGAGCAGGGGGCTTTAAGTCACACTGCCATTCCCAACTGCTGTGCCTAAATTGCTTCTAGAAGCACCGAGCCCCTCCGATGCTGATGCAGATTTAGCTTTGGGCTGGAGAGAATGTGGGGAGAAGTCATTTGCATTAAAAAACACTAGCTGTCTATTCCCATTAGAAAAAACACTCGGTGTTTTAGTGCAAATTATTTTAAAAGGGCAGATAACTTATGGATGCAGAAAGGGTAATCCACAAAGATGTATGCAATTTTGTTCAGTTGATGTCCTCAGGGCGAAAACATCAAGGATAACAAGTGTACTAAATACAAACAGACACAATCATAAAATATGACACCCATGATTAAGATACCCTTTTCAAGGGTCCTTCGCACTTAGGAGGGAAGCTGCCTTGTTAATATCAGGGCCCGTTATTTCCTACGATTCAGAGGCAGGTTGAAACAATGATCTTTCTTGACTGTATTCTTAAAAGGTTGTGAAATTCTGGGGCTTTAATCAGACTAGCCTGGAATCACAGCGCTGGGTCAGATTGGGGATTAGTGTTAAGGGTTATGAGCTCAGTCTTCGGAGCTGGACAGATCTGGTTTTGAATCCCAGCTCTGACACTTAGATATCATCTTCTCTGAAGTCTAGGGGTCTTCATCTGCAAATGAGAAATTGAGGTTGTTGAGAGGATTAAACACAACAAAACAAAACCAAAAACCCAGATGTAAGGTGCTTAGTGTAGTGCCTGGCATAGAAAAAAAAAAGAGTGTGTTTGTTTCCTTCCTGAGTGCCTGATTACAGAAAAGATGGGAGAATTTTTTAACTGCACTATTCACTGATATATGAAGGAAAGAGATTTTTATGGTTGAAGAAAAATTGCACCAAGATCTTGGTAATTTTAGGTAGTAAGAGGAAAATGGAAAAGCGTAACTATCTGCGTTTGTGGAAGGCACTGATACAATAACTGTTCATAGCCAACACTTAGGTATATCTCTTTCATTTATCTGAGAGTCAGTTAACAGTTCTTGAGCATTTGCTTGGTGCCAAGTGCCCCTTAAGTGCTTTATATGTGTTGTTTCATTTAATCTTTAAAACATCATCATGAGTAGGCCCTAATACTGTTACAGGAGGTAGCCAGTCAGGCATGAGCAGGGCAGGAGAGGGCTTCCCTGCCCCCCACCAAAAATGTCACGCGACCATCAGGTGATGGTCAGGCGGTTGTTAACTGTCTCTCTCAAATAATAATTGTTCGCAGCCAGCACCAGGGAAAAGGCAGTCTCCCAATAAACACAAACACCTGAAACTGGCGATCAGCAGCTTCCCGATAAGATGCCAGGAGTTGGGTGAGTGGGCTCAAGCATGTGCATTAAGAGGCAAAATGGCAGCGCTTAACTGGTATATGACCTCCTAGGTACATTCGACTAGTAAGAGATGAGTGCTTCAAGTAAACATGCGTGCAACTCCAGTAAACACACTGCACATGCTCCCCTCACAAGTGCTGAGAGGCCACTGTGATTCTTCCCACCCCAGGGGAAGAATCAGGAGAGAAGGACACAAGACCCCGGAAGCATGCCAACATGGAAAACTCTAAGTCCAAAGATCAAACCATGCACCTGATCTCTCATTGCCCACTTGGGCCTCTTCCAAGTGTACTTTATTTCCTTTTGTTTCTGCTCTAGGCTTTTTAATAAACTTCCACTTCTGCTCTAAAACTTAACCTCAGTCTCTCCTTCTGGCCCTCAGTTGAATTCTTTCTTCTGAGGAGGCAAGAATTGAGATGCTGCAGATTCGTACAGATTCGCAGCTGCACTAACGATACTATCCCCATTCCACAGGGCAAGAAACATAGGAACAAAGAAGCTAAGTATTGATAATTTGTCCAAAGTCACAAAGCTAGTAAGAAGTGGAAACCGTATTTAAATTCAGCCACTTATTCCAGAGTATACTTTTTTTTTCCAGTTTTTCTTCTTTTTTACTTTTTCTTTCAGCTTTCCAAGGTTGAACCGAGTCTACTTTCTTAACCACTATATTGTGTGTTTTATTTATTTTTATATCTCTCACAGCATCATAAATAGTGCTTTGCACCTAGAAGACACTGAATATTTATCCAATGATTTTTTTAAAGAATGCAAGCCTTTGCTGTGAATGTGAGGGAGAAGGAAAGGGTTAAAGTGTTCCATCATATTTTAGGACAATAAAGTCCAGTAGATAGATGGCATCTTACCAAAGAACAATGGCATAAAACTATTTATGGAGCCCTGTAGGCAGTGAGCAAGTGACTGAACATGGTTTAAGTCCTAAATTTGGAACCAGAAGAATACCAATAGCAAATGCATGCTGGTTAATTATTTCCCTCTACACAATACCTACAAAATCACCTAGAACATTAAGACCAGTGTGATCACTAAACTTTTGTGAAATTATCATGATCTAGTGGAAAGGCCACAGGGTTGGGTCTGACTAGACCTAAATAAAACATCAAATTCCACCTCTTCCAAGCTGTGTGACTTTGGGTACATTATTCAGCATCTTTGAGCCCTAGTATGCCCAATTTGAAAGGAAGGGGGTGTGTAACAAAAATACTAACTCCCAGCTTCCCGACATGAGATAAAGTATATGAAACTGTTGTGTTAATAATGAAACACTGGAGAAATATGCATTCTTAAGTAACATTAGCTTTTACAACAGAAAACCCCCACGTATCTACAGTGTGATGCAATAGACATTTTCTTTTTTTTTTCTTTTCTCAGAATGGGTCTTCCTAACTGGCAGGTAGCTCCAGTCTCTGTGGTAATTTAGAGACTGAAGCCCCTTTCATCTGTGGCTCCTCCACCTCCACAGGTTTGCTGTGGAAGGGGAAGAAGTGTGGAAAACTCCTGTAGGGTGTTTCTGTGGACCAGAAAGTGGCTCAGTCCCATGGCCACCACCACGTGCAAGGGATGCTGGGAAATGCCATCTAGGGATGTCTTCAGGCATAAAAGGAAATGGTTTTGGCCACTGACTGGCATTTCCAACTCCCAGTTTTTCACCAGGCTGTTGTAAGATTAAATGAGTGAAAGCAGAGGAGACGGCTCTGTTAATCATAAAACACTATGATATTATAGCCAATTCCTAATGTAGATGCCCAAACATAGGAATATTCCGAACAACAGAAATGTAAAGCTCTCATCCATTTGTTTTCTTAAATGCCAATTCCAAGAACAGTTTGCCAAGGCACATGGTGCCTGGTGATGATCCCAACAGGTGAGCAGGCTGATGGCAATTCAGTGTGGTCAGGTAGAGTGGTTGTGGTCACACATGACTCCATTAGAGGCTGTTCGGTCTTGTGAAAGACTTGCAAACTCACAGGACGTTGGTCATTGACTACTGTGCAATAGACTCATCAGATAAAAAGAGCTGAATAGGAAATTTGGAAAGAAAGGCATAGCAAGGGCCAAAAATGATACACATGGATCTTTGTGAAAGAGCTATCATGTCCTCTTCCCTTTCTATCTGAATGCACTAACAACTTCTGAGGATAAGTGAATTTGCCATTCCTCCCTGTGCCATCAAGAAGGATTTCTCAGTGAAGAGCAATTTCATAGATTTTTCATTATAACATGATTTTTTTGTTTGGGTCGTCTTTAAGGAAGTGGGATGTGCACTGAGTATCCCAATTTTCCAGGAAAGAACTGATAAGTGACATGTATTCATTTGTTTCCACCACTAAATGCTTTGCATTTTATTTGTAATATATTATTTTTGTTTTAAGGTAAATCCAGATGTATTCAGGGGATACAGAATGATTTTTAATACTTTTTTGGTGGATTCCAATGATATATAATGTGTATATTATATAAAGGATTTTCTAACGCATACTTTTTTTAACTCCTTTATTTCTTACCATTCTTTATGTCACATATTATGTGCCATTCTTTACCTGGTAGAACACCTTTTGTTCAATTATTATACTCTTTGGAGTCAATAGATCTAAATTCTGAAAATAAAGTTAAGCAAAAATGGGTTATCAGGCCTTCTCTGATTACTTGATCTAATACAGTGCATCATCTTGACATTCTACTTGGGTTGCCTTATTTTTCTTCTTGGCCTAGTATATATTTATGTATTTATTGCTGGGCTCTACCTACTAAAACATAAGCTCCATGAGGGTAGGGATTTTGGATGTCTTTGCTCCCTGCTGTATGCCTGGGCCATGGAATAGTGCCTGGTACCTAATGGATGTTCAGTGATATTGGCTAAATACATGCAAACATGAAAATTAGGTCTTGAATATCCTGGATCAATGATCTACTGTATTAATTTTCCCCTCGATCTCAGGACTTTATCCCTCTAAAGCAGCATCTGAGAAAAACCGCTTATCTCTGCCCAGCCACCTCCATTTATGTTTGAGTGAAGCTCATGATGTCTGCATCTCCTGGCATAGAAGGGGAGCTACTCTCTGGTGTTGCTCCCCAGACCCAGGCTATTTAAGAGCCATGCTGTCTTTCCACATGGCTGGGATAGAATGAGGCATGGGAAGTTACAGCGACAAGGATGAACTTCCAAGGATGAATAATGCTCACAGGAAAAGAGCACCGTGGTCTTGGGTAGAGAGTGGGGAAAGTTGGGAGAAGGATTTAAGGAATGGTCAGTGCTTTACAGTTATTTAAAGTTTTTCCTTTTATTATCAAGAAAGAATAAATAGATTTATAAATACACATATAGATAGTAGAGCAGGATAAAAATGTTCCATTTCTTAAAAGAGTTACTAATAATTTTTTTGGAGAAGTAACTGCCTTTGGGAATGTCTGCTTGGGGCAGGTGAGACTTCGTAGACATGGACAGATGACAAGGATTAAGGAAGAGAGTTCACTGCTTTGAGGGAAGAACTGGGTGAAGAGGAGAGAGAAGAAAAACTCAGTGAGATGGCTGGACTAGGAGAGTGAGGGCCAGGAAGGCCCCATGGAGGTTGTAGCCACCAGCCTTCAAGATGGCCCTGTTTCCTGGTATTCACACAACGTAACTCTCTTCCACGTTGTGCCAGGGCTGGTTGGTGTGGCCAATTAGAATATGACAGGAATGGCTGTATGTCACTTTCAAGATTAGGTTATAAAAGAGTATGGCTTCTTCTTGGGATCACTCTCTCTTTCTGTGAGCAACTATGGAGAAGCTCATGTGTCAAGGAGCTGAAGACTCTGGACAACAGCCAATAAGGAGCTGAATTCTGTCAGCAACTACCTGAGTGATCTTGCAAGGAACTCCACTGGCGCTGGGTGAGTCTCGAGGTGACTGCAGCCCCATGAGAGCCCCTGAGCCAAAAGTATCCCTCAGGTAACACTTTAATACATTACCAACTCTTTAAAGTTGGTAATGTTGGGGGGTAATTTGTTATGCAGCAATAGCTAATGAATACAGTGGTAGAGGAGACAAACAGCATATTCTTCACAGTGACGTCTGTTGTTTTATGGAGGGTTCTGAGTGGAAAATGGACTCTGATCCTGTCTTAGTCCAATCAGGCTGCAGTAACAAAATACCATATACTTGGTAGTGGATATAGTTTGAATATATGTCCCCACTAAAACTTGTGTTGAAACGTAATCCCTGATGTTGGAGGTGGGGCCTGGTAGGAGGTGATTGGTCATAGGGGCAGATCCCTCATGGCTTGGTGCCATCCTCATGATAGTGAGTGAGTTCTTGCAAGATCTGGTCATTTAAAAGTGTGTAGCCCTTCTCCTTCTCCCCCGACCCTCTCTCTCTCTTGCTCCTTCTTTGGCCACGTGATATGTTGGCTCCCTCTTTGCCTTCTGCATGATTGAAGTCTTCCTGAGGCCTCCCCAGAAACTGGGCAGATGCCAGCGCCATGCTTCTTGTACAGCCTGCAGAGCCATGAGCCAGTTAAACCTCTTTTCTTTACAAATTACCTAGTCTCAGGGATTTCTTTATAGCAATGCAAGAATGGCCTAATACAGTAGCTTATAAACAACAGAAATGTATTTCTTACCATTCTGGCTGAGAAGTCCAAGATTAAGGTACTGGCAGATTCAATATCTGGAGAAGGCCTATTTTATGGTTCATACATGGCACTTTCTTGCCATGTGCTCACATGGTGGAAGGGGCAAGGAGTGTCTTTCAGGCCTCTTTTATAAGGGCACTAATCCCATTTATGAAGGTCTTGCCATTATGACCTAACAATCCCATAGTCCCTACCTCCTAATACCCTCACCTTGGGGGTTAGGATTTCAACCCATGAATTTTGGGAGAACATAAACATCCAGACCATAGCTGATCCACATCTATCTTTAGACTCTGGGACACACTTTGTGTACCTGGGCAGCAAAGAAACCAGGAGAGGGAGACTTGAGTACCTTGAAGGACTTGGGGCTTTGAATTTTCCTCTGAGATGATTTAGATGGGCCTGAGTTGAGCTGAGGATAGTCTTCTTGAAACAGACACAATCACCAAAAACTCTGGCTTAAATTGGCAACGTATCACAGTGTAAGGTGTAAGGTGGTAAGTAAGGAGCATCTTTCTTGCAACCAACAGAAAACATGCTCAGACTGACTTATGCACAACAGGGCTTTAATTGCCTGCTATAACTGAAAGGGCCAGAGATGGATTGGCTTCAGGAGGGGTTGGATCCAGTGGCTCCACAATATCCCCTGGTTTGGCTCCACCTGCCTCTCTGGCCTCAGAGTCAACATCACCCCCAAGCCTGGCTTCTGACATGATCACAAGATGGCTACCAGCCACGTAGGGGGCTGTGCATAGGATGGCAGCCTGCTTGTTCATGTCCAGCCGGCATGGACAGCTTTACTCTTCTGACCTGCAAAATGAAGCCACATGCTTCACGTTGGCAAGACAAGCTGAGGTCATGAGTTCAATTCTGGACCTGTGTTCTTCCGTCTGGCCGGTGTCTTCTCCCTATCTCCCTGGGCAAGGGGGCTGGGTTTTGCAGGTGGATTAGTCCTGGAGCTGGAGGTGGGGTTCATAATGGAGCCATTGTGGAAGGAAGGCTGGAACTGAGGTCCAGAGAGATTCAGGGGCTTGCCCAAGGCCAAACAGTGAGAAAGGTGAGAACTAGGTCTTGATGCAGAGTCTGTCTGGCCCCCAACTCCATGCTTTCCTCCTCTTGCCACATGGCTGTCACCCACTCAGTGTTCAGAAACAAAAACATGATCCCCTCCCATATGTCTGGCACTGTGCTTTTTTCTGTGTTCATGCATTCATTTTTCACACCAGTCCTGTGCAGTGGGTATTGATATTATTATTCCCATGTTGCTGATGAAGCAATGGGATCTCAGGATGTGCAATCATCTCACAGGAAACTGGCAGAGACCAGAGGAGTCCTCTGAACAGGCAGCTGAGTGGGAATCTCTGTGGGATGCTGTGGGGCCCCTTGCTGAGAGGGGCTCTGAGCTGTGGGGCGTGGGGTGTCAGGCATGAAGTCAGGTGGCAGGAGCAGCATTCCAGTTCGAATTTTCAAGCATTTTGGAAATTTTGGAAGCCATCCTTCAGCTCAGAGCATTTCTCAGTCTTGATCATCTCCCATTAGCCCTTACCATCGCCGCTCCAGTGCCCCTCCACCCCACACACGCACAGACACACAGACAAAAAGACACACACACATATACAGATACGCAGACACACAGACATGCAGAAACACATAGACACGCAGAAACACAGACACACAGATACACACACACATATACACAGAGGGAAACACATAGACACACATACATACAGACTCACATACACAGAAAGACACACATAGACATACATGCAAACATGCACAGACACACATACAGATTCATATACACACAGACACACGTGCACGCGTATGCGCACACACTGTCCTTCCTTCTCTTCAGCTCACACCAGCCTCCTGATTCCTCACTCACCCAGCCTCTGGTTTCTTTCCAGGGTTTTGTCTCTTGCCTGGAGTGAACAGCCTTGCAGCTTGTTCCCTGCCCTCCTGCCCCAGAAACAAGCACCCCCTCCTTCTGAACGTTTTTCTGAGCACTTTATCATTAGTGATAATGAGACACATTCTAGAAAGTTCCTGTTTCACAGGGATGGCATGCAGAAAGCCAGCACTTGAGAAGAACATGTAACTTAGCAAGGCTCCCTCATCTTTCCCCATGATGACGGAGCCCCTGGGGGTCTGAGTGGTGAGAAGAGAAGCAGGGCCTGAGTGCTGCGTGGGAGCCTCACACAGGGAGAGGGCTCAGGTCCTCTGGAGTGCTGTGGCGTTGCTCTTCTCTCTTTTCCTTCTTGTCCCATGGCACTGTCAGGATCCTTCTGGGCTCCTATTAGCTCAAGGATTGAATGAGGCAGGTGCTGGTGGACGGGAAGACTCCAAGGAATGAACATTGTGAGGATAAGATGAGAAGATGAAGGAAGCCCACAGGGGCAGGATGGGATTTCCCGAGAAACAGCTCTGTACCTGCCTCATTTATGTTTTATACGTAAAGGACGCTCAGATACAAAGAATGTCCTTGTTTTAGCCTGTCTGTCCACATGGCAAATCATTACACACCAACTCCTCACTCTCCGATGCTGCTGTAAACTGCCTGCACTTGCCACCTCTTCGTCTGCGGCCCGGCTCATGAGCCTTCTTCCTGGTCACTTGGTTTCTTGCCTACTGTGGGGTGGAAGGAGGCCACAGGCCCTGGAATCAGGAGAACTTGCTGTAGTTGTCAGCTCTCCTGCTTAAGGAAGGCACTTTACCTCCCAGGGCCTCAGTTTCCACTTTTGTAAAACTAAGATAATGCTATGTTGCCTGGTTGTGTTGAAAATGAAAGGGGGTGACATGTGTAAAATAAATAGTGGAGAGTGGAAATTCTTGCCCCTTGTGAAATGTTGTCATTACAAACACATGGAGTAATACCAAAGTAACTAGCAAGTTGCAGGAAGAGAGAGGCTGCTAAAATTGCACATACACAGTGCATTTTTGGGTGAATTTAAGTAATTCCTAATTTCCTTGTGCACTTCAGCTGCTGAGTACCTGGATCTGTCATATAGGCATAGAAAGGCTACAAGTCCTGGTATTTTCTTCAGGTGATGGGAACAAAATTGGCTCTAGCCACCTTGATGCCCATGTTCAAATTGGGAGAAAAAATTTTCTCTCTTGGATGTTCAAATCAGAGGGAAGTCCTAGAAGGTGGAAGAGATGTCAGCATCAGGCTGGAAGTGCAACAGTGGATGACAAAGCCCTGCCAATAGGTGGCTGGAGGATACGCTGGCTTTAGCAAAAAACCCTTCTCTACCAGGCCCCAGGAAACCATGGAAGGTGAATCGCAAATAGTAATTATAGGGGGAATGAGAACAAGCATTGGTGTGAATCATCCATGCACCAAGACACTGGCACCCCTCTTTCCTCTCCTCCAAATCTCCTCTCTTCCTGTAGCTGGTTTGAGGACTCCTATGTTGCCTTTGAAACTGTGAAAATTTTCTTGGGTCCATCTCTTTAGTTGCAGTTGCTTCCGTTGCTGCTACTACCTTACTTCTCAACACAGACCTTCCAAGGGATCAGACATTGCTGTTGGCGCACATGTTGACTCTCTGCTCCTATCATAGCCAATGGGAGTGCAAGAACCCAGCAAGTAGCTTCTACAGCCACTGGGTTGGGAGATGGGTATTTTTCACCATATGTATCTTTCTTTACTGAGCTCCTCAAAGGGTAGTCTCACTCTTCCTGCATTAAAAAATGAACAAACAAGAAAAACACAACTGTCCTCTCTCTGGATGAAAGTATCCTTGGCTGACTCAGAGAACAACAAACAGGTCTATCCAATGTCTCACCCCAAAGTGTCCAACTGTCTCAGTCCCCAATGTGTGCTCCAGGATAAAACCATGAATGTCTCCTTCTGTCTGAAATCCATCCAGGGAATTTCCTGGGAATTGGGGGGTAGTTCTTGCCCCTGGCATTTGTTTATGTGCTTGATTCCAGAGTCCCTGGCTCCATCTCCAGTCCCCAGAGTCCTTTTACCTTTCCTCCCAGGAGGCCCAGTGTTTTCATGCAGAAGGAACCCCTGTTTCTGCTCATCAGAGTTAGGCAAGGACAGAATTTTAGAGCTAAAAGAAATCTAATTTTGTTTCTTTACTGTATGCAGAACTAGAGAGGCCATGTAATTTGTCTATAAGTTCACATCTAGTTAGGGGCAGAGCTAGACTCAATTCTTGGTCTTGGAGTATCTAAGTCAGACCTCTTTCCACTGGAGCAGTCACTCATTCCTCAAGCGGCAGTCCCCAAATGGTGATGATCACCTCAGGGAGCTGACAAAGGGGTTCATAGTATCTATGTGTGGTCAGCAAAATGTGGGGCAGTTTTCAAGCAATCAAAAATAGATTGGAAGAGAAGTACATCTACATCCGTAAAATTGAATTTATTGGAGGAAGAGTAATTTACATCTGAAATACAGATTCAAGACTAATCTAATATAGAGCAGACATGGAGAATTAACTCTTCTGACTGTTATTTTTGAGAATACGCATAATTGCTTCCTTTTTCTTGATAACGGATAAGATTATTTTTATTGTTCCTGACAGCTCCAGTATTTTCTTTTCCTTTCTTTTTTTTTGCGACATAGTCTGTGTCACCCAGGCTGGAGTGCAGTGGCAACCTCTGCCTCCCCGGTTCAAGCATTCCTCCCACCTCAGCCTTCCTAGTAGCTGGGACTACAGGCGCGTGCCACCATGCCCAGCTAATTTTTGTGTTTTCATAGAGACAGGGTTTCACCATGTTGGCCAGGCTGGTCTCAAACTCCTGACCTCAGGTGATCCACCCGCCTCGGCCTCCCAAAGTGCTGGGATTAGAGCCATGAGCCACCGCGCCCAGCCAACACCTCCAGTATTTTCAAGACAAAATGTGAAATTTCTTGAAGTTGTCATTCCTCAACTGATTATTTTCTATTTAATCCATTAAGTATATGTCAATAACTTGTGTGTTTTTATAAAACAGTCACACCTATCTCTCGTGTACTTTTTTCTTGTCTTGGGAATAACTAGACTAACCCAAGCAGTCCCAAAGGGGTGCCCTGGTGTACCCCAAGAGATACTGAGATTTTCCAAGAGCAGGGACTCTGTGTAATCTGTCTTTGGCTCCACATTGTCCCTCTCAGTATAAAGTGCTATTTTTTTTGTGGAAGCCCTTTGTTTTCATCCCTTTAGGACTATGGACTACAGAGTATCCATGGAGATACTATCTTTAGATCCTATTTGCATTAATGGGATCCTTTCATTCCAGAGGCTCCTAGTCTCTGGTCACTCAGCACGTAAGCCCTACATAGTGTTTCGTCTGTTGGAGCTCGTGAGCACTCTGCAGGCATCCATGCAGCAGCAGTGACTTCAGGTGTGGGGGACCAGAAATCAAATCGGGCCACGTCATCCATTGTTCTGGACACCCCAGCTTCCTCAGCAGGGTTCAGCTGCTATTTCCTATCTATACTCAGGTACGTACCTGGCCCTGTGTTGATTCAACAGCTATGGGAAATTCAGAAGCCAGGCTTGGTCTAAGGGGTCTATGAGAAGAAGTGACAGAAAGGTCTTGGCCAGGCATCATTGGTTTCCCCTTATCCCTCCTACCTGTCATTTCTGGGTGCCCATTTCCTTGTAGATCTAGAATTCTGGGGCACAGTCACTAAGCAAAAGTCTAGTCTCCTACTCAGACCTTATAGGAGTGGGCACAGTGTTCCCTGAAGCTACCTCCTTTCTCCCCAGGTAGCCGTTTCCACCTTCTTTTCCTTCAGCATCCACGTTATGAGAGAGTCTCTGAAGATCACATTGTGCTAGCCAATGGAGGGATGACTTCTATTTGCAGCTCTAAGGGAGTCAAGGTGAAAATCTGAATAAGTAAAAAAAATCTTATCTTCTTCCTAGATAAACTCTGAGGCAGTTCAGTATTGTGAAACAGTTGGGCACAACTTGGGAGCTGGGAAGACTAGGTTTAAATGTCAGATTTGCCACTTACTCACTGTGTGACCTTGGTTAAGTTTCAAAACCCAGTTTCCTTATCTGAAAAATGGGGGAAATAGTAATGCATACATCATAGGGTTCTTATGAGGAGTAACTGATAAAGCAAAGTGCTTGTCTCAAAAAATATTGGCTACTATTATTGTTAAGCTTTGCAATATGGACTATGACCCAGTTCGACCTCCTTTGTTTTTCAGATGAAAAAACTGGGCCTCAGAAATGTGATGTTCTGTTCAGCTACCACACAGCTATAGATAATGGTATTTAAAATGAGCTTCTTGGCCTCTGAAACTCAGCTCAAGGCTTTTCTACATCATACTTTGAGTACAACTTACAATACACCACCCCACCCCCCCCGAACTTCCCGCCACCAAGCTTGAAAAATAATTAAGTATAAAACATGATGTGTATTTTTTGAAGCATTTCTGGCATATTTATTGCCTACAACTTTGTACTCTATAACACTGGATATGTACAAGTGTGTGCTTAATAATTGTCAGCCAACCGAATGACACTAAAGTTAAAGATGATGATTGACTAGAAGTTAACATTGTGTACAATTTGTTTTCCCAAGAACAGACATAGTTAAGAATAGCAAGTCTCTATGATGTATTTATTTATTTTTACCTTAAATGTTCTGCTATTCCTAAGAACAGCAAAGATTAAGAAAAAAAAAAAGCCAGTATGGTGAAAGTGAAAGTATATCCACTTGCTTGGATATTAGGATTACCCCAGACGATGCAGATAGTCTCGTGGGATTAGAGGTCAGAGAGAAGGCAGATCATATGCAGCAGTTGGACACCATATTGTTGACCACTTGGAATAAAATCCCTTCTGTCTTGCCCTTATACACAAATTTATACCAATTACTCAGGTCCAAAGTTGACTTCCGATTCTAGCCTTAACAGACAAGTGCTGAGCCTATCAAGTTTTATTGCAGTCAATACATCTCCCTTCCAGAAGCAACTGGTCACAGCCATTTCCAACACAAAGCTGCCTGGGCCACCCTTTCTTCTTTTTATAGTTTGTTTCCAGACACTCAGTGACCCATAAAGTTAACTTATAACCAAGTCACAGCCATGACCAGAGCTGTTGTTCTTGTGTCCATCCCTAAAGTTGCCTTTTCCCAGGATGTGCACACTCAGAGGCAATGAATCATACTGTTTGTCCTTTGCGGGGTCATTCCTTTTGGTTCAACCCAGGTCCTGGGTCCTTAACCCAGATTGTTTGCTTTAAACATTCTCCAAACTCTGGGGTTTTTAAGATTTTGTAGTTTGCCCTTATGAACGTGTATATTGCATGAACCCTGTCTTAATGGAGATGTGCCTCCTGCTTGGTGAGCTGGGGTCAAGGCGTGCCGTGGGCTTGAACCATCTGTGCAAACATAACAATGATTGAGTTGATATTTCTATTTTGATGTCCTGGTGGTGTCACTTACAACCTAATTTGTCTTCTCACCCTTCACTCCCTCTGGGGTGAGGACATATATATTGAAGAAAGGGTGATAAAGCAAGTCAGCCTGTAGGCTGAGTAGGAATTGAGTTATTTAAGGAAGCCCATGAGGGCACAGGCTCCCGCAATGCTCATGTGCATGACTGTGATTACTAAGTCAGCCAACCTCTTAATTTTCTGGATTTAGATAGGTTAATAAGATTCCTTGATCAAGCTAACTAGTTATAGAACTAGTTAAAAGCAGGACCAAGGTTGGAACTAATGTCTTCTCATCCCCATTGTGGTGTTTTTCTCATTACACCATACGTGTTCCATCAAAATCTTTTTTCCTCCCTGCGGCAGAGAGATTGGCTTTACAAATAAGGAGGGAGTAATGAAAGATATTTTGGTTTTAGCTTGCGACTATCTCCTATAACATAATTAAATAAATGAAGAAAGAAAACGGGTTAAATCTCATCATAGAAATATACAATGTTAGGAAATTTCAATTTATAGAATTTTAGAAATGGAAGGTACTTTAAAACAATCACCTAGCACAGTGAGTTTCCAACTGTGTTCAGTGAAACCCTAGGGTTCTGCACAGATGCCTCAAGGCCTTTAAAAGGTAGGAGAAGAGAGTATATAAGACTCAGAGCCTTCTCCCTCAGGGCCATTAAAGCAAGTCTGTCTTTATCTGTTTTATATGTTGGGGTTTTATGTTGGATTTTGTTATAAATGGGGAATCACTTCTAAGGAAAATTTGCAAGCTGTAAATCTAGGTCAAACACCTTAATTTACAGATGAGAAAACTGAGGCCTGGAATCTTGAACCTGTGGAGTTGCTAAGTAAGACTCTTTATTCCATTCTAGGGATTAGGAAACGAAGATTCCAAGATTCAGATCTTAAAGTTTTGTAGAAAGTTATGGATTTTGTCAAGTGGCAGAGCCAGGGCTGAAGCTAGCTGTATGGTTTTTTTTCATTCCTAGTGCATGACTTTTCCCAACATATCATGTTATTTAACAACATCCAACATATGGTGATCTTACTGCTCCATGATCAAAGAAGTCAGAGAGAATGAAGGTCCTAGAGGCAGGAGTTTGAGGGAGCCCATTAACACAGAATAGTCAACTAGTGTGGGGGAGGTGACTATGGAAACAGGGTGATTTATTTTCATTTCCTTTCTTCACGGTTCCATTTCATTCTGCAAATTCCCTGCTGCAATGCTGTATCCCCAGTATCTAAGCCCAGGCCTGGCAATTAGAGCACAATACATATTTGTGGATTCAGACTTTCACATGCACGTCCTCATGACATCCTTCAAACAGTGTCATGAGTTCCTTGGTCAGGAACTCAAGAGTATGGTACATTTAAAAATCAAATACTATATCAAATTTGTAGATGCATAACCATTAAGGTAGTATATTTCAACACTGGTAGGTGCACAAAGCCTGCTCTCTAAAAGAAGCAAGTGGCCGGGTGCGGTGGCTCATGCCTCTAATCTAGCACTTTGGGAGGCTGAGGCGGGTAGATTACTGGAGATCCAAGTTCAAGACCAGCTTGGCCAACATGGTGAAAGTTCGTCTCTACTAAAAATACAAAATTAGCCAGGCATGCTGGTGGGCACCTGTAATCCCAGTTACTCGGGAGGCTGAGGCAGGAGAAGCACTTGAACCTGGGAGGCGGCGGTTGCAGTAGGCCAAGATTGCACCATTGCACTCCAACCTGGGCAAAAAGAGCGAAACTCCATCTCAAAAAAAAAAAAAAGGAAGTAAGGGGAGTAAGTAACTCAGCTGGCAGGGTCTGACTCAGAGTGGATCACTTTCTCTGAGCTGCCCTGGCACAGCCCAATTGTACCTATGTCTCAGGCATGGTCCGCAGTGTCAGCGGACACACTGATCCTGGTGGAGGGATCAGTGCAAGGCATCGTGCAAGGCATTCCCCTAAGCCACCGGACAGGTGTTCAACTGCCCTCTGGGTAGCCTGACCCTGAATGAGTTTAAATAGAAACAAAACCTAGGATCAGAAGGTTCTTATATTGTACTTAAAGTGGTTAGCATTTGTAGTAGGTTATCAAAGAATATTGTACAACATCTTTCCCTAGGGAACTTTAAGAATAGGATGGCTAGATCCTGCAGTCTGAGATATTTTTGTCTCTATAATAACACCTTACCACGGTATCACAGCTTATACTACATGCCTCGAGGCCAGGCATGGATTAGATACCCTTCTGAGGCCATCTGCTCCCTGGATTTGTTTCAGAGGAAGGAAACACGAGGTGGAAAGAGAGAGATAGAGAGCTAGAGAGAGAGGAGAGAAAGAGAGACCGATCCACGGACCCTATTAACAGGGTGAAATCTGCCCAAACTAGGAAGCCAGAAGAATAAGACCCTGATGGAAACCACGCTTGCCTGTCAGTCCTGATTTTGCCCCAGTCCTTCAATACGCCTCTCAGAGTTTCTGCTACGGTCTTCTGTGCATTCAGGGATAGGCTGGTTTACGTCAACATGGTGGGTTTACTGTAAAAGTCATTATTGGTACTTTTGGATGCGGCTTTTCTATTTAAAATAATTAAAACCAACGAAGCTTTTTCTTTCTGATCCAATTCCTGGCTGTCCTCTGCTTTGGTGTCTTCGGGCCAACCCTGGGCTCTGGGAAGCTCTAAGGATGGAGCCTGTCTCCTCCACCAGCTACATGCAGGGCAAGAGGGCCAATGCGCACCCCGCCACGGCCAGGAGCCTCATTATTCTTTTTGTTTTAATTCCCCTATGTGGATCCAAATGGCAGTCCCAGGCCCATGGATTTGGCAAAGCAACAAGTGGCCGGAGCAGGGACAAACCGGGCTCCCGGCGTCGCTCCCCGCCTGCTTCCTACCAGCGCCGCCGCCCACTGCCCCGTACAGGGGTCACAGCCGTGGAGCGTGGGAATGGAACAGTCCCATTTTACAGCTCTCGTTCATTCCGCCTGCAGCAGGCGGCTCCTGACAGGGAAGAGCAACCTTTCTGGACTTCCCCACCCGCAGTCCCACCGAGCCCGTGGCGCGCCCACGCCTCCTCCCGGGCCCCTTTCCTCCCGCGCGCGGCGGGCGCACGCACCACCTGACTCGCGTTCTCATTGGCTGCTGACTGTTGCTAACCCACGTGACCGGAGCCGCGCGCCCCGCCCCCGCGGGCTCCCGCTCGGCCGGCGCCGGGCTCCGAGCCGCGGGTCGCTCGCCTCTCCGGCTTCGCCCCGCCGCGCCGCTGCCGCCGATGCCCACAAGGTGGCAGTGCCGCGCTGCGTGTCCCCTCGCCCGAGTCCGCGCGAGCCGCGCCGGGCGGCCAGTGCTAGCGCAGCCTCTCGCAAAAGTTTCCCTGCTCCGGAACGGACCGGGGCGTCGCACTCTCCGGGCGGGCTGGTGACAGTCCTCCCGTTCTCGGGTTGCCTCCGGGGCGATTTGCACTTCACAGCCCCGCTGGCGTCTCCTGGCGTCCCGAACTTGTGGCCTGTCACTGCTGCAAGTCGATGTTTTCAGGAGTGTTTTGTTTTGTTTTGTTTTAGGATCTGTACGCTAATAATTGATCCTAAAGAGGCAGGCAGACATCCCGACAGCGACACCTCGTCTCTCTTCTGGGCGTCCGGCTAAGCTTCCCTCACTGCAGAAGCAACCGACAGCTTCCCTTTGCGCTGGTGCAAAACACAAGCCAGCAGCCCTTCGGAGGGGCCTCCCCGCACGCGCCTCTTGGGATCCTGACTTGCTTAGGAAGAGGAGGGCACGGGGAGCCTCCTGCTCTGCAGCTGTCCCCAGGATGCCCTTAATTCCCGGGACAGGAGAGATAAGCTCGTCTGACCTCAGTTGACCTCGCCGCAGGCGCCAGGCGTCCTCATTTACTGCGAGGCATTGGGGAGTCTACTTTTCTCTCTGCTCCCTGGGATTTTTTTCCTTACGTCACTTTTTTCCTTGTTGGCTTGTAGCTGGTCTGATGTCCCCTTACTGCTATCTAAACCGCCTCCCTCTACTCCCTGCTCCTACCTAGGCACGCGTTTGCCACTCTCCATTTTCCTTTAAAGAAAACGTTCTGAGAGCCCTTTGAACCCAGCTGACCCTGGGAAAGGGCGGGTCCGTGGATGTGAAGGCAAGTCCAGCAACTGGGGCTGCATTTACCTACATGTGAAAAGGAAAGAGAAACACACCTTGCCTGCCCATTGTCTACACCACGAAGCCCGGATTCCATTCCCTGGTAGTCAGGCCTTTCACACTGGGCTGCCCTCCAGGTAATTTCCAAAGATGCCCCCAGCCTACTTCAGCCCCTAACAGGACACTAGGACACTCAAAGGGACTCTTGTGTTCATGACTGCTGGAATTTCTGCTGAGACCCCAACACAGAACAATATATGGGTCAAACAACTCCCACCCCCATTCTCAAGTGAGGTATAGACCCTCTCTGGGGTGTTGTTAAGGGACCAACACCAGCCTCGACTTGGGGTGATACGATAGGAGGCTAAGGATGCAGGAGAGGCCAGCAGTGGGTCTTTCTTTTTACAGAGGTGTCTATATGCTTTGCTTCTCCACCTACCTCAAGATAAATGACTTGGGCTCCAGAGAACTCCCTGAAGAGCTTTAGGTGTCTCCTGGAATTTGGGAGGCGTAAGGACTGATGCGACCTGCAAAGCAGAGGGCTGTTTGCAGTGGCGAGAGAAGGAGGTATTTGGAGCCACCTCTTCTTCCAAGAGTCAGTGAGTCATACATGCACTAAGTCTCCCTAGGGGCAGGGTGGACCCAAGTCCCCCCACAGGGGTGAGGTGAGCAGCACATGCCCAGGACCTGAGGGTGACGAGTGAGTGCCAGCTAATAGGGGCTGCCCATGTCCCGGAGCTGCAGCTAGTGAACTGGCAACAATAGGGGAAGAGGATTGAGAAAACCCACAAAAGCATCCACAGAAAAGCCAGCGTGTGCACATCTGCCACTCCCAAGGGCACCAACCCCTAGATGCAACTGAATCCTCCTTGAAGAGCTTTGTTCTTTGGGCCCTGAGAAACCTGCCATGGTCTGAATGTTGATGTCCCCCCAGAATTTGTTTGTGAACCCTAATACCCAATATGACAGTATTAAGAGGTGGGACTTCTGGAAAGTGATTAAGTCATGAAGGTGGAGCCCTCATGAATGAGATTAGTGCTTTTATAAAAGAGATCGAAGGAAGCTGCCTTGCCTCTTCCACCATGAGAGAACCTGTAGAAGGTGCCATCTGTGAAGAACAGGCCCTCCCCAGAAACTGAATCTGCCAGCACCTTGACCTTGGATTTCCAGCCTCCAGAATCACCCAGTGGTTGGAGAAGGTGGAGGATCCAGGAAGCCGGAACAAACACTGACTGGGTCCCCGTCCCAGCCACATGCTTCTAGACCTAAGCCAGCCTCCAGGTGTTGGAGGGTGGAAAGAAGTACTGATTTGAATGAGATGGTCACATTTCTCAGTTTGATTGGACTATATTTTGTAATAGTTGAAAAATGAGACAGTTTATGAGATTAACCAGGAAAGCTGGTCAATGAGATTTCATTCTGCCATGGGGGATAATATAAAAATACGGATAATAGCAAACATTGACATCACATTTAGTGTCTTACATTTATTAACTTATTAATTAGGTTTGTGTGCTTCACCAACTCTTATAATTCCCACTGCATAATTGAGGAGGCTGAAGGCCAGAGAGGTTAAGAAATTCGTCAAGGTCCACAACTAGTAAATGGCAAAACTGGGATTTGAATCCAGGCTTCAGTGTCTAGTTGTGGAACTAAAATGCTTCCCCATCACTGAATCCTTATTTCCATTCTTAACCAAACCTCGCCTGACTTCAAGCCCTAACTCCACCCTCCCCAGCCCAGAAGCATCCTTGGCTGTGTGAGCTGAAGGAGCCTCCCCTACTGTCCTGTGCTTTCAGGGGTACAGTCGTGGCTGCAGAGTCCTCTTAGACAGTGGGGTCATCTTTTGTGGAATCATGTTCAGAACCTGCAGCACATCTGTTAAATACGTTCGATCCTGGGAACTGCTCTTTTGATGGTGGATAGGATGTTTGGAACCATCCAGACACCACTTGGAGTCCAGTGAAAAAGCCAGCAATCAAGCTTTGAGAAACCATTTTTGGTAAAATGAAGTAGGACGCACTCTAACTGAATGAGACTACTTTTCTTCTATGGCTTAAAAGATGGAACTAAATGTAATTCCCAAAAAAAGTCCCCCAAAAACTGTGTCTTGGCAGCCTTACTGGAAAGCATGTATTCCAAGGGATCTATGCAGGGTAAAACTCATTTGCAAGTATCTGTTCTTTTTATTTTTAATCAATTTTTCTAATCATGCTCATCATTGTACTCAGCTTTCATTTATTTATGTTCTTTCTGTACAACTAGATTATGAAATTGTGAGGAAGGAGACTGTATCTTCTTTTTCTTTTCTTTTTTTTTTTTGAGACAGGGTCTCGCTGTGTCACCCAGGCTGGAGTGCAGTGATGGGATTACAGCTCACTGCAGCCTCGACCTCCTTGACTCGAGCAATTCTCCTGCCTTAGCCTCCCCAGGAGCTGGACTACAGGCATACACCACCACGGCTGGCTAATTTTTGTATTTCTTTGTAGAGATGGGATCTCACCATATTGCCCAGGCTGTTCTTAAACTCCTGGGCTCAAGCAATCCACCTGCCTCAGCCTCCCAAAGTGTGTGGCCTCGACTGTATCTTTTATGTTTCTCATTCCTTTTTACAACTTGGCGACTTGTACATAATAAGTACAAAATAAGTATGTTTTCATTAGACTAACAAAAATTGGGGGAAGTTTCTATCCAAGCAGAATGAAGAGGGTGATTCCAGCCATGCAGATGAGCTGAGGTCCAAGGCTGAAGAGAAGGTGCAATGCTGGAGTAACATGAGGAACACTCGGCCTACTTGGCTAGAGCATCTCACGGGGGCAGAGGTTACTTAGTGGGATCATGGGAGATTAGATTAGAAAGGGATGTTTTATGGCAGATTAGATGCTTATCCTGTATGCTAGTGGTTTCAATTTTTATTATCATTAAGATTTTCCCCTGCTCCCTCTTCCCTGCCTCAAAATTCCCCAAACCATATATAGGAACACCATTTGTAAAGCAGATAAAAGCAAAAGGGCTCTGGTTAAAATTATGGGGGAGGGACCCGAGTATGACTTCCTCCATGTGGTTCCCCATACGCACAAGCCAGGGACCTCTGAGGAATTCTGGGGCTCTTCCAAAGCAATTTGAACCACTGGTGTGGATACTGGGAAACACTGGATGGCATGTTCCTTTTGTCTGTCTGTCCACATGTAGCCCCTGGCTTCCTGACAGTCCTCCATCAGTATCTGGTTCTCACAGTGTCACATCTCAACTCTCCCGGGAGTGTTTTGGAGCCACCGTCCCCGTGGCAGCCTCTACACATAGCCATTCCTCTTTCTTCTTTGCTAATAGATTCCAACTTTAGTTAGGACAGCCAAGTACTCAGTGACATGGTGACTGACCTAAGGCAAGGATTGGCCAAACCCAGCGGCTAACTCTTTTGGTAAATAAAGTTTTATTGGAACTGTTCATTTGCTTCCTTAGCACCTGTGGCTACTTTTGTGCTATAGCAGCAGGGTTGGGTGGTAGTGAGAGAGACTGTATGGCCTCCTAAATTCATTGCTATCTGGCCCTTTGCAGAAAACGTTTGAAGACCCCTGGTCTAAGGCAACCATGGCAATCCATTCTCCTTTGCTGAGATTGGGGGTAGTCATATAATCATTTTTGACCAAGGAAAGGTAAGGTAAATTCTGATGGAAGCATCTGAGAAATATTTCCCTCCCTGATAAGAGAGGAACACAAGGAGGACGTTCTTTTTGTCTCCTCTCTTCCATTCTGTCATATGAGGATGTGCTGTCTGGAGCTGTGGCAGCCATCTGGTAATCATGAGGGATAATACATGAGAGCCTGATTCCTTGATGGCATCATTCAGTTACCAAATCTACCTTTGGACCATCTACTTTCAAACTGTTGAGTAAACAATAAAAATCCTGATGGTTTAAGCAATTCTTCACTGGGTTTTTGTTAGTTGCAGCTGAATGTAGAATAACGAGGGCATTTGTTTAAAAACCTAATAGCAAAAGACAAGAGTGTTCTTGTTCAAGTTGTGTCACAGAATGAAACATAGGAAATCTAGTAGATAGTGATGATGATGATGAAAGCTAGCATGCCAGTCACTAAACCAAGTACTCTACAATCCTCTTATGATCACAAAACCCAATGGAGACACTATTGTCATTATCTCCATTTTACAGATGGGGAAAGTGAGGTTTAGAGAAGTTTAACAATTCGCTCAGTTCTACAGTTGAGCACCAGAGCTCAAGTTCGCACTGTGTGTTGACTTCAAAAGCCAAGCGCCTATCTGTTGTTTGACACTGCCATTTCTGACAACAGATCCGAATTCAAATCCCAACTCAGCCACATGGAAGACAAGTTACTTAATCTTCTTAAGCCCCAATTTTCCCACAATGATGTGGAGATGTTACCTTCCTTTAAGACAAAATGCTGCCACTACTGTGACTGAAACGTGGTGTTTCATTGTTTTTTGCTTCTGTGCTTGTTTCTTTAGCAGGGACTGGATGGCTGGAAGTTAGCTATAGGAGTAACCAAGAGGTGCAAAAGAAAGTAGCAAGGGAAGTAAAAATAGACTCCAGTGAGCAGAGAAAGGCATACCAGCTCCTGATGAATTAAAGGAGGCTGCCGCCAGTCCTGGAGCGGGGTTCAATGAGAAGAACGCATGGTACGGAGAGAGCCACGAGGCTCACTCCTCACGAGTATGCATTGTGTTTGACCAAGAACTTGGTGACTTTACGGTCAGGTGTGGCCTGAGAGCACTTTCTAGTCCATTGTCCTGTTTCAAGGAGCTTTGAAAAATTGTAAGGAACTAAACAGAAAGGAATTGCTTGAGTTGTTGGTACGATTCACTTTTGTGTAAAACTGAGCCACTGTGCAGAAGTGAGTGTTTTTCAAAGTGAGGTCACGGATGCCTATGAACATTTCGCATGTCGGTATTTTCCTCGCTGTGGTAAGGCCCTTTACTCATGATGAATGGAAATCTGAAGACTCGTAGAAAGGGTCAGAGATTACCTTTGTGGCTGTTAGCTCTATTTGAGCAGTTTCCTTTCTGAGCATTCCTGTACAGTTTTTAATGGAGGTGAATAATCAAGACCAGCCCGCTCAAAGAGCTTATGAAAAATAGATGAAATTTAGAGTTTAAAATCCAGATTTAATTGTTAGGCTTACTTTTAAAAGAGAGCAAGAAAAATGACCCCAATGGCTTATTATATAACATCCAGATGTTCGACATCAGCCAGACCAGATGAGGGATGACTTTTTCACTTTTCATCTGGATGCTTTGGCCTCTCTATAGACACAGCGAAAGAGGGCAGTTATATAAGAAGCTTGCTGGAGTGGCCTTGTCCTCATTCTCAACTTGCCCTTCAAGAGACCCATAAACATTCAGCTGCATTTTTAAGCTTAGATGCGATAGATTCTTAATGAACGCATTCCTTAGACCCAGCGTGGGCTTGAGAAGCTTATGGAAATCATTCGATCTGATCATTGGCTCCAGGTAGACAAAGTACTGAATGAGAGAAATTTTCCCTTCTCATTCAAATGTTTGAGGCTCAGGTAGACCTAGACTGGCTTTATCATAAAGGAACTAATATAGCTTATCTAACATATCATTAAAATATGTTCGTGGGCTTTTAAAAAGTGACAGCTGCTCTTCAGAGTGATAGACAGGTGTCCACATTTCAGCTTGCTTTGTTTGTCACTGTGTGTGTTTGTTCTTACCAGCAATGCCTGGGAAGGGCAGCAAATACTGTTGTGCTTGGATACGAAAACCAAGGCCTGATTAGCGTAAGCGTTTGTTGAAAAAGCATTTTCTCCGCACACTAATCTCTACATCTCCTGTGGGGAAATCCTTTCAATCCCATACCTGATAAATAAATCTGGCAAGTGAATAAACACTCTCAAGTCTCTTTCTGATATATAATTCCACCTGTTCTGTGAGTTCTGCCGGCCTCTGAGCTTGGGCAATATTGTGTACCTTTCAGACCGACCTGGAACAAAGCCGGCCAAGGAAAAGCAATGTTTGCTGTGACCCTCCCCATCACTGAGCACTCAACAGCCTTTCACAAGAACCAAGCGGGTGTTCAGGGCTACTGTGGACTTCTTGGATTATGGTAGTTATTATTTGGTGCTTTTGTTGACCTTGAACACTCCACTAGGCATTGGCTAATACTGCTGATCAGAAACATCATGCTCCTTTTCCTTCTGATTTTCCACCCAAGAATAGGGGCGCTGGAGCTGCTGCAAAAATCCTTTTTGAAAGTGAAAGTCAGGTCTCAGTGCTAACATGCTCTCTTTAATGCCCATGCAGTCTCCCTACTCTTCTGCAGGAGTCTTGGGCTGCCTCTCCACTGAAGTTCCTACGTAACTATGTTATGTGATTGTAGTGTGGGATCATGGGGGCAGGGATTATGTCTTTTTGGTTTTGTAAAGACAACAGGCTGGCACATTCATTATTAATTAACTTTATTAATAATTACTTAATGCCGAATGAATGAACTTTAGTGCTTCCTAAGTTTGTGTGTATATTTGTGTGAGACATTGCCAGAGAATGACAGGTCCTATTAGATTATGATTTTATTTACAAATGAATTAGAAAAATTTTCTTAAGTCTTTGACAGGATCCTTAAAAATGACAAAAGGTTTGATGGGCACCTATAGTAACAGGGCACACTACCCCAGCACCATCTAAATAATTATCTTCCATATCTGAGACAGGGCGTGCAAAGAGGACCCGTAAGATATACCCATGGTTCTCTAGAGGTACACGTGCACACATTGAGAATGCCTTTACAAACCCTAAAGGATTCAAGTTCCCTGCCCAATGTGTGGAATCAGGCACATATACATGATGTTGAAACAAGTGTTAAGATGATACTGGTAAAAGGGGTAGACAGGTTATTTGATAGCTTATCAACAAAAGAGCTTCCCTTTGTTCTCTCTTGCTGTGTAACAAATTACCCCCAAACCTAGTGATTTAGTACAACAAACCTTTATTATCTCACAATTTCTGTCGGTGAGGAATCTGGGAGCTGCTTAGCCGGTGATTCTGGCTCAGGGTCTCTCATGATGTTGCTGTCAGGATGGTCAACAGGGGCTGCAGTCATCTGAGGGCTTGACTGGGACCGGAAGACCTACTTTCAAGTTGGCGTGCTCACATGGCTATTGGCAGGAGGCCTCAGTTCCTCATGACCTGGGTCTCTCCCTAGGCTTCTTAAGTGTCCTTATGATGTGGCAGTTCATTTTTGCTGTAGTAAATTATCCAAGAAAAGGACCAAGAAGGACACCACAATGCCTTTTATGATTTACTTTCCAAAGTCACATACCATCTTGTCTTTTGAGGACATACTTTAAATCCATCAGAGCTGTTGCTTTGATGCGATTTGACAGGTATGTTTTGAGCACTAACCGGCCTTTCCAGATGTGCTTGTTAAATATGTAAATCCTGCCTGCTTTGCACTTTGGAGGGAGTCCACACAGACTTGCCCAATATGAGAAACAGGTTGTCTGAAAATCACAACCTGTGGTTCAGAGTGTTTGACTTTGTACCTTCTACTCTTAAACCATTTTTGTTTTCTCTCTCTGCAGCATGGAGAGGGTTCTCCCTGAAATCCACTTCAGTCTCTCTGAAGAATAATAACAATAGCACTTACTATTGGCTGTGTTAAGTGCTCTATGAATGCCAGTTCATTAAATGCTCACAACCACTCTATGAATTAGATATTCGTATCATCATCTGTATTTTACAATGGGGATACTGAGAGATGAAATAATTTTCCCAGGGTCACCCAGCCAGTAAATGGTAGCGCTAGGATTTGAGCCCAGAGACTTGGCTTTAGAGTCTGGACATCGACTTCCTTCATTGTGTTACAATACAGTGTCTGAACCTTCAGATGGGCTCCTGTGCAGCTTCTACTTTCAGTCAGTCCATCTTAAAAAAAAAAGACTCTACAAAGTAAGAAGAGATTGAATTCTGGCATTTATTACCACCACCACTGGGCCTCCCACCACCTCCTCCCACCACCTCCCCGTCATCATACTGCTCTCTGGGTTCCGGAAACAGTTCCCTTTCCCGCCCCTTCAGGCCTGTGGATAATAACAACTCCCATTTGTGGTGGACAGAATGACATGTCTCCCAAAGATGTCCCCTAAACCTGTGATTGTGTTACCTGACATGGCAAAAGGGACTTTGCAGCTGTAGTTAAGAACCTTGAGAAGACAGTATCCTGAATTAGCCAAGTGTAAGGCAGGAGAAGTTTCCTTTCCTCACCCATTTTAGGCTCACTGACTGGGACCTCTGTAACAAAAGATAGATTTACAAGAAAAAAAAACCATACAAGTCTATTTAATATAATTTTTATGTGACATGGGGACCTTTACAAGGAAATGAAGACCCCCAAGAAGCAGTTAAACTCCAGCGTTGTTTTTTTTTTTGAGACGAGTCTCGGTCACCCAGGCTGGAGTGCAGTGGCACGATCTTGGCTCACTGCCACTTCCGCCTCCTGGGTTCAAGCGATTCTCCTGCCTCAACCTTCTGAGTAGCTGGGATTACAGGGGCACACCACCACACCCGGCTAATTTGTATATTTTTTAGTACAGAAGGGGTTTTGCCATGTTGGCCAGCATGATCTCGATCTCCTGACCTCGTGATCTGCTTGCCCCGGCCACCCAAAGTGCTGGGATTACAGAGATGAGCCACCACACCTGGCCAAACCCGAGTGTTTCTATAGTAGGCTTGAAGAAGAATGGCGCATCGTGGAAAAATATGATTGAGGGAAAACGAAAGGAGTATAAGCTCAGGGTGAGAAACTGGGGGAGCAGCAAGACCCGTTTGTTTAGATTCCTCTGAGTGTCCCTCATCTTGGAGATAAGGATGCCGTCTTCCTCTAAGTGTAGGGAGGGCTCCTCTCACATGAGGTTCTTATGACCTGCCCCAGGGAGACGGGCAGGGGGAGTCAGAGAGACCTTCCTGCACATGCTATTTCTGAAATTCTTTTGGCTTAAAATATTCACTCTGCCATGGTGCCCTATTGTAGGGTAGAGTGTCTTGAGCCCCATTACAGGTGTCCTTGATAAGGATCCTTATAGGGGAAAGAGGAAGGGAGGGGAGTGAGAGGTGTGAAGATGCTCTGTGGCTGGCTTCCGAGGTGGAGAAAGGGATCTTGAGCCAAAGAAAGGAGCAGCCTTTAGCAGCTGGACAGAGCAAGGAAACATGCCCCTCTGCAGGCCCCAGAAGGAGTACTGCCCTGCTGGCACCTGGACTTTATTTATGTATTTATGTATTTATTTATTTATTTTTTGTTTTTTTTGAGATGTAGTTTCATGGTTGTTGCCCAGTCTGGAGTGCAGTGGTGCGATCTTGGCTCACTGCAACCTCTGCCTCCCAGGTTCAAGCGATTCTCCTGCCTCAGCCTTCCTAGTAGCTGGGATTACAGGCACCCGTCACCATGCCCAGCTAATTTTTTGTATTTTCAGTAGAAACGGGGTTTCACTATGTTGGCCAGGCTGGTTTTAAACTCCTGACTTCAGACGATCCACCCGCCTCAGCCTCCCAAAGTGCTGAGATTACAGTCATGAGCCACTGCGCCTGGCGGGCACCTGGACTTTAGCCCAGTAAGACCCATCTTGGACTTCTTACCTGCAGACCTGTAAGCTGGTAAATGCTTTTTTTTTTTTTTTTTTAAGAAAAAAAAATCTAAAACTCTGCAAAGATGATGAAAATCCACCCTGCTGTTTTTATATGACACAATAACAGAGAAATTACATCTTATTAGAGAATTTTTTTTTTTTTTGAGACAGAGTCTCGCTCTGTTGCCCAGGCTGGAGTGCAGTGGCGTGATCTCAGCTCACTGCCAGCTCTGCCTCCCGGGTTCACGCCATTCTCCTGCCTCAGCCTCCCGAATAGCTGGGACTACAGGCACCCGCCACCACGCCCGGCTAAATTTTTGTATTTTTAGTAGAGACGGGGTTTCACCGTGTTAGTCAGGATGGTCTCGATCTCTTGACCTCGTGATCCGCCCGCCTCGGCCTCCCAAAGTGCTGGGATTACAGGCGTGAGCCACGGTGCCCGGCCTAGAGATTTTAAAACATTATATAACTTAGCACATGCTTAAGTTCCAGGCTATGGGAGACAAGCCCTGCCTTCCAGATTAGCAACTCATTTGGAAGGAAAGGTATACACCCAGAGAGCAAGCAAAAGTAGAAGACAGGCGATTGAAGAGCAAGTGTATGCAGTACTGATAATGAATGCTGGAAAGACATGGAACCAGGTACAATCAAGGAGGGCAAGGGCCGCTCAGAGTCTTCTGGAGCCCTGCTATTATCTTCTACTATGTCTCAAAGCCATATGGTGAGCAAGGGCTTAATCTTGCTGATAGACAGCTCTAGACACCAAATTCCAGAAGGTGTAAGACGGTTCTCCACTTTTTTCGTTGGATAACCCTTCCATCGAATTAGAGCAGCCTCAGATGAGTCCCCACTCCTCTCATTTTTCTATTTTATGCCCATCCCAGTCACCCCCCTTTCTCTCCTGGGTGGACAGTGGAGAGTCTTATACTCACTGGCCCTCCATGGCGTTCCCGTGCAGGGGACTTAGGCTTGCCAGATAAGCAAGCACCCACAAAATAATAAAGCAATCCTTTTCTGATTGCAGTCACCTCCCCTCAGGCTTCACCCATTGTCGGTGAAGAGGGCTGAGTGGGGTGGGGCGATCATATAACCAACCCACCTGTCTGTATTGAGCAGACTTCAGGATCTGAAGAGGGGCTGGGAAGTGAGTGAGCTTGTGGAGAGGGGTAGAGAGCACCCCGGGTTGGGAGAAAGCATCCCCCAAGGCCAGGAGGTCGAAGCAGCCACGCATTATGGAAGGGGCAGGGAGATGGGCTTACTTGGGACACAGGGCTCCTCTAGGGAAGATGAAAGAAAATGCCAGAGGTGAGAATGATGAGGTCCAGGCATGCTAGGAATACTGTAGCCACCAGTACAAAGTTGGGGAGCTATTCAAGGGAGTAACTGAATTATTCCATTTTCTATTTCTCAGCCCGGTTTGGACATGATTTAAATGTGGCTAAAGAAATGGAAGGTGGTTGCTGGAGGGAAGCTTAGGGCCACACGTGGGAATATTCCCAGTCCACCTCCTGCCTCCTCTGACAGTGCTCAGAGCACTGCCCTGGAAATTCTGCTACAGAATCCCTAAGAGTTATTGCCAGGCCTTGGACATAATTAATACACTTACTGGTCAGAATCACATCCTGTTGTACACAGGTATGTCCCAGGGTGGGCAGCTCGGCTATTTGTCACATTTTCCAGGAGGCTGCCCGGAGCCCCACGCCTGCTGTGATTTTTGCAGCTGATCGCACAAGTGTCTGACCACGTTAGTGTTGATCCTGGGCCTGGCTGTCAGATTGCACTCCCCCAAAGAAACATTTGTCTGGTTTTAAAAAAAATATTTAGAGCTGAATTCTATACTCCCTGCTATGTGGACATCGAATGTAAATTAATTCAACCCTGTTCTTTGAGTCAGTAGAGGCTGAACTATGAGTGCCTTTTTCTAAGTGAGTATTTCATGAGGTCTTTTCAGAAGGGCTGGTTCCCACTCAGCTCCTCTTCCATATATCATGATATTTCCTTGGTTCTTCACAATCCTAATGTGGAGAAGATGATCTGTCTTGGTGGCAATATCTCTTCCAGAATTTCTCTCATTTTTTAAGTGGGAAGAGGGATATTCACACATTCTGTAAATGTACTGGGTCCTTATGAAAATATTTTAAAATTTGGAGTGGAATTTAGTATAAGAAGATTCCATCTTGGACCCTAGCCAATGAGATTTAGGGGATTACCCAAAGACTTCATAATAAGACTGGGATACTTAAAGATTGTTCCTATGGGTAGGACTCAAGTGACATAATATGACCACCGTGTAACTGAGAAATGAACACAGAATTTGAAGAAATCATCCCAGTCTATAATAGGGAGGCAGCTTGCTAGGTGGAATGGGATTTGTTAGGTAAAATGGATACTGGTTTTATTTCTATTTAAGTGGTGAACTTTCTGTTCTTCTGCTCTTCCATGTAGCTTCCATAGTGAGACACCAATTTCCACTTAAGAGCATGAGTCCTGGAGTCAGATGGCTGGGATTTGAAACTCAGCTGTACTCCTTCTTAGTTGTGAGACCCATGCACAAGTTACTTAACGTCTCTAAGCCTTCACTGTATGGTCCAGAAAATTATAGCTATACCACCACCACTGCTAACAACAAAAAATTTTAATCCAGCTCATAGGATTACTTTAACACTTAAATCATGTAATTCATGTGAATTGTTTAGTCTAGTATCTGGCATATATTAAGCAGTCAAAGATACTAGCTTTTGTTATTAGTAAGAGCAGTGTAGTATTTTATATTGTTTGTAATGAATTGAAACATTCAGAGTATTTCAATAGAGATAACACTGATGATGGCAAAATTCTTAAAAAGAGTCAAAAATACCACAAATTTTGGATGATAATCAGGAATGAAGTATTTGCTTTGTCCCTTCTAGGCATCCTCACTGTAGTTAGCTCTACAGCGATTTATTGCTGGCTCACAGAAGAAGCCCTTCATCCTTCTTTGGTTTGGATACATGCAAAAGTGTGTATGTGTACATACTCACTGATCCTGGGCCTGGCTGTCAAATTGCACTGTTTCCTGCGTACACTGTTGCAAAATGTAGAAAGAAGCATTCTCTCTGTCAGTGAGAATGTCACAGAAAAAAGAGAGCTCTCTTTAGTCCTTTCAGATAAACCACAGTCCATTGAAAGACCTTTTTCTTAACTCCAAAGCCAAGTAACCAGCACTGGGGCCAATCATCGTTCAACAATCTGGCATTTCTTCTTCTGCAGGGTGAGCTCCAAGTATGGTCCCTAGGGAATATGGAAAATTAAACAACGGAAATAAAATAATTTATCTTTTTTCCCCCTTGAAGTCAGAAGCTGCAGAAATAAAGGGAACCAAGATACTTATAATAGGACCCATGTAGGTTTCAGGGGACAAAGTGACAGCAATCATATGTACAGCTTAAAATAGCATACTTCAGGTTAGAACTGTTACTCAAGGGAAGTGATACCGGTACTAGTCCCAGCTGCTTAAAGGAAGATAAGATCTCTATTCCTCATTGCAAAAAGATTTGCCTTCTGATTACTCGTCACTCATTTTGGCCACACAGACAGAACCAGACAGAAATCTGGAGGAAAACTGAATTGGGAAGAGACAGAAAAGATGGGGAACAAAAAGGCGTGCTATTGATATTAATTGGGATTAGCACCTCTGATTAATGGAGTGGTTTTCAACAATATTCGGTGGGGCCTCTTCAAAAAGTGGGCATAGCAATTATTTGAAGGTGAAGTTTTGGGAAAACCTAGGCAAGGGTGGGAAGGGATTTCCCTGACAGTTTTCTCTGCTTTCCTGTCTATCCTGAGAGTTGACAAGTGCTGGGGCTGCTGCTGGGAACACGGTGCTCCTAGCACCCTTTCTCAGGGGAGCCCCAACTGTTCAGCCACGGTCTTTTATGCTTTGGAAAATAAAATAGGTGAAGAGTCAGGAATGTTCCAGGAGAAAGAAACGATAATTGCAGTCCCTAACCAGGGAAAGATTTTGATGTATTTGGGAAACTGAAAGAAGACCAGTACAAATGGAGAAGAAAAAGTTAATGGAGAGAAAGGCAGGCAGTAGATAAGAAGGCTAGGCAGGGGCCAGTTCATGCTTATGAACTCGCAAGGTCATGTGAAGGAGTTTAGATGCTGATTGGAAGTGTATTCGTAAACCGCTGAGGACTTTTAAGCTGGGAAATTACAACTTATCTGATATATATTCACATTTAGGAAGATCTCTAAGTAACCCCAGGACATTCTGTGAAAGGCTAAGTTATTGATAGATCTTATCAATACTCAACCCAAGATCTGGGAAGCAAGTTGGAGTGATAACACTCTGTCCCCCAACATTATCCAGTCTGTTGGAGGGCACATCATTTCAGTGGTCCGTCTTCATCACCCTGTCATGGCAACAGGTCTTTATTCAAAATCAAGTTACTATTTTAAGGAAGACTGGGAAATATTCTGTATCCCAGGCCCCAGGTTAAGATATTGAAGGGGAAGGCCCAAATGAAATTGCATCTTGGAGATTTTCCGGATTAGAAAATCCCAAAAGTGTAACCTGGAGAGAACATAGGGACTTCTTGAGAGTTTAACAAATCTTCTAAATGCCTGTAAAGTTTGCTTCAGGTCCTTTTAGGTTAGTCCAAATCTGGCTATAATAAACTGTAAGAAAGCAACAGATCCCACTTTAAGTTTCCACCTATTTGGAGCAAAAATAGGTAAAATCAGGTTTATGTCTTTACCAGTCAGCTTGGGTTTAGTTATGCTGCAGTAACAAGCAGCCCTCGATTCTCAATGTCTTAACAAAAACAAGGTCTTTTCTTTCTCAAGTCATAGTTTGCAGGCGATCTGAGCTCTGCTCTGTGTCATTTCATTCCAGAGCCTAGGCTGAAGGAGCAGTTCCTATTTGCGCCTCTGTCAGCCTCATGGCAGAGGGAAAGAGCAATGGTGAGACCATGTGTTAGTTTTGAAAGCCTCTGCTCAGGTATGGTACAGGCCACTTCCACTCACATTTCATTGCCCAAAGCAAATCAAATAGCCAAGCCTCATCTTGGCAAGGAGGAAAGTATAATTGTTCTGCAAGCCCTGGTCTGTAGGGAGAACATTGAATATTATAAACCAGTGATGCAGTCTCTAGCAATGCCATACTTTGCTTTCTCCCTTTTTTGTGTGTTGACTGCAAGTTGGAAATTGAGTGATGATCTTACATTTATAGACCTGAAAACTGTCAGATAACATAATTCAGAATATGATTCAATCTCTGAAAATTAGCATCATAGACATTCCTTTTTAAAGGATAAGTTTCTGAAAGTCTGATATAAGCGGTTTAGAAGTGATTAAACACAAATTTACTAGAAGAAAAGTTCATTTAATAAAGCAAAGTTCTCAATTTCTAATCTGATGTTGTACCAGTCTCTCAAAAATCTGAAACTTACTGCTAGGAGGATTTTTATGCAGGAAAAGAAAGAGAATCTTATATTTCTTTCTTCAAATTAGAGTGAATGAGATAAAAAGAGTATACTGGTACCATAATTTTAGCCAACATTATGTTTTATTTAAGAAAGTCTGTATTTTGTGGTTAGCTATGACATATGAAACTTTATTTCCACCAAGGATGAAAAAAAAACAAAGCAAGGCAAAACACAAACACAGCTTATGGGAATCAAGGAAAGAAGATGGCAAAGATGAAATGCACGTCACATTGAGTTGAGGCCCTGTCAGCTCATGCCTGGATGATTGTGATGGCCCCTCCACTCTGGCCCTGACCCCTCTTCCCCCTGAGGTCTATTCTCCACACAGCAGCAGCCAGAGTGGACCATCTGAAACTTAAGTTGTATCATGTGCTGCTCAGAACTCTCTAACGAGACTCTCAGCTCACTCTGAATGATACCCAAAGTTCTTCCCATGGACTGGGCAATCCTATGTGATTCATACTCTGATTGCCTTTCTGATCCCTTCTTTAACAACTAATCCCGCTCTCCCACTCCACTGTGTGCACACCGGCTTCCTTGCTTCTCCTCTTCCCAAACTGCCGAGCTCTGCTCTCTTGGGACCTTTGCACTGGCTGTTCCCTCTATTAGGGTCTCTTGCTTTATCCAAGATGCCTCCGCTGGCCACCTGATCTAAAACAGCACCTGGTCCCTCTCTGTTCCTGTACTCTGCTTTATTTTTTGTTCTCAGCATATATTACTACCTGATTTACCATAGACATGCTCATTCTCCACCTCTTTTCACTAGATCGTAATCACCAAGAGAGTGACGACTTCATTTCATTCACTATTTTATCCCCGATGCCAAAAACAGTGACTGGCACCTAGTAGATGCACAATAAAATAAAATAAAGGAATGACTGCTGCTGTTCCTAATTTCATCAGATCTGTGTAAGTATTTAATGTGCCATTATACAGAAATTGTACAGAGTAAAGAAATTAACAAAAATGTACTTCCCTGCCTAAAAGATTAACTACATAAAAATATGATTAGAAAAAAACCCCTACATATAGAATGTTTTAAAACAAAATAAAAAATTTTCTCTGCTTTTTGTTAATTTTCTTCTGCAAAGTGTCGGTGTTTACAATACGTGGAAGTGTAACGGAAGATCACAGAGTCCTGAATCATGGGTTGGATGATACATGAAACAGCCATTGGATACATTTCCACGTGAATGATTGGCTATTCTTTGTAAACTGAACATAGGAAATTATAGTTATAACAACAATTAATAGAGTAAAAAATATAGCAAATATAGGAAACATGGGAAAACAACTAGTTGAGCTGCTTAAAAATGAACCCAGGCCGGGCATAGTGGCTCACGCCTGTAATCCCAGCACTTTGGGAGGCCGAGGCGGGTGGATCACCTGAGGTCAGGAGTTTGAGACCAGCCTGGCCAACGTGGTGAAACCCCGTATCTACTAAAAAATACCAAAAAATTAGCTAGGCATGCTGGCAGGCACCTGTAACTCTGGCTAACTTGGGAGGCTGAGGCAGGAGAATCCCTTGAACTAAGGAGGCAGAGGTTGCAGTGAGCCAAGATCGTGCCACTGCACTCCAGCCTGGGCGACAGGACCAAAACTGCATCTGAAACAAAAAAAGAACCCAGGGCCTGAACAGGTGGATCAAACAACTACCAGAAGGACGACTTTGTGAAGGTAGTAAACAGTCAGGCTAAGATCAGATCTGCTGCCAAGCCGCACACTCTGATGTGGGCCATGCAAATGAGTTGCAGATCAGGACTTCAGTAACCTTGGAAAGTCACGTCCTGAGTTCCCCTGTTCTTCTGTTGCCATGAAGACAACTGCAACCACTTTTCCTCACTTTGATGTCACCCTCTGGTGAGCTGCCAAACCATGCATGAGTTGTTCCATCCGAGCTTTTGTGCACATGGAGAGCTGATGACTCACGGCATAAGGTACTGGATGCCTGGCTTCTCCACATAACTCTAAGCTCCTGAAGGATGCTGGCTGCGCTTAAATTTGTATTCTACCAGCTCAGACCCCTATAATGACACATGGTGAGTACTTCCTATATACTCATTGAAAGAATGACATTATGGAAAGATTGAGTTGGATTTTCTCTGGAGATTTAACTAATCCTTTACAGTGATTATTAGTGATCAAGATGCTTGACTCTATTACTTGAGTGTAGAGATGATTGGCCATGACCACAGAGCCCTTAGCTTAGTAAAGTTCTCCTCATCCCTACAAAATGGAAGCCCTTGGCCAGGCTGAGTGCCTTGGTCCTGCAGGATGAGTGGATCTCACAAGGCGGCCTTGAGGAAGAGATCCCAAGCTGAGCTGGCCACGGCCACCTTCCTTGCTAAAGTAGAGAACACTGTGCGTGTGTACAGGTTTTATCTTTGGCTGGTAGGGCCTGGAATTGTTAGCAAGGCCCGTGTCACACACGGAGCATATCATGTGCTTCCCTTCCAGCTGTGAGACGATGCAAACATCTTCATCTTCCACCCAAGCTGTCAGACCCTGTAGCTTCAGAAGGCTAGACCCAGACGATGAGCTAAAAGTTCATCCTTGCTCTTTTCTGTTAGACAGTCCAGGGGCAAGGTATTGCTTGCATGTTCAAAAAGGCAGAGAGGAGAATTCATGCATGTAAAATGCATCGTATAGTGCCAGGCACATAATGGATGCTCCATAGAGGTCATCTCACATAACCTTTGCCATAACCTTACCAAGTAAATATTCTCATCCTCATTTTAGAGGCAAAGAAGTCAATACTCAGAGAGGTTAAGTAACTGTCCATGTCAGTCATGGTTCTGGCAGGGAAACCAAGACCCACTCCAAAGGGTTTAATAGAAGAAAGTTTAATGAAGGACGTGCTTTAGAGAGGTGTAGTCAGGCTTACAGGTGCTATCTAGGGATGGCAAGACACCTGGGGATGAACAGTCCTGGGGAGCTGTGACTAGCCCTAGGCCTGAAGGGCCAAAGGTGGGGATGAAGTTTGCAGAGCCTACGAGTGCAGGTGCTATGGAAGAGGGATGCAGCCTCGTTCATGCCACACATTGGCCGATGGGAAGGCCCAGTACAAGGAGTGCAGGTGATCTTTTCTGTCTCTGGGGTTCAACTTCTCAGGTGAGGCAGCAGGGAGGAGGATGGGTTTGGGGGTAGGCAGTGATCCGAGAATAACAAGAGCATCTTCCAGTGTCTCCAGCTAGTGGTACTGGATGCACAGGGTGGGTTTGTAGCCAGCTATGACTCTGAAGTCTTGCAGTCTTTGCTAAGAAGAGAAAAGGAGGAGAAAATCTTTTCTTCTTTTCTTCCCTATATCTCAACTTCCCCTTTTGTGTTTTTCCTTCCTTTTCTCCCTTCTTTCCTCCTTCCTGCCCTTCATCCTCCTCCCACTTTCCCTTCTTCCCTCCCTCCCTCCCTTCTTTCCTCTCTCTCTTCCACCCTCACCCTGCCACAAAATGTAAGGCGCTGGAACACAAATAAATACGACCTGACTCCCACCCTCGAGGTACTTACGGCAGTGTCATGTTAGGATGGAGCCTGTTCCATTAAGGGCACTCTGTTTAAAGCTCTGAGTACAATTTTCTTTAAAATTTCATTTTTAAAAAGGCTTCATATGTGAAGTCCTTGGCGATCCCCCAGGCAAGAGTGCAACCTAAGTGTACCTCCTCTTTCTCTAGGGCCTTCGAGGGCTCGCACATCAGAAGCTGCCTTACTTCAACTGACCAAGCCCGAGGCTTTTGCTGCTACATCCATCCATTTACTTTTCAATCGTTTTTCACTTTGCTTCGTACCTTGAAGGACTTAGATCTTTATGTTGCCCTATTTTGGGGACACTTACCCCTGAGAGTTTTCTTGGGAAAATGGGGTGCTTGGGACAAAGCCCTGTAACCAGCTCCCTACTGTCTTGGCCAGGGAGACCCTTGCCAGATAACAGCAGGGTCAGAATCAGAGTCAGAACTCCCCCTTGGCCTTCCTACCTTCTTGTGCTCTGAACCGGGGCAAAACACTTCTTCCTTTTGCTGCATCCCCATTTATAAAAGGGACATAATGGCCCCTTTTCCTTAGAATGGGAGTGCTGGAGGCTTCTGTGCATTTCCAAAGTACTTGGAGGCCTCCCCAGGCCACCCGGCTCCTTGCTTGGTGAGTGGAAAGTGCAGGGCAGGCTGCTGTGCTCTTTATGTTGTGCCCCTTGTTCACCAAGCACGTCCACTTCAGGCTGCTGCACACGCTCACCATTCTCCTTGGTATTATTGACTTAAGTACTCTTCAAGAAAAATTTCTCCAAGTCTCCCATGTTGACATCCTGCTAGCGTTTCGAGAGCCAGCCGTGCTAGCTATTTGTTGCTTTGGATGAAAGCCTGCAATCGCTCTATTAAACATTCTCTATTTAACGGGAGGAAGAAGGAGAAGCCTATCTGCTGCAAAAGGAATTGGAATTTTCCACAGTGCAGGTTGATGTGGGAAGCATTCCAGTGCTGGGTCAAGCTTGCTGGGAGACTAAATCCTGGGTCAGGTACAGGGTACTGGGTTGCAGTGACTCAATGTCTCTCCCTCTCTCCAGTCTGCCCAGCAAAAGGATTTGACCTTACCTGCTTTCTCTAACTCTCTGCCACTGTTTCCCACATCAGTTCTTGCCTCTTGCCTTGTTGCCAGAGAAACCAGCAGAAAGAAGAAACTTGGCGATGGAGAGAGAACATCTCACATGCTTCATGGGGGAGGAAGGACCGATATTGGTATGAATGGAATCTAAACTTCTGTGTGTATCAGGGCAAAGCAGCAATACTTTTTTTCTGGCAGACCAAGGGCATCCTTGGCGGGCAGCCCAGGAAGGTAGAACAGGTACCTGTCAAAGAATTAGAAAACATGGATTCATTAATCTGGACTTTGTCCAGAGCCAGTTTTGTGACTTTGGACAAATCACTAAACATCTCCAGATCCCAGTGTCCTCAGTTATAAAAATGAGAGATGAATATCAATGTCACAGGGTTTTTCGTGGGGTTCATTCATTGATTCAGCAAATATCTATTGGGTGCTGTCACAGCAGATGAGACTCAGTGTTGACTTTCGGTATGTTCCCGTCTGTGGGGGACATAAACAGGAAGTAGGTGAAAACAATAGCATGTTATGAGTGAATACAGTGTGCTGTAATAGGAATGAGGAGAGAGCGCCACATCACAGGAGAGGCACTTGCCCCAACTTGGATGGTTAGAAAAGGCTGCCTGAAAGAGGCCACAAAGTGAGAACTGACGGATGGAAGAAGTTGGCTTGCAAAGGGGTGTAGATACCAGACAGTGCATTGCCCATCAGTTCGGAATGGCTGGAGTGGACAGTGAGGAAGGGCAATCAGGGCCCGGGATATGGGCACTGATGGAGATGGCGGGGTGCCTGCCTGGAGATTTAGGCAGCCACACTGTGCAGAGATGGCATTAAGAGGTTCACATCATCCTGGGGCATCGTGGAGCCATTGAATACTTTTAAGAAAGGGATGACAAAATCAGATTTGTGCTATAGAAAAGTTACTTAACGCCAGGCCCATTGGCTCATGCCTGTAATCCCAGCACTTTGAGAGGCCGAGGTGGGTGGATCACCTGAGGTCAGGAGTTCGAGACCAGCCTGGCCAACGTGGAGAAACCCCGTCTCTACAAAAAATACAAAAATTAGCCAGGCGTGGTGATGGGCACCTGTAATCCCAGCTACTCAGGAGGCTGAGGCAGGAGAATCGCTTGAACCCAGGAGGTGGAGGTGGCAGTGAGTCAAGATCGCACCATTGCATTCCAGCCTGGGCAACAAGAGTGAAACTCCGTCTCAAAAAAAAAAAAAAAAAGGAAAGAAAGAAAGAAAAAAAGAGAAAAAGAGAAAAGTTACTTAAGCTGCTTAAGCTGAAGTATGGAAACTGAGTTAGAGAGGACATGCCAGGGATTCTTCATTTGCCCCTACAGACTCACTTGCTACTTTTCTTCATTCTTCTCTGAACACCAGTAAGCTGATGTTTCTTGGACTGCTTAACAGGCTGATCTGCCCTCTGGTTTCCAGGCAGTTTCAGCCCATAGGAGGCAGGAGCAGGAGATAGGAGGGTGGGAGGAGAGAGAGAGATCGGGGTATCTTTTCCCCAGCTCCCTCCCTGCCATGGCTTCAGATTGGCAGTGGCTCTGTTCCCCTGCTGTGAGCCACAGTCCTGCCTGGCAGACCTTTCTCCTAGCCACGGTTTTCTTTCTGAGTTACATGTAATGATAACAGCTCCCTTCAGGTTCAGGTGCCTAAGGCTTCCCACTGTTGCTAGCCCCAGCTTCATCTTTGTCAGCTTCATTAACTCTGCAAGAACCTTTGTAAACAGGGATTCTTCAAGTACCCATGCCGTGTGCCATCTGCTGGGACCCTGCCCCCTATAGAGAGGGCTACAACTGGAGCAGGAGGAGGCTGCTGTAACCACATGCAGGCAATACTGGGGACATGGCAGAAGGGAGTCCATGGATTCTGAAGATATTTAGGAGACATAGGCAATAGGACTTAGATGTTAGATGGGGGTGAGGGAGGGAAAGCTGTGAATGACTTTTGGGTTTGGCCTCTGCACCTGGAGGATGGTGGTGGTATTCATGGAGGTGCCAGCAGGACTGAGGCAAATAGGTTTGGGGGTGGAAGGAAATACAGAGAGGTTTTTAAATGGAGTAATTGGCACTAGAATATAAAAATCTGGCATTTAGAAGAGGAATCTAGGCTGGAGATTCATTAGCGTAGAGATGGTAAAGGCTGTAAAAGAAAGTATAATCCCCCAGGCAGAATACACAGACTGAGAAGAGAACGAAGATGAGGGAGTTGTTCTGAGGAAGAGAAATTTGGAAGGGCTGGGAGGATGGATGGACTGGGGACTGAGAATACATGGAGAACTAGATGGAAAACCCTCCCTTATAAAAAACTAAAGGAAGAGAAGTTCAGAAAGTAGGAAGGATCATGGAGTTCAGGAGCAAGGGCATGGCTGATCTTGGTTGGCCTTGACAAAATCCATTTCAGCAGAGTTGCTAGAGATCCAAGGAAAGGTTCATTGCACGTACATTGGTAACTTAGGGGGTGGGAACATGGTGGTTTGTGTGCCGTCTGGGAAGTCAGACTTGGGGTCTGCTGAGAGCGAGGGAAAGAGAAGAGGATCGCCAAGCCAAGTGCCACACAAGGCTATGCATTTCCTTTCTTTTCTGCTGCTTATATGTAGAGTCTGTTTTCTAAGTAAGGAGGGCTGAGGCCACAGAAGCAGAGGCAGGAAGGCTCCAGAAGCTGAACAACTCTGTAGCAGGCCCAGAACTTCCCCTAAGATTTTTCTGATTATATGAAAGGTGGTGTGGTGGGGAGCCTTATTGTCCTGTCAAAGTCCTCTCTCCAGCCACCAGACGGCTTTTCCTTTCGTGAAACACAGATAGGAGTTTCAATTCCATAAATATATATTGAGAATGCAGTATACAAAAGTCTCAGAAATGGCTCTGAAACAAAATTGCTTTTAAGAGCACGTGGATGTGCAAGGCATGTGCCTCCTATTTTTTTTTAAATGATGTTAAAATTCATAGAAACAAGAAGTGTACTATGTTGGACATTTGTAAGTGGTAGTTTAAGTTCGGTAGTGGTACATAGATTCCTATTGTTGTGTTAGCCAATCTCCAGAACCTTTTCATCTTGTAAAATGGAAACTCTGTACCCATTAAACAACTGCCCATCCCCCCTCCCTTAGCCCCTATTCTGCTTCGTGTCTCTCTGAGTTTGGCGACTCTAGGGACCTCATGCAGAGAGATAACACAGCATGGTTGTCCCGCATTATCCACAGTTTTGCTTTCTGCAAGTTCACTTACCCTCAGTCAACTGAGGTGCAAATATATTAAATGAAAAATTCCAGAAGTAAACTATTCAGTCCCTATGCATGGCTCATGCCTGTAATCCCAACACTTTGGGAGGCTGTGGCAGGCAGACTGCTTGAGGCCAGGAGTTCGAGACCAGCCTGGGTAATATGGGGAGACCGTGTCTCTATTTTTTAAAAAATGAACAGTTTATAAATTTTATGCTGCATACCCTTCTGAATAGTGTAAGGAAATCTAGCACCATCCTGCTCTGTATGGCTTGAGACCTGAATCTTCCCTGTGTCCAGTATTTTCACGCTGTACACTTACATATGTATAGGAAAAAACAGTATATATAGTGATATGGTCTGGCTCTGTGTCCCCACCCAAATCTCACCTTAAATTGTCATCTGAATTATAGTCCCCATGTGTTGGGGGAGGGACCTCATGGGAGGCAATTATATCATGGGGGCAGTCCCCCCAAGCTGTTCTCTTAATAGTGAGTGAGTTTTCGTGAGAACTGATGGTTTTATAAGGGGCTTTTCCCTTCTTTGCTTGTCACTTTTCCTTCCTGCCGTCATGTGAAGAGGGACCTGTTTGCTTCCCCTTCTGCCATGATTGTAAGTTTCCTGAGGCCTCCCCAGCCATGCTGAACCATGAGTCAATTAAACCTCTTTCCTTTATAAATTACCCAGTCTCAGGTATGTCTTTATTAGCTGTGTGAGAACGGACTAATACATATGGAGTTCAGTACTGTCTACAGTTTCAGGTATCCACTGGGGGTTTTGGAAACTAACCAGGAGGATAAGGGGGATCACTGTATTTGTCTTTCTGGGACTGGCTTATTTCGCTGAGCATAATGTCCTTCCAATTCATCCAAGTCATAGCCTGTGTCAAAATTTCCTTCCCCTTTAAAATGGCATATTCCTATTTATTATGTTGTAGTGTGTTTCCCAGTTCACAAAGGCATTCATACTTCTCTTTCTTCCACACTCCTTTTCTCTGCATTGCAGCCGGGAGTGGTTATTGCCCCTGGGCTACAGCTAAGGAAACAAGCCTCAAGGCTGCAAGACCACACAGAGAGCCTGGGACCAGAACATGGCCTCGGGTCACTAGGTCCAGCACACTTTCACTGAAGCTCAGCTGCATGTGCAAAGCCCTTGCTGAACTTGGGAGCAGTTCACAGGGCACAGGCAAGGGGAAGACATCCAGGGGTCAGAAGACCCCCCAGGCAGAGAGAACAGATCCAGCAGCAAGTCAGCAACAGGACACAAGTGGAGGGAAGGCCAGGTGGCAGAGCCCAGCTCTGGTCCCACTCCAGTTAGTTGGCCCTGCTCACCCTGGCCACTCACTGTGTCTCTAGACACAGGAAATGGGATTACCAGGCCAGTCTCAGGAGTTGGGTGAGGGCACAGCACTTCAAGGCTGACAAGCCCTGACAAGGCGAATCCTCCAGGCTGTTCATCAGTGATTAGAGCAGCTGTCCAGGAGGGACAGGTAATGAAGTAGGGATCTGAAATATGCAGTGGTGGCTGTAGGCACGCTGCCTGTGATTGCTGCCAATGGGAGCCAGGAGCATTAATGAACTGAGTAAACTCACTTCCCTTGGAAGATTTGTATTTGGGGCATCTTGCTGGGGTGGTGGGGCTTACCTCTGAAGCTGGCATCTCACCTCTGTCAGCATTCTTGGCCAGTCCACCAGACAGTTCTGAAGAAGAAAAGACCTTGTGCTTTGGGGAGCTCACCACCCCTCCTGAGCTCTAGTTGCTTTCTGGTTGCCAGTGGCAGTGGTAATGCTCCAGTTCCTGAAATAGCTAAATAAACCGCACCACTGACATTTAAATCACATTCTCTGGGACCTGGGCTTGGTCAGAGCAGGAAACAAGCAGGGGTTTGCTGCCTCTGGTTCCAACTGGGAAACTGCCTCCTATACTACTCAGCTCTATCCTCTCATTTGGGGACTCTTCTGGGACATTTGCTATTTGTCATGGCTGGGGGCTGGGATATCCTAGTTAATCATATATTCTGGTTAAAGGTGAGCAATTAGCTATTCACAGAGCACAATTTTTCAAAAGGCTTAGAATGCTAGAAAATATACTCAACAGTAAATTACAAGTAACATAATCCAATCTAACTTTTAAAACACTGAAGACACTTTTATTTCTTTAGGAGCATCAATATGAACCCTAAGCACTGAAGAATTGAGAAAACATGCAAACACTAGTTAATAGAATACTGGATAAACAGCTTCTAATGAATTTCCCATGTCTTGATTCTGTCATTTTTTTTTGAAAAGGCACTGGGCATGTTTGAAGATGATTAAGATTGTGTAAACTAATAGAGGAGAGTTGACTTTAGGGGCAACTTCAACCAAATCTGCATTCAACACAGAATTCCCCTCTTTAAACTTTCTGACATTTTTTCCCTGCCTTTGCTTTGGTATCAGGGGCTCACTCCATTCTATTTAGTAGTTTACTTTTGGAAAATCTTTCTTTGTTCTCACCTTGGAAACCATAAGGAATAAGTCTCCTCTCCCTGTTTTCATAGAATCAGAACATTCATACATCTTTGTTTCCAGTTTCCTTTTAGCTGAACCTGTCAGTTCCTGCAAACTTCCTCAAATATTTGCAGACCCTCTTTTGAATATTCTCTTGTGTGTGGGGGTTCCAAAGAGAACTATGAAGGCACAAATGGTAAATCTGATGCTGAATGTCATGAAACCATCACATCCTTCCTTCTGGATTGTATGCTTCCATGATAGTGCCTGTGAGCTCTTTCTGGGGTCATTCTCCCTGAGTTCAAATCCTGGCTCTGCTACTTTCTACCTCTTAACCTTGAGCAAGCAACTAAACTCTTTAATGCTTGGTTTCCTCAGCTATGAAAGAGGCTAATTATAGTATCAACCTCACAGCCTCACAAGGTTATGGCAATTGACATCATACGTGTAAGTGCTTAGCACAGACTTGGAAGATAGTAAAGGCTCAGTCAGTGTAGCTGCTTGTAGAACAGCCGGCATGAAATCAGACGATGAGGCCTGAATGGCCGAGTTCACATCCAAGCACAGGTTCAAAATTTGACCCACCACCTATGAGATGAATTTGTAAGTGGCTTAAATGCTTTGTGCCCTAGTTTTCTTATCTGTAAGATGGAGATCTAGGGTTTGTATGAAGATTAAATGGAGCTGTTATATGTAAGATACTTGAAACACAGCCTGGAAAGTAAAAAGGGCACGTGAAAGCTGTTATTATTATTATTATTATTATTATTATTATAGCTTGAAAATGCATCTTATTTTTAAAAGAAGTCACATCAAAAGGTTGACTGACATTGGAGCTATGGTCATCAACATACTGGTTCCCATGGCCCCTCTTCATCTGTGTGTGGAGAATTCTCATCTTTTTTTTTTTTTTGGTGGCTCAAACTACCCCCTTAGCAGAATGTCTTGAACATGGTAAGTGCTTTTAGAATTCTTGGTCTTTGGTATCATGTCTGTCTTTCCTCTGCACTATTTGAAATCTGCTCAGATGAATATAAATCATTTTACCATAAAGACACATGCATGCTAATGTCCATTGCAGCACCATTCACAATGGTAAGACATGAAATCAACCTAAATGCCCATCAATGACAAATTAGATAAAGAAAATGTGGTAGATATACACCATGGAATACTATGCAGCCACAAAAAAGAACAAGATCATGTCTTCTGTGGAAACATGGATGGAGCTAGAAGCCATTATCCTTAGCAAACTAATGCAGAAACAGAAAACCAAATACCACATGTTCTCACTTATAAGTGGGAGCGAAATGATAAGAACTTATGAACACAAAGGAGGAAACAACAGACACTAGGGTCTACTTGAGGGTGGTGTGTGAGAGGAGGGAGAGGAGCAGAAAAGATAACTATATTGTATACTGAGCTTAATACCCGGGTGATGAAATAATATGTACAACAAACCCCCATGGCACATGTTTACCTATGTAACAAACTTTCACATGTACCCCCAAACCTAAAATAAAAGTTATAAAAAAAAGAAAACCAAGAATAAAGAAATAATGCTTCTTCATCAACCGTCTCTGTGACAGGTACTATGGAAGGCATGTAACAGACATTACCTTATGCATTCATGACAACAGCCTTGTCAGAAATGTTTCATCCCCACTTTACAGATGAGGGAACTAAAGCTCAGAGACAATGTGAACCAGGATAAAGCAAGTTACAGTAACACATCAATCTCAAAACCTCGGTGGCTTAAGGCAACAATGTTAGCGGTTCTCTGGGGACAACTGTCCTTTGTGCGGTGATTCAGAGACCCAAGCTGTTTTAATACCATTGGATCTGTCATCTCAACACAAGGCCTGTAAATTTGCCCCAGCAGGGGAAGTGAGAGACTGGAGAATCTTGCAGGGGACTTGTGCTGCCTCAGGCCAGGAGTGGCATATGTTCCTTCGAGTCAGATGGCCTTGCTTAAAAGCGAGGGGCTGGGAGACAGTATCTTCCCAGAACACATATTGGTGAGGGCTATAATGTCCACCAGGAGAGGTTAAGTGGCTTTCACTGCCTTTCTTTCATCTCTTATTCACCCCATCCTGCCTGTCTGTATAATTTTTCTCTCTTGCAGACTGGCTCCCTTGAATTTTATGGTTCATATGTTGAAAACAAGGACACCTACAGGGCACGATGTTAGTGTTATAGATTCAGCCACTGAAGTATCTCATCTCTCCCTCTCTGTCTCTTTCCAGTTTCCCGGGGAGAGGACAAGTTGGGATGCCTGTCCTCTCGAGAGTCAACCGTGCCTGGGAGAGAGGGGAGGAAGGCCACATGATAGAAACAGGACAATTCCTGGTGCAACCTTGTAGATGAAAAGTGGGTAAAGGTGGTTGATCCTCTAAAAAGAGGGTCATTCAAAACTGTAAGAATGAGGATTAGGACCCAGGTCTGTCTGACTCCAGACCTTTTTTTAAACTGCACTTACTACACATATATATAGCCTCCTGGACATTTTAAAAGTTAAAGAATTAGGAGAAACAGCCCCTGTGTTTACAAAACCAGGGATGCTGCAGAAAACTATGTATTTTCAGATAATTACTATGGCATACACAAGTCAGTCTAAAACTAAGGGAAATATTAATTGGTTTGTCAGAGTTTACAGTCCTCTGTTTGTGGTATAGGCCTCCCAAGGCTATAAGATAAAGATGACTTCCTTTCTTCTCAAGAATCTAGCTCCTAGACCTGCTCTCCAATATAGTAACCAGTAGCCTCATGTAGTTATTTAATTTTAAATTTGCTTATATTGAAAATTCAGTTTCTCAGTCACATGAGCCACATTTCAAGTGCTCAATGGCCAGTGTGGCTACTGGGCATACCATTGGATAGTTCAGATATAGAACATTCCCTCATTGCTCTGTGTCTTTTTAGATAGCACTAAGCTAGCCCTTCAACTCATGAGACTCCCCTACGGAGGAAACACTCTGAGTACAGGAAAAAAACTCAACATTCTCAAATGGAATCAAAAAGTTTTGTACTGGCCGGGTGCAGTGGCTCATGCCTGTAGTCCCAGCACTTTGAGAGGCCAAGGCGGGCGGATCATGAGGTCAGGAGTTCGAGACCAGCCTGGCCAACATGGTGAAACCTCATCTCTACTAAAGATACAAAAAATTAGCTGGGCACGGTGGCGCGCCTGTAATCCCAACTACTCAGGAGGCTGAGTCAGGAGAATCACTTGAACCCAGGAGGCAGAGGTTGCAGTGAGCCGAGATCTCGCCATTGCACTCCAGCCTGGGTGACAGGGCGAGACTCCATCTCAAACAAAACAAAACAAAACAAAAAGAAAGAAAGTTTTGTACTAAAGAAAATTAAGTCGCCTTAATAATAAAACCCACTGAAACCACCCTAAGACTCCAAAAGAAAAGATGGCAGGAAAGGTAAAAGAAGAAATAGGACTTAATTGCCCATGGTTATAGGAATGATTCAAACAGGCTCCAGTGAGAGTTAAGCAACATTAAGTCTCTTCATAAAAGCAGTTGGCTTCATTGCCAATGAAGTCTTGCCTCAGCCCTCATGAGTGAACCACACACAGAGACTGCACAGACTCCTGCAAGAAGCATATCTTCTCTAGAGCCCGTGTTCTGTTGTGTCTCTCCACATTCTTCCCCTTTTGTCCTTCCTCCACCTCCACTCTCACTTCATCTATGTTTTCTACTGCAAGACATTCACTCTCCTTCCACTCTTAACTCCCTTCAACTATCAAGCCACGTCACAGATCTAAATGGAATCCTTTCTCAAATGGTACTCTGCCATCCAGGCAGCCATGAAGGCAAGGCCAGATTGAAGGGTCTCGAAAGATGATTTTGATTATCAAAAAATGACTATTGCCTTGAGGGGTGCTTGTTTCCCTTTTACAGAATACAGCACTGAGTATGTCTAAGGCTGGGTGAACCTATAAGGTGCATTGCACAGCAGTGTCCAAGCTTGTTCTGTGGAATGACGGTTAAAAGGATTTGTTAGCCAAACCAAGCCAAACTGAACCAATAGTTTCCAAGGTCCAAAAAATTGAGGGCAACGCTAGGTTAACGTGTGTAGCCAAGAGTTTTTAATATGCAAATGTGTCTTGTGAATTTCCAGGAGGATGTCATCATATGCCACATTTCCTGAACTTATTTGACCCCAGATCCCTTTAGTTTTGCAGGGTTTTCTCACTGGATAAAAAACTCAGGCCCTAGAGTAACAAAGCTGGTTTCCATGGGTGACTTGGCCCTGAAAATAATTTCAAAGGAATGCTTGTCCTACAAATTTTGAGATTTTGGAGTGTCATACAAATGTTCCCAAATTGACTGTGAAAGACAAGCCGAGTGTGAATAATATATTCTGCTGTAGTCTTCAACAGAAGTTGCTCTCTAGATACTTGGTATGTTTAGTTGACATAGAAAGTTGAAAGTAAAGAAAATAAGGAGAAGAAGAAATAGGAATAAAGTATGAAGCCACAGAGAGAAAAAAAATAACTCTTCATCTGGATTAAGCTTGGCTTCAAACATTTAAATTGTCATGTCTAACGATATTGTGAATACCTCCTTTTGAGACTGAATTAAAAATTTTTAAGGGACTAGTATAAGAAGATTTGGCAATCTTTGGGAATGAGGTAGTTATTCTTCATGGCCAAATCTAGGCTGGCAGGGATGTAACTTTCTCTCCAAACTGTCCACTACTGCATGTGGTTTGGTCTGGTTGACCCACAGGTAACACAGTACTTGGCTTGACACACAGTACTCCCCTTGACACACCTCAGAGCTTCATTTCCTTTCTAATTTTTTTGGCTCATGGCCAAGAAAGTGGGGAGCCTATTCCATACTTCTGCATGTTTTCCTTCCGATTGTGAATTGATTCTGATAAACAAGCCCAGTTCCAAGGCTTCTAGCGACATTAGTCTCAAGAAATGTAGGTGAAAGGAAATCTGCAGTAACTGTTTCTAATAGTCAAATATGTAATTATAAAATAATTTGGCTCAAAATTAAGAACATTCCCATGATGAACACTATTTGAGTTAAAACAGAAGCTATGAGATTTCAGTCACACCATGTAGATCCAGCTTTGTGCTGTGCCAGAGTCAGCAAAGTTGCCTGGAAGACCACACCTGTTAGGGCACACGTGATGGCTGGCAGAAATATTTGAAACCTCGGTTTAAACACAGATAAGAATAGGGAAAGAGATGACAGAAGAGCACCTGACAAAATTCAACAACCATTTAAAGATAAAAACTCTTAGCAAAATAAGAATAGAAGAGAACTTGTAAATCTGAAACAGTGCGAAGCAAAAAACCTACAGCTAACATCATACTTACTGAAGAACTATTGAAGACATTACGTATAAGATAAGAAACAAGACAAAAACATCTGCTTTAATCACTTCTATTCAACATTGTGCTGAGAGCATGACCATTATAATAAAGAAAAAAAAACCCCAAGAAACAAACAGCATAAAAATTTGAAAGGAAGAAATAAAACTGTCTTTAGTTACAAATGACATGATTGTATACATAGAAAATTTTAAGTGATCTACAAAATAACTGCTAGAAATAACAAATGAATTTATCAAATTTATAGGATATAGATACAATAAATAAAAATCAATTTTTATATGCTAATAGCAAAAAATCTGCAAAGTGAAATAAAAACAATTAATAGCATCAACACATAAACTACTTAGAAATAATCTTAACAAAATTACAAAACAATGCTAGGAGACATTTTTTAAAGTTTAAATTAAGAGAGATATACCATATTAATTGACTTTCTTTCTTGATTCAAGGCTCAGTATTGTTAAGATATCATTTCTCCACAAGTATAGCTGGGCATGGTGGCTCACACCTATCATCCCAGCACTTTGGGAGGCTGAGGCAGGAGGACTGCTTGAGCCCAGGAGTTCAAGATCAGCCTGGGCAACATAGTGAGATCCTGTCTTTGCAAAAAATTTTAAAGAGTTAGCTGAGCGTGGTGGCACGTGCCTGTAGTTCCAGCTACTTGGGAGGCTGAAGTGGGAGGATTGCTTGAGCCCAGGAAGTCAAGACTGCAGTGAGCTATGATTGTGCTACTGCAGTGCAGCCTCAGGGACTGAGCAAGACCCTCTCTGCCCCCACCACTGCCCCCACAAAAAAAACACACAAATAGATTCAGTGCATTCCAAGTCGAAATCCTAGGTTTTTTTTTTTATATAGAAGTTGACAAACTAGTTCTAAAATTCATATACAAATACAAAGGAGCTACAGTAGCCAAAACAACCTTGAAAAAGAAACAAAGTTGAAAAACTTAAAGCTATCTGACTTCAAGATTTTTTTGAAACTATGGTAATTACTATATTGGGATCAAGATGGACAAATAGATCATTGGAATAGAAAATAATCCAGAAATAGACTCAAATATATATGGTCAATTGATTTTTTGCAAAAGTGCCAAGCAAATTAAGTGGAGAAAGAGGAGGTTTTTTTCAACAAAAGGCACTAGAATAATTGAATATTCATGTGCAAAAAAATTAACTTTGACCCATACTTCACACCATAGACAAAAATCAACCTAAAATGGATCATAGGCATAAATGCAAAACTTAAATCTACCAGACTTTGGGAAGAAAAACAGAAAATGAAATCTTTGTGACTTTGGTTTGGGAAAAGATATTTTTAGTTACAGCAACCAAAGCCTAATCCATTAAAGAAAAAACTGACAAATTGGGCTTCATCAAAATTTAAAAGTTCTGCTCTTGGAAAAACACTGTTCCCCAAACCACATACTTAAAGCAAATATTTGCAAATCACATATGATAAAAGACTTATCCAGAAAATATAACAAACTCTCAAAAATCAAAAATAAAAAATGAACAATTCTTTTTAAAAAATGTACAGAGGATTTGAAAGGACATTCACCAAAGAAGATACAGAAATGGCAATCACACACAGGAAAAGCGGACATCATTAGCTTTTAGAGGAATCCAAAGTGAAACCACAACGAGATACCATTTCATGAGAATGTCTAAAATTAAAAACTGACAACATTGAATGTGAGCAAGAATATGGAGCAACTGGAATTCACACTGTAAAATCACTTTGGAAAACTATTTTGCAGAGATTAAGCATTTAAGTGAAACATATTCTTCCCCAGTGGTTCAGCATTCCACTGCTAGATATTAACTCACGAAAAATGAAAACATTTAACTGTAAAAAGACATATATAAGAATAAGACGTTAGCTTTACTTATAATAGCCCAAATTGGATACAACTCAAATGCCCATCAACAATAGAATGTCTGAACAAATTGTGGTCTACTCACATGTTGGAATACTACTCAGTAAGTAAAAGAAAGAACAACAGATACTTGCAACAACATAGATGAATTTCAACAATACGCTGAGCCTAAAAAACAGACACAAGAGACTCCACATTGTATGACTGCAATTATACAGAATTCTATAATAGGCAGACTAATCCGTGGTGATAGAGTAGTGGTTGCCTGTAGAGAGGAATTGACTAGAAAGAGGGAAAAGGGAAATTTCTGGGGTGATGGCAATATTTTTTATCTTGACTGGGTGGTAGTTACATAGGTGTATTGTATAGGTTTGCCCAAACTCATTGAATTCTACATGTAGGGTCTGTACCTTTCACTATATGTAAAATGTGTGTTAAAAAGAATAGCAGTGGACCCTAAACACCTACTTCCTAAGTCTTGATTAAATCTTTCATAATGTATTTTGGTGGTTGTTGCCGGTGGTGTTCTTTCGACTTGAAGAAGAAATTCTTAAGAACAAACACTCAGTTGTGTGAATAATTGTGTGCCCTGTTATGTAGAGGAGTCACTTGTGTACACCAGAATCTTTTCATTATGGACACCTCTCATCATGCATAGAGGGAGCAAAATTGCTTGACAGTTACATTGCCATCAAAGCAAATGACAGAGCCAGTCAAGAGCTGGGGCTCTGGGTTCAAGCAGATGTGAGTTTGAATCCTGGTTCCAGCATTCTTCAACCGTTTGACTTTGGGGAAATTAGGGAGCTTCTTGTCGCCTGGGGTCCTCACCAGTAAATGAGGAACATAATGCCTGCCTCACGGAGTAATTAGGAGATAGATGATAAAATGCTGCAGACTGTCCACATGGTTTCTGTTGATGAGACGAAGAATAAAATGAGGCTTCTCCCTAGTAGATACATAGTACTCCAGAGAATTTGGGCATTTTATTTAGAAATCTGTCCGAAAGTCTCCAGAAACATTCCCTTAGACATTTTTTCTGCTAAATGAATGAGTTGGTCTGTGATAAAGAAAGAGAATTTGGTCCCTGGGTTCACATTTCTCACCCTTCCACAAGATTATTTTCACCTCTCACTCCCGATTTAAGCTCCCAGTCTCACCTCTACTTTACCTCCCTAAGCAGGACCAGGTTCTCAGGTTCTGATTTCACACAGAGGGGAAGCAACACTTTTATTTATTTTACATATCATTTAGATCTGGGTTACTTCAAGAAAGCTTAAGGCCTCCAATGGAAAAGCTTGAAAACTTAGCATCCATCTCAAGTGGGTGTTGGGTGTCAGGGTCTGTGCCAGTTGAAGGTGTGCCAATCTGATAATCAAGGTGCACACATACAGCCAATCAAAGAGGCTTCTACCAAGGAGATAAGCTTTCCAGGATGGCCCGAGTTGCATCCTGATCTGTACTGTGTCCTCCTCTGACCCCTGTCCCCAAGACAAGATTTGGACAGCATCTGGTTGAGTTACCACCTTTCACAGTTCAGGGAGATGTGTGACACTGCAAAAGTCACTTACCTTTCCGGGTATCCATCAGACAGATCTGAGAGTCGAACCCAAGGTGCCTAGAACTCACAACTCCCCCACATCACCAAGACCGGAGCCAGCTGCCAGAGTCTTCTCTTTACTTGGTCCCAGTTCCAGCCAGAGCATCCGTGGTATAATACAGTATACCATTCCTCTACGGCCTTCTCTGAGTGTTCTGGAGCTCCATATTCTGGCTTCTCTGAATGACCCCAGCACTTACTCTCTGTTCCTCTTATTGACACACATGCGGAGCTGGGGAGTGCTTAAGTAGCCTGAAGTCCAGCAGATCTGACTTCATGTCCTGCCGTACTCACTGCATGACCTTGGCCCAGTTCAAAGCTCTCAATCTCTGGTTCTATAAAATCACTCTTATAACAGTACTCATCTGTTTTCCTAAGGATTTAATGAGATAACATACTTAAGGGGCTGGTACTTAGTAAGCACTTAACACATGTCAGCAGTTGTTCTTATTGTATTTACCAATTATAATAATTTTTTGTATTATTATCCGATTGTTGCCTCTAATGAAATCTTGAGTCCCAAATTAGTTATTTCTGTGAGGGTCAAGAGAGCTTATATATTCTTTTTATGTATCTCCCACTGTACCTAGGATGATGCCAGGCATTGGGGGCAGCATTGATAACAACTTAATAAGTGATTATAAGTGACATGATATGTGACTTGCTGTGCCTCTCTGTATACCATATGCATATACATATACCATTGTATTAGTCCGTTTTCGCACTACTATAAAGAAATACCTGAGACTGGGTAATTCATAAAGAAAAGAGGTCTAATTGTCTCATGGTTCCACAGGCTGTACAGGAAGCATAGTGGTTTCTGCTTCTGGGGAGGCCTCAGGAAGCTTCCAATCATGGCAGAAGGTAAAGAGGGAGCAGGCACATCATACATGGTTGGAGCAGGAGGAAAAGGAGAAGGGAAGAGCCACACAGTTTTAAATAACCAGATCTCGTGAGAACTCACTCACTATACAGTACCGGGGGGGATGGTGTTAAACCCTGAGAAATCACCCCCATGATCCACTCACTTTCCACCAGGCCCATTTCCACATTGAACATGAGATTTGGGTGGGGACACAGGCCGAAACCATATCAATCATATACATATACATATACATATACATATACCATACACATATGCAATGAATAGGGGATCTGATCTTAATTATTCTTGTATTGTGATGCTCTTTCCCCAAACCTTTCTTTGGAGTCACACTTTCCATATGCAGATGAATATTCACATGCATGACTGGCTCATATTACAATTTTATTTTCTTTAAAAAAACATTTGATTCTTCTCAGTAAGCCCAGGTTAAACCCTGTTGAGCTATTAGTTGATCTCTTTCTTTCTGAAAGAGGACAAAAGATCAAGGCATTAGTTCGCAGATTACAAGGATCTTTTTTTAATCCTCCTAACTAGTTCAGTTTCAGTGTATTTGCTACTGTGGAAAAGATGGCATCGTTCCTGAAGGGAACACGGAGAATCGGGTGACACGAAGACAAAAGCCCGCTGGATTGCTGCAAGAAATGTCCTCAGGTGACCGAGGCTCTTTTGTGAGAAAACAAGAATGTCCTGGCTGCTGAAAACAACAGGAGGTGACATGGTTTATGTTGGGCGATGAGGTGACTTCAGCAGGTGCTCCAGGAGGGTCCCCCTGCTCTTGCTGGTCTGTGCAGGGCTTCCCTCCAACCTGCCTGTCTGGGGACTGGGAGAAGGGCTCCTGTGAGGAGAGGCTGGGGGCCTATCATTCCTGGACCTTGACTTCCTGTTGATACCTTGTTCAGGCTGGAGCTAAGCCACTGACCCCACAGCCTTAAGACCAAATCTCTGCAGCAAAGATGCTGCGACCCATTCTTACATGCTTTTCATATCCTTTTGTAGAAGGCTGGGTGAGAGTGAGAGGACAGGATAGAGAGCTCGTGACAACACCTTCTCTTTGGCCTCTTCAACATCACAGGCCACTAAAAGAGATGCAAGAGACCAGGACCCAGAATCCCAAGATACAAATGAAACACCCAAGAATTCCCAGTGTCCGTTTTCTTCTGCCCAGCCATCGCTGGTGTCTCAGGGATGAAACGGCTCCCTAGGACTCTTATCCGTCTACACACTCCAGGATTTTAGTTGTTGCTTTTTATTGAGCCTCTTGTGGTAGGTATAATGCTACATCAAAGTTTGAGATGTGCAAAAAGTAGAGGTTTTTAAATTTCTTTTTTGTTTTTGGTAACTATTTAATTTCTATTTTGAGCCCCAGTTTAGCCAAATGATGAAAATCTAGTCAGATAAGGATCCTCCTCTCTTTCTTCAAAGTCACATCTGCACCCCAGGAGGTAGATAGTACTGAAATATAGAGGGTGTGGGGAGGAGGAGAGCAGGGTCATCTGAACCTGGGTGTCTTCACAGCTCTGTCCTGGCCTCTGCAGAGAGGTCCTTCTTCCTCACCCAGCTCTCTGCCAGGATGCCTTTGTTGCTGACTACTTCTTAGAGTTCTGTCTGCCTCTCTCCTCTCTCTTTCTCTCTGCCACAGCTGCACCCTCTTGGAAGCACAGAAAACACATCGCTGGCCCAGCACACCCTAGGGGAGAGAGCTTCTGAGAGGCTGCCTCCAGCCTGCCCCCCAGACACACCTCATGACATTTCCTCTGCACCTGACCTTGCCAGGCACAGTGAAAACAGGTAGGGGGTGGGTGGGGCTTACTACCCCCCAAGGCTTTCCCTAGGCCCAGGAGGGTGATCCTCTCTACACTCAGGGTATTATTCCTTCTTCTCTTTCCTATAAAACTCAGGAGCCAGGAGCATCTCAGTCTTCCCTCCCTCCCTTCCCATGCTCCTCTCCCTCACTTTCAGACCCAGGGAATCTATCCAGTCCCAGGGTGGGGAAACCTTACATTTATATCATCATATACATTTTATGCTTTGAGTCTCCAAGATCATATTGACTTTCTTCCCCCTCTTTGATCTGGTGCAGTATTGCCCCTAGGTCTGGATAAACAGGGCTCCTGTGCCAGGCCCTAACCCTTGGGAGACCCTGCACTTTGAAGTATTTTCTCTGAACCTTTCTAAGTCCTCTTCTGGTGCTTGAAGCATCCATAGGCCCATTTTTCCTTTTTGGGGCAATATCTGATTCTTTTTTTCTTTCTTTTTTTTTCTTTTTGGAGACAGAGTCTCGCTCTGTTGCCCAGGCTGGAGTACAGTGGCACAATCTCGGCTCACTGCGACCTCCACCTCTTGGGTTCAAGCAATTCTCCTACCTCAGTCTCCCGAGTAGCTGGGACTACAGGCACACACTGCCACGTCTGGCTAATTTTTTGTATTTTAGTAGAGACAGGGTTTCACCATGTTGCCCAGGCTAGTCTTGAACTCCTGAGCTCAGGCAATCTGTCTGCCTCAGCCTTCCAAAGTGCTGAGATTATAGGTGTGAGCTGCCATGCACAGCCCTGTCTAACTCTTTATTGCCGGGGTCTATCAGATACTTGAAGGGCCCAGACCTCACACCTATAGGGTCATCCAAGGCCCCAGTGCTGGGCTTTGGTTCTAGAAGGGTGGACTGTAAGCAGAGTCCTTCCACTGGATGAAGCAGAATTTATTTCTCAGAATTCTATGAGATGGGACCACCATACTTGTGCTGCAGACATGCTGATTTGAGGTGACCTAAACTGTCTATATGGACAGTTCCCTGTCCCATGCAAAAATATTTGCCTGGCACCCCTGTTGAAAGAAAAACGTTAGACAAATTAAGTTTAACAAATTTTAATTGAGCAACAAATGATTTGTGAATTGGGCAGCCCCCAAACCACAATAGATTCAGAGAGGCTCTAGGCCTGGTTGAAAAAGACTTGTAGAAAGTGAAAGGAAAGTGATGTACAGAAAATGGAAGTGAGATACATAAACAGCTGGATTGGTTACACCTCGGTGTGCGCCTTATTTGAAAAGGGTTTGAGCATTTGGCCACCTGTGATTGGCCGAGAAACTCAGCGATTGGCATGAGAGTAGGTTACAGTCTGTTTGCACATTCAGGTAGGTTACAGTTTACTGTGCATGAAGAAACCTTTAGGCTGAACTTAAAATATGTAAAGAAGCCTCTTTAAGCTAAACTTAAATTTAACACCCCACGTACCCTCTCGGGTGACTTTGTTCTTACATCTTCCTTCTTCACTCAGGCGATAAGCATGACATATCGAGCTACTTCTAGAATAAAGGGGAGGGACACGGGTAACAGAAAACACGAGGAAAAAGTACATTAGCAAATTTACCCAAAGATCATACTGCCATTCTCTTGAAAAGTGGCCCAGTATATAGTCAGTATTGAGCATCAGAAGATTTGAGTTTGGCCAAGTGCAGTGGCTCATGCGGGCAATCCCAGCACTTTGGGAGGCCGAGGCGGTGGGTTACCTGAGGTCTGGAGTTCAAGACTAGCCTGGCCCATATGATGAAACCCCGTCTCTACTAAAAATACAAAAATTAGCCGGGCATGATGGTGGCCGCCTGTAATCCCAGCTGCTCAGGAGGCTGAGGCAGGAGAATCACTTCAACCCGGGAGGCGGGGGTTGCAGTGAGCTGATATTACACTGCTACACTCCAGCCTGGGCGACAGAGAAAGACTCCATCTCAAAAAAAAAAAAAAATTGATTGAGCTCAGGTTAGTTTTAGTCCTGACTCTGCTATTAACCAGCTCTGTGATCCTGGGCAAGACATTTGACCTCTCAGGGCCTGTTTCTTCATCTTTAAAATGAGATGGATGGATGGCTATCTATAATAGATGGATGGGCAGATGAGGGAGGGAAGTTTCCCAGATAGACTGGGGAGGAGGTGGGAGCTGGTGGTGGTCTAGACTCTCTGTCCCTACCTAGTGCTGCAAAAATTCCCATTTGGGCGCTATCATCCCCATCGCGCCTCTTTCCCCACTGCGTTGTTTCCAAGAGCAGCTTGGTGAGGTAAATGAAAAGATCGCTCTAAGAGTCAGAAAACCTGAATTTTTCTTCTACAGTGTTTGTTGTGAGCTTTTGGCAATGTAGAAGCTCTCCAGGTGTTACCTTTCTCATCAATAAGATGCAGTTAATGATACCTGTTTCATGTATCGTGGTGCTTTGGGCATCATGTATGATAATGCACATGGAAGCTGCTCTGCAGCCCTGAAGCCCACAGGTAAGGTCGTGTCTTATAAGGCATGACTGGGACTGCTTCTCTTCCATATTCCCCGCTAGAGCTGCCCATGGGATTCCTATACAGCGTACACCAAACATTGTTCCAGGTGACTTCACAGCTCTCGAATGAAACCGAGTAACAGAGATCACCAGATAAGGTGGTGTTACTGAGTTATGTTCACCGCGTGTCAGGGAAAAGGACTTCTGTGTTGTTTTATTTTTGTTTTAAGGCATCAGAGCCAGAATATGTACAGTTTTTACAGGGAGAGTAAAAACTAAGGGCTTATTTGTCCAAGTAAGTGTGGTTTGCCACCTGAACTGAATGAGACAGTGGAAGGTCTCCCACTAAATGAGACAATGGGAAGGAAAAGCAGGCTTAGAAGCATGTTTGGGATAGATCTACGGAGATAGGACAGTGCTCAGAGAAGGAGACGAAAGTTGTCCTTCTGGTAAATGCCTATATGAAGTTAGTGAGAGAACTGCCACATCTTATCCCTTTAACCTGAGCCAATTACTCTCGGTCACTTCTTAAATAATTCTCACTTGATGGTATTTGGGGAAAACCTGTCTCAGACCATTTTCCCTCTGCTCTCACACCCCAACAATCAACACAGAAGAAGGCTTCTGTAGCCAAATGTGTGGGTTTTCCTGCCACACCGTCAGCGGACACCAGCTAGATGTCCTCTAATTCAATTCCAACATCCCTACCTGGAAATAGTGTCAGATTGCACAGGTTGAGGGCTCACTCAGTCCCCAAGACTGCCCCCACTTCACACATCTGTGACATGAGCAGGCCTCTGGAACTTCTGATCTACTGTCTTCAAGTTGGGGTTCCCATAGCCCCCTCTTAGGATTTGATTAACTTCCTGGAGCAGCTCACAGGACTCAGGGAAACACCTGTGTTTACCACTTTATTATAAAGGATATGAATGAAGAGAAGCATAGGGAGAGGTGTGCAGAAAGGGGCGTGGAGCTTCCAGGTGTCATCCCTGGGCGTGCCACCCTCTAGGAACCTCCATGTATGTGTTCAGCTATCTAGAAGCTCTCTGAACCCTGTCCTTTTGGGTTTTTCTGGAGGCTTCCGATAGGCATGATTGAGGTTACATAGGCATGGTTGACAACCATGTAGAATGTGACTGGATAAAAAGCCCGTGATCTAAACCCAGCAAGGCCTGTCTGTTCAGACTTTTCTTGGTCTCTCTGCATAGCATTCCTTCCTCTAGGATATGGGGCAAGACCCTCTCTGGAATGAGGGTCTTTTTGATCCACAATCAGATTAGAGTCCTGCCTTGGGCAGGTAAAAGGAGGACAGGGGGAGGTCAGAGAGAGAGATTATATTTCCAGAGGCCCATCTCTGAAGTCTAAAGCACCCCAATATTATAATAAAAGACTGCAATAAGGGTTATGGGTGTTATGATTCAGGAACAGCAGATGAAAATCAATATGGGGGTGTGTGTGTGTGTATACACACATATATAAAATCACATATAAAATCATAGTATCACACATGGCATCATAAAAGTTTAGAGTAGGAGGAAAGCTTTAAATGACCTAGACTGGCCTTCCCCTTAGTTCAGTGGCTGTCGAAGTAGCCATGCCCTCCGGCCAGCAGGCGCACAGAACTTGTTAGAAATGCAAGCTCACGCCTGTAATCCCAGCACTTTGGGAGGCTGAGGCGGGTGGATCACGAGGCCAGGAGTTCGAGACCAGCCTGGCCAACATGGTGAAACCCTATCTCTACTAAAAATACAAAAAACTGGTTGGGCATGGTGGTGGGCGCCTGTAATCCCAGCTACTTGGGAGGCTGAGGAAGGAGAATCGCTTGAACCTAAGAGGCAGAGATTGCAGTGAACCGAGATTGCACCACTGCACTCCAGCCTGGGCAACAGGGTGAGACTCCGTCTCAAAAAAAAAAAAAAGAAAGAAAGAAATGCAAGTTCTTGGGCCCTGCCTCAGACTCACCGAATCAGCAACTCCGAGTGGGACTCAGAAATCAGTGAACAAGCCTTCCAGTGATTCTGATAGAACTAAAATGTGAGAACACAGTCCTCATTCATCCCTTTCTAAAACAACGTACCTGACACCTAACAGACGATCTTTCGGCTTCTAGCTGAATATTTCTGGTGATGGGGAGCTTACTACCTCATGAGACAGCTAACAATTAGATAGTTTCTCATTTTCATGAGATAAATCTGACCTCTTGTCACTTTCACCCTACTTTATCCTCTGAATGCAATTCAGAGTTATACTGACTCCAGATCACTGGAAACTGGGCTAATTATTCACATAGTAGGAATTTGGTAAAAGAGAATAAACTGGGAGGGAGGCCAGGGCCTCACATTTTCCTTTCAACCAAATTAAACAGCAAGATTAAGGGCTGTCCCTGCCATTTGTGAGATTATGATAAATATCAGTATTAATAACAATAGTGACAGTAATAATTACCCACGGCTCGATTTGGATACAGGTCAAGAAACCATCCAAATCAAATTACATGTAAGAAAAATATGTGTTCAGTGCGGGGAACATTCTCAAAGAGGAAGAAAAATTGACACTGTGAAAAACGTTTCACCTTCTAATGGGGATAACTATTCCTTTCCATTCCAAGGAGGTTAGAAGAGAAAAATCCCCTTGCAGGACAGGGATATTTTATGGATGAGGTTCCAGCCCCGCTTTGGCTCAGTGTGCGCACAGCAAGAAAAGGCTGGTGGGGAAAAATGAGCCTTTACCTGAGGACCCCTCAACCGGGGCTACTTTGACTTGAGTATACTTGTTTGGCCAGTTTTTATTGGTGGGGGTCTTTTCTGCTTGTTCCCAGTGGGTGTTTGGTAGAAGGAACAGGAAGAGAACGTGACATTCTTTCTCACACAGGGAGGCAGAGAGGGGAGGGATGGGACTGGGGAGGGGGAGGAGGAAGAGGGGGAGGAGAAAGAGGAGGAGGAGGGAGGGTGAAGTTACCCGGGCTCTGGCCTCAGCCTCCCTTCCCTCAGTCTAGCTATAATCTCTTCTTCCACTTTCTTGCCCCCACAGCTCTAAGCAGTGCCGGGGTACTCTTACAAATATTTTTTTCTCCCCCAAATTTGAGCCTAGAGAGTGTTTACTTCCTGTCAAATCCCAGGGACCTGCTGATTTTTCCCATTACTGCAAATTGCTGCTCTGGGTGCTTTGCATTTGTTATTAAGATGCAATCAGGGCTGCCTCGCTGATTACCAGCCTCACCTCAGCCCCAACCCTCACACCTGACTTAGGAGTGAACTGCAGTGGAAAACAGAATCCCAGTCTCTGGCTGCTGGGGACCGGCGAGGGCTTTCTGTTTTGTCAGGGGCACAGGGGCTCGGGTGGGCAGCTGGGCCAGAGGGAGTACCAGGAAGGAGCCAAGAGGTGCTGGGCTCCTCCGCAGATCCTGAGATGCTGAAAAGCAACTTCGTGTTTCTCAAGTTCCTGAGAATTGTGGTGGGTGTCGGGCCGTGTGACAGGCCTCTGGAATGATGATGGCTGATGGCTGTGGCGGCCTGCCCAATGAGGCAGAGGCCAGCCCGAGCCAGGCCTTCCACACGAATAAGCACAGAGTGTCTCTTAAGGCTGAATGGCAGGATGATGCGCCCATGGGTGATGGCCTGCCTGGAATCATGTGTCAATCAGCATGCTCCCAAACAGCTACAAGCTCTGCCACAGACACAGCCGCCATCTCTGCCTTCCACCTGAGGACCCCTCCTCCTCTGCTCACCCTTGTCAAATCCACCCAGCCCCTTCTTTGGTTATGTTCATGACTGCAGCCAGCAAAATGCACACAAGCATGTGAGCACACACTTCCAGCGGCTTCTGAGCACACACAAAAACCAACTCCCGGGCCAGAGCTCGCTTTCTTCAGGCCATCTGTGACCCTAACTCCTCTCTCCTCTTGCTTGCTTTGTTAAAAAGTGTCTCCATTTTTATTAAACAAGTGTCTTAGCTCTTGCCCTCCCTGAAGGTTCATTGTTGCATGAGAAAAAGAACAGCTCCCCTGAAGATCACAAACACAGAAATTGTATTGAATCACTGAGAAGGGAAAGGGTGAGAGAATCGGAGAAGCTGCAGCAACACAGCTGTCACAAATTCAAGCAAAAGCATCAAAACCTGATAACGAGAGAGACAAGCTAGAGCTCTTTGTGTGCCCCTCCACGGACATCTTTTTAAAATCCAAGTCAGATCTACGTGGGGAAGCTTTCAGCAGTGTGATGCTTGTCCTGTGTCACCTGATTTTTATTAGATCTACTGAATGTGTTGATGGAAGAAAAAATAGAGCGTAGAGAGGAAAGGGAGAGAACTAAGGGAGGTGGGATTTTTGTAGCACTGAAAGTGCCCAGACTTGAAAAGAGACAGGCAATCCTGAGTTCAAACCCTGCCTATTCCACTTACTGCCTCTGTTACTTGAGCCTGTTTTTCCCATTCTGAATAGAGATAATGAATCTATATCATAAGATTATTACAAGGAGGACACAAGGAACAATAAACAAAGTATGTAAAATTTGCCTGCTTTTTCTGTTGTTTGGAGAAGAAGATGGTTAAGGCAAGAAATTTTTTAAAATAAAATTATTTTTGGCATCATTTAAAGACCAAGATGAGACTCTACTCAGGACCAAAAGGGATTATGGTGCCCTATCCTCCCATGGAGAAAAACATGCAGTTCTTAAACTCCAAATTTGCATTATTCTACTCTCCTTACTAATTCTACTTTTTTTTTTCCTGGTATGCCACTTAGATAGCCTGAAGCTGACAAACACAAAGCCTAGACCTGGGGTCCTCCCCAGTTGCTCAGAGAGTCTTCTTTCTGGGCCCAAGTTTAAAGGCAGGTTGCATTGTGGGGCCCACACAAGAAAGAACAACTGTCTTTGGCACAAAGAGGCATCCCAGAGCATGTTTAGAGAGAAACATAAAGGGTTGACCTGGGTGAAGCCCACGATAGAAACCTTATGAAAGAACTGCCCAAGGAGGCACATGCTAAGGTGGGCTGTGAGCATGCCAACAGGTGTGTTCCCTTGGGGCAGCTGGAGCCTCTGAGCCTTTTCTAGGCTGTGAGGTGTCCAGGGAAGGCCTAACATATGTGGAATTGGAGTCCCTGAATGTCATTAGAATCCCAGAAGCAAAGGAGAGAAAGAGAATGAAACAGAAGCAAAGTTTGCAGAAATAATACCCAAAGTTTCCCTGAACAGAAAAACAATATCCAGACAGAGATTCTAGAAGCTTAATAAACACTGATAAGGTAAACATAAGACAAATGCATCTAGATATCTCATGGTCTTCTATATTACTGCTAAAAATGAAAGACAGAAAAATATCTTAAGAGTAATCAGATTTTAAAAAGGACATTACTTTCAAAGGAGCAACACTAACACCGAACTTCTCAAAAGAACTGATGGAAGTCAGAAGATGATAAAATGATGTGTTTAAAATTCCAGAATCATAGTGGGAGGTTTTAACAGTATAAGTAAATGGTAAATGAGCAGTCAAAAAGTCAGGAGGGCTATAGAATGCCTGAACAACAAGCCTAGCAAGTTGAATTATTATAATACAGAGGAGACTCACCAAAGAAGTACAGAACATGCCTTCTTTTTAAGTACACAAGAAGCGCTTTCCAAATTGATTACGTGCTGGACCGTAAAGTAGTATCAACAAACTGTAAGCTGTTAAAATCATAGTCTTTGACTACAGTGAAATTGAGCTAGAAATTAATCACAAAAATGAATGAAATGATAATAAAATATGGCCTATTAAAATATGTGCTTAAAGGAAGGGCACAGCCTCAAATGTACATGTTAGAAAAGAAAAAAGGCTGAAAATAATGATGTGAATATTCATACGAAGAAGTTGGGAAAATAAAACACAATTAAACCCTAATATAGTAGAAATAGGAATTTAATGAAATAGATGACAAATGTATAACAGAGAAAATCAACAAAATTAAAAGTTGTTTTTTTGAAAGGACTAATAAAATGTATTACCCCCTAGTAAGACTATGTATTAAATATTTGTGTGTGTGTTGGGGGAACACACATAAATTATCACATTAGGGATGAAAAAAGGGACATTATTGCAGAATCTCCTTACATTAAAAAAGTGAGAAGATATTTTCAATAGCTTCATGCCAATACATTTCATAATTTATAAAAATAGATCTTATCAAAATTAATACAGAGAGAAACAGGAATTATGAAGAGCTCAATAGCTATTAAAATTGAATTCATTATTAAAAACCTTTCCCTAAAGATAACTCCAGGCCCAGATGGTTTCACCAATAATTTTTTTCAAACTTTAATAAATAAATAACTGATTTTATACAGTTTTCAGAAATAGGAAAACAAAAGACATTTTAAAATGTGTAAAGCCAGATATAATTCAAAATAATGCAAGGAAATCACAAGACAGAAATTACAGGCTGATCTCTTCCATGAATGTAAATTTTAAATTATTTTTCAAAATATTAGCAAATCAAATCTGTGATTTATAAAAGGTACAAATTACAACCAATCTGAGTTAATTCCAGAGATACAGGATTGGCTTAATAATCAAAAGACAGCAATTGTAATTTATCACATTAATAGAATGAAGGAGAAAAACCATGTGTCTATATCAAAAGATGTAGAAAAAGCATTTGATAAAATTCAATATACATTCCTGATAAAATCTTTACTTATCAAAATGAAAATAGCATTTCCTTAATCTGACAAAAAGCATCTATTTAAAAAGATCTACTGCAATCACCATGCTTAAAGGTAAAATACAAAAGCCATCCCTTGAGATTAGAAATTAGTCAAGATTCATCGATAACTTTTCTTCAATGTTGTCCTAAAGTATAGCAAAAAAAAAAAATCTATGAAGTCTCAAAAGGAAGGTACAATACTATCAGTATCTGTAAATGGCATGAATGTGTGCTTAGAAAGAGACAAAATAATTTATAGCAAAACTGTTAGAATCGTTAAGTAAATTCAGCAAAGTCACTGAATACAATGTTGATATACAAAAATAAATTGTATTCCTATATATTAGCAACAATTGAAAAGAAAATAAAATCATACCATTTATAATAGGATCCCCAAATAGCAAATGCCTAGAATAAATCTAATGAAAAACCTGCAGGAAAGTATTATGAAAGAAATTACAGAAGGTCTAATAAAGAAGGAATAGATTATGTTCATGGATTAGAGATTCAATATTATAATAAAGCCAACTGATCTAAATATTAAGAATTTAGGATACCTTGTTTGTTTTTTGCTTTTTTTCCTTTTGGGAAAAGTGACAGGCTGATTATAAAATGTGTATGAAAATGTAAGAATAATAACTACATTCTCCTTGAATAAGAAAATAAAATTAGACGGCTTATAATATTAAGAGAGATTATAATGCTACAGTAATTAAGAGAACATAGTATTCATGTGAAATGTAGATATTAAGCAAAGCATCAGAAGAAAGTATTAAAAATAGACCCATTCATATAAAGTTATTTGATTTATGCCAAAGTTAACATAGCAGTGCATTTTTTTAAAAATGACCTTTTTCCTAATAGTCTAAATCAATGAAATATATGTATGAAAAAAATATTGATTCCTATCTTACAGCATATCTTAAAACATTAGTTCCAGGAAAATTATAAATATAAATATGAAAGCTGAAATAATTCAACTTCTAGTTGAATAATAGGGCTCTTTTGTAACACTAAAGTGAAAAATTGTTTATTAAGCAGGGCACACACAAAATAATAATAACTATAAAATAGGTGATTAATAAGTTTTACTACACAAAAAATAAGAATGTCTAGTCACAAAAATGTCTCTTAATAGAGACTGAAAGTCAAGCCTGACAGTAGGAAAAAGATATTGGCAATACATCTATCTGAGGAAAGTCTCCTATCTAGAGTAGATAAAAATATCCTATTAATAAGAAAAAGATGACTCAATAGATAAATGTGCAAAAATCCTTGTTGAGCACCTCTAAAAGAAGACATCCAAGTGGCTAATATGCATATGGAAAGATGTTAAATCTCATTAGTCTTCAGGGAAATGAAAATTTAAGCCATAATGTAACAGCAACACTACATATCCACCACAATGGCTAAAATTAAAAAGATCAACAACACTCAGTGTTGGTGAAGATGTGAGGTCCAGCTGAAATTCTCATATCCTGACTATGTGCTGTGGTTATACAGTATGAATTAAAAAACAACACCTTGAAAAACTATGTGATGGTATCTACTACAAAAACTATAGGGTGGTATCTACTTCATTGTGGTATATGAACCTACATATACCACAAGACTCAGCAATTCCTCTCCTGCTGTTTGCTGGGCAGCCATCTCTCACCCACATCTTCCAGGTCTGCCCTCTTACTGATGTCCAGTGCTTTTGAGGGCCCAAGGCAGTGCCTCACTGTGGTATAAGGGAGAAGAAACACGTTCCTTCCTATCTTAGGTTCATGACTGAGGCCCCAGAGAACAGCGTATAGATTTATTTGCCATAAGTTTTATGTAACATGGGAGCCTTCATAAGGAAAAGAAGCTCCAAAGAAACAGTTCAGCTTGTGTATTTTTATGCTAGACTTGATGAAGAGTTGACAGTGTGGAGAAAGTAATTGGACAAAGGGATATGATTTAATGGTAATAAACTGGGGGGAATTTAACAAGGGCTGTTTGCTTAGATTCTTCTCTGTGTCCCTGTGTCCTCATAGGTAAGAATGTTCTTGGGCCAGGTGCAGTGGCTCAGGCCTGTAATTCCAGCACTTTGGGAGGCTGAGGCAGGCAGATCACCTGAGGTCAGGAGTTCGAGACTAGCCTGACCAACATGGAGAAACCCTGTCTCTACTAAAAATACAAAAGTTAGCCAGGTGCGGTGGCACACGCCTGTAATCCCAGCTACTTGGGAGGCTGAAGCAGGAGGATCGCTTGAACCTGGGAGGCAGAGGTTGCGGTGAGCTGAGATCACGCCATTGCACTCCAGCCTGGGCAACAAGAGCGAAACTCTGTCTCAAAAAAAAAAAAAAAAAGAAAGAAAGAAAGAAAAGAAAAAAATGTTATTTTCCTGTGGGTATAGGGAGGGCATCTTTCATATGAGGATGTTATGATCTGCTTCAGGAGAAGGTCAGAAAATCCTTCCCAGGTTTCGTGACCTGCCTCAGGGGAGAAGGGCAGTGGGGAAGGTGAAAATTCCTTTCCTGCTTCTGCTGTTTTCTTAAATGCCAAGGTGCCACATTTGGGGATAGCATGTCCTATACCCAATCAGTGGCCATTCTCTGCCCAGGGTGCTAACTATAGAGGCCCTTCTGGTGACCAAGCGGTACTGCAGTTTCTCCTATCTCAACTGGGCCTGAGCCACACTGAGCTCCTCACAGACATAGGACGCAGGTGTGTGCTGTATTTCATAACAGAGGTCTAAAGCAGTTTTGCTTGTGCCCCCATTCACACAAAACCCCTTGGATTTTCAACTACTCCTGCCTGCTGGCACTCTCTCCACAGACAAAGCCTAGTCCATGGGTTCTGATCAGGAAACAGACCCCGTGCTGTCCCCTCCATCTGTGTCTTGCCCCTAGGCCCCTGTCATCAACCTTCTGTAAGTGCAAACAGATGCCTGCAGGCTGCTTGTGACATTCATTACTCAGACACCACAATTCTAGCTCTTGCTTTAGGCCCCTTGGGACCCCTGCTACGTGGTGTGTCATTCAGGAATTCTTTGGGCTGCAAGTAAGAGAAATCCCAGCCAATGGTACCTTAAATCAATAGGCACTAGCTTTTCTGATTAAGAAATTGGGAGGTAGGTAGAGGCTGGTATTGGTTCAGCTGCTCAGTTGAATCATCAGGGAGCCGGATGTTTTATATCTGATCACTGTGACATCCTTAGTGTTGGCTTTTTGTCCCTTATCTTTGCCATCTCATAGTTACAAAATGGCTATGTAGCTCAAAGCATCATGACCACGGGCAGTACAGAAACAAGGGGAAGAGATAGTGTAGCTCACACTATGTCCCACCTGTCTCTTTTATTGGAAAGGAAAGCCTTCGTTTCCCCAACTCCCACCCTCAGCAAACCCTGATGTCTCCTTGGCCAAAACCATGTCACATGGACACGCCTAGACACAGAGGACACTAGAAAGTGAATATTCAGTAGTTCAAAATGGCCTTTGCGTAGCCAACTAACAGTGCCAAACAACAGTCACTCAGAATCACAAATCGAAGCAAAACTGTTGTATAATCCACCTAGAACGGAATAATTGGGAGCTGGATTTACCTATTCAGCTTGGCTTTCTTTAGGGACAGATATGTACTTTCATCTTCCCCATGCAGGCTTTGAAATTACTTGCTTGGTTTTTCTGTGTTTCCAGTCAAAATGAGGTTTTCCTTTGGTAAATATAACGATTTCCTAATAAAAGTGCCAAATTATTTTATTGAGTGGTGACTTTAGACTTTCCTCCCCGCTACTTATTTGAACATCAGAGTCAATTCCCCCAGTGTCATTCTAGACAATTTGATAGAGTAAAGGAATGAGAAGCCTCTGCTCAATCAAGTGTCTGATTAATACAGGTGCAGTAGGCAAATTGCTAACTTTCTAAAAATTAGAATCAGATAAAACATGCTTACAACTGCTCTTACAGTATCTCTTCTCTTTTTCTCAATCTCTTAACATCTTCTTCCCAAACATTACCTGTTATGTGTGGTGGGATGTTACCTTTTTGAGACTGTTGTTAATTTTCCCTCTTTTCTTAGTCCTAATCACTTTCCTCTAGACTCCTATGCCTCTCTGCCACTCTTTGCTGATTGTCTCATATGGGCAAATCATAAATCCAACTGAGAAAATGGCAGGTTGCAGAGTGTTTACACCAGTATTAAATTTAATCACAATGCACACCCTTATCTGGACATAGCACCTCCCCACAAACAATAGATACTCATTTATCCATAAGACGTTTTTCCGACCTACTTCCTCTGTCATTGCTAGGTGAGTATTTCCAGTCCGCTTTCATATTGCGTTTACGGCAAATGCAGTGTGTCAGGAATTCTAGATTATCCTTCCCAATGTAGTGTGAGTGGGTGAATTGACAAGTTGTTTCTGTTTCTTTGTGTCTACCTGTACTTTTTATGTACAAATAGAGAGTGTATTGAAAATTGTTGCTATTTAATGATTCCTTCCTTCAAAACATCCTATGAACCTGCTCACAGCTCTCAAAACATCAAAGGCATGATGCAGTGCAAAGCTAAAGGCTTAATGGAAAACCAGAAATAGAAGAGTTGGTTTGGAAAATGCAGGATGTGCTAATTAAGATGGGAAAGGCAAAGAGAAAGCCTGCACATCGAGTTTTAGGACACACAAAAGAGAGAAAATGGGAGTTTTACGGTCAGAGTCTGACAGGTGGGCAGCCTGACTGATGAGCTGAGTGGCCAGAGAATCAGCATTCCAACACGGAGGTTTCTATGTGTGGCTGAACATCATCTCCTGCATCGAACAGCCACCAAAAGCTGGACTCCATGAGTCAATGGCCAGTGAAAGACAGAGCAAGCCTGGTATTGAGAGCCTCTGCTAGCACACACAGCTTCTGAAAAAAAATTTTTTCACAGAATGGGTTTAATTGGAGTCTTAAGTTTTTTCTTTTTGTAAAATGTGTTTTTTAAGGCTGGACGTGGTGGCTCATGCCTGCACTTTGGGACGCAGAGGTGGGTGGATCACCTGAGGTCAGGATTTTGAGACCAGCCTGACCAATATGATGAAACCCCGTCTCTACTAAAAGTACAAAAATTAGCTGGGTGTGGTGGGGGGCACCTGTAATCTCAGCTACTCGGGAGGATGAGGCAGGAGAATCGCTTGAACCCAGGAGGTGGAGGTTGCAGTGAGCCGAGATCACGCCATTGCCCTCCAGCCTGGGGGACTAGAGCAAAATTCTGTCTCAAAAAAATTGTATTTTAAAAATTTGTTTGCATTCTTTAAAATGGCTTTATTGAGATATAATTCACATACCATATAATTTGCCCACTTAATGCGTAATTCAGTGAGTTTGGTATATTGTGTTATTAACCTTTTTATAATTGTGGTGAAAAATATAACACCAAATTCATCATTTTAACAATTTTAAGTGTACAATTCAATGACATTAATGACACGCACCATGTTGTGCAATCGTTACTACGATCTATTTCAAATTTCTTTTCATCATTCCAATAGTATCTTTCCTTGATTTTGAAAGACGACATCTTCAACTGGGCAAACTGACAAAAAAGCCACTTAACTTTGGGCTGTCAAGTGTAGTCTTTGGCTGCCTGACATGTTGGCTCACGCCTATAATCCCAGCAATCCCTTGGGATCAAGCAATCCCTTGGGAGGCCAAGGAGGATTGCTTGATCCCAAAAGTTTGAGACCAGCCTGGGCAACATAGTAAGACCCTGTCTCTTAAAAAAAATGTCTACTCTTGGTTTGGTGAATGGGATGTGGTGGAATTCAGCTCCCATGTCCCCTTTGGCCAGCCACCTGGTGCAGCACACACTCCCAGGCTTTCTCAGCAGCCCTGTTGATGCTGTCACCGAAGCACTAGGCCCAGACAGGACAAGAGCTTGCTATCCAATGGGGAGAAGTGTTGGAGGGGAGGAGAAGGAGGATTTTCATTGGTTGGGTACTGATGCTGAGCTAAGGCCCTATGCTGAGGGCTTGCATGTCTCTCCTGAAAAGGACTGCTTCATGCTTTAATTCCATACGCAGTGAACTGAATAACATACCATACCTCAAAGTATTCCACAATTCTTCCAGTTCTATTGGAGACTCAGGGACCTGTGTAGCTGTACAGACTGGAGGAGGTAGAAGAAAGGGGTGTTCGTGGAGACAAAAAGAGGACTCTCGATGGGCAAATCTCTGATGGGCAAATCTGTCCTACTCCTGTGCTAACTTCCTGGGATTACTGTAACAAACTACCACAAACATAGGGGCTTAACATAAAGAAATTCATTGTCTCGTGGTACTAGAGGCCAGAGGTCCAAAATCAAGGTGTTGTCAGGGCCATGCTCCTTCCAAAGGCTCCAGGGGAGGATCCTTCCTTGCCTCTTCCAGCTTCTGGTGGCCCCAGGCATTTCTTGGCTTGTGGCTGCACCAATCCAATCTCTGCCTCTGTTTTCACATAGCCTCTCCTCTTCTCCATGAGTCTCTTCTTTTTGTGACCCTTATAAGGACACTTATCACTGGATTTAGGGCCCACCTGGATAATCCAGGATGATCTCATCTCGAGATCCTTAATTATATCTGCAAAGCCCTTTTTCTAAATAAGGTCACCCTTGCAGGTTCTGGGATTTAGGACATGGACACATCTTACTGGGGGCCACCGTTTAGCCCATTACACTTCCATATGCCCTTGGCCAACAGCAGTGAAGAATAAACCCTTTGATCCACCAAAAGGTGAGACCCAGTCCTATGTCACCTCTGTCTATTATAACAATGGTGGCAGAACCAAGGCCCAAGGCTGGTGCCAAATCTGCCATTTTGGAATGATGCCACCATTCCCATTTTATGTCCAAGTCACAGGACACAATCCCTCATTAATGGATAGGCTTCCTATTGGGTGTATTCACATGCAGGGACCATGGCACCCTCAAAGAGAGACACTCAATTTTCTGGTTTGCTGTAGGGGGATAGCAGTGAGCTGAGGAAGCTCCCCCAGTGGAAGCTAGAGGTTGCCTGACCTCGAGGGGAATTTGCAACTCTTTGTGCTGCTTCTCTTCCCTCACTGATAGCTGAGGAGCAGGTGGAGGAAATGCTTCTTCTTTAAACGGAGAGCTTCATTTCCCTCAGGGCTTCAAGTGAGGTACCTGGGGTGGAGACAGAGGGGCCTGCCTTCCCTGGCTTCCCAAGGTAGCTTTCCTACTCACCCCTCACTCCTTTTCTTTAGTGAGACAAAGCTCACAGGCTGGAGGAGAGGTGTGGGGAGAAGGACTCTACCACTCTGCTTTTTTTCTAGATGTTCTCACGTGCAGAGAAATGGGCAACTTCTTCCTCCTGACACTCCCTAGCTTTCTCCTTTTCTAAGGATCCACTTATAGACCAGCAGTGTCTGAGTAAAAAGGAATCACAGATTCCTGCTAACATGGTTTGCTAGGTGATTTGTGCTGCTTATATATAATTTATTTTTTTTAAAAAAACTTTGGAAATATTGAAAGGAAGGAAGGCAGTCATAGGCTCTGCATACACTTGGAAACATAAATGAGATGTAATTTCAAGACCTCCCTGATGGGCAATGTCATTATGGAGAATTCCCTGGAGAGTGAGAGCTTGGGCTCCACCAAGGGGGAGGAGCCGTGGTGGACAACAGGAGGTCAGCTTCCCAGCAGGTGAAAAGGGCCTGGACCTGGAGGGGAGGATTGGGGGACGAGGGAGGTGAGAATGAAGAGGGTAACGGGAGGCACACCATGCGCAGAAAGAAGACCAGGGCTCACCAAGATTCTCACAGGGTGGTCTACAGGAAAAGAAAGCTTGAGCACAAGGATGGGGCTGTTCAGTGGACAGTGTGGAAGGCTCTGAAGCTCCGGTCTCCACTGCACCAGCAAATGCTGGGGGAAACCAGCAGTGATGCATTGGGAAGGAAGGATGCACACATCTGGGAGGCCTGTGGAATTAACTATTTCTATTCTTGCTTCTAAATGGATGGGTGGGATTCAGACTTGCACTTAGTACATTTATCCTATAAATGAAGGTCTTTCTGTCAGGGATCCCTACTTCGAATGGTTTCACAAATGAATGAGTAGGATGCAGGGTGTAACAAAAGAACGAACATTTATTGAGCACCTACTATGTGTCAGGCACCGTGCTGGGGCATGTGTGTGTGTGTGTACACATATTATCTCATTAAATCCTCACAGTGACTCTCTGAAGTTTGTTTTTGTCACTTTTGAGGAAATTGAGACTCAGAGAGCCAAGACTCTTTGGCCAAAGCCACACAATCAGGAGTCATGGACCTACATTCCAACCTGGGTGCACCTAACTCAAGGCCTGTTTGTTGGACAAGCTCTTACTGAGGTCAACGCAAAGCCTGATATTGGTTTCTCCCCTGCAGAGTGCCCAGCTGCCCCACCTCTGTAGGTGATCTTTCCCTTTCCAGCTCTCCTGTGGCTGGGTGTGGCTGAGCTGACACAGCATCTGGGTTTTTTTCCAGACTGCACCCTTGGTAAGGTTCCAGTCTGGCTTACGGTGACGCTATTTCCTTTAGGGACGGTCATCACTTGTGGCTTTGCCTCTCAGCCCTCCAGTGGGTGGCATGCTGCCTTTGGTGCCAAGCAGTCACTCATTTGGAGAAGCCCAAGGCAGGATGGCATGCACTGGCATTCCCACACTAGCCACACCGGGCGGTAGGTGCTTTGGAGTGCGGTGTCTCAGTGGGTTCCGCCCAAGCTCCATCAGCTCACAGCAACTGCCTGGAGAGCTGACTCACACCCGTCCTCCACATCCTCCCTGATCAGAAGGACCCGGACTAGCTTTTTTTTTTTTTTTTTTTTTTTTTTTTTTTTTTTTTTTTTTTTTTGCTTTAAGGAAATGCCTTTGAATTTCAAAGGTGCCAGCCCCCTGACCATGTGGAAGAAAGTCAATCCCCTCTGCAGCCGGTCTTCCTGCTGCTCTCCTTGCCTGGTAAATTTGGAACTAGGGCTTTTGGGACAGCCTAGTCATAACACTGCCAACCACTCATTCTTGTGATTGGACTGTGGGATCGGGTCACGGTGTGATTAAATGGACGTGGTAATCAGAGTACAGCAGATACTCAACAAGAGGAGAGGCCAGGTAACCAAATCTATGCACCTCCTAGAATATTTGGATCTGGCATTTACTGAGCAGGTTTAAGAGCCTAACTCCTTTCTGTTAGAATAATAGGATGTTTCAGAGTTAAAGTCACACCCTCTGGGGTAATCTTTGTCACGACGGTTGTTGAATAATAGACCAATTTTTCAAGTTATTCTATGCAACCTCAACCTTGAACTTAAAGGGAAGCTAGAGATTAAAACTCCTTTGCAAAGAGTATGACAATGAGAAAATCTAGTGTGGCCAACTCCATCTTGCTTCTAGCCTCACAGGCTATTGGTCTTCATTCGTTCATGGGTGTAGGCCAAGCTAAACATGAAAGGAATTTAGCTTATTGTTTATCTTTGAAGCAAGAATGATAATAGTCCTTCCCAAAAACTAACCTTCTCCTTGCTCAGGGACAAAACCACCTTTGAAAAACTAATAAAAGGCTAAAAGATTATGGTTATGGGAGGGGCCTGAACTCTGCTAAAACGTAGGTACAGTTAAACTATAACCAGCCATTGTTCCCTAGTTTGCTTTTCTATAATTCCTCACTGCTCAGGAATCATGTGGTCAGAGATTACAAGATTTGTGACTTCCCCAATTGCTCCTATAGATAACATCACTATTGTATAACCTAAGATTGGCCTTTGGAGATGGTTTTCAGACTTTTGCATTGTGGTGACTTACTTCACCTGGACCCATGACTCATGACTCAACCAGTCCTGTGGCCTCCACCAAGATGCTGACTCAGGACAGGAGGACCATTTTCCATACTCCTGTGAGTTCATCCCCAGCCAATTAACAGCACCCATTCCCTAGCCCCCTGCCTAACAATCTATAAAATCCATAGCCTCTGAGTTCTGAGGGAGGCTGATTTGAGTAGTAATATCTCCTGTCCTCCTGCTCGGCTAGCCCTGCAATTATTAACCCTTTCTCTACTGCAATACCACTGTCTCAGTGAATTGGTTTTATCAGTGCAGCAGGCAAAAAGAACACATCAGGTGATGTCACTAGAAACTGGCACTAAGCTGGATTTGGGTTCTTAAATTTTGTTTCCTGCTTAATAAGTTATAAAGATCATTACAAGTCATGGATAGACTCATCCAGGATGGGTGTATCAATGCCACTGTTAAGCCAGTGGGCAGCTCTGATAGAGGGAGCAGAATCTGTAGACCTGGAAGTTTGCCACTAATGAGGCTTGGCTGCTAGGAAGGTTGTAACGGCTCTGCACTTGAGCTTGCCTATCTCTAACATGGCAGTGACAAGGCTTCCTTCTCAGGGAGGTGACCTCAGGCCTAGCATGGCCCACTGGACCCTACCCTCCTTGAGAACAGAGGTCTCCCTTGTTCTTTGTTATATCCTTAATGCCGGGCATGATAAGGGCTTGATAAAAGTTTGTCCAATGGATCCTTCTGGGTTTGCCAGCCTTCCTTGTCTACACCACAGCCATGATCTCATATCTACAGGATCTGGATTGAGATTTGCGTTTGGATCATTCCAATCTATCCCACATCTCCACCTATTGTGGGGATAGCTCTATTTCCAAAGACCAATCTACTTTTCCATGAAGCCACACCCATGCAGTACATAAGTTGGAAGCAGAAATGAAAAGGGGAAGAAAGTTGAAATACTAAAAGTGGGAGGAGAGAGGGAGAGTGTGGGAGCAAGGCCAGGACCCACCCCAAAAGAGATTGGAATACATGTGCAGCTTTAGTTCATGGCCTGCCAAATACCTCGTGCTGCGCCTCTGAATGGAAAATGGGGTAGAACAATGAGCTGGAATTAAGATCGCCTTTGAAAAGCAACTGCTGACAGCAGGCGTTCTGCATATGCCAAGTATTGCCTTCAGACCAGAGAAGCCTTTTCTGGCCCACATGAGCCCCGTGACAGCCTGCAGAAGGCAACACACCCTAGATGGCTGTGACCTCCAGCCCTCTGTGCCCTGAGCATTTCTGTAGAAAATGTGTGTGTTTAAAAAGGCCATGTATGTTTCTAGAAGGAAGGTGAGAACAATATAGGTATTTGAGGAATTATATATCGATCGGGTACACATTTTGTGGCCTGGTTTAGCAAAGGTGTATCTACAGGTCTCAATCAAATTGCTCAGATAGAGGAATGAAAAATTTCTGATTTGATCTTATTTAGGAGTCAAGCCATGCCATTGCTGAGATTGTGGTACTTAAGGGAAAAGTGAACTTTTTCATATTCTTGACACGTTCTTGATTTTGGTTAATGGTATTATTCTCCAGTTTTGAGCTAGAAAAATCTGGAGCCACCCATAACTCCAGGCCGTCAGTCACTTGCCACTCTCATCCACTGGGTCCCCTAACCCTGTCTGCTTCCTTCCCAGTCACGTTACACCTCTGTGTCTTCATTGCTGCCTCACTGGTGTTGATGATTGAACTGACTGCTCCTGTCTTCTAGAATTTTCTTGGTTCAGTTTCTTAAGGATGGCAGAGCAGACTTTATTCAAGGGGAGCCATGGCGATAGGGTATGGGGACCACAGCAACGGGGTCTTGAGGTGGGGGAGAGAGATCGGACTCCACTTCAACTCTAGCGAGGACAAGTGGGGATTTATAACCAGGGAGCTGAGTGGGGTCGGGGGTGGAAAATGACTAAGAGGAAACATCAAGGATGAGGGGTTTCTGGCTAAACTGACTTGATCAGTTACTGCAAAAGGCAGGCCGGGGTGATAAGGCATTGAGGGTGGTCAGGCACCAAAGAGGTGATTTTTGCCAAACTGAGCAGAATTCTTGCTCAGACTGGATTCTACGAGGACAGAGAAGGAAGCCCAAGGTCAGGCGCCATCAAGCAAAGGACTCAGAGGAGCCTAAATAAAGGAAGAGGGTCTGTTAAGTTCAACCTCTGATTCCGCCAGATTTGGCTTTCTTTCAGAAAGTCCAATTAAACCACTTCCATTTCACAACCTCCATTGTATGCTACTTTACACAGGGAAAAACTGGGGAGTAACGTGTTTAACCAGCCAGACAAGGCAGAGTGCAGTGGCGGAGCCCACGCTGGGGTACGTGCCTCAGCAACTGGCCTGGGTACTGCTTTGAGCCTCAGTGATGAGTCACTTTATTCATTCATTTATATGGCAAATTTTATGAAGCGCCTGTGACATGCAGGCAGTGTTCTAGGCACTGGAGATGCGTCCTGGTCCTCCTGCAACTTATTTTGCTGTGGACCAGCCTCTATGAGAATCGGGCACATAGGCAGAGGTATCCAGGGTCAGGGGCCTTCTAGGAAAGGCTGATCACAGAACTAAGGCAGGAAGCTCGCTGAGGTCAGCCCATGTGGTGTCCAGAATGGAGGCAGAGAAAGACCCCAGCTGCAGAAACACAGGCACCTCCTTGCTTGTTGAAGTTTGTTTTAGGAGCTGTCAGGGAAGAAGGGAGAGAAATGGGGCACTAAAAATACCCACGGATGTTTCCAGAAACCTCTGATGTCTGGTCTCCCACTGTGGATAGCCTGCCAGATGGCTGTGTCTCCCTCAGAGCTGTGAAACCCACCAGTGTCAGGGTTGGATCAAAGGCACTTTACAGCAACCGGTCAAAGAATCAACTAGAACAGCTTGGCATGTAGGCAATCAGCCCAGGCCTGACCAGCCATGCCCCTCATGAAGAGGCCACATTGCCATTAGATATCCAAATTATAAGTGACTTCCAGATGCAACCCCAATGAGCATCCTCTTCCGACTGTCCTCTGTTGCCACCTTTGGGGCTCTGCTTCCAGCTCTTTCAGCTCTATGTGGAGATTGGCAGCCCCCAGTATGCTCTTGGGCCTGGAGAGACTCTACACAGCTCCACACTCGGGCTCCCTTGTTCATCCCAGCAGCGGTGAGCTTGGCAAAGCCAAGAAGTCTGGGATGAGGCCCAGGAGTGTCTCCCTCAGCCTGCGCGCAGCAGCTGATGGGAAACCACAGCTGCCAGGCAGCAGCGGCTGCAGAATGCTGTGAGGGGCACCCTGCTCATAGCCATGGCTCCTGGGAGAGGACGGAGCATGAGCCTCCAGCAGAGGTGGGTGGGGGTGAAGGCGAGGAGGCAATAACGCCTGCCCCTGATGCGCAGGGACGCAGGTGCCAGGCTGTGCTGGGGAGCTGTTCTAGAAGCCTAGCCTGGACTGGAAGGGCCCTGCCTGTGGGGGTCAGGGCAGGATCAGAGGAGCTGGGCAGGCAGAACTTTCTCCTGAGGAAGCACAAGTCAGAGGCGGTGGATGGGTGTCTTACATATGTCCTTCTGAATGTAGACACTGAGGCAAGACTTCAAGCACAAATCATTTATTTAGGAGGTTAGGCCAGGAAGCATGGATGGGGGAAGGGAGACAGATAAGGGAGGGAAGCAAGGGGGCTTATTAAGCCATTTGCCACAGTGGGCACCTGGAGCTTGATCCCACAGGGAGCTCCCGGAGACACTTTAGAACATGCCTTGGATTTAATCCATCTACGGGACGAGGAAGCTGGGCGTTATCCAACAGCTCCTTGCTCATGATTGCTTGAGGCGGGCTTTCTGGGCAGTGACCTGGCACTCTGGATTCCCTGCAGGTGGACCTAGAAGATTCCCCAAACCAGGCAAAAAACAGAATGCCAGGGTTGGCAGTGAGCAGCCTCAGACATCGAGGGAAGTGTGGAGGGGATATGGGCTGAATGCCAAGGCATCTTTATTAGGGAGTCTTGGCAAATAAGAGAACCTAAACATGGTGCTGCTGGGAGGTCAGGCCAGAGATGGAGCCCAAAGAAGGTGCGGTGGTGGTCAGAGCATGAAGGAATTCCTGGAATTGAGAGATGACAGTTACCTCCCTTTTTAATGGAGCACCTGAGCCTCTGCTGCCGAGGCAAGAAGATGCCACCTGCCAAGGTGATTTGCTGGTCACTCTGGTCTCAAGGGGAAGCAGGACTATTTTCAGGTGGGCCATGCCTTTCCTCCTACCCCTTCCTAAGCACTTTTAGGAATATCTAGAGTATGGAATAGGCCCTTTAACCCACAGAGCTGTGAATGACTTTTAATTAACAGGAAATGCTGTGGCACATAGCACATATAGCAGACATTGAGTCTGTCTCTAATTAGAGACATTTTGAGATTCTGAACAGCTCAAGTCTGCAATTCTCATTCTCCTTACATGCAACCACTGGTGATAGAGGGAAGGGCCAGCACTGCTCCTGAGTCCCGGGCTCCTGGCTAAGGGCCCTCCTCCTCTTCCTCCTCCTTCTCTTCCTCCTCTTACTCCTTCTCCTCCTCTTTCTCTTTTTCTTGCTCTTCCTCCTCCTTGTCCTCCTCCTCCTCTTTCTCCTCCTCTTCTTTTCCTTCTCCTCCTGCTCATCTTTTTTTCAAACTGGTTGCCACCTCTAAAATTATAATTTGCTAAACAACAAAAAAACCCTTAAATATAAAAAAATAAAGTGGTGGGAGGACGTGGTTTATTTTGGTCTGCCTTAGGTTCTGGGTGCATGAGCCAGTGCTTATTTTCAGATCTGTCTATTCCTCTTTCTGTGTCTTGTGATCTCACTTAACTCATCCTGCTGGAGTCAACAGATCTCTCCGTGCACAGGAAGCCAGACTATCAAGGCAGCAAAGAGTTTTAAGGCAGCTAAGTGAACAGTTTTGGGTTTTTAAGTGGAAAATTCTTTAAACATGATGCTACTTTTGATAGGTGACTGAAAACATCCAGGAGATGGGAAATTCCATACCTGGTATTTCCTGAGGCCTGCCTAGCAATGGCTCTGACCATTTCTTTCCACCTGTGTGCTGTCCTCCCGCTCTGAGCTGCCATCATCTCCATTGCTGTGATCACTGTCATAGCCTCCCTCCTCCACTTTGCCTCCCTGCAGTCTGCTCTCAACATAGCCGCCTGGGTGACCTGTGAGAACACGCAAGGCCAACTTTCTGCTCTGCTCAGAATTCCCCCATGGCTTCATGGATTGCAGAGGCTGCTCAGTGGGCTGTCCCACCCCATCTCTCTGGCCTCCCTCCTACTCTTCCCTGCTCTCACTCACTCACTCACTCACTCCCACCTCTCCTGCTGACCAGTCCCTTTGCTACATGCCTCAGGACCTTTGCACTTGCCGTCTGTCTCTCTCTCTCTCTAGAATGTTCTTCTCTTGTTCTCTAGGTGGCTTATTCCTTCAGGTTCTTGTTGACTTGCTGCCTTCTCACTGAAGTTTGCTCCAATTTTTCTATTCAAAAGTGGACACTAAACCACCTTTCCTATTGTCATCTTGCTTTGTTTTCCTCCATAGCCCTGTGTACTATCTAATATACTATACATTTTCTTCTTACTCGTTTTGTTTACTGTCTGTCTCTCAGTGAATGTGGCCTATTGAGAACAGACATTTTATGTGAGTTTTCACTGCCTCATGTCCAGCACAGGACAGTGCCTGGCACATAGTCAATGTCCAAAAATACTTGTTGAACGAATCCGTGGCAGGCTTCAGGGTGGTAGGACAGGAAAGAGAAACACCTGCTGGGCTTCCCTTAACCCAGAGGTTGCAGTTGGGAAGCCCCCAGAGACATTTTCTTTAGCTTACACAGTGTTTTTCAAAGACTCGAGTTAGTCATCAATGCTTAAGAATACGGTGACTACATCTCAAAAAAAATAATAATAATATGGTGACTTCAAACAACACCCAGATAACTGGCATAGCTTGAAAAATATAGAAAAATCAGAAGTGCCCCTTGCATATGGCAATACTGATCAGTGGCCACTCACCAAGCCACTTTGATGGGCACCCTCTCCTGTTTCACTCAGTACCCAGCCCCTGGTGGGCAGGTGAGTTCGAAGAGGGGGAGGAGGAGATGGAGGGAGAGGTAGGGGGCAAAAGACGGGGAGGAGGAGAGGGAGAGGAAGGTGGGGGCAGGAACCAGTGCAGCCCCCAGATGCTGCTTTGCCAGCGAGGGGAAAGTGCCCCTTGCATTTAGCTGCCCAGGTTCCCACTGGCAGCTGCTCACAGCATCCTGGTCCCTCTGATCTTTGAGCTGCAGAGCCCTTTGTCACATCCTGGCTCCCTAGCAACAGCGGCCATACAGGCATGTGGTCAAGAATGGATGGGCACAAATGCAGCTTAGGAGAGGAAAGAAAATGTATCTGTTGTTAAAGTGCATACAATTCTCTACACACATGTTAGAAGTTTCAAGCGGCTTTACAACATCAGTTTTGCTAAATCCAGCAATCCTATAGTGTCATTGGCTGAGTATTCCTGAGCACGTCTTACACATGCCAACCAGGGTGCTCACTGAACAGAACTAATTAAAGAAAAAGAAAAAAAGACAAGGAGACATATTTAAGCTTCAACTTCTGAGTTATTATAATTAACAAGCAGTAAGAAAAATGATATTAGTTGTTCCTCATCTTGTATTTGTTACATCCTTTTATTCTAGGCACCTTCCCTACCTCCTGCTTGGTTTTACCTTTGAAGGAGCTTGGGCAGAAGTACTGTCAACAGCCTCTGTTAGTAGATTTAGAAATAAGAAAAGAGGCCGGGTGCAGTAGCACATGCCTGTAATCAGCACTTTGGGAGGCCGAGACAGGTGGGTCACTTGAGGGCAGGAGTTTGAAACCAGCCTGGCCAAAATGGTGAAACCCTGTCTCTACTAAAAATACAAAACAAATTAGCCAGGCATGGTGGTGCACACCTGTAGTCCCAGCTACTCGGGAGGCTGAGGCACAAGAATTGCTTGAACCCGGGAGACAGAGGTTGCAGTGAACCAAGATCCCACCACTGCACTCCAGCCTGGGTGACAGAGTGAGACTCCATCTCAAAAAACAAAACAAAACAAAAAACCAAAAAAAACCCCAAAAAAACCCAAAAAACAAAGAAATAACAAAAGCCCTGTCAATTAGTTGAATTATTTATAAAATATTTCTTTTGCCTTATATGTCTGCAAAATTGAAAAGATACAGATGTAACCTATTAACAGATGCAGGTTGCTATAAAATTAAGTTACTTTAAAATTTAAAATGCACACCTCCCTCCCATGTCCCCATCTGTCACGATCAACAGTTCTGATTTAAAACCTACACTTTGAAATACGACTACTTCGAATTATGAGAACCATGAATTTAGGTAATTGATTTCTTCTCTCAGATTATTCAGTGTATACCCTGGAAATATGATTAATTAGGCTTGCCGGTATAAAAACACATACTGATTTGAGAAAAACTAATGCTGTGTTTAGTAACCTGGACCTTTAGTTTGGTTCTGCAAAGAAATTTCTTGACACAGCTTGGTGTATTATCTTTCCCTCAGTAGAAGCTGAAATTGCATTTGCTAACTAATTGTTGATTCACTGTTTAATGGCAGGGGAGAGACCTCAGCCGATCAGTAAGCAAGTTTGCTAAGCACCTATAATGTAACAATCACTGTTCCCTACTGTCTTAGTCTGTTTGTGCTGCTATAATGAATGACCACAACCTGGGTGGAGTAGACAACAGACATTTATTTCTCACAGTTCTGGAGGCTGAGAAGCTAGAGATCAGGGTGCCAGCACGGCTGGGTTCTGGGAAGCGATGGTTTCTCTTATGTCCTCACTTGGCCTTTCACTGGTGATTGCAGGCAGAGAGGGAGCAAGGGATCTAGTGTCTCATCCTCTTGATAAGCGCACTAATCTCATTATGAGGGCCCCACCCTCATGCCCTCATCTAACCCTAATCACCTTCCAAAGGCCTCACCTCCTAATACCAGCACAGCGGGGATTAGGGCTTCCACATATGGATTCTGGGGGCTACAAACATTCAGCCCCATGGCACAGGCCACAGAGAAGCAAGGATAATTGAGGACCACGAGGGCCTCTGGGACTCACGGTTCATAGAGAGACAGACAAAGAAGCAAGTACACTGTTTGGAAAACAAACAAAAACCTCCAAAGAGTTCTAGAGGATTGTAGAAGGAATGACCCTTTTCATAAGCAAAGATCAAGGGGCTGGAAGGATGTGTGACATTTAGGAAATGGTGCCCAGTCTGACTATAATGGTAGTGGCTCCTGCGCCTTCGGCCCCCTTTGCTTATGCCATTGCACAGTTGCTGCTCCGATTATGATTGTCATGCCTGGCTTCACTAACCAGTTGTCTTGGGACATGGTTCTGCCCGGCAAATGCAGCCTCTACAACCTGTGCTTTTTCCAAGGTCTTCTTGAGAAGCCAAAACAAGCTCCCCAGAGACAAGAAAAGAGCGTACACTGAGGACCGCCCGCTCCCTCCTGGCGACATATCAGACTGGTGTCTGAGAAGGGTGCTCTCTCCTGCCACCTGCAGGACACGGGGCCACCCTTGGGATGTGCCTGGTGCAGGAATGCTGGGGCGAAGGGGACTTCACTGGGCAGAGGGAGCCTTTGGGTATGGGAGGGTCTGGGATAGAGGTGGTGGACCCATCAGTCATCACAGACGCGCCCTGGGGATGCTGGCGCCACTCCAGTCGCGTGGTGGGCAGGCATCAGAGATCCATTCTAAAAAGATAAACAAGGCATGGATTTGGGAGTGTGGGAGGCAGGAAGGCTGCGTTCCAAGCCATCAAATGCAATGGCGCCTTGATGTGAAGTTGGGGAGACTGAAGGCAGAAGTGTCCCATCTGCCTTGCTGAAAACTGGAGCTGCTGGGTGAAGACAGGGTGATTACCCACATCTGACTTTCCTCTTTATATCTGGGGTGCCAGGGCCTAACGATCCCTCCCCCTACCCCCATTTCTCCAGGAAGCCTTGAAATCCTTTGCCAAGCAGGGCACCAGAGTTCCTGGGGCTCGCCTGCAAATTAGGTCCTCACCAGCACCCTCCCTTCATTGTGGGACCTTCTCATTTCTGCGGCATTTTCCATCACACCAAAAGCTAAGACTAAGTACCCTCACCATCCTAATGTACCTAATGATTGTCTACACCTCCTGAAGTTTCCTGTCACCTTCTCTTCAAGTAGCTTTGCCATTAACTGGGTCCCTTTAAGCAGGTTGCTGAATCCCAGTTTTCACCTCTATAGCAAAAAGGACTAGAATCAGATAATTTCTAAGATCCCTACCAGGTAAAGAGGAGAATACCAGCATCCACTCAGACTTTTCCTACACATATTGGCTCCTGTAGAAAGTAAATTGAAAGGAAATGGGAAGGAGAGACGGCACGTATTGAATTTCTCATTAGCCCCACTGCCTGGTTCTCATTAGTGAGCCTTCCGGGTTACAGGCACAAGGGCCAGGACTTATTTTCATGGCTGAATAGCACATGTGAAATGTAGGCGATTTCTAATCCATATTATATGAGCTCCACACTTTGCTATCTTATAAAGTAATGGGCAACGCTCAAGGAAAACCCCATCAGAATGACGGGCTAATCCTTCAGGGGGAAAATATTGCTGTTCTGCATAAGCTTTGGCTCTCTGCTTAATTAATCCCTAAAACTTTCAGGCCTTAATGAGAATAATTAGACTTGACAGTACTGAGCTTAATGCACAACTACAGACAACAAAAACCGTGTTCGGTTTATAAGCTTCCCAGAGCTTGCTGAAAGACAGGCTAATGTTATTTACAGCGGCCCCAGTGAGGGGCCGGACGAAGGTTCAGACTGGAAATGTGCTTGGCTCTCCCTGAGGACAATTTCTCTGAGGAACGGGGTACTATGGCCCCCTTTTGTGGCTTTCCCTCCATAACAAACCGTGGTCTAGACAGGACCTGGCTAGAAATTCCCTTATTACCACCCCGGCCAGACTCCATTTATCATCACCTTGAATGTAATGCTCGCGCAAAACCTCCAGGCCTTTCCCGTTCACATAACGAATCGAGGGAGGCAGAGCTCTTACGGTGCTCCAGCCAGTGTCTGCCCGCTTCTGGAAATACCTCATTTTCCAGAAAAGCATTCATTTGTCAACAGAGGGATAATGCTAAAACCTTAAAGACAAATCGGCCAGAAGGCAGGGATGAGAGAAGCAGGTGGGGTACAGCCTGGGAGGGACGGCAGCTTTGCCTCGGTGCAGTTTATTTGATTTGTTAGCCTTGTGCCAGCCTCAGTCTTCTCCAAGAAGAGGCTTAAATCTCTTCTTGAAACAGTTTGAGCGTACACTCCCCAGAGTCCAGAAGTATCCCTCTGGCGCTGCAGGGATGACCAAGTTAATTGTGTCTGTATCCGTGAGAGGCTTTTCAATGAGGGGCCAAACAACTGCACAGGTTCTGGGTGTTGGGTGAAGCCTGTCCCCAAACTTGGGTGAAGCTGTTGGAGCTGGGCGTGCAGACTTGAGCAGGAAAACCATCCCACCTGGTGAGATGACATTAAGAGTCCTTAGGAATAGGGATGGATTTCTGCACATTCCATTGGTGCTGATTATCACAGGAGATATGAAAGTGGTGATCAAAGCTACCTTAACCATCCTTGAGATTATAACAAAAGTGATAATATCCATATGGAGAGAGATTCTTCTCAGAAATGAGAAACTGCAGATAAGCACAATGACTGTCCAGTGCTTCTCAGTTTTGACATAATCTATGAGTTCAGAGTTCTTGCAGATCTAAGGAGATGAAAGGAAAAGGGTGCAACATTGGGATTCAAAAGCCAACATGTTACCTTTTTAAAAACAGAAATCAATACACACACATGCCTGTGTACACACACACACACACACACACAAAGCAATGTGAGGACAGGAACTTTGACCCTGGAAATGGCACCAGGCTAGAGAGCTTTGTTTTTAATTTTCAATCAAGGATCTAAAACAGACTTCAAAGGGCATTTAAGCTGACAGTTTTATTTGCTCCTTGAGGAAGAGGAAAGATGAATAAGCGTAAAGACAGATCATTCGCAAAATAATTGCAGCCCTGACATATCTAAATGAGTTTGTAAAAGAAAATACAGTGGCAATTGATCTTATTAATTAGAGATGTACCACGATGGTAATACCCACTTATCCACAGATTGCCTGCAGCTACAAAAATAAAATAAAATAAAATAAAATTAACCACTTTCTCCTGGAGAACACAATTTCTTTCCCTCCCTGCCATAGAAAGTCAGCTGGGAAAAAAAAATCCCTGGTGATCTCTTCTCTCCACAGTGGGTAACAGCCCTTAGAGGGCAGTGTGGATGGGTTTCCTTTCTGCCCATGGAGCTTTGGGTTTATACTGGATTGCACGATGCCTCACATGGTACGGTGGCTTGTCGCAATTGATTGAACATGTAATCTGACAAACAAACAAACAAAAATGGGCTACAAAAAAGAGAGAGCTGCTTTTTAAGCCTGTATGTGTCATTTACCTGTGACGAACAGCAGTAAGCGCCATGGCAGGCCCGATTGTCTCCATTGCTCATTCTGTCGTGGCTCTTTCCATTATCTTATTTCTGTGAACAACTGCTTAGCACTCAAACAGAATAGCCCAGCGATAAAACGCTGAGTGACGATTGGGTGGCAGCCACCTCTGAGTGCGGTCCAGCCCTGTGCCATTGGAGGCGAATCTTCAGGTTGCTGGATTTGAAACTTACATAAACACTCACTGTATTATTGCAGAAGAGAGAGAGAATGGGAGAGAGAAAGGAAGAGGAAGAGGACAAGAAGAGGAGAGAGAGGAGGAAGGGAAGAGGTGGGTAAATAATAAATTGTTTAGCACTGGAAGAATCATCTAGTGCTACTCCGGTAATTTCAAAGGTTGTGTGTGTGTTTGTATTTTGGGCACTTGTGGGCAGGGGGGATCAAAGTGAGAGTACAGGCACAACTTTTATAAGGCAAGTGGGAACTAAAACCCAGCCTTTGGTGTCTCACCAAGAGGGACACAGTGGCAGTGCCCTGTATCTGCCCCTCAAGGGGGAGGTTTTTACTAATTTGCACTAAGGCCTAGTGGGGCCAGAGGGTGAAGAGTGGTGTGATTTGAAAACAAAGCAGGGCAACAGGTTTGATATTAAAAATGACCCATGTCACCCTTGATCTTCCAACTTGTCTGGAATAGAAAAACTCATGGCCAGCAGACTCCAAGCACATATTGATATTACCCACACAAAGTTAAAAAAAAAAAAAAAAAAAAAAAAAAAAAAGACATGAAGTAGTGAGGTGTAGTGGTGGTGTGCAGCTGTAGTCCCAGCGACTCAGGTGGCTGAGGCAGGAGGATGGCAAGTTTGAGGCTACTGGGAGCTATGATCATCCCACCGTACTCCAAACTGGGCAGCAGAGCAAGATTCTGTCTCAAAAAATAAAAAAAGAAGGACATGATTCTTTCAAAAGCACAATACATTTTAATATCACTGTGACTGTGCCTTGACTTTCCTGGAGTAACAAGATTAAATTTATTATGAAATTTCAAATTAACTTTAAAGGAGGACTTGACAGCTTTTGCAGGTTGTAGGGACACCCAAGCCCATCTCACCTTTCTCTTACCTCCTGGAAGCAGCATCTTTGTTGAGGTGTGAAGAGCAAATATGGCTCATTGGTTCTTGGTGTCACCTGCTACAGGGACTCACCAGTTCTGACCTCCAAATTAGCCAGGGTGAACGCAGATGCAGGAGATGCTGTGTGAATGCTGGGGAAGGCCATGGAAAAACGCAGGCCTGAGTAGCCGACAGGCCCCAGTCAGGGAAAGAAAAAGAATGCTCCCAACAGATCAAAGCCCACAGTCTCTTAAAATGGAAATGAACATTTAAAAAAGGCCTTTCTCAAGGGAGAAATATGCAGTAAATCAGAGCCTTTGAAAGACAACTGGGGCCTGTGCCGGTTTTTGAATAACTCGTCGTTTAATAAATGTTCTATTTTTGACCCTTTAGGGAAATATACAACTCCATCTGAAACTTATGAGCCAAAATAATTTAACTTTTTTTCCATCTCATTTTTATAAGTTTTGTGATGGAGACAAATGATCTGGAAGCTTTCTTTTTAAGGTTTTATGATGAAGCGAGGTCATTTAACAAGAGAGAAATGGTTTCCTCTGCACACCAGCTCTGACTCGGTGAGTGTTTGTCTAGTTAGTCCCAGCATCCGAAGTCTCAGGATCCCCAAAGAGGAAGCTGTGCATGGAGTTTTGAGGAATTGTTCTTGGTTTTCTTTGTAAGGGCTTCATGAAAAGCATGTAAACATGCTACACTCGTTGTAGATCATCTCTTCTAACGTGTGTGTGTGTGTGCATGTACATAGAACATTTGAAACTGTACATCGGTGACTGTGCCTTGACTATATGAAACTATATGTCATGCATCCTCTGTACTGGTGAAAAGGAAGTACTTAATATATGTTGGAATTAAGTTGTTGGAGGTTTTCCACATCTTTTCTAATCCCTGGGATCCTAGGCACACAGTTTGTCCACAATATATTCTCATTGTCTTGTTGCGCTGTTTTATAGGATCTTACCTATCTTCAACTGCCTTTGGACTGACACATACTGGACCTGAGAGATCAGCTTCCTGTCCACCAGAGCCTTGAATTGTTAAAAAAGTTACAGGCTCATTTTACCTCTGATGAGTGGGTGCCACAAAATCTCGGGAGCAGATGTCCCTCATTTACTCACATTGCTCCGTCCCATCCCTTTCTGCTGGGTCCTGAGAGCAGCCTTCTCCCTGGCACCCAGCTGGGATTCCCACTAACCCAACTCAGGTTCAAGGGCTGAGGGAATTCAGGATCTGAGGGATGTCGAAAAGACCACATGGAGTTCGGTTTTGCATGTTTTCTTTGAGTGCCAGCCAGCAAAGACCGTGGCCTCACATAATTTTTCTGCTGGGTGTGGAATAGTGCCATAGAAAGATGATTCATGAGAAGAAATTGTCAAGTTTCTGCCTGAAACTGAATGGAAAAAACTTGGTTGAAAAAAATCCCAGACATGCACACAGAAGATACACAGGACCAAATTTATATCTTTAGCTTTGGGAATCTACATTCATTATTTCTCTCACTTGACTTGAAAATGGGTAAAAATCTGGCCACAGTGCTCTTGTTGGGTTATAAATAAGATTTTTGTTTTTATGTTAGTGTCTGGCCCATAATAGTCGCTAATATTTACTTTGTGTTGCTCAGTTTATAAGGTGTTTTTTTCCTGTGTATTTAAATTGCATATTAGACGTGAATATAGGTATTTTTCTTTTACAATAAGAAAACTAAATCTTTGTGAGAACCACATGGATAATACCAATATAAGTAACTTAATCCAAGCCCTCTGCATTCTTGCAACCTTTGTTTTAGCCACAAGGTGATTCTATTTGGTGGTTGCATTCCAACGGCAATTCTCTGACACCAACTGGGTGTCCTACAATTCAATTCAATACATTTTGACACTAACTACCCCTATTTAACATCAGAACCCCCAAGGTAAAGGGCAAGGTCCCTAATAATACTGCCCTTACTCACATACCAGCTACAAACAGGGTCCCCAGGCTACCCTCACTTCAGTCTGACTTGGCAACAAATTTGGGGGTTCCCACAACTCCCTCTGGCTCAAGAATTCAATAGAATGGCTTATGAAACTCAAGTAAGTACTATACTTACTGTTACCATTTTATTATAAAGGATACAGATGAATAGCAAGAGAAAGAGATACATAGGGCAAGGCCTTGGGGGTAGAGGTGGGGTGCAGAGCTTCCATGGACTCCTTATGGAATCCAGGTATGTTGCCTTCCCAGCACATGGATGTATTCATAACCCAGGAACTTCTCGGAGCCTCCCTGTTTCAGCGTTTTATTAAGGTTTCATTATGTAGACATGATTTATTTAAATACTGGTCTTGGTGACTGAACCCAACCTCTAGTCCTTCTACCTTCCCCAGAAGTTCAGAGTGGGGCTGAAATTCTAACTCTTTAATCGTGTGGTTGGTTTATCTGGGGACCAGCTCCCATCCTAAAACTATCTAGGAGCCCTGTAATAAGTTACTTTATTAGCATAAACTCACGTATGGTAGAAAGAGGCTTGTTATGAATAACAAGACAGTTCTATCATTCAGCAAAGTCCAAGGGTTATTGAAGCTGTGTGCCAGGAACTGGGGATAATGACCAGTTATTTTCTGTATAATGTCTGTAGTAGGCATTCCAACTAGGGCCAAAAACACCACTTTCCCTTTTTGTAGGTGCAAGCTGTCCCCCACCTCAAGAGGTGGGTTTATTTTTCCCTCCCTTGAATATGACTTGCTTTGACTAACAAAAGTGACATTCTCAAACTTCTGAGCCCAAGCCTTTCAAGAACTGGCAGCTTCTAATTTTTCTCTCTTGGAATGCTCCCTTTTGGGAGTCAGCTGTCATGCTTTTAGGAAATTCAGGTTAGATGTTTGGAAGATGAGGAACTGTACTGAGAGAGAGCCTGAGGGATGAAAGACCATCTTGGAAGTTCCACTCTCTGCCAAGCTCCCAGCTGAATGCAGCCAGATCAGTGATGTGAACTATACCATATGGAGTAGAAGACCATCCTAGCTGACCTAAGTCAACTTGCAGCATTGTGATATGCCATAAATTACAGTTTTAAGCCATTAAGTTTAGGCTGGTTTGTTGCACAGCAGCAGATAACTGAAACATGGACCTATTAAGATCCTTCTGAAAATTTAGTATTTTGGCAACAAAATCTCACAAAATATCCTTCCCAGACGCACCTCAGTTATATAGGATTCTATTATATGCAGAAGAATGTAAAAGTGAGGCTGAACATAAAAAAGTTTAGAGCAACATATCCTGTATTAAAAAATTACAATATCGGATCTGATTAATTTTGATTGTGTTTTCTGCAGTGTTTCTTTCACCTGTCTTCCTGTCACTCCTTTCCAGGTACTTTTCTGTGTCCTTCTGATTCACTCACTTGGTGAGCCTAGTACAATAACTAACTATAAATTCATGAAACTCCTTCCTAAACATTTATACAAGGACTTACTTTTCCAACTAGGTTTTGTTTCTCATTAGAGGCACCATTTTCATTACCTACATTTTTTTGGAACTCTGTACCCAAAGACCCAACAATGCAGTGCTATTTACAGAAAAAGGAAACTTACATTCTTGTAACAAGTTCAAAAAGAAAGAACCCGGTTGGCAGGGTGGATCTACTTCACACAGTCATCCAGGGACCCAGGTTTCTTGTATTATCAGCATAATAATCAGAGTAGCTGCCATCTGCTAGGTCAATGCTGGGTTCCTATGGTTCCTGGGAGATGGAAACATTCATGGAGAGCTCATGTGCAATATTTTGTACCAAGGTCTGGAAATGACCCATAGCACTTCTATTTTCTGTTAAGAATCTAGTCACGTGGCCACACCTGGTAATCACCAGCTGGGCAGCCATGTGCCCAGATGCCATTTTACTATTATAGAAGCCACATACTTAGCTTCCACATAATACAAAAGAAGAAAGAATAAGTTTTGGTAAATAATTAGAAATATGTGTCACAGACCATACACACCATGGAATACTACACAGCCATAAAAAAGGATGAGCTCATGTCCTTTGCAGGGACATGGATGAAGCTGGAAACCATCATTCTCAGCAAACTATCACAAGGACAGAAAACCAAACACTGCATGTTCTTACTCATAGGTGGGAATTGAACAATGAGAATACATGGACATAGGGCGGGGAAGATCACACCCCAGGGCCTGTCATGGGGTGGGGGTCAGGGGGAGGGATAGCATTAGGAGAAACACCTAATGTAAATGACCAGTTAATGGGTGCAGCAAACCAACATGGCACATGTATACCTATGTAACAAACCTGCACATTGTGCACATGTACCCTAGAACTTAAAGTATAATACCAAAAAAAATGCCACAGACATGTCGCAGTTTTTGAAAGCAATTTTTTAAAAAATAGAAACTGGCATTCAAAAATTTGAACAATGGCAGCGGGATCATTGTAATAATTGCTTTGGCTAACAAGAGTAATACTTTAAAGTAGTAACAAAGCTAATCCTTTAAAGGGACGAATCTTTTGTTTTATGCATGTATAAAGTCTGAGATGTTTGTTTCAACAGTTCATTAAAGTATTTTTAGTCGTAGCTAATATTTTACCCCTTTGTGACTTCTATCTTCTTCTAGGAGCCAAGCCTAAGAAGGCATCAACTCAACAGCTTCAGGTCCCAAGGAGATGTGGTATAATTGGCACACAGCAGTTCACATTCTGCCTGCTAGCTACTTCAAAACACTCCTCAAATAAGTATGCAGAGCCATTTCCTCCTATTTTTGACTTCTCACAGCCCTATTTCACCCTTGTATTTTCACCAGTGTTAACTTGTGAGGAAAAACTAGCACCTCATCTTCTTATTTTGTGTGGCTTACAAATTGCCACATATTAAATGGACATATTTGATTTAGTAGCATACATTTAAATGTTTAAAATATGAGGAGTGTTCAGGGAATGCCATTTCACTTAGCAGTCAGTGCTAACATCATTTTTTGAAATGCTCCCCATTTCTACGATGTAGCCAAAGCTTTATTTATCATCAGATTTGCATTTTGTGATGTATTCTTGAGCCAGCCAAACTCATCTAAAAGCAAGCTCATTTAATGCAAAGTAGATTTAAATGTGACTGCTTTAAAATGGACCACCCTGTTTAAATGATCCTCCGGATGTAATTAGAAAAAACTCGAGTTCCTAGGATAGGAAAAAAAAGGGTGAACTAAATGATTTCTGTCTCCCTGGGTAATTTTTGACCACGCACCAATAAAACTGCTGATCATGAAATGATTTATTTTTAATGTAACTTTCCCACAAACGGTTTAACAGGAGGTGGTTTAGAAATGGTTCACCACATTTGAGCAGACGTCGAAAGTGTGTAACAAACCATGATGTTTACAGCCTTCAGCGTCCCAGCCTCTTCAGACAAGAGAGAAAGAGAGGGACAAAAAGAGAAAACAGAAAGAAAGACGAAAAGAAACAAAAAAACAGTAGAGTTGTGAGACAGTCTATACTCCAATTTTGACTTATATTCAGAAGCATCTTGTTATCTCATGGGGGAACTCAGGCTCTGTTATCCTAACTCAATTTCCATACCAGTAGTAGTGAGTGATGGTAATGTTATTTAGGAGCTATTCACATAAAAGCTTACCATCCAAAGAGGATCTGGTAGTATTAGCATGCTTGTCAAATCTCCCATCCTCTACACAATGAAGAACCTCGAAACAGAGCTGCCTCTTCCCAAGCCCTGATGAGGCCACGCTTGGTGCCAGCCATTAAAAATAAAAGCCCGTTAAACTTTCAGGACATGCTTGCACATTTTTGGGCACCGCCGAGTTTTCAAGATTTGAGCCAGTTCAGTGATAGTATCAGCAGACCAGCATCTCCTAGGCAATGAAAGTAGTTACCATGGAAACCCCAGAGCTGCACCCATCAACAGCTTTACAATTTTGACAGTTCAGAAAGTGACTATTTAGGAATTTCAATTAGAGCAGAAACATACACATTTAGATGAACAAAATGCTTAAAAAGTCTATAGGAAATGATTTAGATATATATAAATATATATTTTAAATCAGAAGGCAGACTCCTAAATATATTCTGCGTGTAGAAGTGAATTTCAGGAATAATGTAAAAAGCACTTGGTAACGAAAAAAGATGTTAAAGTTCTCTTATCCCTTTTCCTTCCTTGGAAAGGAAATAGGCACCAAGAATAAATAAGTTGTGAAAAATGATCAGCGGATTTTTTTAACAGGGTAATCACAATATGCCATGCTTGTTAAGTCAGAACTTGTGCATATTATTAAGAAATATTTTAGAATTTTATATTTGCCAATTCCTCATATTTGAACAGTTCTGGCAGGGTAGTCTTTCTTACAACTCTGCTGTAAGAGCTATAACTTTTTTTTCCTTTTTATAATAAAGGAAATTGAGGTTCCTGAGGATGGATGGGCTCCACACAGTGGATTCCAAGTCAGGACAAGACTCCAATCACTTTGAGCCCTGGTTACTCTTTAATTCATTGGCAACAACAGCTGCTCAAATGAAAAGAGCCACATCAACAAATCCTTCAAACAGAAAGTCAGGCCCCGTTAAATAAAATATACACAAAGCCGAAAACTCAGATCTATAATAAAAAAAACAGGTCCTGTTACTAGAGATACACAGTGGTAACAGCAATAATATTAATTTGCAATGGTTAATACTAATATTAATACTAATGCCAACTTCACTCCTAAGAATAGCTGTGCTAGTAATCTTGGTTTTTCTCCTCCGTCAGATCCAAGCTCTATGCCCCCCAAAAGTGAACCCATGGACTGCTTCATGTGGGCTCACTTGCCCTCTGCTTTTGGCTGGTTTGGCAATGGAGACATACAGAGGAGATCAGAAGGTGGGAGGAGAGAAAGGTTGATGTGTTCATTCCTCCAATCCCCACCTTGCCTCTTGCACAGCTCCAGCCTCAGGCTAGTTCTTGGTCCTTTCACCATGCTTCATTGATTCCTGAAACCTGCTACCACCGGTGTAAATAGTATCAACATTAAATAACTCTTCAGTTAAACTCTTATCTGCACTATGTATGCCCTGCCCAGACCCGATTGTTACAATAGTGAATGCTTATACAAATCTTATATAAATGCTTACTCTTTTTTTTTTTTTTTTTTTTTTTTTTTTTGAGATGGAGTCTCTCTCTGTCGTCCAGGCTAGAGTGCAATGGCCTGATCTTGGCTCATTGCAACCTCCACCTCCCGGGTTCAAGCGATTCTCCTGCCTCAGCCTCCTGAGTAGCTGGAATTACTGGCACCCGCCACCATGCCAGGCTAACTTCTTTGTATCTTTTGTAGAGATGGGGTTTCACCATGTTGGCCAGGGTGGTCTCGAACTCCTGACCTCGTGATCCACCCACCTTGGCCTCCCAAAGTGTTGGGATTACAGGCATGAGCAACCGCATCCGGCCATAAATGCTTACTCTTAACTCTGCCCCTATTCTAAATGCTTTATGTATATTTAACCCTTGCAATAACCCTATGAGGTAGATGCTGTTGCTCTACCCATTTTATAGTTTAAAAAATTAAGGCAGGAACTTTGGAAATGCTTTTTGCATGGATTATTTCTTTGATCCTCATGACTCCTCTATGGGTTGAGGGTAGGGAACTGTGATACAAGACAGAAAAGTTAGGAGACAACTCAAGGGTGCTCAGCTACGAAGCCAACCTCTGTGCCTCCTTGCTCTGTGGATGTCCTCTTGCCCCTTTCTGATACTCTTCTCTGGTTTTGTCCAATTAGAGGTGTAGGATTCCATGCCATTGTTTTAATCTTCGGCTCTGGCTTTCTGTCAGGAGCCCTCACTAGGGGAACAGGAAGAAAAGGATTTGCCTAGGTAGCAGTGCTGCTGCCGATGGCAGAGAGAGGAGATGGGGCTTCCTGGCTTCTTTTGGCTCCTGGGTCCTTTCTTGTGGCTGAGTAAAAGGAATGCTCAATCCTGGTCTTGGGGTTTTCTGGTGCCTTGTGATGTTCTAAAACAAGGCAGTTAGAACCACTTTGGGGCGAGGGGATTGCGGAAAGGGAAGTGGGAAGTACTAATTAAAACCTGTGGAAAGGGTTTTAAAGTTCCCATACCAAGAAAAGTTAACATACCAAGAATATCGTTACTGCTGGTCTACAGCAACCTCTTCTCCTTGCTTGTCCCCACACCCCATGCTGCCTCACCTGCACTTCAGGTGCAAGCTGCCCCTTTGGATAATTTCCTTCTGTTTATTTCCTAAGGTTTTCTTGTTGTTCGTTTTGGTTAGATGTTACCTTCTAGGGAAAGTGAAGGGGGTAGAGAATGAGTCTCGTAAGGCATGAAGTGTCCTGGGCCCAGCGCTCCACGTGGGTGGGCCTGGCTATTTTCATTAGTAATAACAGACGTGCTGTACAACCATTCGGGATCAGCTACCATCCTGGGCACTGCAACAAAGAACTGAAACAAACAAAGAAACAAACCAACCCACAGACAAAATTCCTGACCTGGAAGGACCATGAAGGCAAAGAGGCATCTATCTCACTGGGCACTGAGACAAAGAATTGAAATCAAACCAAACCAAACCAGACTAAACCAAACAAAAACCAATACACACACACACACACACACACACACACACACATACACACACACACACACACACACACACACCCTGGCCTGGAAAGATTCTAAAGGTAAAGAGATATCTCAGTCACTATTCTTCCCCCAGAGCCTGGCCTGACACTTGTAACACAGAAAGAGTTTAATAGATAGTTGATAAATCAGTGGGTAAATAAATGATTGAATATTCTATTCACACTGTAGACAAACATGATGAGTGATAAAGCATCAAAGAGGAAGAACTTGAGACAGGGTTCTACTGCTCACTCCAGGGAGTCTCTGACTACCTAGGAATGACGGATACTAGTCTAGGACTTCCTTCTGTGTCTGCAGGACTTCCTGGAGCCTGGAAGTGGGGCTTAGCTGGGAGGCTGAAAAGGTGGGAAAAGCTCATTCATAACCCTGTGTGCCTTTCTCCAAATACCATAGAGCTGCCAACCTGAGTCATAATTCATCTGCTCTCCTCCAGGATCTACAGTATGAGGCTAAAAAAGGGAGATCCCACCCCTAAAGCAAAGGGGTACAGCCTGGTACATGCAGCAGCTTTGGGCTCCAGTCATCAAGCTGTGTCCAAGGTCGATCCACATGTTATAGCTATGAGGAGAGCCCTCCACTTCTCTTAATATTTGTTCAATGAAGAGGTCACATTTAGCAGCCTTGTGTATGGCTGACATGGCCCTAGATATCTCTCCTTCTTTTCAATGATGGCAACAGAAAGCAAGAGGCTCATTGTCTCTAGGGCCCACTCTTCCTACTCTTCCCTCTACTTCCTACAGGCACAGGAGCCTCACCCTATGGCCACCACCACAGGCCCACAGGGAGTACTGCCAGGCTTCCACTGATGTTTGCTTAAGGCCCAAGGGCTCTTCAGTCAGATTGCAGTGGATGTTGCCAAACCTGGGACTCACCACTTCGAGCAGTGGGCTCCCCTCTGGCCCAGGCCAGGTCCGGAAATGCCATCCAAGAGCCAAGGCCTGGAGTCGGGGCCCCAAGAGCCCACTTGATGCTCTTCCCACCTGTGGCTGAGCTGGTACCTAAAATGCAAGTCAGATACACTGATGACTAGTAGAACACAATATGCCAGCCTTGGTCTTGGCCATGGCTGGTTGATGCATGGGAGGTCTTGGAGCCTCCAGGTGGGCACAGGATTTGAAAGCTTAGGCTGATCTGAAGGGCTGGAATACCATTTCCTGCCCTGGGGAGAGATTATGTTGACCCCCAAAATCCTGGCAAGGGGCTGGGATAGGAGCTCAGATGTGCTTTATTTTTATCTCTTAAGAAAAATAGAATGACATTTAGAGCTTTCCTATGGTATTAGAGAGATAGTTGAAAAAATACGTATTTAGCCAGAAAAAAAGAGTGAGAAATACAGCACTACTTTTGCAACTGATGCTGGCCACAGACCTCAAAGCTGTTCAGCTCCTGTTATCAGACTCTCCTGTGCAGTCCTCATGCCTGTTCACCAGTGTGTTTTCCAGTGTAGATTTTAACCTTTCTATTTTCAATTGAGAAGGGAAGAAATGATTAATCATTACTTTTAAGCAATTGTGAGGCTTTTGGACTTAAACAGCTATGACTTTTGGTTAAAAATTATGTTAGGACATTTATTATTTTGGAACAAATTGCTTCCATTATTTAAAAACTGCACATAATTCTTACACTATCTCTAAAATGTTTACAATTATATAATGCATTTAAATGTAACTTTATTCCCAAAGCACATTTATATTCTGGTTCATGGTCACACCACAATACTGTGATGCATCTCAGCAGAGGTACCCACCCTATCACTGAGACACAGAGACAATCACAGACCTAGCGCCACCTGGTTTCCTTGTATGAAGCAGGATTTGAACCTGAGTGTGTCTGGATCTAAAATGTGTGCTCTTGTCAACATGGTTGCATCAAGGGTTTGGTTTCCTCTAGGCACATCTTATAAACCCCATTCTTTAGTATCATTCTAACCCCATTCAAACCAGCATTCCCTCTGCTCTTAGTAGAGAGCAGGCTCTGTGCTAGCTAGGTCAGGGAATGTAGAAATGAGTAGGTCACATTCTACTCAAGGAAACAGGCACATAAAGAAATATTTACCAATGAGTCTTCATTCTTCACCCAATTTAGCTTTGCAGCAAACCTCCAGAGCCCATATTAAAAACATCCATGGAAAAGCCTACAACACACACACATGCACAAATACACACACACACACACACACACACACACATGCACAGGCACATACACCAACTATTGCCCATTGGGGGAAGATGAAGTCAGGTAAACTTATATGAAGCAAAAGAAAATAATTTCCTGGACCTTGTCTAATTGATTTCAAGGTTTGTGGTCCACCTTTAGATATGATGTGCAATAATTCCATCTCTCCAAGGAGGAACTCTGACGTTAGTAAAATCATTATGGGGCTCTTCTGGTATTCCCAAAGCAGTTAATGGAAGAAGGATGGACACCCAGCCTCCTCTCTCATTAGTGCCTTCAGGGACTTCAGCCAGATCAATTCCGCAGCCTTCCACCCTTTCTTCTGCAGCCTATTACTTAGTCCTTGAATGGGACCTGCTACAGGGCTGAATCTTTTAACTTTTTTTTAAAAAGACTTCATTTTTTTCTTTCCTGAGATGGAGTCTCGCTCCGTCATCCAGGCTATAGTGCAGTGGCGTGATCTTAGCTCACTACAACCTCTGCCTCCCGGGTTGAAGCAATTCTCCTGTCTCAGTCTCCTGAGTAGCTAGGATTACAGGCATGTGCCACCATGCTTGGCTACTTTTT